>NW_025333622.1:6935000-7560000 GCF_019186645.2 Phyllostomus hastatus | reverse complement strand
TAGATTCCACACATGAGTGAAATCACATGGTATTTATCTTTCTCTGACTGGCTTATCTCAGTTAGCATAATGTTCTCCAGGACCATCCATGCTGTCAAAAGGGTAAAATTTTCTTCTTTTTACAGTGAAGTAGTATTCCATTATGTAAATGTACCATCAAATAGCAGACTTTTTTATAAATTCAATTTTTAAAATACTGCATCTTAGAAGAGCATTTAGCTGATTACAAAAGTGAGAAAAAAATTTATCCTAGCCCTCCATGAATACTAGGTACAGAAAGATAACAAAAAAGAAAATAGAGGAGGGGAAGGAAGAAATGCCGAAGGAAACCACAGTCATCTTAACCCTTAATTAATCTACTTTTTTAGCCAAATTTCAGAACTCTGATGAGCAATTTGGAGGGTGAGTTATCTGATTTAGTCATCTGATGTGATTTGGCTCCCTTGGCTGAATCACTTTCAGGATGCCAGAAGAAAGAAACCCAAGAGAGAGAATGCCCAAGAGGCTCATGAAATTGACTCAGGACCCACAGGTAAGAGAATAAATATGGGGACTAACAGTCCTGAAAACAAAATATTTTGGGGGCCAGAGTAGAAGACACTGTCATCATCAAACCCTTGATTATCTCTGAGCTAGCTGTTACCTGGGAAAGTCGGAGCTACCATTAGTATCAATCCACTATTTTAAGGTAAATCCCAAACTCTATATTATGGTATAAAACCTCCTCTTGACCTGGCTTCAGACTCTCTCCTTCATACTTCATCTCCTTTTTTGCCCTTTTATTCTCATGAAACTTTACTACGTACAATGCACAGCACAGTACCTACCTCGAGCTGCTATGTCTTTTTATGTGTCATTCCCTTTGCCTAGGAAACATTTTTCCTCTCTTTTTTTTCTTTTCACTGGGGTAACAGTTACTTTTTCAAAATTTGTCTTCATTCAAACCATGGTCAGTTGGATGCATTTCTGCACGTTCCCACAGCACCTGGTAGTCTCTGCAGATCAGCTTATCCAGTTTCTCGAATTAAACACTTGAAAACAGTGACTCTGCCCTATTCTAAGCTTGGGGTCATTAGTTCAATGTCTTTAGGGGTTGCAGAGCGGGGATACAACTAATAGAGATTTAGTGTAATAAATAGGGAATGTTGGAGCGCTTTCGACTTCAATAGAACATGTCCTTCAGTGGGGGGAACATTTTAATACTTCTTATTCTTTGCCTTGACAAACAAAAATATATTTGTAAGTTGAATGTAATTTGTTTTGCAAGTACTACATTTTTGAGATCACATATTACATTTCATTTAGTGTCTTCATTTTATAACATAGAGCTACACAACAGAGAAATTCATAAATACTAGCTGATTAAAAGGGAAAGAGTGACTGAATAAACAAAAGAGATTATTCCTGAACTCCAGTGGCCCCAACTTTCTTGCTTCTTCCTGTAAATACTTCATTTAATTGATACACTGGGAGATGTTGCAGAAGAATGAAGAACATACATGAAGGGTGAGTTTTAAGTATTTAGTATCAAATGGATAAAAGTTTAGGATTTTGGATTTATAAGCTACAAATCTTAAGGTTCTTAATGAGAACTGACTTTTAAAAAAATATTCATCTCTGGCCTTAAAAAAAATCAATAGAGTATAGGATTTTTAGCTATGAAATAATTAGTGTAAGTTAAGGAAGATTTTAAAATTATCTTTCTGTACTGATTAATTATAATTTTAAAGGTAATTTTAGTGAAGTCAGATTAGTATTTATATTTTGTATCTCATTCTCAAAAGTGAGCATTTTGAAGAAAAACTCAATGTAGTGTTGACCCTTTAGCCAACTCCTGTGTTTACTTATTTAGCTTATTTATTTTGAAGATTTTACATTGTCATTTAAAATAAAGAACTGCAACTAAATAATTACTAAAATTTAAAAAGTATTGAATTATAATGGATACTGTTGCCTGATGAAGATTCTGAGCTGAGGTCTGATCCCATTATTATAAAGAGTAATTAGCAAATATTAAACAGGTACTAACTACATATTCCAAAATTAAAAAAAAAAAAACAATACAAGGACCACTTATGAGGTCAGCAAAAAGATTAAGGGTACTGAATATCACTCACTATATGGGTCAATGTTATGTAATGCCTTATCTTTATTACATCTAGAATTATTTCAGATACAACCAAGAATATGCATCCCACATTTTGAAAGTGTGGGGGATAGATAAAAACCACTGGTTTGCTTTAGCATGACATTTATCCTTTTGTACTTTCATTATCTAGGCTCTATGATTTCCCCTTTCTGAAAAAGGGATCTCACTGATGAGAAAGAAAGTGAGAGTGGGGTGTTATCCAGGGGTATGTGGCTGTGATCTTCTCATCCGCTCTGAGTGGTGCCCAGACTCACGGCAGAAATGACAGGTTTAGGTGCCTAGGTCAAAGGGAGGAAGAGGAGAGGCTCTCCCAGAGAGAGTTTATACTTCTTTTACTTTTATTAGATTTTTTCATAATGTGGCTACAATTTAGAGTTTTTTTCTCCATTTAATTCCCTATTGCTTTTTGAAACTATGCAGATGGTCTTTTTTAAGCAAACATGTCACTGAAAGCATGTTTGGTATCTGCTATTTCCAGCATGAATTAGTTCAAAGACTCAATAAAATAGAGAGTTCTGCTCTTAGTAGTACTAGTTACTACTAAGGATAATAGAATATCTAGTTAATTCTACTCAAAGAGATGGTTATTCTACTAGTTAATTCTACTCAAAGAGATGGTCAATGAAGGTTTTTAAGTCCAAGGGAATAAAGTAACCTTAGAACACATGTCCCTCAAACTACTTACTGCCTTTTGATTATTTGATTTAATCTGGCTATTGTTGTTCTTTTTAACTAAGTTTCAGAGTTAAGAAAGTATGGTGGTAGAAGGAGAATGGAATAGATGGGATTAAGCTTGAAGAAAAGTTCGATAGACACAGGGTCTTATAGGCTCACAAAGAGGTAGAAATGTAGCTATAAGATGTGGCATTAATTAATTTACTCGAAGTAATTTGTTGTTAGCTGACAACAAAATCATTGCAGCAGAGCACAGCATACTTCTTCATTTCTACGTTTTTGATAGACACAAAGGGTCTGAGCAGATTTTAGCTGCATTGTTTAGCCCTTATTCATACAGCCATGATAAATGCATTGCCATGACTACAGCGAGCACCTGACATCATTTTTTTTTAATACACATTTATTCGGTGTCATGATGAGACTATTACATTTAGCAATCAACAACATGGGTGCAAAATAAAAATGTCTACATTAAAATCCTTTGTTGGAATGCTTTACACCTTCCACACAAGAAAAACTAAAATAACCTGTTATACAATTAATCATGAATGCAACCCTCACGCTTTGTGCCTATACACCTGAATATCGTTTACAACATGTCTTCTTTGCAGCAGCTGGCCTTGCCACCCTTGTCCTCGGCTGAGTTCACAAATCTTTTGTAGCCTCTAGCCTCCCTGTCACTTCTCTGGCTCTCCCCTCCTGCTAAGCTTTATTTCCTGGCAATAATTAAAACCTTCTGCCACTACCTTAGCTACCGCTGCTGCTAGAACCACCAAAACCACCTTGGTTTTGTGGTTTGGCAAAGTGTTGGCCTTCACGACCACAGAGGTCAGGGCTTCTGCCTCCAAAGTTTTCTCGTTTCATGGGTGCAAAATTTAAAGACTGTTGTAACTGCCAAAATTGTTGTAGCTTCTGACACATCCAAAATTGTTTCCATCACTACCCAATCCATGATAGCCATTCCCACTGCCACCACATCCAGCTCCACCAAAGCTGCTACCAAGCCCACCTTACCCACTCAAGTTTCCTCCATGACCAAAGTTGTTGTTCCCACCCAAACCACCTCCATGACCATCACCTAAGTTTCCAGACCACTCTGACCTCTTTGGCTGAATAAAACACTGACCATCTCTTGCTTAGATAGGGCTGTCCTTAGTTTAGAGTTGTAGCTATTCACACTATGGTATTTCTGAATGGCCATCCTGTCTCCAGGGTCATGGTCATCAAAAATGACAAAAACAAAGCCTCTCTTCTTGCCACTGCCTCAGTCAGTCATGATTTCAATCACCAAATTTTCCCATACTGTTCAAAATAACCTCTTGGGTGATATTCTTCAACATCTTCTTTAATACCACTGACAAATATCTTTTTCATAGTTGCAGGCACCAGACTTTGAGACTCTTCTCTTGAGACAGCCTTCTTTGATTCCACAACTCTCCCACTGACCTTGTGTGGCCTTGCACTCATGCCTGCATCCACCTCCTCCACAGTGGTGTCTGTGACAAATCCAAAACCCCAAACCCAAAACCCCTGGAGCAGTTGGTGTTTGGATCTCTCATTACCACACTGTCTGTGAATGTTTCCCATTACTCAACATGACTCCTCAGGCTCTCATTGGATATTTCAAAGCTCAAACCTTCGATGAAGAGTTTCCACAGCTGTGTGGGCTCTTTGGGAGACTCTGACTTAGACATGACAACTGCAGGAAGGCAGACTCGCATGATGCCTACTCAGTCCTGTCACCGGCAGCATGCATAGATTTTTTTCCCCCAAAGCTCTGTTTATGGCACATTTTTAATGAAAGTGTGTCTTTGGAAATGCAGACTTCTGGGAAAGTGTTCTGAGTTCAGCTTCTAAATTGGATGCTTCAACTCTTTCTTCTACCAATTGCTCCATTATTCTCATAAAATAAAAATTTTATGATGTTTGTGTACATCACAAAAGCTTTAATTTATTTACCACAGCTTATTATATCATTTTCAAATAACCTTTTTGATCTGGCCCTCAAGTTATGGTAATGATGAAATAACTAAGTATTCTTTCAGTACTCAGAGAGATATAATGCTTTTTCATTACTTGAAACTCTGAGTTAAAGTTCAGGAAGAGGTTTCAAAAGTAAGTTGTAAAATACAACCTAATCTTATACAATGAAAGAGTGAAAACAGGCATAAAAGGTTGTTTAGAAAACTATTTCTTAAATGTAAGCCCAGATCATTGCACTTTAAAAATGAAGTTTCATAATTTTCTTAAAATATTTACTTAATTTTGCTACAAATGGGATAATTCAGTCTAAAACCAATATTTCGAAACATTTTCTATACCTAAACTAAAACAATCTTACAAATTACCTGAGGAATCATACCCAAAGTGCAATTCGTTAAGACAGCTGACTGATAAAACATACATCTGATGCAAAAGTATTTTTCTTCATGTTGTTACCTTCAAGTACACAAAACTGTAAGTCTCTTAAAGTCTTGACCACAGAACTTCAAGAGGCCTAAGATTCCACTTTGAATGTTAAAATGTTAAGGCAGTGCCTTATAGTTCTATAATTTAAGTAACATTAAAGTAGCTCAAATATTATATTTACCCACAATAACAGTTTTAGCACATCCTCAAATCTTTCAATACTTCTCTGGTCATTGTTTTGAGTATGATGCATCCTGTGTAGATAGTAGAAACAAACTAAAGTTACAGGCTGAGAATATTTTTTCAAAGTATATTTTGCTCTCTACTAGCAAAAGCATGGTTTGGTTTACTCCTTGATCACAGTTAGAAATGTGTGTGTGTATCTGAGTACATGGATGCATCTCTCTGTTCTGTTACTCCCAAGGAGAAATATTTTCTCTCTGAGATTTTTGGTTGTTGGTACATATAATATTTTTTGGAACTCTGGCTTCACTAATCATTTAAATCTTCTAACCTCAACTCCTGGGAAATGACTTTTAAATTAGTATTCTTAGCCACACAGGAAAATACTGCAAAGCATAATGATTTTTGTAGTAACTGATTCCTAGGTCAGGTAAAACTAATGTGAATAAAAGCTAATATTATTTAGGTCATTGAAAGTATTTCCAGTTTTCTTTTCATGTTTTAATATATGATGAACAAATACTTAATAAATAGATGCTCAAGGACCTCCAGAAAACATTGCCAAAGGTAACACTATAACTCAGTTTGGGTGAGCCTGTTTTCTAGAAGTAACTTTCAGGAAATAGCTAGCTTTTCCTTCTCTGTGTTATATCACTGAACACATTCATAAAAAAATAATCTTTAAAAATATCTTTAAAAATTCTAAAAGACAGTCTCTGCATCTTTAATATTTATATTTAATATTGGATTTCAGCAGTGAAAATCATAGAAAAAATCTACTAAAAACAACAATCCACTTATCAACATAAAAATTTATAGTTTAATACAACTACAAGGCCACAGATGTTTACAATGAGTTACCACCAAAGGACTTAAAAATGATCAATATGTACTCAAAATTTCAAGAAAAAACAAATTATTCAATTTCATAGACTTGATAGATATAATGGTTTTGCTTTCAATGTTAAAGTTTTGTCCTTGAGGACTGATTTGTCACTATAATCACTGCCGACTTTCTGTTCAGTATTGCTCTTTTTCTACATTTGGAAAAACTGTCTTGCAGAGGAAATAAGGTTGTTTAATTGAGGTAAGAGTCACTGTTAAACAAGGACTCCAGGCCTCAAATAATGAATATGTATAATGGAAGTAAGAAATGAAGTACTCTAAAAATAGAATAATAGAATTTAGGGTTGAATGCTCTAACATCTATCTATTTTAGAGGTAATCTAGCATGTAATCTCTTTATTTTATTGGTGAGAGCAAAGCATCCAAAAAAGTTACCTGATTTGCTCAAGATTGCAAAGCTGGTTGTGACGGCAGTGTTAAAAACTGAGTGCCTCGGTTAACACGAGTAGAATGACTGTCTATTTACAGCAGACATCTACTGAAAATTAGCCATGCTTATTTCACTTTATCCATGCAATCAGTCATCCAACGAACATTTCTATGAATCCGGTTTTTATTCGAGTTTGTATCAGATAAGTAAAAATGCACAACACTTTTGCTTAGCCCCAGGGAGAGTTTACAACATTACAAAATTGCAAGTAGAATGTGTTATTCAAACAGAAAAGGGCCAAATTTGTCCAGGAGTTTGAAAATAAATGAAACCCTGAAGCAAAACACCAATTTTGAGTGATTGAATAAAAGAATATTTTCTATTTAAATCCACATTCAGTTAAAATGGATTTAGTTTTATTTTATAAAGTTTATTTGCATTTTCCTAAATGAAATGGTATCATATCTTACATTCACTTCAAAATAATCTAGTTCGGGTTGTGTGGGGCAGAGAAGAGGAAACAGAGAGAACAAGATTGCGGACAGTCACATGTGAATGTGTTATAACTTTCTCCTCTATAACAATTCAAATGTTTTCACAATAACAATATATTTCTTGGTGTACTTTAATGTTATTTGGGCAGTTCCTAACCAAACATTAGAGATCTTAAATAGGCAAAATCCCATTGTTTAGCTAAGAACACATCTTCTTGACTTCCTTCCTCCATAATGGGCCCGTCTTCTGCATTTATCTCTTTGAAATGCCACCAGATGTAGAAACAATGCCTTCTTATCTGTAGTATTGTTTTTGTTTTTCTGCATTTTTTTGAACTTACAACTCTAGGAGAATAAGTAATACATTTTACCCACTCTCAAGGCACTTGTGAGATCTGAGAAACACTGAAGATGAAAGCATTTTGAAAGCTGTGAAGAGTTTAAAACACATCAGTCATCATTATGATAAAGATGATCATAATAATGAAGACAATGATAATTGTTCTAATTGATTTAATTTCTATTTTATCTCACACAGTTGCATATGCAGTTAATGTTCGTATTATGTCACTGTTAATGTTGATCAGTCATAAATAGCTATGTGGTAAATCAGTGGAATTCTGATAATGACTTTCATTTAAGTTATATGAACATTGGTATTTTCCAAATCTGCCTGTGAACATTCTTTGTTATGCCTAGACTAAAGACACACCATTTTATTGAATATCAAGACAGAGTGTGACTTGTTTTGTTTCTTTTTAACTTTTTGAGATTTTATTTATTTATTTTTAGAGATGGAGGAAGGAAGGGAGAAAGAGAAGGAAACATCAATGTGTGGTTACCTCTCAGCACCCCCTACTGGGGACCTGGCCCAAAACCCAGGCATGTGCCCTGACTGGGAACCAAATCAGCAACCCTTTGGTTTGCAGGCTGGCACTCAATCCACTGAACCACACCAGCCAAGTTAGAGTGTGACTCATTTTAATTTTGAAACTCTTTTTTTAATCCTAAGGGTTTTTGACTAATTGGAAGTTGGAGGCCTTCTATTACAGGTCATTATTTATGTGAGTGGAAAGGCTGCTAATCAAATTAATTTTATTTTCTATTTTCATTCTTGTTCACTGAAACTCAGGTACCAATTTGTAATGTGTTTTTTCACACTACAAAGGAATTCTCAAGGAGAGAAAAAGTAAAAAAATTTTCTCTATCCATTTCATTCATTCTCCAGGGTTCTTTCCTTAATTCCTTCAAGGAACCTAACTGAAATAGAGCTATTCTATGGTGATGCACTGATATAATTGCTATAATCCACTTTTGTCACTCTCAATTCTATCTTAATTGATGTAATATAACATGAAGAAGAGCCCTCATATGCATATTTCACAATGAAATGGTTTATTTCTAAGTTTAAAAGTACTAAGTTAATTATTTTAAAAGTTCATAAAATATAACCAGAGACATTGAAATAAAGAATAAACTGACAGTAACCAGAGGGGAGTGGGGGTAGTGGGGGAAAGTAGGGGCAGGGCCGTCAAAGAACCTGTATAAACAATAGGGCACAAAGCCAAAGGGGGTAGGTTTGAGGGTGGGGTGGCAGGGTGTGGTGGGGAAGAAATGGAGACAACTGTACTTGAACAACAACAAAAAATTATTTTAAAATATTTAAAAATGAAATTAACTTAAAAATAAAATAAAATGTATGAATTAATACTAGGTAACAAATGTAACCCTATGAGGAAAGTGAAGTCAAATAGCAAGAGAGTGTCAAAGTTAGATTACTCAGCTCACAATTAGTGCCAAACAGTGAAAATTTTTCAAACCTAAATGAAAGAACTGACTCAGTTCACATATAACAATTATTGCTTAAAAGTTTGAAAAAGTTAATAAACTTTTTCTTATTTTGCTATCCTGCATTTCTCTTGTAAAATATATTTTTAAATATTAAAACATTTTAATATACAAAAATAACAGAGACAACAGATTTATATGTTAATGTATTTCCATACCTGCACCTCATCTTTAAATACTACATCCAGTTGGCAGCAGTAGCCTCACCATCACCTCATCCTTTTGCCTTCCCAGAAGCAGCCACAGCCTGATATCAGCATGTGCCCTCTCTGTGTACATTTTTACACTCTTACCATGTATGTCTACACCATTGACAATAGTGTTGTTGTGTGTGTTTTAGACTTTACATAAGTGATTTTATCTTATGTAGAGCATTGTGTCATTTCCACAGTTCTCCCAAATCATAAGTAAAATCACAATAAAGTCAGATGACATGTTTAGATAGCTATATTCATAGAGTACATCTCAAGAATAGGTCCCTTTCTGGATCAACTTTTTATTAGAAAAACATACTTAAGAACATACAACATGAAAGGTTAATAGAAACATTCATCATTTGTGGTACTTAACATGTAGCCAAATCTGTAGCTTTCACAATCTAGTAAATTTTTTACTCCTTGGCTCTGTCCCTCTTAAGTAATGTGGAGGTGACAGAAGAATGGAATAGTGTGAAAAATTTTTAGGCTCTGATAAAACACAAGTAACCAAGTCAGTGACTTGGCATTATTAAATTCATTTCTTTCTTCTCTGAACTGGTAATATGAGTATATGCGGGGTTGTGGATCTGACACCAGCTTTGTTCAATTTCATTATATCACCAGCTTCATTTAATTTCACTATATAACTGGAAAAGAATGCAGAGGAATGAGCTTACCAATTACAAATTGGTGTAACACACATGTTCTTTGGAAGTCAATTATTTGGAGTTTGAGAGCTATTTTCCCATAGACATAATGTCATACACAATGGGTATTATTCATTCAGGACAGGAAAAACCTATTAAATTCATATCATGAGTCCATGATTTAGAACTATGTTCAAAGTATAAAGGGGCTACCAGGAAACCAATGCTTATATGAGGAAATGAAATATGATATCCAGTTTGAGTTTCCAGGCACATTTATACCCCTTTGGCAATAGATCAGAAACTTCTGTCCACAGCCTCCATCTTTACCAAGCACCAGGAGTAAGATATGTCCTGATACCAAATGCTGGTACTGATTGACAGCACTTGGGGTCAAAAATCCAACAAGTAACTTGAGAATTAGCAGCTGGGGTTGACAACTCTTTGAAGAAAGAGAATTAGAGAAAAACATCAGAGAAGGAGGGTTCAGGAGAAAAGTCCTAAAGAATTACAGGTCTCAGGGAGCCCTGATACCGTATTTCCCCATCCTGAAACAGCTTTCCGGCACCACCTTTCTCTTATTTCACTGGCTTTGGGCATTGGCCTGATGTTTCCTGTTTCATCCTTTCACTCCCCCTTCTGACAAGTGTTTCTCATTCTCTCTTTCACAAAAAGAAATCAGTCCAACTACATGGTTCATTTTTAGAGCTGAATTCAAGGGCCATTTGGCCAATCCTTTAGGAATGAAGGACCTCAAATTTCTACATCTACTTTTATCTTCAAATGAGTTTATGCATAAAAGTCATGGGGATACATCAAAAGAACTGAAAGATGGTATTCATAGACCCTTAGTTAAATTTAAGCACTTAAAATATGTCACCATGTTTATTATATTGTTTTGTACATACTTGAGTTTTCATATACTTGGATCACAAAAGTATGCCTCAAGACTGATCCTTTCTTACCTCTGAGAAGGCATGTCCACACTCCACCATTCCTTAAGAGAAAAAGAATTGCTCTTTTGAACTTTGCTTTTGCAGTTATAATTATCATATTTCTCTTATTTTATTTTTTGAAAGAGCACAATTCAGGATACAAACTCCTGGCGTGAATGCCATTGTTTGTCCCCTGCAACTGGGAAAGACATCCCTAATGATGAGGGCACTTTTTCAAGCTGAGACTACACATTGGTCTCAAACTTTTCTAAATGTAACATCTCAGGAAGTCACTAACAATTTATCAGTTAGTAAATGAGGTGAACTATACTTGTAACTTCAACTTACATACTATAGAAAAACTAAAATCATAAAAATTTGCTGAAATGAGTTTTTGAGTATAGAAAGGATTGAGGATTTAATTACATCTAAGAAGAAGAAAAACAGTGACTCTGTCTCTCTAAGGAATCAAATGATCTGATTGGGAAGGAATGCAGGGTATAGAATAACACTGGGGCATATGAGTAAACTGAGAAAAACAGCATAGGGCATTGAAGATGTTACCTTCAGAATTTAGGGTGTGGGGGAGAGAATCCTTAAGAAGATTAATTTTATTTTATTCTCCCCTAAAGTCTTTCTTGCAAACCATTCTGGCTCTTCCCAAAGTAACATTTTTCTATACCAGCCCTGATTAGTATTAGAATATTACTTAGAAGTAGTAGGTAGAGAAGGGGAAAAGATCTCAAATAGCAATGGTGAAAAGAGAAGTATAATCACTGTGGTTTTAGAAACAACTTTGATAAGTAGTTGTTCATAAATGACATGTAGAGAATCATGAGCACCTGTAGTTTTTTGGAACCTGAAAAAGCACAGTATCCTTTATGAATTCCAATAAGTCCTCTAAATGTAATTCACTATATTGTTCTGTTTTGCTCCCCTGATCTGTCTTGCCCCCCTAAAACTGAGGGAGAGAATCACTAAAATCTTGCAGCACAGCCTTGTAGCTTTTACTCACATGCTCCAGTGTTATTCTACACCCTGCATTCCTTCCCAATCAGATCATTTGATTCCTTAGAGAGACAGAGAGTCACTGTTTTTCTTCTTCTTAGATGTAATTAAATCCTCAACCTTTTCTAGACTCAAAAACTCACTTCAACAAATTTTTATGATTTTAGTTTTTCTGTAGTATGTAGGTCTTGCAGTATAAGGTGAAATTCTTTAAAGGACAGGACAATCCCCTGACACAGAGGGTTCTTACTGGGGCTACAGAAATCTGCAAAGTGCTCATTGTGTCTTATGAGCATTGTAATTTCCAGTTGGTTTTACAGTTGATAAAATAGCACATACCACAACAGAGAGATAAGTGAAGAAAAGAAATGTTTCAAATGTTACTGCTAATTTTTAAAGAAAATTAAAAGAATTGAACAGTGAACATAGGTTACTAACTGCTACAAGGTAAACCCCAAATCACAGAAACTTAACACAAATGAAGTTTATTCCACATGATCATTCGGGAATCCTGGTTTGTTCTGGTGGATTCTCCATGGACTCCAAGGTCACTCTGTAAGTGATCTCATTTAGACTGTTAGAGGGGAAACCATCATTGCAGGCTCACTGTGAAAGTCTTTATGGTTCAAATGTGAAAGTGATTCACATCTCTTCTGCTGCATTCTGTTGGCTTGAACTTAGTCACATGGACACAACTAACCACAAGGTGTGCTGAGAAATGCAATCCAGCTGAGTGTGCAGAAATAAGGAAAAATGGGTTTTGGTGAACACCTAATAGTTTCATCCACACCCTGCTGTGTGCCTACTGTATGCTATGAACTAGAAAGCCTCTTTGTATTTCTCATCTTGTCATCAAAACAACCTAAAATGGATATTATCTCCATTTTGTAGATGTAGAAATTCCATATTATTTGGACTTCATCAGTACTATCCCGCATGGATTTCAAAATTTAGTCAATGGATACCAAAGGCCAGTCCAGGGACAACCTGCAGTGGAAGTATTTAGAGGACATGTTTAAGTATAACTTGGTAGGAATAACCCCTGGAATTTTGTATTCAGTAGCTTTGGGTTAAAGGCCAGTAATGTGTGTATTTTAACCCCCACAAGGTTGTTCTATACATGGCCAGAATTGAGACCATCTGCTCTCAGTTTTCCTGAAATGAATTACTAAATGGACCCTATAGGGACATGAAAATAAGTAGTAATCAATTGCTCTCAAAAGGCATAAACGATAACATCAGACCATTCCCAATTTTTTCAATGTTTTATTAAATATGAAGCAAGCATTGATGTAGTCAACAGCTTCTTAGGACACATGGGTTAGACGACAATGATGTTTGAATGCTGACACTTGTCCAAATGGGAGTGAACTGAAGGATATGGTAATTTCAGATGACATTAGTAACTGAGCAGCCATAAAATAATGTTTGTTACAGGCAACCAGATCATGTCTCAGCTGCGTGACGTTTGAATTTGTATCTGAAAAACTCCCACTGTTTTTTCAAAGCTGAATCTCTTTCTTAAAACACTATGAATATTAGTGTGACTGGAAATGATAATGGTTAGACAAAATTTTTCTAATTTCTCCAAGCTAAAGGTATATACTATACTTCCCTGTCTTCCCCTAGATTTTGGCTGTTCTGAAAATCTTGGATAATTGCAGAAGCTTTGCTGAAAGGCATTTTCTGTTTTGGGCTTTTTGATACTGGTATAATCTCTCACTGTTAACCTTCAGAGTGACTTTGGATCCTTATTCTAACGTTCTGTTACAATTCAAATAACAATTCTTCAGGAACTATTTTGTCAGTCTTTGTGAGCTCTCCAGGTAAACATAATGATTCAAAGTTATGGATTTTACTGATATTATGTAAAGGGGTTCAGAACAGGCCTCCCCAGGGTGTGCCACTTTGGCACATGAAACTGAAGGCAACCAAGACCCTATGGGCTCACAAAAACACTTTTACCTCTCCCTTAAAGAATTTAAATTGGGGTCTTGACCATAATATGAGTTATCAAAAGAAGTCTATTTTAATGACCTATATGTATGGCAGGGCAAACATCTAATTACAGAACATCTGTTCTTCTATTGTCCTGTGAATTACTTTCCTTTCCTTTGAAGTTCCAGGCCCCTATCCCACTCCTTGACTCAACATGGCATATATACCTCATTCTAGCTTTCCATTTTTGAACTTCCCATGTATATGGGGTTTCTGTGCATATGAAGTAAAATGTGTTTTTTTTTCTAGTTAAAGAAAATTCTTCCTCAACACATACGTGTGTGAATATATATGTACACAGAGAGATGAATTCTAAATGCTAAACATAAATACACTATTGGAGAGTGTACATACCTTAAGATTACCAGCTGTTACTTAAGTCCAAATTTATTGAGCTATAAAATCCCAGAATAAGAATGATTTACATAGTTTCCTCCATTTAACTTCAAAAAGGTTCAGAGAACTTTGATGCTTGCTAAAATACTCAGCACACACATATGTGTGCACGTGTGGACATTGCATAATAGAGGCCATTACTTGAAATTACAGATAGCTCACTTAATAAAAATGCAAAGTCTGCCATTCTCTTTGTCTTTTAAAAATTATTTCCATGTGTTGTAGTTTAGCATGGTGTAATTTGTTTGGAAAATTAAAGTAATAAAACCATAGTTTGTCATGTGTCTGAATGGCGGCAATGGTTGTCTCAGTGGGTGGCTGCAAATGTGGGGAGAACTCATTGTCAGGATATGCAGACAGAATAAATACTGTTTACTGAGGGCTAATGTATAAGAACTAATAATAGACATATTGTTGCATGAAAAAATTACATCCCTGAGAAAACTTGAACGGTTAGCTCAGTGCAGCTAGCATGCATATTCCTTCCATCTAAACCACTAAAATAACCTGCTGGAGAAAAAAGAAATCCAGAACAGTCTTTTCTTTGTCATAGTTTTGTGTGGTGTTACCTGGGGTTATGTGGTGGACTATGACTATGAAGTTAATAGTAATGAATGATGATTGTAATCATCAGATTATTAATATTTTAGAAGCATGATAAAATGATTATTGTAATCATATCAAACATCATGAACACATGTCATTGTGATAATGCTGGCTATTTGAGTAATTTAGAAAATTAGTGCATATTAAGAGATCAGTTGGGGCAATTTGAGAGTGTGTGAGTATGCATGTAAGAGGAACATTTTTAAAGCCTAAAGCTGGACAAGAAACTTTCTAGAACTGTTTATTCTCAGACCTTTTTCTGCAGGAAGTTTTGCATTTTTCCAGTGCAAGATCCCCTAAAAAGAGAGAGAGTTTGGAAAGATTCTTTTCATAGATGAAGTTCCAATTACTCAGGCAAAGAAACCTGCTGTCAAGGTGTCAAGTACTGGAATTTGGTATTACTGACATAAATCAAAGACAAAGATGTATTTTTCCTTTTTTAAAAATGTTTATTTATTGATTTTATTTTATATTTTTTAAGATTTTATTTATTTTATTTTTAGAGAGAGGGGAAGGGAGGGAGAAAGAGAGGGAAAGAAACATCAGTGAGTGGTTGCCTTTCACGCAACCCCAACTGGGGACATGGCCCACAACCCATGTGTGTGCCCTGGTTGGGAATCCAACTGGTGACCCTCTGGTTTGCAGGTCGGCATGCAATCCACTGATCCACATCAGCCAGTGCACAATTGTTTTCGATTAGCTACTAAGAGTGAATATACCATGAAAGTTTTCCACTGTGCTTCTTACCATGTATTGTATTTAAGTGCTTATAATAAAAACAAGCAGGAAAAGGGGAAGGGTCATCAATGAACACGTATAAAGGACACAGGGATAAAGCCAAAGGGGGGGAGGGTAGGATCGAGAATGGGAGGTAAGGATGGGTGGGGTGGGAGAAAGTGATGGGGGAAAAATGGAAACAACTGTACTTGAACAACAATATTAAAAAAGAGAAAAAAAATAAAAGAATTTTAAAAAAACAAGCATACGAGCAAATAACAAATTTGATGGATTTATTAGGTGACATCTACAGTTTTTTACTTTATCTTGACTGCAAATTAAGTATATCTGATAAATGTTTATTGTACCGAAATATTACGTGGAGAGAAATAGGTTTTTAGAATGTTAGTTTTCAATAAGATACATATAAAATGTTATTTAATTGTCAATAAAACAAGAGCATTTTTTGTAACTAAAAATTCTGAATATACTAACAAAGCTGTCAGCTAATAAGATTGCTATCACAGAACAGTTTGATTTCTCATAAAATGAGATAATATTCCTTTAAAGAATAATCCTTCTGCCTCCTCATATTTTATCTCATTTTTAGTTTTATGCTTCCTTTAATTAACAACTGATTTAAAAATAACATTTTTCTTAATGTTTCATGAAGTTATTTTTCTTAGAAATTAAGAGAAAATATTTTTATCAGATTTTTCTCCTTTAATCCTTTGTTAATGAACTGGCATTTATTTTATTTTTATTAAAATATATAGGCTCATGGCATATTTATACAATTTAGAAAGTTAAAATGTGCAGATGAATATATAATGCCTAGTTTATAGCTCAAAAACATTTAGCATCTTACTGTGTATATTTTAATAAGTATTATTTTTACATATTTTATAAAATTTTGCAACTTTAGTCTTCATGTAACATTTTATCAAGTGTTTTACATGTAAGTTTAAACAGCAAACATATCTTACCTTTAAATTTTTTCAAAACAAATTTAATTTAGGGAGGCCTAAAAGTAAGTATGTGTACTGGAAATAAAGATATTTGTGATTTTAAATATTTAAGCATAATTTCAGCTTGAACATGAGAGATTATTTTGATATGTTATTTACCAAATATTAAAGTTCTCTTGATTGATAAATTAATCTACTTTTTTTTAGTCTTGATTAAAAAACAATGCTTGTTCTCCACAACCTCTGGCATGAAGAATATAAATGTCTTAAATAGATTTTGACAGTTGGATGTTCTTCTCAAAATTTCAGTTCTAAAACAGATGTCTTAAAAGCACAGAAACTTTGAAGATACCCTCAGTGGAGAAATCTGGTATATTTGGTGAGAGTGGTAGCAGAACTGGATGGACGTCTGGATACAAAGACAAGGGCCAATGGGAGTGGATCCTAAGTAACATTCTAACCCTGAGATCCCTCAGGGTAATAGGTCTGTGCTCTTGGCTCTCTGGGCTCATTTTCTGGGTTCTGTTAGGGAGCTATTTTTGTTAAATGTACGAACCACCCAATTATAAACATTTTTCATGCTGAACCTAATCAGCTTTGGTTTCTGTTTTGGCCACCAGAAACCCTGACTAGTAAAAAATTACAGTGCACTGAAGTTAGCCTCCATAACTGTCAAGCTCAACATCGAACTGACAAAATAAGTGAACTATTTTTAACTTTAAACAGCTACTCTCAGGCAACTAGATATCTCATCTCCTTTGAAAAATGAGAAGATAATCTCTAGAATAGCTTTAATATGTTTTTTAGAATGTTTAAATGATACAATGGGGTAGGAAATTTATTATATTTGCTACAATAATAAGATAAGCTTCATTCCTCCTATTTCCTAAGTTACTGAGAGTGATTGCTATATTTGGGGTTTACAGAACATTCATTTTAATTGTACTAATGATCGAATTGCAAGTCCATTCATTTCACTGGTGTCATACTAAATTAACCATATACTTTTATACAGTCTTTATCTAGTCATGTTTTTACAAGAGTCCCATGTGTTTAGAATCTTAAGAAAATTATATTGTTCTGTATTTGTAGGTTATCATGATGTCAAGACCATTGTCTGTCAATTATATAATTGACATTGAGAAAAGTATTTAATTTCTCTGTTCTTATTTGATCAAAGTAAATTCATGATGATACTTTTAATGTATCATTTAAAACTTAGATGCAAAGCATAAGATCATATGTTTTGGTAGTGATCCAAGCAAGACAAACTTCCTAGATAAAGTATTATTTGAGCTGGACCTCAAAGGGTGAGATTTAAATAGGGGGAGATAGATAGGGAAATGGTATTCTCAGGACTTGGAATTGCATTTAAAAGGTGGAGAAAGGAAGAGAAAGAATTATTTTTCATGATCTGTCTTATGTTTATGAAATGATATAATAAATATAGTTTTAAAAAGTTAAAAGTAGGGGCACGGAAGATGGCGGCTTTACTCTAGGCAGCGTTTTTCTTGGCTTCTGTGAAGAGGGGGGAAACTCGAGGATCGGTGGAGAAACAGAGCAAGTGGGCTAGGTTACTGAATCACTTTTGAAAGCAGGACATCAAAAATTATTGCACTCACTGGAAAACCAGACAGTAAGGAGACTGCTACAGGACAAAAGGGGCCCAGGGATCAGCGCGGGGTCTAGGGGTGTGCAGACCCCAGGCCCGCCTGGTGCTCTGGGGTCTGCTCCAGAGCTCCTGGGAGAGGGAAGTCACTGCTCCCTCCCCCAAATACGGGGGGTGAGCAACTCCAGGGGAGAACATGTTGCTAGAAGGAACAGATTGGCCAGTTGGACTGGGAAAAAATCCCCCAGGGAATATGAACACCTGCCCAGAGACCTGGGAGAAGTGAGGGCCTCTAGCCCACATGACCAGGGGCAGCCTGGAAGAGCGCCCATACCCCTAGCCCGGTGGAAGTGCAGATCGGTGGAGAGTACAGAGCCGGGCCGCACTCCGCTCGCACCCCATAGGGAGGCCTGAATCTCGCGCTTCGATCCCGGGAAAGACGTGGTGCTTGGTGAGTTCCTACAGTAGTGGCTCAGAAATTTCCAGCCAGCCCAACCGGGGCAGCCAGGAAAGGCACCAACACCCTGTCGGAGTGTGGTTGGCGGGGAACACGGAGCTGGAAATGGCTTGGCTCGCGCACCATCAGAAGGACTGACTCTCGCCTGCCAGTGTGTTCGGGAGCACACAGGGTACCTGACAGACTTGCTGAGATCTGGCTGAGAGAAAGAGAAGCATTTCAAACGTCCCTCAGCCAGCTGAAGCCAGAATGATCAGAAAAACTGGTCTGGCCAGTTAGAAACCAACAAGAGGGTTTTTTTGTTGTTTCTTTGTTTTTTTTTTCATTTTTTTTGTGATTTTGTTTGGTAATGTTTGGTTTCTCTGGCTGTTGTTGGTTGATTGATTTTATCTTGTGTTTTATGTGACATTTTATTTTTCAATTCTCATTATTTTTATCTCGCAATCCCTTATGTTTCTCTTCCATTCAACCTAATATCATTCTTTCCACTCCAAATTTAGCTCTCCTGCCCTACATCTTCTGCTTTTCTTTCCTTTTTTTTTAATCTTGCAAGTTACTGTAAGTTTGTGTTATCTTTTTCTCACTTTTCCGACATTTTTTTATTTTAATGATATTTTGGTATTCTTTTTCTTTCTGTATAATCTTCTTTGCTTGGCTGGTTATACTGTCATTTCATAGGTTCCCCCTGGTATCTCAGTCACAAGGTGTTGATAAGTTACTATCCTTCATCTGTGTTCCATTAATACACCTCTCAAGGTGCTATACTCTTTATTCTTGTTATCTAGACCTCATCGATTCTGCCACAAGACTGTCACTTTACTATTACTGCTAGAAAGACCTAGTCTATACAATTGTAGATGCTTCTCAATACCCCTACCTGATCTCAGCCCACTTTGCAATTTTCTGAACTATACTAATATGGGGGTTGTCTCTATTCTTTTACTCACTACTCCTATATACTAATCTTTAGTCCAAACCTACCTTAGAACCTGACCTCCCACAGCCTCACAGCTTTCTAGATCCAACTAACAATCCTCTTGTCCCCAATAAGAGTCTTACCTTCTTTCCATCCTTTCTAAAACGTGGATGGTGGGGTGAAGGATCACGGTTAACACTATAAGGAGCCAAAGGATAACCCATCTCTTCTCTACTGGCTGCTAAAGTAAATATCATAGTATACTGTCTTGCTGTTTTAAACCATTTTGCCTTACTCCTCCAAATGATCACAAAAAAGAGTAGGGGGAAGCTGTGAACACCAGGATACACGAAGGAGATTGCACCACTGAATCTCACAAATATTCTACCACAGAAGTTCACACGATAATTACAGGGAATCAGAACAGATCAAATTAATAAACAAGAAGAAAAAAGGAAGAAATCCACGAACAATGAGAAAACAAAGAAACAACCCCCAATTGAAGGGAAACGAGGAAGCCTCAGGAAAAATGCTAAATGAAATAGAGGAAACTCAACTATCAGATAGTGAGTTCAAAACAATGATTACCAGGAAGTTCAATGAACTCACAATGAGCTTTCAGAAATTAGAGGGAAACTACATGAATCTCACTGCAAACTATATAAACATGAAAAAGGCAATAGAAACTCTCAACAAAGGTCAAGAGGCAATGAAGAATACAATTTCTGAACTGAAGAACAGAGTGGAAGGAATGAAAAGCAGGATTGATGAAGCAGAAGATCAGATTAGCGAGACGGAAGACAAAGTAGAAAACAGCATCCAGAAAGAGCAAGAAAAGGAAAAGAGGCTCAGAAACAATGAAGAGGGATTAAAAGAAATGCAAGACAATATGAAATGTAATAATATCCGTATAATAGGGATACCAGAAGGAGAAGAAGAAGAGCAAGGGATCAAAAACCTAGTTGAACAAGTAATGTAGGAGAACTTCCCTAATTTGATGAGAGAAAAAGTCACACAAATCCAGGAAACACAGAGAGTCCCAATCAAGAGGAACCCAAAGAGACTCACCCCAAGGCACATCATAATTAAAATGACAAAATTTCAAGACAATGAGAGAATCTTAAAGGCAGCAAGGGAGAAAAAGGAAGTAACATACAAGGGAGCCCCAATAAGGCTAACAGCTGACTTCTCAATGGAAACACTTCAAGCCAGAAGAGAATGGCAAGAAATACTCCAGGTAATGAGAACCAGAGGGCTGCAACCAAGGCTACTATATCCAGCAAGGCTCTTGATCAAGATAGAAGGCCAAATAAGAAGTTTCATAGACAAAAGAAGTCTAAAAGAATACACCTCCACCAAACCAGCTCTGGAAGAGATTCTAAAAGGACTGCTTTAAGGAAGGGAGGGAAAAGAGACAGAGAGAGAGAGGAACACACGTACATAAAAAACAATGAATAAGTACCTATCAATAATAAACCTTAAATGTAAATGGATTAAATGCTCCAATCAAAAGACATAGAATAGCTGATTGGATAAGAAAAAATGACCCACATATCTGCTGTCTACAAGAGACCCACCTCAGGATAAAAGACCTACACAGGCTGAAAGTGAAGGGCTGGAAACAAATCTTCCAAGCAAATGGACAGGAAAAAAAAGCCGGGGTAGCAATACTCATATCAGACAAAATAGACTTCCAAAAATGGTCCATAAAGAGAGACCCAGAAGGTCACTTCATAACACTCAAGGGAAGAATCCATCAAGAAGACATAAATATTGTAAATATATATGCACCCAACATAGGAGCACCCAAATACATAAACAAAATCTTAGAGGACTTGAAGAAAGATATGGACAGCAACACAATTATAGTGGGGAAATTTTAACACCCCCCTATCAAAAAATGGACAGATCTTCTAAACAAAATATCAACAAAGATATTGTGGCATTGAACAATACCCTTGAGGAAATGGACTTTACTGATATATACAGAGCCCTCCATCCCAAAGAAGCTAAATATACATTCTTTTCAAATGTACATGGAACATTCTCAAAGATGGACCACATGAGAGGACACAAAACAAGCCTCAAGAATTTCAAGAATTGAAATCATACCAAGCATTTTCTCAGACCACAAGGGACTGAAGCTAGAAACCAACCCCAAGGAAAAAAACCTAAAACACTCAAAATCATGGAGATTAAATAGCACGCTATTAAACAATGAATGGGTCAAGAATGATATTATGGAAGAAATCAAAAGGTTTCTGGAAACAAATGAAAACGAACTCACAACAACCCAAAACTTATGGGACACAGCCAAGGCAGTCCTAAGAGGGAAGTTCATAGCGATACAGGCCCACCTAAACAGGTTAGAAACATTCCAAACAAACAACCTAACCCTATGTCTACAAGAACTCGAGGAACAACAACCAAGGCAGCCCAGAGCAAGCAGAAGGAAGGAAATAACCAAGATCAGAGTAAAATTAAATGACATAGAGACTAAAAGCACAATTCTAAGGATCAATGAATCCAAGAGCTGGTTCTTTCAAAAGATAAACAAAATCAACAAGCCTTTAAGCAGACTCATCAAGAAAAAGAGAGAGAAGACCCAAATAAACACAATCAGAAATGAAAGAGGAGAGATTACAACAGATACCACAGAAATACAAAAGGTTGTAAGAAATTACTACAAAGAGCGGTATGCCAAGAAATTTGAAAACCTAGGTGAAATGGACAACTTTCTAGAAAAATATAATCTTCCAAAACTCAATGAAAAAGAAGCAGAAAGCCTGAACAGACCAATAACAACAAAAGAAATCGAAGCAGTAATCAAAAAAACTCCCAACACACAAAAAGCCCTGGACTAGATGGTTTCACAGGAGAATTCCCCAAAGCATTTAAGGAAGAGCTAACCCCTATCCTTCACAGACTATTCCAAAAAATCCAAAAAGATGGGAGTCTCCCAAACTCTTTTTATGAGGCCAACATTATCGTAATCCCAAAACCAGATAAAGACACAGCAAAGAAAGAAAACTTCAGGCCAATATCACTGATGAACATTGACATTAAAATCCTCAACAAAATACTGGCAAACCGCATCCAACAATACATTAAAAAGATCATACACCATGACCAAGTGGGATTCATCCCAGGGATGCAAGGATGGTTCAATATTCGCAAGTCAGTAAATGTAATATATCACATAAACAAAAGCAAAGACAAGAACCACATGATTACATCAATTGATGCAGAAAAAGCATTTGACAAGGTACAGGACCCATTCATGATAAAAACACTTGGCAAAGTGGGAATAGAGGGAGCATTCCTCAACGTAATAAAGGCCATATATGAGAGACCTACAGCCAACATCATACTCAATGGGCAAAAATTACAATCTTTTCCACTAAACTCAGGAACAAGGCAAGGCTGTCCACTTTCACCACTTGTGTTCGATATAGTACTGCAAGTTTTAGCCAGAGCGATCAGACAAGAAGAAGAAAAAAAAGGCATCCAAATCGGAAAGGAGGAAACAAAACTGTCACTGTTTGCAGATGACATGATAGTGTACATAGAAAATCCTATAGACTCTACCAAAAAATAAATGAATTTGGCAAAACAGTGGGATACAAAGTCAATATCCAGAAATCAAAGGCATTTCTGTACACCAACAATGAAACAACAGAAACAGAGATCAAGGAAAAAATCCCATTTGAAATAGCAAAAAGAAAAATCGAATATCTAGGAATAAACCTAACCAAAGAGGTAAAAGACCTGTATTCAGAAAACTACATAACACTGAGGAAAGAAATTAAGGAAGACACAAACAAATGGAAACATATACCGTGTTCATGGATTGGAAGAATTAATATCATCAAAATGTCCATACTACCCAAAGCAATTTACACATTCAATGCAATTCCTATTAAAGTACCAATGGCATATTTCACAGACATAGAACAAACACTTCAAAAATTTATATGAAATTATAAACAACCCCAAATAGCTGCTGCAATTTTGAGAAAGAGGAGTAAAGTAGGAGGGATCACAAAACCCGACACTAAACTATACTACAAGGCCACTGTAATCAAAACAGCCTGGTACTGGCATAAAAACAGGCACATAGACCAATGGAACAGAACAGAGAGCCCAGAAATAAGCCCAAGTCTCTATGGTCAACTAATATTTGACAAAGAAGGCAGCAACATAAAATGGAATTAATATAGCCTCATCAACAAATGGTGTTGGGAAAACTGGACAGCTACATGCAAAAATTGAAACTTGAGCACCAACTTACACCATATACAAAAATAAATTCAAGGTGGATAAAAGACTTAAATATAAAACGTGACACCATTAAAGTCCTAGCGGAGAACGGAGGTAGGAAAATCTCAGATATTTCACGAAGAAACTTTTTTACTGATGTGTCCCCTAGAGCAAGGGACATAAAGGAAAGAATATACAAATGGGACCTCATCAAAATTAAAAGCTTCTGCACAGCTAAAGAAAACAGTATCAAAATTAAAAGAGAACCAACTGTATGGGAAAACATATTTGCCAATGATACCTCAGACAAGGGTTTAACCTCCAAAATATATAAAGAACTTACAAGACTGCACTCTAAGAAGACAAGGAATCCAATTAAAAAGTGGGCAAAGGACTTAAACAGACACTTCTCCAAGGAGGACATACAGAAAATCTAAAGACACATGAAATGATGTTCAATATCGCTAGCTATCAGAGAGATGCAAATTAAAACCACAATGAGATACCACTTCACACCAGACAGAATGGCCATCATAAACAAAGCAACAAACAACAAGTGTTGGAGAGGTTGTGGAGAAAAGGGGACCCTAGTGCACTGCTGGTGGGACTGCAGACTGGTACAACTACTATGGAAAACAGTATGGAACTTCCTTAGAAAACTAAAAATGGATCTGCCTTTTGACCCTGCCATTCCACTGCTGGGACTCTATCCTAAGAATACTAAAACACCAATTCAAAAGAACCTATGCATCCCAATGTTCATAGCAGCACAATTTACAATAGCTAGATGCTGGAAGCAACCAAGATGCCCATCAGTAAATGAATGGATCAAAAAAACTATGGTACATTTACACAGTGGAATTCTATGCAGCAGAAAGAAAGGGAGCTCCTACCCTTTGCAACAGCATGGATGGAGCTGGAAAACATTATGCTTAGCGAAACAAGCCAGGCAGTGAAAGACAAATACCATATGGTCTCACCTTTAACAGGAACCTAAACAACAAAACAAAGAAACAAGCAAAATATAACCAAAGACACTGAAATAGAGGACAGGCTGATGGTGGCCGGAGGGAAGAGAAGAGGGAATTTAAGGGGACAGTGGGAAGGGTTCACAGGAACAAACTTAAAGGACACATGGTCATAAACTAAGAGGAGGGTGGTAATGGGAGGGAAGTGGGGAGGGTGGGAGGGGGGACTGGATTGGGAGTAAAAAGGAGAAAACTGTATTTGAACAATGATTAAAAATAAAGTTAAAAGTAAAATAAAGTATAACACTTGATATTCTATCAGCCAAATATACCCACTCTTAATTCTTAAAATTCTTCTGAATATCTTTCAGTGCCTTGATATATATGTAATATATATATACCATTTTATACAATTGGAATTTCATGATACCTGGTATTAGTTCTTTTCAGCAATATATCATAAATTTTGATAATGTCAATAAATATAAATCTGTTCAAAAGGTTTTAATGGGCCTTATCTGAGAAGCACTTTATCTGCCCTTCCATTCTAAATGAAATCTTTGCTGGATACAGTAATCTTGGATGTAGGTTCTTGCCTTTCATGACTTGGAATACTTCTTTCCAGCCCCTTCTTGCCTGCAAGGTCTCTTTTGAGAAATCAGCTGACAGTCTTATGGGAACTCCTTTGTAGGTAAGTGCCTCCTTCTCTCTTGCTGCTTCTAGGATTCTCTCCTTCATTTTAATCTTGGCTAATGTAGTTATGATATGCCTCGGTGTATTCATCCTTGGGTCCAACTTCTTTGGGACTCTGAGGTGTCTGGACTTCCTGGACGTCTATTTCCTTTACCAGATTGGGAAAGTTCTCCTTTACTATTTCTTCAAATAACTTTTCCACTTGTTGCTCTTTCTCTTCTCCTTCTGGTACCCTATAATTTGGATGTTGGAACGTTTAAAGATAAGGTCAAGTTAAAGGAGTTCATCATCACCAAGCCCTTATCATATGAAATTTAAAGGGACTTATCTAAGAAAAAGAAGATAAAAAAGCAAGTACAATAAATGATAGCAAGCTCACAATTATTAACAACCACATAAAAAAACAGAAACAAAAACAAACTAAGCAAACAACTAGAACAAGAAGAGAACCACAGAAATGGAGATCACATGGAGGGTTAGCATCAGGGGAGTGGGAGGAGGAGAGAGGGGGAAAAGGTACAGAGAATAAGTAGCATAAATGGTAGGTAGAAAATAGACAGGGGAGGGTAAGAATAGTGTGGGCTATATACAAGCTAAAGACATTATAAGTATGACACATGGACATGAACTAAAGGGGGAAATGTGGGTGGGAATGGGTATGCAGAGTGGAGGGGATTAAGGGGGAAAATGGGACAACTGTAATAGCATAATCAATAAAATATATTAAAAAATATTTTAATGGGTACATAGTTTTCAATTGTAAGTGTGGATGATTATATTTTACCAACCCTGTACTGAACTTGGTTTGCATCCAATTTATTAATAGTAAAAATACTGCAATGATGAAATCATGGTTTATCTTTTATCTCTTCAAATATTAAATTCTAAGTTTAATTAGATATTGGAAGTTAATCCTTTTGAAGATTGAATAAAGAGACATCAGCCCTGGCTGGTGTGGCTCAATGGATTTAGTGTTGGCCTGAGAACCAAAGGGTCACCAGTTTGGCTCCCAGTCAGGGCACATGCTTGTGTTGCAGGCCAGATCCCCAGTTGGAGGTGTGTGAGAAGAAACAACACATTGATGTTTCTCTCCCTCCCTTCTAAAATAAAATAAATTAAAAAAAATTATGAATAAAAAAATATTTTTTAAAAAAGAAACATCAATAGAAACTATTCAATTTGAATAGCAGATACAACAAATGAAAACATAAAAGTGTATCAAAAAGTCTAACATGTGTAATTGGAGTCAAAAGCAAAGTGAACAAAAAATAAATTGTAACAAATAGATTTCAACAAAGAATTAATGTTAAAATTTTTCTTAAATTTTGTGAAGAAAATGAATTTATATATTCAAACGACACACCAAACTCTAAATAAGATAAATACAAAAAAAAATAATAACCATGCTAATTGTGTTGTTCAAGCTAACTAATGAATTTAAAATATGAAAAGAAAATACTTATAATAACAGACAGGAGAAAAGGTAAATAGGCCTAAAAGTTACAAAATGCTTCAGTTTTTTTTGTCCAGGAAGTGGTCCAAAATGAACTCTAAGTAGATGTGAAAAGTTTAAGATGCACATTGTAATTTACAGAGCGAGCACTGTAATAATAATGCAAAAACATGTAAAAAACAAGTAGATTAATTGAAACAAAATATTTATAAAGTATGTGGTTAACTGAAATGTGCTAGCACTGTGGGTAAAGTATGGGTTAAACACACACAGCAATAACCATAAATGCCAATTCTTAGTACAGCCATAGGAGTAACAGGTTAAGAAGTCATGTTAAAAAAATATTGCTGTATCCTGTTATTTTCATAAGTTAGTCAACACTGACATATGGAGAAACAGCTAAGAGAAATTTGATTTGGAGAGTTTGAAAAATAAAACATATGACTTTCATATCAGGAGTGATAAGAACATTTACTTTTCATAATTTTTTTCATTCTCTTTGAAGGTACATATATCTAAGTCTATATATCCTTTCAAAAATTAAGATAAGTGGATAACAGCACAAAACACTGAGTAATAATTACACAATGAAATGCTGCAATAAGAATTCACTGATTAATTGCTGAGACATATGTTAAAAAAGGAAAAATACAAGCAATCAAAAAAAGAGCACAAATTGAAATGATACATTTCAAAAATAGGTTATTCAAATGGACAGTAAATGCATACAACTATCCACAACTTCTTTGTCATCAAGGAAATGAATGTGAAAATAATATTAGAATTCTACTTCACAACCCTCCCCAATGGCTAAAATGAAAAGAGCTGGTGAGGAAGTCAAGAAACAAATTATCATTGACAGTCGCTTTGAAAAACTAAATAGTATTGACTACATCCAGATGCGTGCATGCCCTACGGTTCTATAATTTCACTATTAGAAATGTATGCATAAGAAATGTATACAGCCCTGACTAGTGTCGCTCATCTGGTTTGGCATTGTCCCTCAAAGAGAAAGGTCACTGGTTCTATTTCTGGTCAGAGCACATGGCCTGGGTTGCAGGTTTGGTCCCTACTAGGAGAGACAAATGTCACGTTTCTCTCTCAAATCGATGTTTCTCTCCCTCTTCTTCTCTCTCCCTCCCCATCTCTAAAAATAAATAAATAAAATCTTTTAAAAATCGCATACATACATGTACTAATTAACACACACTGGTATGTCCATAACGACACTATGCAGGTAAAAACAAAACACCCAAATGTCCCTCACGATAAAATGAATTTTAAAAATTTCACTGAAAAGATTATTTTTAAAATAATGACATGTAAAATACTTTAAGTTGCATTAAAATAGAAGAACGTAAAATGTAGTGAGGATAGTCAATAAACATTTTTGTAGATTAACAAAATTATTTGAAAAATACTAAAATCAAATTAAATGTAAAATAATATAGAAAATAAGTTGATAATCATGAGGAAAAACATCAGAGATGAGTTTGCTTTAAATATTAAAAACAATGAAAAAAATGGAAAAGTTATTTTGTCTTTTCTTTTAAAGTTAACTTGATTGAAGATGGAAATCACAAACACAAAGTATGAAGAAATTATTGGCAATTTGAGCACTACTTAGAGATATTCAAAAAATATGAATAAAGCCAAATATTTGCAAATTTGTAATTATTTAGCAATAATGAGAAATAAATAAACTAAGAAAAATTGTTGTATATGTGGATTATCTGTGGTGCTTAAATAAAATGCAAAGTCTATGGAAATCCTGACTATTTTCATGTATGTTGGGGCATTGAGATCAGCCTCTTAAAAACTCTCCTGAAATTCTAATGCAGGCTATCTTTGGACTGCTCTATGAGAAACAGTAACTAAATATTCAACTCTAAATTCCGTTTACTAAATGGAAAGGGGGAAATCTAGCTTTAGGCACAGCTTTCTAAACATCATATTGGCACATTCAACATAACACATTTAAACCTCACTTGTATTACTAGAAGGTAAGACAAAAATCTGTAGAAGAGGAAAAATAAATCTTTTACTTTCTTCCCTATCATTCTTTGATCTTGAGCTCTGCCTTGGAATTTAATTCACAGTATGAAAGCATTAAGGAAAAATGCTAATGCCAACATTTCTGCTGTTCTTTGAACTAAGACTCTCCCAAGGCGCCTCCATCCACAGGGTGGCAATCCGAAGCCTCAGAAGAGAGGAGACTGACACTGGATAGGAGGTTTAAAGCAGGAATGCCCAAGGTTTGAAACTTAATTGGCATCTTATTTTGGCTTTAAATTATTCAGTACTTTCTTTAACTATTACACCTCAGGAAATTTCTGCCTTAGGGAAAGGTAAGTAAGCTTGTTCTCATGTTTTTGTTATGGAAACAACTAAGAAATAGGAGAATTGTATGGCATATGAATTAAATCACAATAAAGCTATTTTAAAAACATAAAAGGTAATCAAGACATTAACAACAATGCACAGATCCAATTACAAGGAAGTCTGGCATAATTAAGGACTAAGAAGTAATATATAACAGGTAATGTACAAGAGTAAATACCTCCTATTACCAAAGAAGTATTGGGAAAGATGTTAGACTTACAAAAATTTTAAGTGGGAGACGTTGCAAGACATTTTACTTAAATAATAAGAGAAAGGGGAGCTATAGAATGCTAGATGTCTTGAACACGTAACAATTATGCTTGGGTAACTACAGAAAGTTGATACTTCTTTATAGTACTTAAATTTTGTAATACCACATAACTGCTAAAACCTTTCTTGGAACACAGAACATATTTTGATATGAGTAAATAAATAAGCAAAAATATGTTAATTAAATTTCTGGGTTTTACTTTCTATACATCATCTAAATGTGTTAGCAGAATATGAACTGACCAAATTGTTAAGTGAGTAAGTACTAAGTGATTTTTAGGTTGAAATCTTTCTTGAGTTTGAAGAAAACTATCACTGACACAGAACATGAGTAAAGATAACGAAGCAATAGAGAAAAATTAGCAGTCTTAAATTACAGGACTTGAAGGAGAATAGGTGAATAAATGAATGTATGAATGAATCCAAGGTTAAATATGTACAATTTTTTCTTTTGTGATTAGGTTATAAATTAATTCAGACTTATAAATTACTGAAAATTGAGGAGATATTTATAATCACTCTTTTGAAAAAGAAAAAATAAGTTTTATATATTTAAACAAAGTAGAAAATTGCTAACATTTTTGTTAGAGAAACAAGTACTTTTGGTGGTCATGTTCTATTTTACTATGAATTATGGTGGGCATTGTTATCCTCAGATAGAAAGAATATGTTTTCTTTTCATCTCACTTCCTTTGTTTCATTAATTTGAATACCGCTACTTAACAAAGATTTCCATATAGAAATTATTTTTAGCATATTTATTTTTCTTATACATTAATTCTAGCTCTCTAAGTTCTGTCTCAGAATAGAGACTGAAACAAGTCTTAAAAAGTGAACAAGTACAGAGACATTTGTATGTGACATTAAACAAACTGATTGCACGCTATGGTTGCCCAGCAGATCTAGTACTGAGTTGTATTAATTTAAGTCTTTACTATAAAACTGTTACCAAGCAGAGTGGGATTTGGTCACCTGTTGCCCAACACAAGCATAACACAAAAATTGTTGGGGAAGGAAAAAGGTTTTTATGAAAAGGTTGCACAATTTGGGGCACCCTTGCTTCAAGCTAATTTCTTCTGCAAAACACAGAGAGAACCCAGCCACCCTCTGTATTGAAGTAGTGTTCAGACACCCCACTCACTCTATTTTTATCTGTCTTCCTGGGGCCCAGGTTGTTATGTGTATGGGTCTCTGTCATCAGGTCCTCTTTCCCTGGAGTGTGTACTCTTGGGGATGGTGTCACCATTGCCTCGTTGTAACTTCCTCCTTTTCCTGGGGCCAGGGCATGCTGCCAGATTACTGCAGCCAGTTGTGCAAGGGGCTCCCATTTGTGGGGCCATGGCAACCAAGGCTACTTGAAACCCTGGAGCTGGTAAATGCCCACAGCCCATGCATCTGTGTGCTACTCTCAGCCAAGAAAGGGAGTGGTCTGGGCCCCATGCCATGCAGCATGGAGCCACAGTATCCCATAGGGCACCGCCGGTGAGGCATGTGTCCTGAGCACAGGCTCCCAACCAGGTGAGCCAAGCAAGGACAAGGCAAGAACTGCAAGCCGGCAGATGCCTGCAAGCCACATGAACACTCTGGACCCTCTGACTAGGTAAGCAAGGGGAACACAAAAAGGGCTAAATTTCTGCATGCCCTCCATTTAAATTGTCCACTCCAAAATCCCACATGAGGTGGAAGCAACCAAATTCCCAGCCAGTCTAGCTGTGTCTACCATGCTTGTCAGTCTGCACCACATCTCTTTGTTCCTCCTCCTGTCACCATGACCCATAAGTGAGTAGCCACACACCTAGTGTCGGGAACTGCTTCCCATGGCGTGGAATTGTAGCTCAGCCTCCACGTGGAAAACCAGTGGGGTATGTGTAGCATGCAGGAACACACCCATGGAGAGGTTTTCCCATGGGGAATCAGGCCTGCATTGTACCTAGACTACTATGAGACTTGCTTTTGCTAAAACTCCCCCACACTGAACTGAGGCAGCAAAGTTTACTGCAACTTCCTAAAACCTGAGCTAAACCTCCCAAGTATGGAGTGTGACAGGTTCAACCACTTTTCCCCTCCTCTGCAACATCCTTCTCTTTGAAGTAATTAGCAATATCCTTTCCTTTGTTGTCTGTAAAAGGTAATCCCCTGCAGTAAACCTGTGCATAGTAAATGAGGACTACCCTCCATGTAATGTACCCAGAGAAGGAATAAAAGCCTGGCCAGGCAGACACTGGGCTCTCTGGCCCTCTCACCCTTTTCCTCTCAGAGAGTGGCCATGCGGTTCCTTTTTCTCCACAGGACTTCTGTTGTCCATGTGTATTTGTTCACGAGCAGCCACAACATACACGGATCCTGCCAGCCATGATCCGTCACAACCGAGGCCTAGTGTCTCTGTCCAGGGCAAGGTGTCATGCTCCGGTTTGTTTACCCTCCCTCGGGGGTACAGAAGTCTGCCACTTGGTTTGCTTGCTATTTCAATCCTGCCACCTTCAGCACTTCCCAAACCTCTCAGAGGTCCCTCCCCTTTGACCAGCATTCTGGCCAGATACCTCCCGTTACAAAATCAGTCACTTATTTCCAAGACACAGCAGAAGAGTTAATGGGCTAAAGAGCATTACTTCACTTAAGATGTACTAATATTTAAAGATCATAGCAAGATTTCAAGTAGTACCAATATTTGTTGTTTTAAAAATGCCAAAATATATATCTGATTTTAAAATATATTTTATTTTAAATCAAATGGTGCTTGTTCTATTTTTCATAAAATGTTAATGAGGTGCTGACAAATAGCTAGTATTTTTGACAAAATTGATGATAGGGTATTTTGGATTTTCAAGTAATGTAGCTCTTTTAAAAATCTTTTTATAATTAAGCATAATAGGACAGTTTAAAATATGAATAAAATTAAAATTATTAACATTTGATGGATTGTTGAACTGTCCTTTTGTTCATTGTCATAATTCTCCTAATAAACTTAGTATATCATGATAGTACCAAAATCAGAAAGTTTTGTAGCTACAAAACTTACCTAAGCCATTTAATGTAAAGAGCATAATCAGAATCTCAAAAAAAAAAAATTTGAACCAAGTCAAAGTATAAAATGGCCTTGTATGTAATGTATATACAAAGTTTGACAAGGTAGGATGGGAAAACCACTGAACTAGAGGTCAGGATCACTGGCATCTTAGCCTGTTCATCGCCTTTGTGGCCTCGCTTTCCGCATCTATAAAAACAGATTATTGGACAAAGAGTCCTCAGTGATCTTTCCCCCAGATTTTGTGGTTTATTATTTCAACCAAAATATGCATTCCCTCTAGAGAATTTCCTTATCTACATCACAGAAATTACACAGTGCTTGGACACTCGTGTTATTAGAAGCATGACATTTATTTTGGCTTATTTTAGCTGGAAAATCTCTGGAGAATATTGGAATTATACATCGGTCGTCTGCTAATCCAGTATGATTAATGTTTAATAAATATTTATATACTGAAAAGGTATTGCAATGGTAAAAATATGAAAACATAAAATAGACCAATGTTGAGAGATAAAATATTACATGCATTAAGTGTTATCTGTGTTGCTATGTTTTATCTTCACTATTGAACAACTGAAAAGTACTCCTTTGTCTCAGGGATTGTTAAAGAAAGACATTGAGGAGTAAGTGTTTTTCATGGTGGACCTTAGATTATTTAAATTTCAAAATGAAAGATTTTCAAGAGGTATAAATGGAATGAAATAGATAAAACAACAGATTTATAGATGAATAGTTGTAAATTGCAGATAGAGTTCAAATTATGGTGAATTGTAAACCATAGTGATTACACTATAAACCAAATGTTAGTCTTTTTAATCTAAGAGTTTCTTTCAATGGAATGTGTCCTTCTCTTGCTTTTATTTGTAATTGATAGGCACTAATCTAGCTACATTCTTTTTAAAATTTTAAAATTTAGTTTTCAGTTACAGTTGGCATACAATATCATACTAGTTTCAGGTGTAATGCAATGATTACACGTTTATATACCTTACAAATAGATCACCCCAATAATTCTAGCACCCAGCTAACACAGCACATACTTATTACAATATTATTGATTATATTCATTATGCTGTACTTACATCCATGAGACTATTTTTATAAACGGCATTTTGTACTTCTTAATCTCTTTTATCTTTTTCACCCATCCCCTCAGTTTACCTCCTATCTGGCAACCATTCAATTTTTCTTTGTATCTATGACTTTGTTTCTGCTTTGTTTGTTCATTTATTATGTGTGTGTGTGTGTTTTTTAAATAAGTGAAATCATATGGTATCTGTCTTTCTCTGTCTGGTTTATTTTACTTGGCATAATACCCTCTAGGTCTATTCAAGTTGTCACAAATGACATGATTCCATTCTGATTAATATTCTATTGTATATATGTCTCACTATTGAATGCATTTATCTACTAATGGATATTTAATTTGCATCCATATCTTGGCTATTACAAATAATGCAATGAATAGAAGGGTGCATCTATATTTTTGAATTAGTGTTTTGAATTTCTTCAGATAAATACTCTAGTGGAATTGCTTGTTGGGTCATATGGTAGATCTATTTTGAGTTTTTTGAGGAACCTCCATACTGTTTTCCATAGTAACTGCACCAATCAGCAATTCCACCAACAGTGCGTGAAGGTTCCTTTTTCTCTATATCTTTGACAGCACATGTCATTCATTGGTTTATTGATATTAACCATTTGGACAGGTGTGTGGTGGTATCTTGTAGTTTTGATTTTCATTTCCTGAATCATTGGTGTTGTTGGGCATCTTTTTATGTGTCTATTTGTCATCTGTATGTCTTATTTGAAGAAATATCTATTCACGTACTCTGAATTTTAAAAATCTATTTTAATTAGATTTCTTTATGTTAAGTTGTATGAGTTCTTTACATATTTTGAATATTAATCTCTTGTTGGATACATCATTTGCAAATATCTTACTGCATTTATTAGGTTGTGTTTTTGTTTTGTTGGTGTTTCATTTATGATGCAGAAGTGTTTTAGTTTGATGTAGTCCCATTTTTTATTTTTGCTTTTGTTGTTTTGCTCTAGAAGACATATCTAAAAATTGCTAAACCAATGTCAAAGAGTTTATTTTTTATGTTTTCTTTTTGTAATTTTATGGTTTCAGGTCTCACATTTAAGTGTTTAAGTAGTTTTGAGCTTATTTTGGTATATAGTGTAAAAACTAGTATAATCTTATTTTTTTGCATGCATCTGTGCAGTTTTGCCAACACTGCTTATGAAAATACTGTCTTTACAACATGGTATTATTCTTATCGTGGTTTATCTTTTATCTCTTCAAATGTTAATTTCTAAGTTTAATTAGATTTTGGAAGTTAATCTTTCTGACGATTAAAAAAAGAAACATCAGTCTTGGCTTGTGTGGTTCAGCAGATTGAGCACCCACCTGCAAATCAAAGGGTCACCGGTTTGATTCCCAGTCAGGGCTCATGCCTGGGATGTGGGCCAGGTCTTCAGTAGGGGGCATGTGAGAGGCAACCACACATTGATGTTTCTCTCCCTCTCTTTCTCCCTCCCTTCCTTTCTGTCTAAAAAAATAAATTTTAAAAAATCTTTAAAAGTAAATAAATAAATATTTAAAGCATACCACATCCATATCTGATCTATTTTTAAGCAATGAAAATGCAATGGTGATAAAAAGTCAGGTACTAATTGGCATTCCAGTTGGGTAAAAGGAAGATAAATTAAAAACAAAGAAGTTAGTTACATATAAGTGCTCTGAAATAAATAACAGAATAATGTGATGATAAAAACAAAAAAAACTATAGTGGAATTAGGGGAGACATTTGGACACAGTTGTCAGGTGTCAGGAAGATCTTCCAGATTTAAATCTAGACTTAAATTATGAGGAGGAATTCATAAAATACTTAGAAGGACTTTCTAGCCCTGATCATATACCTGCCTGAACTGTTTTATGTCTCTCTTTATCAGGTTATCTTCTGCACTACATGACATTTAGTTCAGATGTCATTTACTTGGAACATTTTTCTAATGAACAAGACTAGGTTGGGACCAATCACTGCGTCAAAGTTAGACTTTAAGATGCAGAAAAAGCATTTGCTAAAATTCAGCGCCCATTGATAAAAGCTGTCAGCAAAGTGGGAATAGGAAACATACCTCAATGAAATAAATGCCATATGTGAAAAACTCACAGCAAACATCATACTCAATGGTTGAAATGCTAAGCATTCCAATTAAGATTGGGAACAAGGCAGGAACTTTTGCCTTCACCTCTTTATTCAACACAATACTGGAAGTCCTAGCCATAGCAGTCAGACAAGAAGAAGAAATAAAAGACATCCAAATTGGAAACAAAGAAGTAAAACTGTTTTTATTTGTAGATGACATGATACTATATTTAGAGAAACCTAAAGATTCTACCAAAAACTACTAGAACTGATAAATGAACTCAGCAAAGTAGCAAGATACAGAATCAATATTCAGAATCAGTTACATTTTTATATGCCAATAATGAACTGTCAGAGGGAAATTAAGAAAATAATTCCATTCACAATTGCTTCAAAAAGAATAAAATACCTAGGAATAAATTTATCAAAAAATGTAAAAGACCTATACTCAGAAGTAATAAGACACTGAAGAAAGAAATTGAAGAAAATACAAATAAGTGGAAGCACATACCCAGTTCATGGATAGGAAAAATTAACATCATTATAATGTCCATACTACACAAGTAATCTACATTTTCAACCCAATTCCTATTAAGATACCATTGTACTTTTCACGGAACTAGAACAAATACTACAAAATTTTATATGAAATCACAAAAGACCCTGAATAGCAGCTGCAATCTTGAAAAAGAAGAGTAATGTTGGAGGAATCACACTACCTACTATCAAACTATACTACAAGGCCATAGTAATCAAAACATCCTGGTAATTGCATAAAATAAACATATAGATCATATAGATCAATGTAACAGAATTGAGAGCCCAGAAATGAACCGACACCTTTATAGTCAATTCATATTTGACAAAAGAGACAAACACATACAATGGGTTAATGATAGTTCATTCAATGAATATTGTTGGGAAAATTGGACAGATACATGTGAGAAAATGAAACTAGACCACATTCTCATGCCACACACAAGAATAAGCTCAAAATGAATTAAAGACTTAAACCTCAGACTCAACACCATAAAAATTCTAGAAGAAAACATATGCAGTAATATCTTGGACATTTCTCATAGCAACTTTTTTTTTGAGATATCTCCTCTGGCAAGGGAAATAAAAGAAAAAATACACAAATTGGACTATGTCAAACTAAAAAGTTTTTTCACAGCAGAGGAATCATCAACAAATTGAAAAGACAACACACTGAACATCTGATAAGGGGTTAATATCCAAGATTAATAAATAATTTATAAAACTCAAACCTCCCTCAAAATACAATGCAACTAAAAAATGGGCAAGGGACCTGAATAGACACTTCTCCAAAGAGGACATACAGATGGGCAATTAATGTATGAAAACATGCTCAACATCACTAATAATCAGAGAAATGCACATTAAAACCACAATGAGATATCACCTCACACCTGTCAGAATGGCTATCAATAAATCAACAAGTTTTGACAATAATGTGGAAAAAGAATGTTCATGCACTGTTGGTGGGAATGCAGATTGATGAAACTACTCTGGAAAGCAGAATGGAGTTCTCCAAAAAATTAAAAACAGAACTGTGTTAAGACCTAGGGATTCTACTTTTGGGAATTTATCCAAGGAAACACAAAACACTAATGCAAAAGAATATATGCACTCTTATATTCATTGAAGCATTATTTACAATAGCCAAGATTTGGAAACAGCCCAAGGTTTCCAGCAGTAGGTGAGAGCATAAAACAGCTGTGATACATTTACATAATGAAATACTACTAGGCTGTAAAAAAAGATTTTTAATTTTTTTTTGACACAGCATAGTTGGTCCTGGAAAACATTATGCTGAGTGAAATTAACTAGTCGGAGAAAGACAATTACCATTTGATTTCACTCATATGTGAAATCTAATGAGCAAACTAAACTGACAAGCAAAATAGAGACAGGCTCAGATGAAGAGCAGGCTGACAGCTCTGGGGGTATTAGAAGGGTAGAGGGATTGATCAAAGAAGAAAAAAGAAAGAAAAATATCATGGACCTGGACAACAGTGTAGTGATTGCAGTGCAGAGAGGAGTGGGTGTGTGGAAGAAGACTGGGGGCTAAATGGTAACAGAAAAATACAATAAAAAAGTAATATAAATTTAAAAAATATCATCTGCATACTGCATTGTGTGCTCACCTAAAGTCTGTTTTCCAACTTCCACCTCTCCCCACCCTCCTTTCCCTCTATTGTTGTTTCCCTCTATATTGTTGTCCATGTAAAGGAATTAGGTCTTTTTTTTTTAGATTTTATTTACTTATTTTTAAAGAGGGAAGGGAGGGAGATAGAGAGAAACATCAATGTGTGGTTGCTGGGGGCCGTGCCCTACAACCCAGGCATGTATCCTGACTGGGAATCAAACCTGCGATACTTTGGTTTGCAGCCTGCACTCAATCCACTGAGCTACGCCAGCCAGGGCAGGTCTTTTTCAAAATAACCTAATATCACAATGGCTTCCTTACTTGTCTCTCAAAGTCCTGGGTTCTGAGGCTTCCTAGAACTCATAATAAAAATGTACAATTAATTTATGCATTTTCCAACCCTCAAAACAAACACAGGATATTAAAATACCCTCAATATGTACTTTTTTCAAATACTTATTCCATAAATATTCTGGGAGTATAAACTTTAACCCTGAGATTACTGTTTGTTTAACACTGTATGATTATTAAGATGCACTTAAACAGTAAACTCAGACAAAAATATATTTGCTTTTCAAATTACAATTTATAATTATTCTCACCTACCACATTTGCAAGAGATGGGAGTGTTTTATTGTTGTTTTGATCAACAGCTCTTTAGCAAAGTTCTTCCTCATATTAAAAAAATAGTTGAAACTTGACACATCAGAAAATCAAAACTCTGATTTTTTCTTCAAAAAGTATTTCATCCCAGACTCCCTCACCCATTCTTTTACTTGCTACAGTCAAAATCCTTGGAGTCATATTTGACTCTCTCTTTCTTGTTCATATTCCACATTCAAGCCATTAATAAGTGCTGATAGCTCTACTTTCAAAATGTATCTAGAATCCTTACCCTTACTACTGTCAGATAAATCTTTGACTATTGTAGCCTACCTAACTAAACTAATCTACCTTTCCCACCTTTGTCCTCCTACCACCTAGGCTGCGCAAAGCAGTGAGACTAGGCATTTAGAATCATGCATCATCATGTCACTTGAATTCTCCAAGGTTTTCTTATTTCACTCAGACTAAAATCAATGAAATTTTTCATAGTATGTAAGACCCTACATAAGCTGCCTTAGAATGTCTCCCTTCCTTCCTTTCTTTTCCTCTTTCTCTTTCCCTTACTCCATTTGTCTCAGACAAATTGGGTCTTTTACTATTTCTTAGGCATGACAAGCAAGCATTTGTCTTCAGAATTTATATACATACATTTTCTTCTTCTTCATGGGACAATTTTATTTCACATTTTTACCAAGCCCCTCTAACATTTATTTAGGTCTCCATGAGAATTTTCCTACTCATCCTTTTTAAAGTAGCCATTTACTCTCTTTAGCCAGTTTATGCCCACTCTTGATTTTCCTACTTGCTTTACATTTTTAACCCAACTTTCTATAATATATTTGATTATTTTTAACACTAGTCACTACAACTAGAATATAAGCTCTGTGAATAAAATATTTTATTCACTGCTGTCAGTATCGTCCATCAGCCTAGACAAGAGAGGTCTCTGCTTTGTGCCTAGTACTTTATAAAGTCCTGGGTGTCCTTACAGACACGCATAAAACAATTTATTCAAAAACACATGGACACCTATAGAAAGTTAATTTGCAATTGTCTCTTACATTGATGCATGCTTCTGTTCTTTACTATCTTTTCAAGGATGTATTTATAGCGAGTAGCTTTGGAAGATAGAAACAGTGTCTTCCTCCAGTTATCAGTGTTTCCTGATCTGGATACTACAGGTAATGGTTCCCTTCTGGGCAAATGTTGGGCAGGTTTGGTACCATCCTCCTTAAAAGAATGGGGGTTTCCTAAACTTGCAGTTCTTCACCTGGGACCTATTGTGTGCACAGCACCCCTCTGAGCTGTTTCTCATCAACCCCATGGGCTGAGGAAATGTGGAGCTCATTGTGCTTTCTATTCCATAAGTAATAAAATGCTGTCTCTCTCATCACTTCTCGGCCCTTTGTCTAAGATCAAGTGTAGTACCTGTTCTTACTAGTTTAAAATCCTCTGTCTCTGACCTGGGAATCTCACCTCTTCTGCAAGCATCTGTGTAACTGGAAGATTAAGTTATTCACTACAAGTAGGGTAAAATCTCAGACCCTTTACATACCTGGATACATGGGATCCAGCACTCAACATTAATACTGTGCAATCCATAACTCTCAATTTACAATGTTGTGACTAATGCAGTCTGAGACCCAGAAATCTCTCCTTATCTCTTACCCTGTGTACTTGAGAGATAGGCAAGCATATCCCTGTACTGTGTGAAGAAATGGGAGTTGTGCTGCTTCTTTATCAGTGATAAATTTTGCTTTGGAATGTGGGAAAAATCTAAATGATGAATATCCATAAGTAGAAAACAATGAACTCATAATTAATCAGTTTAACTCATAAATTCATCCTCTCTGATTACATCAATGCAATACATTTTTGCATAAAATATGGTTTCATTTTATGGTAGTGTTGACTATTGCTTTTTTCTCTTATAAATTACAATTCTAGAGGTGCTCAGGAATTAATGTGATGCTCTCGATAGCTGCACGTTGGGCTTAGAATATTTTATGATATTAAACAATTCCCATTACTCTTAAAATAAAATGTAAGTTGTTCCAAATACAACATGTATAAAATATAATACCTATCATTTAAATTGCTTTTAGATCTAGATGTTGCTTTATGAGGCAGTAAAATTGTTATAGATAATTGTTATATAATAGTTTATGTATGAAGTTAAACATTTCTGTAACATATGCTTTAATAAAATAATTTGTTTTATACAACCTTATTTCAATGTTTAAAAGCAGTATGTAAAATTCATGGTTTATTTCCAACTTTTCTTTGAGAATTTTAGTCATAATTTTGGTTGCCTCTACTTCAATAGTCAAAAGTTTTTCTAAATTAAAATTAATTTAGCTCTGGCTCATATGGCTCAGTGAATTGAGTGCTGGCATGTGGACTGAAGGTCCCAGTTCAATTCCCACTCAGGACACATGCCTGGGTTGCAAGCCAGGTTCCCAGCTGAGAGTGTGCAAGAGGTGACTGATTGATGTTTCCCTCACACATCCATGTTTCTCTCCCTCTCTCCTTCTTTTCTGTTTTCTCTAAAATAAAAATTAATTAATAAATAATTAAAATTAATTTAAAACATCATCAAAAAACTACAATAAGGCAAAAAAGGTTAATATGGCATATTATCAATAGAACACAAATTATGTGGAAGTTGGTAATAATTATTGATTTTGTTATAGTATCAACAAGAAAATGAATTTCAGAGAATAAATATATGATAATTTGTGAATTGTGTCTCTATAAATCAGAGATCACTTGTTCTACCACACAACAATAAAATATATGTAATAGAAATCAAATTCAATCATTTCAGACTTTGCTGAGTTTTAGCCATTTAAAACATAACTGAGTACAGAAGTTTGACTCATTATGACAGCATATTTTTCAAAGTAATTTAATTTATGAATTTTAAACATTAGAAATTTGTAATCTGGGCCTCCATTTTACTCTGTTCCTGGATTAATAATTGTTAGTAATTAAATGCTTGATTTAGAGAATTCACCATATAGTAGATGACTGATATATTTCCCTTGAATGAATAAATGAATGTTCACATCTGGATTTGTCAATATCAGCAGTTTGTCACTTGTAGTATAAACTTTCAGCAATTTATTTTTTCATGTTTAATGAATGTCCACATTCACTACCATTCTTTTTCTACAAATTCCTAACTTTCAATGTTTAAGAAAAGATAATTTGCATAGCTACAGAATTATTGAGTTACAATATTTTCCCCATTAAAGCCCTGTAGACATTGTTTCTCTGTCTTAAGAAATTTATTGTTTTATAGAAGTCTTTACTAATGTGATTTTAGTTCTTTGATGGATAATTTATTTTCCCTGCTTGGATGCTTTCAGAATTCATTTCTGGTTTTTTACACTTAAAATTTACAGATATGTTTCAAAGTAGATACTCCTTTTATGCATTTGTTTTAGAAACATGTTCAGGCTTTTACATCCAGACCCAGAATTGTTTTCTTTTTCTTTCCCTAATGTTCTAAAAAGCTTTCTTCTAAAAAATGTTTGATTATTACGTCTATTTACTTTGTTTTGTTTTCCTACAGAAATATTTATTAATGTATAACTTATATGTGATTAAAAAAGGCAATATAAAGCCCTGGCTGGCATAGCTCAGTGGATTGAGCATGGACTTCGAACCAAAGCATCACAGGTTCAATTCCCAATCAGGGCACATGCCTGGGTTGCAGGTCATAAGCCCCCCAGCAACTGCACATTGATGTTTCGCTCTCTCTCTTTCTCCCTCCCTTCCCTCTCTAAAAATAAATAAATAAAATCTTAAAAAAAAGAAAAAAGGCAATATAAATTATTTGAGGAAATAATTATTTTATGTTTCTACTAGATTCCACACCAATAGTATCATATTAATAAGTTAAAATAATATTATAACAGTCAAATAAATAAAATATATAGTAAATATACAACAAAATAAAATGTATACCAGAAAGCTCAAGCTTTTCTGACCAGTGTTTGCTGTAGGCTTTGACAATTTGTCGTGGCCTCTGGCTCCACCGCCCTTGCAGACGACCCAAATGAACACTGTGTGACTGGCTGCTGTTCAACCTTTCTGACCTCATTTCCCACAGACCCTCAGCAGACTCTCCACCTCAGCTGGAGTGCAGGTTTATAGCCCCACAGCATCACACTTTTTTCTACATTGAATGTCATTTCCCCCAAATCTTCTGATGTTTTAAGACCAGTTTAAGTAACTTTTGGTATTCAAAAACTCCCCTCATTACTGAAGCTGCAAAGATCATTCCCCCTCTTAGTCTTCTTTTGTACAACAGAATGTGTTCAACAGGCTCTCTCATAAACATGCACTGCCATAAAAGTAGTCGTTGTGTGGGTGTCCATTAGTTGTTTCCTTCTAACCAGAGTCGAGATGAACAAACAAATGGAAGTAATGATGTTGCTAGGCAACACCATCACAATGAGCCTTTATTAGCATCACAGTTCCATCCTGGCTTAATCCTACTTGTTCCAGCCTCATCTCTTTTATATGGCCTTCTTGCTGTATTAACCACATCAAACCACACAAAAACTTCTTGGGTGTGAGAGATGCTGCTTCCTATGCTTTTACTTTCTGATACTCTACTTTAGTTATGCACCAATTATTATCTGTACTTTCAAATTTTCTTATGACATTCATAATATGACTAAACAGAAGCCCTGTGCTTTGTTCAGCAATTATCATTCACTTATTGCTATTCAGCATACCATCTTTTCAAACCTTCAAGTTGGCATCATCATAGACCCTGGTCAAGGCTGAATGTTTGAGGGCTACTTGTCCACTATCTTTTTACAATCCTGGGGGATTATATATCCCACTCCTCCAGAAGAAAGGAACTTATATGACTTCAACCAACCCAGCCCTACCTCTGTCTCCTCTCCTCCTCTTTAATACATTCTCATTTTTATCTTCAAATTTACACTTTTTCCTCTATTTATTTTATGAGACATATGCTTTTCCTTCCCATCTGTTCTTCAGATGAAGATAGAACTACATATTCTAATCTAAGTGTGTGGTTTGGGAAGCTGGGATTAAAAGAACATGTTGCAAGACCACATATTTTTTTGTCTTCTGTTTTAACTTTAAAAGGCATCTAAATATAAATTTTATTTCATGATACAACTTGGTTTCCTCCCTGAAATTTAGTATTGGTCATTAAAACCTTGATGTACAGAAACAAAATAAATAATAAACAAGCGTGCTAGCTCGTATTAAAAGTTTGTGCTAAACAAGGTAGAGAATGAAGTCAACTCCAGAAGGCTGTTCTCCCATGTTGTTGAAATCATCTTAATGTAGCTTTTAGTTAAATAAAGCTACAAACATTCTTTCAAAATGCAGTATTTCTGATATTGTGGTACTACAAAGCTAACCTATTCTTGGCAAGACAAAAGAAGAAACAATTATATCTTTGTAGTCAAATGTATGTCGCTGCAGATTATGTTCCTTATTTTAAAAAATGTGCTTTAAAAATTAGATATTTAAACTTTACTTTGTCTGAAAATTATAATTCTAGTTGCATACGGTTGTGTGTGTGTTTTAAAGCAGTTGCTTAGATTATGAGATAAGAATATAAAGATTGTAGAAAGAATGTTATGCATGATTCTAATCTCATCTGAGCAGAAGGATGGCAAGTGAGACTGGACTACTGGATTTGGCAGACTTCCATGGTACTGGATGGGCTGCCCTATTCTATGCACATTGCTATTTTTTGCATACGCTGTTGTCTAACTCAACACTCATTCCCGGCACTCTTTTCTCTATATTGTGATTTCCCATTTTTTCCAGCTAGGAGTGGCCATATGGCACTGTTTGGGGCAATAAGATATAAGCAAAAGGGTGATGGGTAGGTGCTCTGGGATGTATTTGCCTTTCTACTAGGAAAAAAAAACAACAGAGGTCCCCATTCCCAACCTCTTCCTACTCTAAATGTAGGGGTGTTCCTGTATCTGAGAAAACCATTAGCCATTATGAGAAAGCAGCTAAAAACATCACAGAACTCAGGGGCTTGACAGCGTTGAGCCATTGACACATTAAGAACACTCTCTTACCTTTGGGTAATATATTATGTAAGAAACATAAAACCTCAACCCAACTCAGGACAGTAGCATTTCCCTTCATGGTAATGAGTGTGACTCTGTCAGATATTCTAAGACACTGGGTAATTTCAAGAAAAGTTAAAATTGGGGTGTTGGACTTTAGGAAGTCCACAAAGAAAGATACTTGGTTCTCTCTGTGTCTTGTGTCCCTTGAGTCTGGAAACAAAAGACCAAATATCTTTGTCACATCCTCAGTTGTAGAATAGTTGGTCCTTTGTACACAGGAGCAGGGGAGACCTAGCAGAGCATTATCCTAGAGGTGATGCTGAAAATGAGATTATAACCTTTGAGCATAGCCCCATGTAACAATGGGGAGTTTGTTTGAGTGCTTTCTTTCTCTTCCTTTATTGATGATCCCCAAAGCCTTAGTAAAATATTGCTGAATGTTGATCCACTGTTAGTTGGACCATGAAAAAATAAGAAAACCATTTGTGTGCTTGATTTGGAATGATAAAGGAGGACACAGTTCCTTCCTCTCAGTGTTCACAGAAGATGACAATGCTGTCTACAAGCTGGCAGTCTCACTATTAGAGGCATGTGGGCTTACAGCAGAGTTCAGAGGAGAAGGCATATAGGACATGTTCCTGAGCACATGTGACATTCTCTGAGGAACCCTCAGAAGCACTGAAGACACTCTGAAATTGCTTAATATAAGGGACCTTCCATCATCACACACTGGGCATTCACAGAGATGCAACTTCACCATAACTGGAAGAGCTATTGAGTCCAGAGAACAACTGAGTTACATGTGTTTGCATCAACATAAAATGTTTTATTTACTTGCAAAAACAACATATTCTACCCTTCTGATTTAGCATTGATTTTAATGCTGTGACTTTCATTATATTCATTCTAGAGAAACAAAAAAACAATGATGTAATTGAAGGATGCCGATGTGGCCTAGTAAGACCAGCCTCTCTGACTTAGTGTAACAATTATTTGTGAAACCAGAATCTAATTAATAGTGGATAAAGTGAAATATTATAATTTTTCAACTTTGTGAGAGCACTTACCAAAGAAGAGATATCCCAAATGATGCTAATGGGATGGTTTGACACACTATTTCTTGTACAATATAATAAATATAAAATGTCTCTGATTCATTGGTCAGGTTGGTTTTCTCTCTCAGGGACATTTTCAGTGATGAAGGTAGATTGATGATTTTTTACTCGATCATCGGTACTTTAACTCTCATCACACATAAAGAGTTCCAGATAATTCGGTCTTGAAGACCATATCAATACATCCAAGTATCTAACTTTATTTCGTTGTGTAATTTTTTAAAGCACAATAAAAATATTCACATTGTGCCTTGTGGTTGTGGATTGAGAATGATCATAAATGAAAGAAAATCCACTAAATTAATTGTTCATTTTATTAAGGAAAACAATGAGTTAATTCATATATCTTGCTTACCATTTATTTTGAAGAAATGTTTTTATTAAAGAAAATGGACAGTGTAACATTAAGCTTGAAAACTATGACTAGAGCCTTTTTAAACAATGCAAGCTTTTATTTGTTTGTTGTGAAATAAATCGTTTTAGTGTTTCTACTACATTTCTTTAAAAATTTGTCTAAAAACATATATCTATACTATTGTTTTTAGGAAATTCATAATTTTATTATCTAATGACACCCTGAGAAAATCAAGGATATTCCAGGGAAGTATTCAAGGCTGAGGCACGGTAAATGGCTCCCGCTGTGGGAATGGTGGATGGGACATACATTCTAAGGGCAAGGGAGGAAGGAGGAAGGAACCTCTGATTGCCCAGGTCTGGCTTGCAGGCCAATCCCCGGTCACCTCCTCTGGATGACCTCCTCCAATGAGAGGCATAGACACAAATGTAACTATAACATATTGTGAAATATATTCTTGCATCTAAATAGAACCCATTATTTCAGTGTGTTAATTGATAGAAGAGTATTTTGCATTCATCTTTTCAACCTAAAATTTAATTATCCTTTGTCCCCATTTCTTCTAATTATATGTTTCCATTTCCAAGATAATTGTTAAAGATAATTTGGAGAAAGCTTCCAGTAGTATTTATCACTTGTTTGTTTGTTTGTTTATTTGTGTTAATTTCTTGCTTGTTCAGAGTGTTTTGTGGTTTTAAGTTGAAAGGAGTCAGGTAGTTCTTCCTACATATTTGCACAATTGATTTTGATCATGTCATCAATTATTATTTAAAAAACACAATGTTTGAGGCCATTTTCTTTCTCATAAGAATACAAACTATAGTTTAGCAAAGCATCTAAGACCTGCCAGTGTGCTGACAGATGGAGCGCAGCAGCTCACTTTTAATTGACCAATTGTGGTACTGTTTTCATTGTGAACAATGTGGCAACTTTAATAAGCACCAATGGTTTGGTTATTCCAAATATCCCTCATTATCTTGAGCATTTTCATCATGTTGCAGGCTAACAGTTCAAATTTCTGTCTTTTTAATAATTAATCCATGTTCTCAATTAATATATAACTTTTTAAAAAAGATTTTATTAATTTATTTTTAGATAGGGGCAAGGGAAGGAAAAAGAGAGGGAGAGAAACATCAATGTGTGGTTGCCTCTCTCACACCCCCTGCTGGGGACCTGGACCACAACCCAGGCATGTGCCCTCACTGGGAATCCAACCGTCAGCCCTTTCTTTGTTTGCAAGACACCACTCAGTCCACTGAGCCATACCAGCCAGGGCTTAAATATGTAACTTTTGAAAGCTAACATTTGAAAAATATATAGGCAGAATGTTATTTTAGTGGATGGTTATTAATCATTTGCTATCTAGTATCAATTCCATGCTCCTCAGTACAACCTAATTTCCTTTACGTAAAATCCAGTTTACCTCCCTCCCTGTTAAGAAGCCTAATGATCTGGTCATGATTGCTGCCTCATCTTTTCCTTTTCTCGTTCTCCTAGGGAGCTGAGCCATGAACTGTGTTTGCAGTCAGAGGTCAAAGGATGGCCATCTCCAGGATTTCAACTGAGAGCCTTAGCCAGTTTCCAAAGATCTCTACAAACTTCCCTCATGGTTTCTCTACCAATGTGCCCTCAATAAACTTCTGATATAATCTTTTAGTCTAACAATTTCAATGTCCTTATCATTTTTGTAAATATCCCACTCCTTTCTAATCCTATGTTTTGTCTGCTCCTCTTGCTACTGCTGGTGTTTTGCTGAAAACATGTCTTTTTCCTTCAGCAATATTATAATAACACATTTTATTCTTCTTTTAACCTCCAAAAACTCTTCCTATTTTCTTGATCCCATGATAATCCCTCATGTCTTTGACCTTCTATAACATTTGCATTTCCAGCATTGAGTACTGGATTCTATGCTGTAGGTTAGTGCCTTTGGGTACCAGATTACATAACATTTTTCATTATTTTAAAGACATTTTCTGAGTTCACATTTGTCAATGGATTTATATACTTCATAAAGACAAAAATACCTTTCAACATCAGGATATTATGGTTGATATAAAATAACTGTTCGAATGTGTTTGTTGAATTGAATATTAAAATATGTTTTTAATCATTTCTGAAAGTTTGTAGAGAAGTATTTTAATAATCTAACTTCTGTAGTTTCATGCCTTTTGGAAATTTAAGACACTAAGTTTTTCAGGTCCAGGACAAAAACTAAGGTGCCAAAAATTTTTAAACCCTGAATATAAATGCATTTAAAACAAAGTTTAAGTTGCAGCCAAGATGGAGGCACAGGTAGAAACCCTTTGCTTTCTTGCACAACCAAAAGGAGGATAATAACCAATCTAAAATCAATAAACAACCAGAAGTGCCAGAAAATCAAACTGCATGGAACTCTGACAACCACGGAATTAAAAAACAAACTGAACAACCCGACTGGTAAGGTGGCAGACAGAAAGAACCTGCAGCATGGCAGCGGACCACATGGGTGGGGCTGACTGAATGGGAAACTGAGACTCAGAACTGGCTATGGACGACAGTGGTTACCTCTGTGGGAGAAACTCCCAGTCTCCCACAAGAGTCTGTTGGAAAGTATGCTAGAGAGAGCAGGGGAATGGCCTTGTTTCCTCCCTGGTCCCTCCCCACAGGCAGCCCCACAGCACAGCAACGAGTGTTGCCCTGCCCCGGTGAATACCTGGGCCTGCCCCCCTACAATTTATCAGATACCCCAAACAAAGGAATATGGCCCAAATGAAAGAACAGAGCAAAACTTCAGAAAGAGAGCTAAGTGATGAGGAAATAACCAACCTATCTGATGGAGAATTTAAAGCCCTGGTAATCAAAATGCTCACAGAACTGATTGAGCTTGGTTGAAAAAAGAAAGAACAAATGAAAGATATCCAAAATGAACTAAAGCAAAATATTCAGGGAACCAACAGTGACAGGAAGGAAACCAGGACTCAAAGCAACAATTTGGAACAAAAGGAAACAATAAACATCCAACCAGAACACAATGAAGAAATAAGAGTTGAAAAAAAATGAAGAGAGACTTTTGAACTTCTGTGACAACTTGAAATGTTCTAATATCTGATTTATAGGGGTGCCAAAAGGAGAAGAACAACAGCAAGAAATTGAAAACTTATTTGAACAACTAACGAAGGAAAACTTTCCCAATATGGCTAAGGAAATAGACTTCCAGGAAGTCCAGGAAGCCCAGTGAGTCTCAAAGAAGTTGGACCCAAAAAGGAACACACCAAAGCACATCATCATTAAGTTATCCAAGATTAAAGACAAAGAGAAAATGTTAAGAGCAACAAGAAGAAAGGAAAGAGTTACCTACAAAGAAGTGCCCATTAGTCCATCAGCTGATTTCTCAAAAGAAATTTTGTAGTCAAGAAGGGGCTGGAAAGAAGTATTTGAAGTCATGAAAGGCAAGGACCTACATCTAAGAATACTCTATCCAGCAAAGCTTTTATTTAGAATGGAAGGGCAGATAAAGTGCTTCCCAGATAAAGTCAAGTTAAAGGAGTTCATCATTACCAAGCTGTTATTATATGAAATGTTAAAGGGACTTATATAGGAAAAAGAAGACCAAAAATATGAATGGTAAAATGATGACAAATTCACAACTATCAACAAATGAACCTAAAAAAAGAAAGAAAAAGAACAAAAACAAAAACTAAGTAAACAACTAGAACAGGAACAAAATCAGAGAAATGGACATCACATTGAAGAATTTCCGTGGGGAGGGGGAAGGGAGGAATTGGGGGAAAAGGTACAGGGAAGAAGAAACACAATTGGTAGGCATTAAATACATGGAGAGAGGTCAAAAATGGTATAAGAAACAGAGAACTCAAAGAACTTATATGTACAACCCATGGATATGAACTAAGGGAGGGGGAATGCTGGAGGGTTGGGAGTGCAGTCTGGAGAAGGGATAAACAGGGAAAATTTGGGAAAACTGTAATAGCATAATCAATAAAATATACCTTAAAAAGCAAAAAAAAAACAGAAATAAAGTTTGTCTTAATTTCTCAACCTGAAAACATACAAATATCTCACTCATCTCATGAATATGACTCATCTTATGTGACTAGGTAATGTAATTAGACTCAAAAAGAAGTCAAGATTATTTTTAAGTCTTTTATTTCAATAAACTAGACTGAATTTGTGGCTATATTATTCCATGATGATTACTTTTAATGGATCCTAACAAACTTTTATTAATCATCTACTCTGTGCAAGCCTCTATGCAGTGTCAAAACAAGATATGATTACTGCCTGTGAGAAAAATTATCTGATAAACATATAATTAAAAAATACAAACAGTGAAATAAAATATGCATGTGAGAATTCTGGTCAAGATGGCAGTATAAGTAAATGCCATGCTCGCCTCCTCCCACAACCCCATCAAAATTACAACTAAATTATAATAACAGCCCTTGAGAACCACCTGGATACCAGCAGAACAGAACTCCCATAACTAAGAATATTAACAAGAGGCCACTTTAATACTGGTAGGAGGAGCAGAGACACAAAATATGTTAGTCCCACACCATCTGTGGCAGTTAAAAATTGGTAGGGATATCTCAGCTGTGGAGGTTCACCTTGAAGAGTGAGCTATCCCACCCCCACAATGGTTTCACAAGCCCAGAGTACCAATGTCAAAAGAGGAGTCACCACAGCATCTGGCTGTGAAAATCAGTGGGCATTATGTCTGGGTCAGATGGAAGGCTGCTTTAGATCCAGGTGCCCTTTAAAAGGGCCTAAGCACAAACCCACTCACTCACAAACACTCACCCCAAGCTTCAGTGAAGAGACAGCAGTTCGAAAAAAGTCAAAGACGTATAGGAAGAAACTGAGTTGATTGGCTTCAGGCTTGAGGGGCCGGTCTCTCTGGCACACAGCTGTTGGCATGTGCCATTGATTCTTTGTGGAGCTCTGCCCCTGCTCAACTTACATGCATAGGCAGGCACCAAATCTGAGTCTCCATTAACCTAGTTAATACCTCACACCTCCTCCTTCCACACATGAGCATCCTCACCAACTCATGCACCAGCATAGACTCTTTCAGAAGCTGTTCCTTACAAGTGACCAGCCTCAGCCTGTGCTGAGGGCTTTCCTAAAATCTCTCAAAGATCCACAAAGCCAATACGAGCATCAATTAGACTCAGGTGTGCAAGTACGTCTTGCTAAGCAGTCCTATGCTGGGCATTACTGAACCCCAGCTTTGGATTGCAGCATAACCTCTCCTAGGTGCTTCCAAGTCCAGTACAGGCAGCTACCAATTGCAGATCACTGTATATGGCTCCTGCTAAGTGATTCTGGGCTGGACACAGCCAGCAGCTGACCTTGGACTGAAATAGAGCTCCTCCCAAGAGGCCTCAAAACTAACAAACCTGGTGGCGTGCTTCAGCCCACATAGAGCACCACCCAACTAGTGTCACAATGACACACACAAAGGATAGAACTGGCAGGTACTAGAGCCCACCTAAAGCAACTCCATCTTCCTTGAGTCAGTCCCCATACAGAAGCATGTCCACTGTGGTCACAGAATTACAAATAGCTAGTCAGCCTGAGAGCTAATTGCACCTACGGAAGTGCCAACAACAATGAGGGCTCAGCTACAATAACAGTATAAATACTACCCACACAAGGAACATCTCTGGAGCACCTGGCTCAGGTGCCTAGGGAGAATGCATCACTCAGTCTATAAGATACTAAATAAGGCCACTCTTCTGAGACCGGGAGATATAGCAGATCTACAAGGAAACAAACACCAAGGGTCAGCCAAAATGAGGATGTAAAAGAACATGTCCTGAATGAAAGAATGAGACAAACAACCATAAAAAAAACTAAATTAAATGGAGACAACAGTCTACCAGATTCAAAGTTCAAAACACTGGTCATAAGAATGTTCAGCAAAATTAGAAGAAAAATAGATGAACTCAGTGAGAACTTCAACAAAGAGCTAGAAAATGCAAGATGCAAGAAAGAAAACCTAAAAAAGAACAAGTCAAAAATGGAGAATACAACAACCGAAATGGGGAATGTATCAGAGAGAATAAATTGTAGATTATCTGGTGGGGGTTGGGGGGACCCTGGATGGTATAGCTCAGCATATTGAGCACTGGCCTGCAAACCAAAGGGCCACCAGTTCAATTCTAGTCAGGGCACATGCCTGGGTTGTGGGCCAGGTCCACAGCAGGGGGCACATGAGAGGCAACTACACATTGATGTTTCTCTCTCTCTCCGTCTTCCCTCTGTCTAAAAATAAAATAAATAAAATCTTTGAAGAAAAATAGTAGATTATCTGAAGCAAAGGACTAAATCAGAGAACTAGAAGACAAGTAGTGGAAAACACTCAATCTGAACAAAAAACAGAAAAAATACAAATTTTAAAAAATAAGTATAGCAGAGAATAATAACCTCCAGGTCAATTCATGTTATTGTGAATGGTAATATTTTATTCTTTTTATGACCTAGTAATATTTAATTGTATTTATGTACCACCATTTTTATTATGCTAAGTGAAATAAGCCAAAGACAGATACCATATCATTTCACTTATATGTGAAATCAAAAGAACAAAATAAACAAACAATAGTCAAGAAATGAAACCAATCTAAGTGTCTATCAATAGATAATTGGATAAAGAAATGATACATATATACATGGATTATAACTCATCATTCCAAAAAATGAAATCTTACTATTTGTGACAAAGGATGCACCTAGAGGGTATTATGCTAAGCGAAATAAGTCAGATAGAGACAGACAAATATTGGGTTGGCCAAAAAGTTCATTTGTTTTTTTCCATAAGATTGCTTTAGTAATGTTTAGTTGTCTTTAAGTTCCTTTGAAACAAGTTTGTTAGATTTTATTGTGACAGCTGTCATATCTGTGTTCATTTAAAAAATCTTATCAAAGTTGGTGAATTTTTGTGTAGGCATTTTAATATTGAAGATAGAAGAAAATAAGTAACATTTTAAGCATACTATACTATATTATTTCAAGAAGGGTAAAAATGTGCTGAAATGCAATAAAAATTTTTGTTCAGTGTATAGAGAAGGTTCTGTGACTAAAAAAATGAGTCAAAAGTGGTTTGTGAAGTTTTGTCCTCAAGATTTTTTGCTGGATGATGCTCCATAGTCAGGTAGACCAATTGAAGTTGATAGTGATCAAATTGAGACATTAATTGAGAGCAACAAGAGTATACCACATGGGAGACAGCTGACATACTCAGAATATCCAAATCAATGAAGTTACATGTTAAAATGAAAAATGTGTCTTTTATTTTATGGAAAAAAACAAACAAACATTTTGGCCAACCCAATACCGTATGATTTCAGTTATCTGTGAAATCTAAAAACAAAAAAAACCACAACAGAATAAATGAGCAAATAGAACACAAACAAGCTCATAGATACAAAGAAGAAATGATGGTTGCCAGATGAGAGGGGAGTTAGGAATCTAGGTGAAAACAGTGAAGGGATTAAGAAGTACAAATTGGCAGCTACAATATAATCATAGATATCTAAAGTATAATATAGGGAATATAGTCAATAATATTTTAACTATCTATAGTGCCCGGTGGGTATTATACTTATTGGCATGATCACTTTGTAAGTTGTATAAATGTTTAACTACTATGATATTCCACTTTGTAAAAAAAAAGTAGTAATAGCTACCCAACTTATTGAAAGATATTGATATCATGTTATAAAGAAATTTACTTAAATTCTGCTTCTGGTTTCTTAACTCAGGATAATAAAAAAGTGAAAGAATTATGTGAAAGTATTTAGGGAATTTTTCATTCTACATAATATTATACTATGTTTTTCTCTTTATGCCCCTACCTAGGCTATTTGTTGATGTTACCTGATTTCCCAACAGGAAATTTTGCAGGTCACAAGGGATTGGCACAAACTATTTGAAGTGATGAAAAGCAAGGATTACAACCAAGATTACTCTACCAGGCAAGGCTATCACTTAGAATAGGGGAGATGAAAATTTTGTGAGGCAAGAAAAACTGCAGTTAATGAAAGCAATGTTAAAAGTGCTTGGAGGGAGAAATTTGGAATATGGTGTTATTATAAGACATTCACACTACCTGTAAAGTGGCATAGTGTTTACAGAAAATGTCTTTAGAGTAATTGTAGATGTATAGCATGAAACTCAAACAAAATGACATGAACAATATGAATAGACCTATATATAACCTAAGGAAATTAAGATTAAAGCCTTGCAAAAAAGAAAACACTGAACACAGATGGGTTCCCTGGTGAATTCTACCAAATGCCTAAGGAAAAAATTATGCTAATTCTCTACAATCTCTTCTAGAAAATACAAGCCAATAAGTTAACAAGCCAATTGCTAACTAATTCCATGAGGCCACATTACCTTATTATTAAAACAGAGAAAGATCTTACAGGAAAATAAAACTATAGATCAGTATCTTTCATAACATAGATGCAAAAGTCCTCAACAATGTATAAGCAAATTGAGTCCAACAATGTAAAAAAAGTATTATATACTATGACCAAGTGATATTTATCCCAGATATACAAACCAGTTCAAAATCAATTAATGTAATCTATTATATCAACAAAATAAGTAAAAATCACATGATTAGATCAAAAGAAATAGAAAAAGTATTTGACAAAACCCAACAACCATTCATGATAAAAACACTGAGCAAAAGAAATAGAGGGGGACTCTTTCAATTTAATAAGAAACATCTACAAGAACTCTATAGATAAGTTCATACTAACTGGAGAGAAATTCCAAGTGTTCCTGCTAAGTTCAAGAACAGAACTAAAAAAAAATGGCCCAAATGGAAGAACAGATCAAAGCTCTAGAAAAAATACAACTAAGCAATGAAGAGATAGCCAACCTATCAGATGCACAATTCAAAGCACTGGTGATCAAGATGCTCACAGAATTGGTTGAATTTGGTTGCAAATTAGATGAAAAAATAAAGGCTATGCTAAGTGAAATAAAGGAAAATGCACAGGGAACTGATAGTAATGGGAAGAAAACTGGGACTCAAGTCAATGGAATGGATCAGAAGGAAGAAAGAAATGATTGAACACAAAAGAGTGAAGAAGGAGACGGAGATGGCGGCTTTACTCTAGGCAGCATTTTTCTCGGCTTCTGTGAAGAGGTGGGAAACTCACGGATCAGTGGAGAAACAGAGCAAGTGGGCTAGGTTACTGAATCAGTTTTGAAAGCAGGACATCAAAAATTATTGCACTCACTGGAAAACCAGATATTAAGGAGACTGCAACAGGACAAAAGGGGCCCAGGGATCAGCATGGGGTCTAGGGGTGTGCAGACCCCAGGCCTGCCCCATGCTCCGGGATCTGCCCCAGGGCTCCCGGGAGAGGGAAGTCGCTACTCCCTCCCCCGAATACCGGGGGGTGAGCAACTCCAGGGGAGAACATGTTGCTAGAAGGAACAGATTGGCTAGTTGGACTGGGAAAAAAATCACCCAGGGAATATGAACACCTGCCCAGAGACCTGGGAGAAGTGAGGGCCTCTAGCCCACACGACCAGGGGCAGCCTGGAAGAGCGCCCACACCCCTAGCCCGGTGGAAGTGCAGACTGGTGGAGAGTACAGAGCCAGGCCTCGCTTGGCTCGAACCCCATAGGGAGGCCTGAATCGCGCGCTGCGATCCCGGGAGGGACGTGGCACTTGGTGCTTTCCTACAGTAGTGGCTCAAAAATTTCCAGCCAGCCCAACCGGGGGAGCCGAGAAAGGTGCCAACACCCAGTCGGAGTTCAGTTCGGCAGGGAACAGGGAGCTGGAAATGGCTTGGCTCGCGCACCAACGGGAAGACTGACTCTCGCGCACCTTGAACCCGGAAGGTCGAGGCGTGGTGCTTAAGGCGATCCTAGACCCAGTATCTCAAAAGTTTGGGGGAGGGGCACTCCCTTTTACGATCTCCAGGAAGGGCGCAATGAATCCCAAAACGTTGCGGGTGACTCCTGAGATCATAGAGCTGGAACCCTGCAGGACCCCGGAGTCCGGAAGAACCTGGAAGTGAGATCCAGAGAGCCAGTGTGTTTGGGAGCACTCGGAGTACCTGACAGACTTGCTGAGATCCGGCTGGGAGAGAGAGAAGCATTTCAAAGGTCCCTCAGCCAGCTGAAGCCAGCAAGATCAGAAAAACTGGTCTGGCCAGTTAGAAACCAACAAGAGGTTTTTTATTTATTTTTTTTTGTTTGTTTTGTTTAGTTTCTCTGGCTGTTTTTGGTTGATTGATTTTATCTTGTGTTTTATGTGACATTTTATTTTTCAATTCTTATTATTTTTATCTCGCAATCCCTTATGTTTCTTTTCCATTCATCCTAACATTATTCTTTCCACTCCAAATTTATCTCTCCTGTACTACATCTTCTACTTTTCTTTCCTTTATTTTTTTAATCTTGCAAGTTACTGTAAGTTTGTGTTATCTTTTTCTCACTTTTCTGACATTTTTTATTTTAATAATATTTTGGTATTCTTTTTCTTTCTGTATAATCTTCTTTGCTTGGCTGGTTATACTGTCATTTCATAGGTTCCCCCTGGTATCTCAGTCACAAGGTGTTGATAAGTTACTATCCTTCATCTGTGTTCCATTAATACACCTCTCAAGGTGCTATACTCTTTATTCTTGTTATCTAGACCTCATCGATTCTGCCACAAGACTGTCACTTTACTATTACTGCTAGTAAGACCTAGTCTATACAATTGTAAATGCTTCTCAATACCCCTACCTGATCTCAGCCCACTTTGCAATTTTCTGAACTATACTAATATGGGGGTTGTCTCTATTCTTTTACTCACTACTCCTATATACTAATCTTTAGTCCAAACCTACCTTAGAACCTGACCTCCCACAGCCTCACAGCTTTCTAGATCCAACTAACAATCCTCTTGTCCCCAATAAGAGTCTTACCTTCTTTCCATCCTTTCTAAAACGTGGATAGTGGGGTGGAGGATCACGGTTAACACTGTAAGGAGCCAAAGGATAACCCATCTCTTCTCTACTGGCTGCTAAAGTAAATATCATAGTATACTGTCTTGCTGTTTTAAACCATTTTGCCTTACTCCTCCAAATGATCACAAAAAAGAGTAGGGGGAAGCTGTGAACACCAGGATACACGAAGGAGATTGCACCACTGAATCTCACAAATATTCTACCACAGAAGTTCACACCATAATTACAGGGAATCAGAACAGATCAAATTAACAAACAAGAAGAAAAAAAAGAAGAAATCCACGAACAATGAGAAAACAAAGAAACAACCCCCAATTGAAGGGAAACGAGGAAGCCTCAGGAAAAATGCTAAATGAAATAGAGGAAACTCAACTATCAGATAGTGAGTTCAAAACAATGATTACCAGGAAGTTCAATGAACTCACAATGAGCTTTCAGAAATTAGAGGGAAACTACATGAATCTCACTGCAAACTATATAAACATGAAAAAGGCAATAGAAACTCTCAACAAAGGTCAAGAGGCAATGAAGAATACAATTTCTGAACTGAAGAACACAGTGGAAGGAATGAAAAGCAGGATTGATGAAGCAGAAGATCAAATTAGCGAGATGGAAGAAAAAGTAGAAAACAGCATCCAGAAAGAGCAAGAAAAGGAAAAGAGGCTCAGAAAGAATGAAGAGGGATTAAAAGAAATGGAAGACAATATGAAACTTAATAATATCCATATAATAGGGATACCAGAAGGAGAAGAAGAAGAAGAAGGGATCGAAAACCTAGTTGAGCAAGTAATGAAGGAGAACTTCCCTAATTTGATGAGAGAAAAAGTCACACAAATCCAGAAAACAGAGAGAGTCCCAATCAAGAGGAACCCAAAGAGACTCACCCCAAGGCACATCATAATTAAAATGACAAAATTTCAAGACAAAGAGAGAATCTTAAGGCAGCAAGGGAGAAAAAGGAAATAACATACAAGGGAGCCCCAATAAGGCTAACAGCTGACTTCTCAATGGAAACACTTCAAGCCAGAAGAGAATGGCAAGAAATACTCCAGGTAATGAGAACCAGAGGGCTGCAACCAAGGCTACTATATCCAGCAAGGCTCTCGATCAAGATAGAAGGCCAAATAAGAAGCTTCACAGACAAAAGAAGTCTAAAAGAATACACCTCCACCAAACTAGCTCTGCAAGAGATTCTAAAAGGACTGCTTTAAGGAAGGGAGGGAAAAGAGACAGAGAGAGAGAGGAACACACGTACATAAAATACAATGAATAAGTACCTATCAATAATAACCTTAAATGTAAATGGATTAAATGCTCCAATCAAAAGACATAGAATAGCTGATTGGATTAGAAAAAATGACCCACATATCTGCTGTCTACAAGAGACCCACCTCAGGATAAAAGACAACACAGCCTGAAAGTGAAGGGCTGGAAACAAAGTTTCCAAGCAAATGGACAGGAAAAAAAAAGCCGGGGTAGCAATACTCATATCAGACAAAATAGACTTCCAAAAATGGTCCATAAAGAGAGACCCAGAGGGTCACTTCATAATAATCAAGGGAAGAATCCATCAAGAAGACATAAATATTGTAAATATATATGCACCCAACATAGGAGCACCCAAATACATAAACAAAATCTTAGAGGACTTGAAGAAAGATATGGACAGCAACACAACTATAGTGGGAGATTTTAACACCCCACTATCAAAAATGGACAGATCTTCTAAACAAAATATCAACAAAGATATTGAGGCATTGAACAATACCCTTGAGGAAATGGACTTTACTGATATATACAGAGCCCTCCATCCCAAAGAAGCTAAATATACATTCTTTTCAAATGTACATGGAACATTCCCAAAGATAGACCACATGATAGGACACAAAACAAGCCTCAAGAATTTCAAGAATTTAAATCATACCAAGCATTTTCTCAGACCACAAGGGACTGAAGCTAGAAACCAACCCCAAGGAAAAAAACCTAAAACACTCAAAATCATGGAGATTAAATAGCATGCTATTAAACAATGAATGGGTCAAGAATGATATTAGGGAAGAAATCAAAAGGTTTCTGGAAACAAATGAAAACGAACTCACAACAACCCAAAACTTATGGGACACAGCCAAGGCAGTCCTAAGAGGGAAGTTCATAGTGATACAGGCCCACCTAAACAGGTTAGAAACATTCCAAACAACAACCTAACCCTATGTCTACAAGAACTCGAGGAACAACAACAAAGGCAGCCCAGAAAAAGCAGAAGGAAGGAAATAACCAAGATCAGAGTAGAATTAAATGACATAGAGACTAAAAGCACAATTCTAAGGATCAATGAATCCAAGAGCTGGTTCTTTCAAAAGATAAACAAAATCGACAAACCTTTAAGCAGACTCATCAAGAAAAAGAGAGAGAAGACCCAAATAAACACAATCAGAAATGAAAGAGGAGAGATTACAACAGATACCACCGAAATACAAAGGATTGTAAGAAATTACTACAAAGAACTGTATGCCAAGAAATTTGAAAACCTAGGTGAAATGGACAACTTTCTAGAAAAAATATAATCTTCCAAAACTCAATGAAAAAGAAGCAGAAAGCCTGAACAGACCAATAACAACAAAAGAAATCGAAGCAGTAATCAAAAAACTCCCAACACACAAAAGCCCTGGACCAGATGGTTTCACAGGAGAATTCCCCAAAGCATTTAAGGAAGAGCTAACCCCTATCCTTCACAGACTATTCCAAAAAATCCAAAAAGATGGGAGTCTCCCAAACTCTTTTTATGAGGCCAACATCATCCCAATTCCAAAACCAGATAAAGACACAGCAAAGAAAGAAAACTTCAGGCCAATATCACTGATGAACACTGACGCTAAAATCCTCAACAAAATACTGGCAAACCGCATCCAACAATACATTAAAAAGATCATACACCATGACCAAGTGGGATTCATCCCAGGGATGCAAGGATGGTTCAATATTCGCAAGTCAGTAAATGTAATACATCACATAAACAAAAGCAAAGACAAAGAAACCACATGATTATATCAATTGATGCAGAAAAAGCATTTGACAAGGTACAGCACCCATTCATGATAAAAACACTCGGCAAAGTGGGAATAGAGGGAGCATTCCTCAACATAATAAAGGCCATATATGAGAGACTTTCAGCCAACATCATACTCAATGGCCAAAAATTAAAATCTTTTCCACTAAGATCAAGAACAAGACAAGGCTGTCCACTTTCATCACCACTTCTATTCAATATAGTACTGGAAGTTTTAGCCAGAGTGATCAGACAAGAAAAAGAAATAAAAGGCATCCAAATCGGAAAGGAGGAAACAAAACTGTCACTGTTTGCAGATGACATGATAGTATACATAGAAAATCCTATAGACTCCACACAAAAACCTGCTTGACCTAATAAATGAATTTGGCAAAACAGCGGGATACAAAGTCAATATCCAGAAATCAAAGGCATTTCTGTACACCAACAATGAAACAACAGCAACAGAGTTCAAGGAAAAAATCCCATTTGAAATAGCAAAAAGAAAAATAAAATATCTAGGAATAAACCTAACCAAAGAGGTAAAAGACCTGTATTCAGAAAACTACACAACACCAAAGAAAGAAATCAAGGAAGACACAAACAAATGGAAACATATACCGTGTTCATGGATTGGAAGAATTAATATCATCAAAATATCCATACTACCCAAAGCAATTTACACATTCAATGCAATTCCTATTAAAGTACCAATGGCATATTTCACAGACATAGAACAAACACTTCAAAAATTTATATGGAATTATAAACGACCCCGAATAGCTGCTGCAATTTTGAGAAAAGAAGAGTAAAGTAGGAGGGATCACAATACCTGACACTAAACTATACTACAAGGCCACTGTAATCAAAACAGCCTGGTACTGGCATAAAAAACAGGCACATGGACCAATGGAACAGAACAGAGAACCCAGAAATAAACCCAAGTCTCTATGGTCAATTAATATTTGACAAAGGAGGCAGCAACATAAAATGGAGTAAAAATAGCCTCTTCAACAAATGGTGTTGGGAGAACTGGACAGCCACATGCAAAAAAATGAAACTTGAGCACCAATGTACACCATATACAAAAATGAATTCAAGGTGGATAAAAGACTTAAATATAAAACATGACACCATATTTGCCAATGATACCTCAGACAAGGGTTTAATCTCCAAAATATATAAAGAACTTACAAGACTGCACTCTAAGAAGACAAGGAATCCAATTAAAAAATGGGTAAAGGACTTGAACAGACACTTCTCCAAGGAGGACATACAGAAAATCCAAAGACACATGAAACGATGTTCAATATCGCTAGCTATCAGAGAGATGCAAATTAAAACCACAGTGAGATACCACTTCACACCAGACAGAATAGCCATCATAAACAAAGCAACAAACAACAAGTGTTGGAGAGGTTGTGGAGAAAAGGGGACCCTAGTGCACTGCTGGTGGGAGTGCAGACTGGTACAACCACTATGGAAAGCAGTATGGAACTTCCTCAGAAAACTAAAAATGTATCTGCCTTTTGACCCTACAATTCCACTGCTGGGACTCTATCCTAAGAATACTAAAACACCAATTCAAAAGAACCTATGCATCCCAATGTTCATAGCAGCACAATTTACAATAGCTAGATGCTGGAAGCAGCCAAGATGCCCTTCAGTAAATGAATGGAACAAAAAACTATGATACATTTACACGATGGAATTCTATGCAGCAGAAAGGAAGCAGGAGCTCCTACCCTTTGCAACAGCGTGGATGGAGCTGGAAAACATTATGCTTAGCGAAACAAGCCAGGCAGTGAAAGACAAATACCATATGGTCTCACCTTTAACAGGAACCTAAACAACAAAACAAAGAAACAAGCAAAATATAACCAAAGACACTGAAATAGAGGACAGGCTGATGGTGACCGGAGAGGAGAGAAGAGGGAATTTAAGGGGACAGTGGGAAGGGTTCACAGGAACAAACTTAAAGGACACATGGTCATAAACTAAGGGGAGGGTGGTAATGGGAGGGAAGTGGGGAGGGTGGGAGGGGGACTGGATCGGGAGTAAAAAGGAGAAAACTGTATTTGAACAATGATTAAAATTTAAAAAAAAGTGAAGAAAAAAGGATTTTAAAAAATGAGGAGAGGTGTAGGAACCTCCAGGACATCTTTAAACATTCCAACATCCAAATTATAGGGTACCAGAAGGGGAAGAGGAAGAGCAACAAGTGGAAAAATTATGTGAACAAATAGTAAAGGAGAACTTCCCCATTCTGGCAAAGGAAATAGACTTCCAGAAAGTCCAGGAAGCTCAGAGAGTCCCAGAGAAGTTGGGCCCAAGGAGGAACACACCAAGGCACATCATAATACCTTCGCCAAGATGAAAATGGAGGAGAGAATCCTAGAAGCAGCAAGAGATAAGAGGACAGTCACCTACAAAGGAGTTCCCATCAGACTGTCAGACGATTTCTCAAAAGAGACCTTGCAGTCAAGAGGGGGCTGGAAAGAAGTATTCCAAGTCACAAAAGGCAAGGAGCTCCATCCCCGATTGCTCTATCCAGCAAAGCTTTCATTTAGAATGAAAGGGCAGATCAAGTGCTTCTCAGATAAGGTCAAGTTAAAGGAGTTCATCATCACCAAGTTTTTATTATATGAAGTGTTAAAGGGACTTATCTAAGAAAAATAAGATAAAAAACATGTATAGTAAAAGGACAGCAAACTCACAATTATTAACAACCACACCTAAAACAAAAACAAAAACAAACTAAGCAATCAACTAGAACAGGAAAATGGAACCACAGAAATGGAGATAACAAGGAGGGTTAGCAATAGGGAGTGGGAGGAGGAGAGAGGGGGAAAAGGTACAGAGAATAAGTAGTATAGATGGTAGGTAGAAAATATACAGAAGGAAGGCAAGAATAGTATGGGAAATGTAGAAGCTAAAGAACTTATGACACATGGACATGAACTAAAGGGGGGAATGTGAGTGGGAGGGGGTGTGCAGCGTGGAGGGGAATGAAGGGGGAAAATGGACAACTGTAATAGCATAATCAATAAAATATATTTTTTGAAAAGATAAAGAGAAGAAAACAATGTGGATTCTCAGGAAGCAGAGGGAGCTTGGCAATGAACAGTTACAGCTTAGAGGCTCAAAGAAAGCAACTGGGGCAAGTCACCTGAAATCCCCTGCTAAAAATGGTGTAACTTGGTGTCATTGAAAGAGAGATGGTGTTAAGAATGAAACAATTATTTTCAAATCCCAGGTTTGCCATTACTACCTGAATCCCTTTGAGCAGAGCACTAAAACTCTCTGAAACTCAGTTTCTTCAGCTGTAAAATTGGGGTGATAATTTTTGTCCTGCTAGCTCTAGGACAGCAGGTTTTTTGAGATGGAAAAATTAGGCAATAAATGTGAACATATTTTGTGAACAACGACCTATGAAAAACTAAGGCATTCATTTTCTGGGAGACATCAGGCATAGGACAGGAAAAAAAAAAAACCCTGAAGTGGAATAATAATAAGATGGTGGGGTGGGGGGAGGGGAGAATGTTTCTTCTTACCAGTGCCTTTCAACATTGTACTGAAAGTTCTAACTTATGCAATAAGATAAGTAAAAAAAATATAAGGTATTCAGATTTGGAAAGAAGAAATAAAACTGTCTTTGCAGATGGTATAATCTTCCATGTAGGAAATCTGAAAGAAATGAGAAAAAAAAACACCCTGGAACCAATAAGTAATTATAATAAGGTTGCAGGATACAAAGTTAAATCACTTTCCTTTATACCAGCAAAGAACAGGTAGAATTTAAAACTAAAACTATTTACACATTAACACTCCCCCAAAATAAAATATTTTGGTATAAAACAATATATGTACAGATTTATTTAAAAACTACAAAACTCTGATGAAAGAAAGCAAAGAACTAAATAGATATTCTATGCTCATGGATGAGAAGACAATATGTAAAGATATTAGTTCTTCTCAACTTCATCTATCCCAACAATCCCAAACTCCAGGTAGTAATTTTGTGTATATTGACAAAGTGGTTCTAAAGTTTATATGGAGAGACAAAAGACCCAAAATAGCCAACTCAATATTGAAGGAGAACAAAGCTGAGTTCCAGAGCACTATCCAACTTCAAGATTTATTCTAAGTAACACTATATGCTACAATAATGAAGAAAGTATAGTATTTGTGGAAGAATAGACATAGACAAATGGAAGAGAATAGAGAATTCAGAAATAGATCCTGATACGTGTAGTCAATGATCACTAACATGGGAATAAGGGAAATACAATGGAGAAATGATACTCTTTCTACTGTTGGAACAACTAGATATTCACATTCAACATAATTCAATCTAGTTACAAGCTTTATACCCTTTACAAAAATTAACTCAAAATGGTCCATAAACTTAAAAGTAAAATACCAAACTGTAAAACTCCTAGGAGATAACAAGAGAAAAACTAGTGACCTTGGCTATGGTTATACCTCTTTAGATATAACACCAAAGGCATGGCCCATAAAAGACATAAGCAGTATGTTGGACTTCACTGAAACTTAAAGCATCTTCTCTGTGAAAGATATTGTGAAGAAACTAAGAAGATAAACCAAAGAATGGTTGAAAATATTTGCAGAAGACACATATAATAAAAGACTGTTGTCCAAAATGCACAAGGATCTCTTAAAACTCCACAATAAGAAAATGAACTCGATTAAAAAATGGCTAAATTACCTAAACAAACATCTCACCAAGGCAAATATACAGATGGCAAGGAATAAATGTAGATGAAATGGTGTTCAATATTACATATCATTATGGAATTGCAAATTAATACAATGAGATACCACTATACACCTATTAGAATGTCCAAAATCTAAAACACTAACAATAATACCAAATACTGTTGAAGATGTGGACCAAGAAAAACTGTCATTCACTGCTGGTGGGAGGGCAAAATGTACAGCCACAATAGAAGACAGTTTAACAGTTTCTTACAAAAGTAAACGTATTCTTACCATATGATTCAGCAATAATAGTCTTTAATAATTATTCAAAGGATTTGAAAACATGTCCACACAAGTAACTGCACATTGATGTTTACAGCAGCTTTAATTGTAATTGCCAAACCTTGCAAGCAATCATGATGTCCTTAGGTAGGTGAATGAATAAACTGTGTTGCATCTAAATAACTTAATATTATTCAGCACTAAAAGGAAATGAGGTATTGAATAAAAACATTTAAAAAGAAATGAGCTATCAAACCATGAAAAGACATAGAGGAAACTTAAGTTCTTATTACTAAGTGAAAGAATCTGAAAAGGATGCATGCTGTATGATTTCAACTACGTGACATCTAGAATAGATGAAACAATGAAAAGATCAGTAGTTTCTAGGAGTTGAAGGACAAGAAGGATGAATAGGCAGAGTACACAGGAATTTTAGCAGAGTGGAACTATTTTGTATGACACTACACAGATGTATATTTCTCATTATATATTTGTCACAAAATGTAAAACATCAAGTAAAACCCAATGTAAACTATGGAATTTGGTTGATAATGATGTACCAAAATAGTCTCATTAATTATAACACATGTTGTACTCTGGTGGGGAATGTTGATAGTGAAGGAGGCTCAAGGGTCATGGGTTACATGGGAAATAATTGTACTTCCACTCAATTTTTCTATGTACCTAAACTGCTCAAAAATAAATAAATAAATTCTATTAAAATAGTAAATTTTAAGTCTTCTATTTATTTTCTCACATGTTTCTTTTCCTCTAGGACTACCTTTTTAAAAAGTTATTTAAAGTAAAGGAGTTAGCAAAAGTAGGTTTACAGTTGTGAGAATGCAAAACAGAGTTTATTCTTGTATTATTGTTTATTAATTATTGTATTTTCCAACTGAAAATCTATAAAAGTACCTCTTCCCATCTCCATGTATATATCTGTGTGTGAAACTACACTGATAATAACAAACAAACATAGATAATTTAATAATCTGAATTAGTCTTTTCAACAATTGAATATTTCTCAATTAACAGGAGTCAATAAAAGGGGTTACATATATGATTCTGGATATATTTATTTCACGTTTAAACGTTACTTGAGTTTTTAAAATTTTCCTGGGATATGCACTCTTTTTGTAATTGAATATTATTGGAAATAGACTGTTTCAGTGGTATAGCCTTAGGATGTTAAGATTACACAAATGAAGCAATTGTAATAAAAATGGAATTTTTTAAAAAAAGGTTCATTTCTTAGTTTTGACTTTCACTATTTATTTAAATTTGAAAAGGCCCTTAATTTCCTTAGATTCAATTTATTCATCTACATAATAAGACTAAGGAAGTTCATCTTGCAGCCTTACTATGATAATTACTGTGATAATTCAATGTGCCTCTCTATTGGAAGGGCAGAAGAGAGAGCAGGAGAGGAGAGCCAAGCCCAGTGATTTATACATAGTATTTAGAAATGATTAGTATATATTGAACTCTTAATATGTGCCAGGAACTGCTAAATATTTTGTGAATTTTAATCACATTACCAATATGATAAAGACATTATCTTCCCCATTTAATAAACAACAAGATGGAGTCCATAAAATTTAAAAGTTTTTCCAAGGTTACATGGTTAGAAATCCATATGGTGCTCAAAGTCATATCAATTTCTCTTTTTTAAAAAAAAATTTTCTTTCATTAATTTTAGAGAGAGGGGAAGAGAGGGAGAAAGAGAGGGAGAGAAACATCGATGTGTGAGAGAAGTGTTAATGACCGGGTTGCCTCTCCTACCTCACCAACCAGCAACATGGCCCACAACCCAGGCATTCAACCTGACCAGAAACTGAACCAGTGACCTTTCAGTTCCCAGACTGGTGCTCAGTCCACTGAGCCACGCAAAACAGGTCCATGTCAGTTTCATTAATCAGTGTGCAGACCTGCCTTGGGTATCCCAGCATTTATTAATGGATGGGAATTCATTCAGATTGACAAGCAGCACAATAATATTACTGCCGTTCTGCATTAAAGGAACTGACGTGGCAGAAATGGAATGAAAATCAAAATGAAATGGCTGGGGAGATGTGTTATGCATATGAGGTGAGTAGCAAGAGAAATAGCCAGAAATACATTTATGTAGGCAAGAAAAAAGAAATGTGAATGAAAACTATGGAGTTTCTGGCCATAGCTTTTATCTTTTACATTTTTTGGTCTTTTAAAAAAATTTTTTTTGGACCAACATGTGTTAAACAATGAGAAAGAGCCGAAAAACACTTAGCATTTCTAACTAGAAATTACTAAGGAAAGTGGTTGCCTAGCAGCAAAAATATACTGTTTTGACACTACAGTGAGGATTGATGAAGCATTAAAATAGTTCATTTTAAAAGCTAAGGTTGCTTTGGAAATGTAAGGACATCTGGTCTGTTTTTAGTTTTTATTAAGAGGCTTTGTATTGGACTTTGTATGTTGTATAACAAATTACCAAAAAATTAGCACTGTAAACAACACTTATTTTATTATCTGACTTTCTGTAGGTCGAATGTCTAGGTACAACTTAACTGGGACCTCTGTTCAGGTCTGGCAAGATGTCAGCTGGGCTGTGTTTTTATCGGGAGACGGGGCTAGGACAGGATCAGTTTCTAGGCTCTCTCAGACTTGGGAAGAATTCATTTCCTCCACCAGGGGTGTCCCAACCCACTGCCTGTGGATCTCACACAGCCCAGGATGGTTATGAATGTGGCCTAACATACAATCATAAATTTACTTAAAACATTATGAGATTTTTTGCGTGTGATTATGTGTCACAATGTATTTAATGTGTGCCCCAAGACAACTCTTCTTCTTCCAATGGGGCCCAGAGACGCCAAAAGTTTGGACACTGCTGCAAGACAGTAAAATACCTGGCAGCTTATGTCTTCAAACGAAAAACAGAGAAAGTCTCCCACTTGGAGTGTCTGCCTTCAGGGAAAGCCTGTCTTCTTTTATGTATTAGGTTGTTGCGCGTGGGTCACCGGCCAGCAGTGACCACAGAACGCTGTGGATGGCTCGACAATAAACACGCGAGAAAAAAAGACACACATGCACAGAGACAGACTAGTTTCTGTGGGGAAGTAGGGACGAAATGGCCAGCCCCCCTAGTGGGGAGCGCGCCGATTTACAGTCCATACCTGCTTTTATTGGGCTCATTTTGCATAATAATTCAGGTAAAGTACAGTACTCATTAGGGGAAGTAAGGAATATAGAAAACAAAGAACTCTGCCGGTCTATTGAGTTGGGGTCAAAGAGCTGTAAGACTGAGGAACAAACTAACTTCCTCCTAAGACCCTTCTCATTCAACTGAGAGCATTCTAAACAAAGAAGGTTTCACAGTAATTTACATGTTCTTTCTTAGGCCTGATCACCCCGGGAAATCTGCACTTCTCAGTACCGAGCTGCAACACCCTGTCATTGTTTCAGGCTTAGGTGGAGCAAGGGAACTAGGTAACCAAGAGATAAGGAGATTTTCTCCCAGACGATGAGAACTCAGGCTATGTCAAAGCCGAGGAGCGAGGGTCCATCACCCCCCTTTTGCTGCAGCCCCCCAAGTCCTTCTTTTGGGGGGGCCTCCCAAAAGTGATCGTGCCTGGCTTAGGTCGTTCCCCCGTGGGGAATCTTACCCGTCTTTGGCTAACCGACCAAGCTTTTTGGGGTTCAGTTATGAATAAAGCAGCAGAAGCAGCATTCCTGCCAGGAAGATAAGCTTTTATCTCCTTGCCGGCTTACGGTTCCAAGGGCGTTCCCTTAGCTTTAGCTAGGCGGGGGTTTCAGCCTCTGATACCAGTCAGGGCGGTTCCCAACATTAGGTGAAACCTGCTGCTCAGTATAATCTCCATTTGACTACTTCAAACTGGTTAAATCTGAAAAATCCTGTCACTTTTGCAATATAACTTAACATAATTATATGAATGACATCCAATCACCCTTGCTATATTCAATTGGTTAGAAGCTATCACAGTTTCCACCAACATTCAAAAGGTGTATACTAGGTTTTGAAAATCATGGAAAACACCCTAGAGTGTATCTGCTACAAGAATAGCTTCATTCTTATCTTCTTTACCACAATTGAGAAAGAGATAAAAGAGCAACATTAAAGTTGTTTCACATTGGTTATCATTCATTTCCTAGACAAATTACCTTTATAGTGATTCAAAAAGATGATTATTCATGAGTTGCATAGAAATAATGTCTTAATTCTTAGATTAAGTACATCTCTCAGTGGATTATCTATGGTATGAATAAATAGGATATAAGCAATGATTCTTAAAAAATAGATGGGATTTTTTAAAACCTAGCAAATAGGCTAAAGTTTTTTAAATTCATTTTAATACATGTTTTACTTCTAATCCATCCATGTTATTAGAAAAGGATTTGTTTTATTATTTTTCCATTATGTTTTATGTGGCAAGATATGAAAACAAAATTAATGTATGAGAAAAAACTAAATACATATCATTTACAAAACAAGAAATTACCTTTGATGGTTATCTAAATTATTTTTATTAAGTGACAGTATGCTAATCTTCTAATAATGTTATATTAACATGCCATGTTAATGCTTTCCATATCACATTAAATTTTGGACATAAACTATTCTAATGACCATGGCATTTTATATTCCTTTCTTCAGCAGAATTAATTAGCTGTGTAGATTCTTCCCTATAGCTGAAGCTTGGATAGTTTGGTAAATTGGGTTTATCTGAATAGATAGCAATGTCAAAAGACAATTTTCACTCTAGTTTTAAATGAAGTAAGAAGCACTTAACAAAACAATTAATCACAACATCTGGCTCAAACCGTCTAACAACTTTACTTTAATTTGTGTCTTACTCACCATATGTCAACTGCTGTTCCCCAGGTTTCTGGTTTCCACATATCATGCCTTTATTTTTTAATGAATAATGAACAGTGTAATAAGACAGAATTATTCACAAATAACTCAGTTATTTTTTAATTATCTAACTTGGATAACTTATACTTACCAAAATTATAATATGTGTTAATCAGAGAAATGTACTACTATGAGCAAATCCAACCTGAGTCCTACATCTTTCTGAGATGTCCTTTCTTTCAGAAACAAATAAAATTTGTTTTCTTTTCATTCTATATGAAAAGTCAATATCATTGTCAACATTTTGAGAATAACCAAAAATAGCAGGGGTTTTTTTGTGAGGTGGCAGGGACAGTACCTGGCACCTCCCAATTCTGATTTCATTGGCTATTTTAAAAAAATTTGAATTTTTATCAAAATTATTTATGCATACAGTTTAAGAGGGCAAAGCATTTTATAAGATATTTATATTAAAAAATAGTAACTCCTATACACTCAAACCCAGTTATTGTTCCCTGTGTTCTTTCAACACTTCTAGCTTAAATTTTTGGTATTTATCTATATATCAACTGAAGACATCAGCCCTATGCAGAAAGCACCACTTTATTCCAATAGGCAGGTATTTTAGAGGGCAGACAATAAGTATACCAGTAAGGTATAGTATGTAAGGAAAATGTAACTGTTCCACTTAAAAATCAGCCTACTGTTGACTACCAAAAATTGAATCCTTTTTATATGTGTTCTCATTCACTACCTATTGCCTAGAGCTCTATTGTAGAATTTATGGATTACATTCTAGTCATTTTTATCTTGTCTTTCCATTCAGACTATAAGATCCTTAAGGTACTCTTAATATTCATTTTTAAATCTATATTTTCTAACAGACTATCTGTCCCATAGTAGGTTCATTAAAAAATACTTAACTAAATCAAACTGTGGTAATTTTGGATGTTACCTGGCTGGTATATATTGTGTGCTTATTTGCTATTGTACTAAATTCTTTGGGGACCTATATTTCTTTTAGATTTCAGAGGTGTGAAGCACTACCTAGAGAGTCACCACCCTCATGTACCTTCACTGTTTTATTGCTAGAACTCTGGGATCCTAAAGGTACTGATGCAGGAGATGGCATAAGAAAAACTCTGAGACTTCACTGCTGTTGCTGGCCAGCAGCTACTTCCTGGTTGCCAGGCAACACCTTTTAGCACTTGGGTTACCGCATCTAGGAATCAGTGGCCAGAGGAGAAATAAAGGCAGGGTCCTCGCCATTGCAATCTAACAAAGACCTTAAAAAGCAAAGGAAGATATGTCTCACCCATTGACTCAGTAGTCCTAAGCCTACTAGATAACACTGCCAGGCACCCTGAACAATACAAGCAAAACTATGATAGTGCAGGAGGGGGGAGCCCTTGAAAGTCTATGTGTATCACCTCCACATAGTTTTCTCCACATTTACTTTTCTCCACTAGCTGGGAAAAGGAAAACCTTGAGACGATGTGTGCATCCCAAGGCAGAGAAGAGAAAGAAAAGGGATCTACAGTGCCCAAAGAAAAAGCCTATAAAACAACTCTGGTTAACTGCCTGCCTTCCATCACATATGAAAAATGAACAAATACAGTCTGAAGCAAGATAAGAATTCATGCTAACAGACCCCCACACATACCCACATTTGAGTAGTCAAGTCTCCCTTATGGAAGTGACACTACTTTTACCTGTCAATCATAATGTAACTTCTTCACCACAATCCCACCTTCTATATAAGTCCTCAGAACAAAGGATTCTCTCTCTTGGCCCTTTTGCCACATTGGGGGGATTCTGACCAGTCAGCCTCTAGCCAGGGGGCCGCTGGCCACTCCCTTCTTGGTCACCCATTCTCTGGTCACCCTGCTCTTGCTACCCTTCCTCTCACCACCCTTGCTTTTGCCCTCCCATTAGAACTTAGCACTAATAAACTTTGCTTGGAGGATAGTAGGCATGCTGATCTGTAATTCTTTACTGTGTCAGCAAGAAGAATCAGGTTATCAGGTTTCTGTCATAAACAGTACCAAGTACCTCTTCAAGTTCATACACTACAGGGGGAATATACAAAATAAAATTATGCCTATCCTTGTCTCATAAAGTCCCTTGCAGCAACATAAAACTATAACATGAATCACCTAAGAGGAGGAGGGCTATTAAGGAAAACTAAGTAGAGATGTTTCCATTTGCTTCCCTATAAGCATTCCAATGACAATTTTAAAGTATTCTGGAATCTCTAGTAACAACAGTCTGTTTTACTGCTGGTAATTTTGGGATAGACATGTAGAGAGAACTCTAGTCTAGCTTTAATTTTTTTTTTTCACAAAATAGTTTTATAGTAAACCAAAAGACATTCTAAAATATGGGCAATTACAATCATAAGAAAGCATGTAGACTATGTGCAAAGAACACTGCTCAAGACATTTAAAATAGATTTTTCTCTAATCCTTTAAAGTACTTACACAGAGAATATGTTTGTTAGAACTGGCTGCAGGTAATGGAAAACAGCTTGACTTAAGTAAAGTAAAGTGGAGGCATTAGTATAAGGATACAGCAGTAGCAAATTGAACCCAAAGACAGGCAAATAATCAGAACTGGGGAAAAAAACTGAAACAAAAAACAACACTTGTCAGAAACTCTGTGTTTCTACCTTTATTTTGCATTTTTCTGTATACTGCCTGGATTGTATTCATAAGCCTAACCCATACATAGGGACTAGGGGTACCAGCATGTGTCTGATTAAAAATTCTTCATAGTAAGCTGGTGATAGCATATATTAGAATAATACATATTATAAATGATCTTCAAATTTTGTTGGCCTTGGTATCCAAACAAATGTCAGAGAAAATAATTTATGTTATAGAAATATCAATAATAGGAGATTATCAGCACTATAATTTAGAGTACTCTTCAATAAATAATTAGCACAACTTCAGTTCAGACAGAAACATTTATTATTGTTATTATTACATCCAATATGGTTATGGATATTTAGCTAAATCTAATCATGTCTTTTCCCCCAACAGCTAAAATAATAGATTACAGCCATTGTAAAATAAGTCTAGAGTTTGCATTTGATTTGTCTCCTGGAGGCATAAATGGAAAAAGAAATAGTCATTTTCTGTGCCATTTCTTTATGTTTGTGATATTTTTGCTCTTTCTAATTTGCTGAAAAATTGTAGTTGCTGCTACTTTGACAATTTCACTTATGTTGGAGCACAGAGAAGCCCCTCAGCACCATTGTTTGTCATTTGAAAGGTATATCTCATTGTGCTGGAGACGATTTTAAACCATATTAAGTATAAAGTTAAGCAATATACCATTTCAAAAAACAAAAAAAGAATATGATAGAATATCACTCTGGGAAGAATATGTTTTTCAGAAAAATAATATACAGATGAACTTAAGAGTATATTTTTTTTAAGTTTTGGGAGATTTTAGATTTGACAGAGAATGAACAACGTTGAAGTTCCGTTTGGTGTACTAAATCTTTGCAACTCAAAAAGTGTTTGTAAATAATAAAAAAAATACATTCTAAAGTGACCCTAAAATTAATGAATTTAAGGTTTATCAATAAAGTATTTTGAGTACTTTCATTTTGACATGTATCAACATGTATTGATATGTTGATTGGACAAACTATTTGATATTGTTTTTTATTGAAAAAGAATTCATTAAATATCTGCTATGTGTCCATATAATAGATGTTAAAAATGTGTGATATAAATTTTCTTCTTAAATCCAGTGAAGTCACAAAATAAATAACTGGCTTTAGAAAGTATATGTAAGAAAAATGTTAGGACAGAGGGAAAAAAAAGAAAAGAAACAAGGACAGAAGGAAGTAATTCTTTCTTGTTTATTTATTTTAAATATTCATTTTACAAATGTGGAAATTGAGTTTTACATTAAACAAATAATCTTCCAAGACCCAATCACATAGGTACAGGTGCGCAGGACACCAACTGGAGAGGCTAAGCAGCCTTGGCACTGGGACCATCCAGAGCTCACCCATGCAGCTGGTTGTATACAATGATTTAGATGGAAGAGCTACCCAAGCTTTAAAGGAATTCAGTGAAGATGGTGCATTGACAGCTCTTTATCAGTTTAAAACAGTGATCTCTCTCATGTTCAAAACAAAAGTGCCTTTTTATGTGAAGTCATGAAGACTTAATAGGCACAGAGAAAAACAGGGGCCCAAAGTAATGCACTCTAGTAAAGGACCAGATGAGGCAAAAATTAAGGCACTCTTGGAAAGAACATGTTACACACTTGATGTGACCACAGGACAGAGGAATATGGGGGGCCACCTCTGGATTCCATTTATTCAGGTCAGCATGCTTCTGTTGGCATGGAGATATTTGTAGGGAAGATCCCAAGATCTGTCTGAGGACAAACTTGTCCCATTATTGAGAAAGTGGGATCTACATGGGATCATCATCTAATGATGGATCCACTCACAGGTCTCAACAGAGGTTATGTGTTTGCCACCTTTTGTACAAAGGAAGCTGCTCATGAGGCTGTTAAACTGTATAATAATCATGAAATTTGTTCTGGAAAACACATTGGTGTCTGCTTCTCAGTTGCCAACAGGATTTTTGTGGGCTCTATTCCTAAGAGTAAAACCAAGGAACATATTCTTGAAGAATTTAACAAAGCAACAGAGAGTCTTACAGACATCATTTCATACCACCAACCAGATGACAAGGAAAAAAATAACAGAGGTTTTGGCTTTCTTGAATATGAAGATCTCAATATGGCTCCTCAGGCAAAACATAGATCAATGAGAGATGAAGTTAAGGTCTTGGAAAATTCTGGGACTCTTGAATGGGATGATCCTATAGAAGATCCTGATCCTGAGGTTATGGCAATGGTAAAAGTGCCATATTTGTATATTGACAATCTTGCCAATATAGTAACAGAAGAGATTTTAGAAAAGGCATTTAGTCAGTTTGGGAAACTAAAGTGAGTGAAGACACCAAAAGATTATGCTTTCATTCATTTTGATGAGTGAGATGTTCCTGTCAATGCTGTGAAAGAAATGAATGGCAAGGGCTTGAAGGGATAAAATATGGAATTGCTTTTGCTAAGCCAGCAGATCAGAAAAGGAAAGAAAGAAAAGCTCAGAGGCAAGTATCAAAGAATCAAATAGAAGAAGATGATGACTACTACTGTTAAGGTGCACCTCACATGCTGCTTCCAACAATAGGTCAAGGGTGTGGGTATAGATGGTTATGGATATGCTCCATATTATTTGTTGGGAACCACCCTGCCTGGTATCAGAAGCTGTAACCCCTGCCAAGCCTAAGGCTGAGGGAATGACCTTGGACCGTAAGCCAGCAAGGAGACAAAAGTTTATCTCCCTGGCAGGAGAGCCGCTTCTGCTCTTTTTACTTCATCCTGCCTGGCCCCCAGTGCTTGGTCGGTTAGCCAATGATGGGTAAGATTCCCCAAGGGGGGAATGACCTAAGACAGGCATGATCACATGGAAGGCCCCCAAGGAAGGACTTTGGGGGCTACAGCAAAAAGGGGTGATGGGCCATCACCCCTCGGCTTTGACATAGCCTGAGTCCTCATTGTCTGCGAGAAATCTCCTAATCTCTTGGCTGCCTTACTTTCCTTGCTCCACCTAAGTCTGAAACAATGACGGAAGGTAGTGCAGCCCTGTGCTGGAAAGGGCGGGTTCCCCGGGTGATCAGGCCTAAGAAAGAATATGTAAAATCCTGTGAAACCTGCTTTGTTTAGAATGTTCTCAATTAACTGATAAGGGTCCAAGCAAGAAGTAAGTTTGTTCCTCAAAGTTTTACAGCTCTTTAGCTATCTGATCCTGACTCAAAATAGGCCCTCAGACTTCTTTGTTATCTATTGTTTGATCACCTGAATTCCTGTGTAAACAAACCCAATAAAAGCCTGCTCAGGTGGGAGAATGAGATGCTCCCCACTAGAGAGAGTGGCATTCCATTCCTATTTCCCCACAGGACCTGGTTGTCTCTGTGTATGTTTTTCTCATGTTTTGACAAGCCATGCGCAGCATTCCGCGGTCACTGCAGGCCAGTGGTCATGTCAATTATTATGGATATTAATATTATTATGGTCATTATGACTATAATTACTATAACTATGACGGTGGATATGAAGATCCATAGCATGCTTACAAAGATTTTCAAGTTGGAGATATAGGAAGGGTGGTAGAGTACAGGGTGCTGCTCCATCCAGAGGTCATAAGACTGCCCCTCCCGGTGGAAGAGCCACTTGGTTATTCACAGAGGCATTCACGGTGGCAGAGGAGGTGCCCAGTAATGCAGAGGCCCCAAGCAGGCAAAAGGTGTCAAGGCCATTCCTGACCAGTTACAACGAAGACTGACTTGCTATGTCAGCAGAAGCTTGTGGTAATGGTAAGGAAATCAAGCAACCTTGAATATCTTGGCTGTGTAGAAGCATATTCTATTTGCAGAAGACCTTCCTGTGAAAATCATGGAATCAAGTATAGAACACTAAACTAATGCTCAGACTTTGATATGAATTTCTTTAACAATTTTCTTTGCAGTGCAATTCATTAAACTAAAGCTATTTATTCTCTTTTCCAAATGTGTTCCAACAGAAAGTCTTCATAACTTCTAGCATGGTACCTTAATATAAAATAAAGTCTTCTCTTAAAAAAAAAAAAAACCTCATAGGTACAGAGTCTGAAATTACAACCCATGTCATCTGATTTTCTCTTTTTTTTCCTGACTTTTGCTGCTCTAAAGAACTCTTTGATAAGGAAAACCATTAAACTGAGCATTAAGAATGAGGAGTTAATATTTTAAACAGTCATGGGAGAAAGAACAGTTTTGAAAGAATAAAGAACATTTGCAAATAAATGAAGGGTTGAGTGTGGCTAAAGTTCAGGGTAGAGTCTGAAACTTGCAGAAAAGTGAACAGGGTGAAAAAAATGTTTAAATGATGATTGGTCTTTAAAACCATTCCAAGTATGAATTTCATGCCTAATTCTGGATAAGTCAAGAGAAAATATTAAACAAATATATGTGTTAGGAAAATAATTCCAGCAGCATTAATGAGAAATAAGTAGACTAGGAAAGAAGCAGAAGACCTCTGAGACCAATCTTCTCTTGTTTTGAGTAAAGATTAACATTAAAATGGTAATAAATTCACAACTATCAACAATGGAATCTAAAAAACAAATTAAGCAAACAAGCAGGATAGGCAATCATTTGGAGCAGGGGTCTCCACCCCCAGGGGCCTCAGACTAGTACTGTGGTCTGTTAGGAACCTGGCTTCACAGCAGGATGTGAGCTTGAATGTAATGAACTTGAATCATGTTGAAACCATCCCCATCACCCTGGTCCATGGAATAATTGTCTCCACAAACAAGTCCCTGGTGCCAAAAAGGTTTGGGACCACTAATTTGGAGGGTTATCATCTTGGAGGGGAAAGGAAGAGAATAGGGGAAAAGGTACAGGGATTAAGAAGTACAAATTGGGAATAAGAATAATAATTGGTATGTGCAAAAAAGACAGGGGGAAGTTAAGAATAGTATAGGAAGTGGAGGAACAAAAAAAACTTACATGTATGACCCATGGACATGAACTAAGGGGGGAGAATGCTGGTGGGAGGTGGGGTACAGGGCAGAAAGGAATAAAGAGGAGAAAAAAAATGGGACAGCTGTAATAGCATAATCAATAAAATATACTTAAAAATAAGCCCTGGTTGGCATAGCTCAGTGGATTGAGCGTGGGCTGCAAACCAGGCATCACAGGTTTGATTCTCAGTCAGGGCACATACCTGGGTTGTAGGCCTTAGCCCCCAGCAACCGCACATTGATGTTTCTCTCTCTCAATCTCTCTCTCTCTCTCTCTCTCTCTCTCTCTCTCTCTCTCTCTCACTCTCTCTCTCTCTCTCTCTCTCACTCTCTCTCTCTTTGCCTCCCTTCCCTCTCTAAAAATAAATAAATAAAATCTTTAAAAAATATATACTTAAAAATAAAACAATAAAAAAATGAAGTACAAATTGGTAGGTACAAAATAGATTGCAGGATGTTAAGAACAGTAGAGGAATTGGAGTAACCAAAGATCTTAACCCTATTTTTACATGTATAATGCACACCCATGTTTTTGGCCCAAACTTTCAGGAAAAAAAATCATTCATTTAAATTTTAAAATTTGGTTATTTATTTATTTATATTTAGATACTCATTTTTTGTATTAAAAATGAATTTTAGCATTTATTTTTGAACATATTATGGTACAAGAAATTTTATGTAAAAAATAATTACAAAACACAAGAACACATACAAGGTACAAGAAATGTATGGAATTAGTAGTACCCATGTCAACTGCAACTTCAATTTTCCTTTTAGCCAAGTGAATGGGAGAGGGGAAAATGGGACCAAGAGGTCATTTTTCAAAAGTTCACTTTTTTCTTATCAGAAGATGAAAATCAACAATTGAAGCCAAATAGATTCAGATGTATGGAATAAACAAGAGAAGCATTGCTCTGTTGAAGAAGAGTGGCAAGAATTTTCTGACTCAGTTGTTTAGTTCATAAAATTACATGTTTCATAACTCTACACTCTGCTAAATTTAACAATGGTTCTTCAATAAAGTTTAAACTTCTGCCTTGGACTTTAAGTATCTGTATTAATTATTTTCTCAACTTATCTAATTATTCTCCTTTCTCACTAGTAACCAATTGCCTACAGCCCAGAAAAGCTGGCTTGTAGGTGCAGAAAAAACACACACATGGAGAGAACAATTTCCTTAACTTCATATTTTTTAAAAAATGATAATTTCTTTTTTAACTTATTTTTATTTTAATCATTGTTCAAGTACAGTTTTCTCCTTTTTACTCCCATTCCAGCCCACCCATCCAACCCTCCCCACTTCTCTCCCATTACCACCCTCCCCTTAGTTTTTGTCCATATGTCCTTTAAATTTGTTCCTGTAAACCCTACCCATTCTCCCCTGAAATTCCCTCTCCTCTCCACTCTGGTCACTGTCAGTCTGTCCTCTATTTCAGTGTCTTTGGTTATATTTGCTTGTTTCTTTGTTTTGTTGTTTAGGTTCCTGTTAAAGGTGAGATAATAGGGTATTTGTCTTTCACTGCCTGGCTTGTTTCGCTTAGCATAATGCTTTCCAGCTCCATCCACGCTGTTGCAAAGGGTAGGAGCTCCTTCTTTCTTTCTGCTGCATAGAATTCCATTGTGTAAATGTATCATAGTTTTTTGATCCATTCATTTACTGATGGAAATCTAGGTTGCTTCCAGCACCTAGCTATTGTAAATTGTGCTGCTATGAACATTGGGATGCATAGGTTCTTTTGTATTGGTGTTTTAGTGTTCTTAGGATAGAGTCCCAGCAGTGGAATTACTGGGTCAAAAGGCAGATACATTTTTAGTTTTCTGAGGAAGTTCCACACTGCTTTCCATAGTGGTTGTACCAGTCTGCAGTCCCACCAACAGTGCACTAGGGATCCCTTTTCTCCGCAACCTCTCCAACACTTGTTGTTTGTTGCTTTGTTTATGATGGCCATTCTGACTGGTGTGGAGTGGTATCTCATTGTGGTTTTAATTTGCATCTCTCTGATAGCTAGTGATATTGAACATCGTTTCATGTGTCTTTGGATTTTCTGTATGTCCTCCTTGGAGAAGTGTCTGTTCAAGTCCTTTGCCCATTTTTTAATTGTGTTCCTCGTCTTCTTAGAGTTGAGTCATGTAAGTTCTTTATATATTTTGGAAATTAAACACTTGTCTGAGGTATCATTGGCAAATATGTTTTCCCATATAATTGGTTCTCTTTTTGTTTTGATACTGCTTTCTTTAGCTGTGCAGAAGCTTTTTATTTTGATGAGGTCCCATTTGTTTATTCTTTCCTTTATGTCCTTGCTCTAGGAGACATGTCAGTAAAAGAGATTCTGTGTGAAATATCTGAGATTTTCCTACCTACGTTCTCTTCTAGGACTTTAATGGTGTCATGGTTTATATTTAAGTCTTTTATCCACCTTGAATTCATTTTTGTATATGGTGTAAGTTGGTGCTCAAGTTTCATTTTTTGCACATAGCTGTCCAGTTCTCCCAACACTATTTGTTGAAGAGACTATTTTTATTCCATTTTATGTTGCTGCTTCCTTTGTCAAATATTAATTGACCATAGAGACTTGGGTTTATTTCTGGGTTCTCTGTTCTGTTCCATTGGTCCATGTGCCTGTTTTTATGCCAGTACCAGGCTGTTTTGATTACAGTGGCCTTGTAGTATAGTTTAGTGTCAGGTATTGTGATCCCTCCTACTTTACTCTTCTTTCTCAAAAATTGCAGCAGCTATTCGGGGTCGTTTATAATTCCATATAAATTTTTGAAGTGTTTGTTCTATGTCTGTGAAATATGCCATTGGTACTTTAATAGGAATTGCATTGAATGTGTAAATTGCTTTGGATAGCATGGACATTTTGATGATATTAATTCTTCCAATCCATGAACACGGTATATGTTTCCATTTGTTTGTGTCTTCCTTGATTTCTTTCTTTGGTGTTGTGTAGTTTTCTGAATACAGGTCTTTTACCTCTTTGGTTAGGTTTATTCCTAGGTATTTTATTTTTCTTTTTGCTATTTCAAATGGGATTTTTTCCTTGATTTCTGCTTCTGCAGCTTCATTGTTGGTGTACAGAAATGCCTTTGATTTCTGGATATTGACTTTGTATCCCGCTGTTTTGCCAAATTCATTCATTAGGTCAAGCAGGTTTTTGGTGGAGTCTATGGGATTTTCTTTGTACACTATCATGTCATCTGCAAACAGTGACAGTTTTGTTTCCTCCTTTCCGATTTGGATGCCTTTTATTTCTTTTTCTTGTCTGATCACTCTGGCTAAAACTTCCAGTACTATATTGAATAGAAGTGGTGATGAAAGTGGACAGCCTTGTCTTGTTCTTGATCTTAGTGGAAAAGATTTTAGTTTTTGCCCACTGAGTATGATGTTGGCTGTAGGTTTCTCATATATGGCCTTTATTATGTTGAGGAATGCTCCCTCTATTCCCACTTTGCTGAGTGTTTTTATCATAAATGGATGCTGTACCGTATCAAATGCTTTTTCTGCATCTATTGATATAATCATGTGGTTTTTGTCTTTGCTTTTGTTTATGTGATGTATTACATTTACTGATTTGAGAATATTGTACCATCCTTGCATCCCTGAAATGAATCCCACTTTGTAATGTTGTATGATCTTTTTAATGTATTGTTGGATGCAGTTTGCCAGTATTTTGTTGAGGATTTTAATGTCAATGTTCATCAGCTATATTGGCCTGAAGTTTTCTCTCTTTGTTGTGTCTTTATCTGGTTTTGGAATTAGGATGATGTTGGCCTCATAAAAAGAGTTTGGGAGTCTTTCATCTTTTTGGATTTTTTGAAATGGTCTGTGAAGGATAGGGGTTAGCTCTTCCTTAAATACTTTGTAGAATTCTCCTGTGAAACCATCTGGTCCAGGGCTTTTGTGTGTTGGGAGTTTTTTGATTACTGCTTCGATTTTTTTTGCTGTTGTTGGTTTGTTCAGGCTTTCTGCTTCTTTTTCATTGAGTTTTGGAAGATTAATTTTTCTAGAATTGTGTCCATTTCATCTAAATTTTCAAATTTCTTGGCATACAGTTCTTTGTAGTAATTTCTTACAATGCTTTGTATTTCTGTGGTATCTGTTGTAATCTCTCCTTTCATTTCTGATTGTGTTTATTCGGGTTTTCTCTCTTTTTTTCTTGATGAGTCTGCTTAAAGGCTTGTGGATTTTGTTTATTGTTTCAAAGAACCAGCTCTTGGATTCATTGATCCTTAGAATTGTACTTTTAGTCTCCATGTCATTTAATTCTGCTCTGATCTTGGTTATTTCCTTCCTTCTGCTTGCTCTGGGCTGCCTTTGTTGTTGTTCCTCGAGTTCTTGTAGACATAGGGTTAGGTTGTTTGTTTGGAATGTTTCTAACCTTTTTAGATGAGCCTGTATCGCTATGAACTTCCCTCTCAGGACTGCCTTGGCTGTTTCCCATAAGTTTTGGGTTGTTGTGAGTTCGTTTTCATTTGTTTCCAGAAACCTTTCGATTTCCTCCCTACTATCTTTCTTGACTCATTCATTGTTTAATAGCATGCTATTTAATCTTCATGATTTTGAGTGTTTTGGGTTTTTTCCTTCGGGTTGGTTTCTAGCTTCAGTCATTTATGATCCAAGAAATGCTTGGTATGATTTCAATTTTCTTAAAATTGTTGAGGCTTGTTTTGTGTCCTCTCATGTGGTCTGTCTTTGAAAATGTTCCATGTACATTTGAAAAGAATATGTATTTAGCTTCTTTGGGATGGAGGGTTCTGTATATAACAGTAAAGCCCATTTCATCTAGGGTATTGTTCAATGCCACAATATCTTTGTTGATATTTTGTTGGGAAAATCTGTCCATTTTTGATAGTGGGGTGTTAAAATCCCCCACTATAATTGTGTTGCTATCCATATCTTTCTTGAAGTCCTCTAAGATTTTCTTTATGTATTTGGGTGCTCCTATGTTGGGTGCATATCTGTTTACAATATTTATGTCTTCTTGGTGGATTCTTCCCTTGAGTATTATGAAATGACCTTCTGGATCTCTCTTTATGGCCCTTTTTTTGAAGTCTATTTTGTCTGATATGAGTATTGCTACCCCGGCTTTTTTTTTTCCTGTCCATTTGCTTGGAAACTTTGTTTCCAGCCCTTCACTTTCAGCCTGTGCAGGGCTTTTATTCTGAGGTGGATCTCTTGTAGACAGCATATGTGTGGGTCATGTTCTCTTATCCAATCAGCTATTCTATGTCTTTTGATTGGAGCATTTAATCCATTTACGTTTAAGGTTATTATTGATAGGTACTTATTCATTGTCTTTTATGTACGTGTGTTCCTTTCTCTCTCTTTCTTTTCCTTTCTTTCCTTAAAGCAGTCTCTTTAGCATCTCTTGCAGAGCTGGCTTGGTGGAGGTGTATTCTTTTAGACTTCTTTTGCCTGGGAAGCTTCTTATTTGGCCTTCTGTGTTGATTGAGAGCCTTAGTGGGTAAAGTAGCCTTGGTTGCAGACCTCTGGTCCTCATTACTTGGAATGTTTCTTGCCATTCTCTTCTGGCTTGGAGGGTTTCCAATGAGAAATCATCTATTAGCCTTATTGGGGCTCTGTTGTATGTTACTTCCTGTTTTTCCCTTGCGGCCTTTAGTATTCTCTCTTTGTCTTGAAATTTTGCCATTTTAATTATGATGTGTCTTGAGGTAGGCCTCTTTGGGTTCCTCTTGATTGGGACTCTCTGTGTTTCCTGGATTTGTGTGACTTTTTTTCTCATCAAATTAGGGAAGTTTTCCATCATTACTTTTTCAAGTAGGTTTTCTATCCCTTGCTCTTCTTCTTCTCCTTCAGGTATCCCTATTATACAGATATCATTATGTTTCATATTGTCTTGCATTTCTCTTAATCCGTCTTCATTCTTTCTGAGCCTCTTTTCCTTTTCTTGCTCTTTCTGGGTGTTTTCTTCTACTTTGTCCTCTAGCTCGCTGATCCAATCTTCTGCTTCATCGATCCTGCTTTTCATTCCTTCTACTGTGTTCTTCAGTTCAGAAATTGTATTCTTCATTTCCTCTTGGCCCTTGTTGATAGTTTCTATTTCCTTTTTCATGTTGATGTAGTTTTCAGTGAGTTCATTGTAGCTTCCCTGTAGTTTCTGGTAGCTCATTGAGCTTCCTGACAATCATTGCTTTGAACTCACTATCTGATAGTTGAATTGCCTCTAGTTCATTTAGCATTTTTCTGAGGCTTCCTCGTTTCCTTTCATTTGGGGATTGTTTCTTTGTCTTCCCATTTTTTGTGAGACTCTTCTTGTTAGCCTAAGTTTCTTAAATTGATTTTTTCTGGCTCCCTGAGTTTGTAGTGTGAACTTCTGTAGTAAAATAGCAGTGAGTTTCAGTGGTGTAGTTTCCTTGATCTCCCAGGCTCACTGGTCTGGGGCTGCCATTTAAGTTGGCTTTATGTTTGCCTTTGGGTTTTGATTGTTGTTGAGTCTTTCTTTGGTGGTTCTTTCCCACCAGCTGGTTAAATGAGGGTCACTCTGTCCACCACCTCTTGTATTTTGTTGTGCTGGTGAGAGCAGGTTGTTGAAGCTGATTCTTCTGTGTGTAAAAGGTTTTAAGGATTCTCTCTTGCTCTTGTTCAGTTGTTTGTATTGGGTACTGTCTCTACTGTTTAGTTGTATTTCCAGATAGGTTCTGGATTGAGGTTTGTGTGGTTACCACTCTCTCCTTCATCTTCTTCTGTTGTTATCTTTTAATGGTTCCTTTGTTGTTGGGTTTCCTCTTCCAGTGGGTATCCTGGTGTTCACCACTTCCACCTACTCTTTTTTGTGATCAGTTGGAAGGGGAAGGCAAAATGGTTTAAGACAGCAAGATAGTATTCTATGATATTTACAGTAGCAGCCAGTAGAGAATAGATGGGAGATCCTTTGACTATGGGTAGTGTTAACCATGATCTTCCCCCCAGCTAGCTGATTTTTAGAGAGGATGGAAAGAAGATAAGACTCTTGTTGGGGAAGGAAGGATTGTGAGTTAGATCTAGAAAGCAGTGAGGTTGTGGGAGGTCAGATTCTAAGGTAAGGTGAGAGTAAAGGATAGTAAATAGGTGTAGTGTGTGAGAGAATAGAGTTAACCACTACAGTAATAGAGTTCAGGAAACTTTGAAATGGGCTAAGATCTGTGGTGGGGTGTTGTGAAGTAATTACAATTGCATGAAACAGCAATTATTTACAATAATATTAGGTCAACAATCATATGACAGAATCTATGAGATCTAGATAACAAGAATAGAGAGTACAGAACCTCGAGTAATGTGCTAATGGGACACAGGTGAGTTAAAGAACAGTAGATTAGCAATACACTATGAAAGAGATATCAGGGAAAAGCTGTCAGGTCATACAATATAACCAGCCTAGCAAAGCAGACTATACAAAAAGAAGAAGGATAAAAAATACTATTAAAAATATGTTAGAATACTGGAAAAATAATAATAATACAAATATGTAATAACTTGCAGGTTCTTTGTAATAGCAGCGTGAAATTTGTTTCAGTGTCCCAGCTGTTGTGATGCCCCTTCTTTGAGTGCAACTTTGGTCTTTTCACAGATCCAAGATTTTGTCTGACTTTTAGGTATTTAAAAAAAAATAAAAATAAAAAGGGCAGACAAAGGAAGGAAGAAGAGATAAAATTGGAGGAAAGAAAGGAGGAAGGAATAAAACAAGAAAGTTAGAAAGAGAGGAAAAAGAAATTAAAAGAGAATAAAAATTAAAAAATTAAGAATTGTTAAAAAATAGAATCAAATTAAAAAGTCTCTTGGTTTCAAAGTGGCCAAACCAGCTTTTCTGCTCTTGCTGGCTGCGGCAGACTGAGGGGTGATTGGTATGGCTTTTCTTCCTTGGTCAGCAGCGCGCACTGTCTGGGAAGCTACCGTGGCTCCTCAGCCCTGCGCCCTGGATGTGGGAATCCGGCCTTTCCCCAGGGTTACTGCTGGGTACTGGGGTGCGGGGATGCTCTCCCCGTGTGCCCGGGCCTGTGTGCCTCTGGCTGGGTGGCAGGGAGGCTGGAGCGATTGATCACTTTAGGAGAATTCTCCAAACAGTATCTGTCTATTCACTCCTTCCTCAATAATTTCCTCCTGTTCAAGCCTGCCGCTCCACACAGTGGCCTTCTCCCGCAGCCAAACTCTCCAGCCAGACCCTTGACTGTGGGGATCAGGGCCCACTGTGCGACCCAGCCCCTTTGGTGTCCACAGCCTCCAAAGGTGCTCACAGCCCTTGTGTGTTTGCTAGCACCTGGATTCCTCCCAGTGCCGCTAAGCCCTTGTTTGGCTGGGGAGGGAGCAGTTGTCCTGGCTCTCTCCCAAGGACTCTGTGGCAAACCCAGAAGCTGGCCCTGGGCCTGGGGCTGCAGCCCCCAGACCACACGCTGGTTCCCGGGACCCTACCTTGTTGCAGCACTCTTCTTAGGGTCTGGTTTTTCAGTTCCACCACAACCCTTGGTCCCCTATTTTCACATATGCTGAAGTATGTTGGTTGCTTGCTTCTCTACTCCATAGATCAGTCAGGATTTTCTCCCCTGAGCAGAGGGAAGCCAAATCTGCTCCTTCCTACTCTGACGCCATCTTAGATCCAAAATCCTAATTTCTTTAACTTAATGAAATTTAAGGCATTTTACAAAAAGTCTGTGTGTGGTTAATATTAATTATATGAAGCCTTAGTGACTATAAATATATAAATTCACTATAAATATATAAAACAATGTTGCAGGCATTCTTTTTTGTGTGTGTTTCTTTTGCCTCCTAGAATTTATTCTTAATATTCCTTCCCCAAAATCTCCAGTTTTGTTTAGACAGCTGCTCTTCATGAATTGGCTGTAAGGCAAAGAGAACGTCTACTTGATCTCCAGACAAAGTGTAAACTGTATTGGTCTAAAGGCAGTCTTATTCCACTTGCCTACTCTTGGTTCACAAAAAGCATGAGACCTAGTTTTCATCCATGACATGTCTGAGGAAAAACTTTGCTGAGGTAGAGAGGATATTGAGATTTTTTTTTTTACTACTAAGAAATGTACAACAAGTGATGTATTCTTTTCTTTTTCTGGGCATTATTGTATAAGAAAATGCTAAAGCCATGTTGCCATCAGCCAAAAGAAGAAAGCAGATGGGAAAGACTGAATGAAATCATTTATTTACACTATTGTTGAATTTCTTAATTAGAAAACATATATCCCATCTTATCTCTGGATATCTATTGTGTGAGATAATATATTTATCTGTTGTTTAAACAAGTTTCAGTAAAGTTTTCATTTCTTGAATCAAAGATTACCCCAAGTGATACAGATGAGATAATTATTATTTAGCTGAGAGTTAAAGAATTTTCCTTAAACATAAATTTTCCATGTTTGCTTGACTTTCTCAAACAAAGTATTTCATTACATGAAGAAAGTTTGCATTATTATTGTGTATGCAGTGCATAGCGACTTAAAAAAAAAGTGTAGGACTGTATTCATTTCCTTGCACTGGTTCTTCTGTCCATGCACTTGGTGTTGGCACAACCTTAACACAACAAATAGGTTATTCGAAGTTTGATTGTATTATTTGACTGTATTAAATGTTATAAGCAAACATTTGTTTATAAAGTTCTTTTGAAAAAATATCTTGGTTATATATTAAGTAGAAATATATGGACTGAATTTTCCATAAATTAGTGTTTAAGCTAATAAAAATGAACAAAAAAGAGATACCCCTCAAATTGCTGAAGATTTCCCCAGTCTTTTTCTTATCTCAGTCAATTCACTATTAAAATTTAAAGCAGAGTTATAAATGGCTAAAATCATGGCCACAAATGTTTATAAAAGATCTTTCCAAGTTGTACCATATAAAGTAAACAAACTTATGATGTCCCTCTGACTCATACATTTGGAATGTAACTTTTTGGAAATGCCTTTTATAAAAAGAAAGACTAATTGTTTTAACTTTTAAATGTTAAAGAACATGTCTTATTTTTCTTGGAACACATTCCAGTGGAACAATAGCTAGAGATAATATATTACTCTCAGGATATCCTGCCAGTTGGCATTTTGCAGTTCATAACCCATACACAACAGGAGGTGATAACCATCCTTACTACTGCCAGAGACATTTTTCTCTTTTCTTTGCTATAATTTTAAAATATTTTATTAAAACCATTTTCTACTTCTTATTGTTGAAGGTATATTCAAAATAACTCACCCCTAGGTTTCTTACCTAGGATTTTTAAAAATACTTGATATTTTTAGTGATTAACTATAAAACATCAAAATTTCACTTATTAACTTATTAAATCACTTAACTTTAATTTGTTAAGTACATATGACAGGTAGTGGACTCCTACAGAATGCATAATGTGAAGGCAGGCAGACACTGTGTCTACTCTGCATGTTTTTCTTTAGGAAAACAGAAAATAACAAATAATAACCCAAAATATGCCTAGGGCTATAATATGGAAAGTACAAAGTCCAATATAATCATAGAACAGGAACATCAAGCTAGTTTAAAAGGGGCAAGGAAGCCTTCTCAGAGAAAATGATCTCTAAACATGCCTTCAAACTAGAGGCTGTAATACTAATTTAGAAAATCAAGAACAGAATGGGAACTATAAAAATGCATTGCACATAAAACATACAAGTATTGTTTCATGAAACATTTCTTCAAAGCTACTAGTTTAAAGGATGAATGAAGATAAGGTAAAAAAAAATGAGGAATTAGAATTCTCCTGGCAGGACAAGAATTTTTCTGGCAGGGAAAAGTATGTGCATGTGCCTAAGGGTATGAAAGTTCATGTAATTCTAGAAGCTGAAAGTTTACAAAAGCTGGAAAAGTTGATGGGATCATGGGTGTGAGAAGAAAGTAGGGTTGGGAGTCAATGGTTGTGTGAAACACCAGCAATGAGCCTGAATTCAGGGTAGAAAACAGTTATCAGGAATCTTTATAAGCCATGCCATGAAGTTGGGTATTATTTTTAAGACTGATAGTTAGCTGCTAATTGGTTTTAACCGGGAGGATATGATCATGATTGCAGGTTGGAGAATAGTTTTGATCACGTTGTACAAATAACAGAGGGGAAAATCAATACTGGAGGCAGATGGCTTGCAATAATTCAGACGATCTAGTCAGGCAGAGTGATTTGGAGCATATAGAAAAGTGGGTGGATGTGAATGCCCGGTGGAAAGTAAAGGTAAAGACTGGGGGCTGTGGGAAAGGAAGGGAAATAAATGCAGGTGCCCGGAATGCCTGTCCAATTGCAGGCAGGAGGAATCAGGTGTGTGGTGTCGATTATGAGACAGGAAGCACTGAGAAAGAAATGTGTTTGGTGGGTAAGGAGGAAGACAGTTTTCAGTTTGGGACATACTGATTGTGAGATCTGTTTATTCTCAAACCATTTACAGTAAAGAAGCCTCAAAAGGATTTTGTTAAAGGTCAGTTCATGGTAAGACAGATGCAGCTCTCCGGTACATTTTCCAGGTGAGAGGCTAAACTTTCCAGTTTCTATGCATTTCAAGATAGGTTCTGCCACCTTGGCTTTCTTATCATAGTTCAAATAAAATAGTAAGTGAGCTTAATATATTAGTCTTTGAACTGTAGATTTTTATTCAAATAAAATGCATTTTTCCATAAAAAATTTAAAGTTAGTAACCACTATGCTAAAAACTGCTTAGCTAAAACAACCTTTTAATATGACATAGCCAATGACCAAATGGATGGTAATTTTAAGTTTAAATGTTTTTACTTGGATATGTGAAATGAAGATCATATATTGTTCACACTGATTCATGTGTTTTTTAAAAAGAAACTTAACTGTATAGCAATATAAGATTTTCACTTAAAATTAAATGGAGTTATATTTTGTTGTGAATATGAATATTTTTTTTCACATCCACAAAATTTATACTCACACCACATTATAACAAAGAGGTTTTTATCTTAACAATTATAACTTTCTGATGGGTGAGCACTCACAATGTAGCAGAATTAAAAGTCACAAATAGAAATTCTGCCCCTATCTCTAGCAATTCACTGGGAAATGCTCATGGAATTTATTATTAAATTAATGTCCCTTTCTTCAATTTGGGCTACATATACATACTATCTTCATACCAGTTAATTATGTAAAAAAACATGCTACTCAATTCAATAATATGTACTGATCAATTGTCAGATGATCACCGTGAGCACGTCACCTCATACCACGTCTTCTCCTTTGATAGTGTTGGCGTTCCTGTTCGCAGGATAAAGCACTCTCTGAGAAAGTGGACGGCCCAAGGAAAATGTTCCTGTGAGCCACTCTCATTCTTTTTTAAAGATACAATTAGATTAAAACAAAACAAATTAACAATGAGTTAAAACCTGCAGAATGTGAAATAAAATAGTTTGAACTGGGCATAGAATTTAGGGAGTATGAGTGAGATGAATGCATCCTAGGTCCTGTTTGCATATTATGTCTGTGCAGCTTGTCCACTGTATGTACACACTTCATATATTGTCCCAGTGTCTGAGGTTTTTTGTGATGAATTTTTTTTCTCCTCTTAAAAAGCAGGATTCTTGAAAATCAAAAGTTTTCCTTTCAATGCAATGGCTACTGCTATAACTTTCTTCAGCTCTTTTGAAAGGTTAAAGAATCAACTCTCCTGTGACTCTGCATTCTGGGCAACAAAGGTTTCTAAGTATGTGTGGGAGGAAAGTTCAAGGATAACCTGGGAAACAGCCCTCAGTTTCCTCCCGTCACAGGAGCAAGGCCACAGCAGGCACCACCAGTATTTGTAGCAAATGTAGGGGAAATGAGTTGTCACTATTTATCAGAAACCTTAACAATGCCAATGGCCTCTTACCCAGTGATTTTCTTAAGTAGAAAAGTTTATTGTAGCATCACTTATAATTTTAAAAGCTTACTTTAGAAAACTAAATGTCCAAAACAGAGACTAAATAAATTTTAGCAGAAATTCTTCATAGTAACTATAAAGACATTAAAATGTTATATATTTACAAAAGCAACATTTTGTGATTTACAAAAAGTTTATATTGACATACAAACACTTATGAAGCAAAGCAAAATAAGCAAGATTTATCATTGGAAATAGTTTTTCCTGCATAAAAACATGTATCAAGAGATTTAAAATGATAACAATATAGTATTGACTTAAAGGAATTTACCACAATATTCACAGCATTCATTTCTGAAAGATAATATCACAAATAAATTTACTTTTCTTCTATTGCAGTTTAAACATATTTTAAAGAAAAATTGATTGTTTAATAATAGAAAACATAAACTTTTAACAATTGTTTTCTTCTGGAAATTTATGCTCCATATTATTGAAACGGGGTATAACTGAGGGGCTCCCAAAGCTTCCACAAACTTTGGTTGGGGATGAGGGAGAGTGGATGATACGATTAAGGTACATTGCATTTCTGTGACAAAGTGATAGCCAGTTTAATAGCTGTGTTAAGACTTGTGCCATGGGGTAAGGTGGGCATGACTTTTAGACTGTACCCTGGCTGATTCCTGACCTAGCCAGGGGAGGTGGTTCCTCTGGATCACTGAGTCACTCTTGTCCTGACTGGGGATGGCAGCAGAGAGAATGTAAACTATACAGAAAACTGGCAAATGTAGTTCATAGTGAGAATAGTTGGAGATGAGGCCACACAGGAGGCTCCAGGTCAGGACTGAAACGAAGGGCAGGTAGCTTGTAGGGAAGGAGGAAGCCATGCTGCTGATAGTGAGATAAGAACCATGCTGGTAGAGTGAGTATAGAAGAGAAAGAGCTATGATCTAGCAGTTAGGTAATTTGTAGTGAAGCTGATCCACTGTGAGAAGGGAGAAGTTAGCAAGCAGCTATGTAGTATGTAGTCAGGATCCTGCCACGAGGTCTGGTATAGTATGGAAGGAGACATTCTGCTACTCTAATCACGCTCCATCTAGCTGACTCAGAAGCCATCAGGGACTCTTCCTTGAAAGACACTGACCTACTGCCTTACATACCTGGACTCTATCTGGACTCTTGGGACTTGTGCCTTTCCTGGACTTCACCATGATCCAATGTAACGTGACACATGCTTTCCTGGACTATTACCTGGAAGATGATGACAATGTACTCCAGATCCTGAAAGAGGGAGTTGCTGCGTGAGGATGGCAACCTTGCTACCTACCACAGGGACTGGAGAACTGTTTGTGCAGCTGGCTTAATTCAGATAAGGAATGCAGAAGTTCTGGTTTGGAGATTTGGGGTTTACAGCCTGGTGGGGAGCAAGGGACTTGCTGGGTCTTGTGGGAGAACAAAGCTCTGAGCAGAAGTGCTCCCAGTGCCCCTAAGGTTCAAATATTGTAAATAAAAACATTTTTCTTCTAATATTGATTGTTGGGTCATGGGCCAAGGTACCATGTGAATGGGCCCCTTCCTGCTTGGTTAAATTATTACCCCAAGTCCATCCATAAAAGACATTTAAGCAAAGAATCTTTCTAGACTCTGACAAACTTAAAACTATTGACCTATATTTTCAAACAAACTAAGAAAACTTTATGTTAAATGTATCTCCATTTATTGACAGAACTTTTATTTTTATCAGTAACAAGATGTCTGTCTTCTTACTGTTGTTACCATTGTTACTATCAACTTGTATTTTATTCTACCATGATAGGAAAAAATTCTTCGCAATAGTAAAATTTATTGCAGTAATATAATTATAATTCATTTTCTTTCTTAAAAATTAACTATAAAATACTGAGTACTTAATAGATAGACTTTTAAAAGCTAGGTCCAAATGGCACAATAATAAATATTTCCATATTTGGGTCCAAGGTTTGGACATCCAACTCAATGTGTTAGGATGGCGGTAAGATAAAAAGGCACAAAGCAGTGCTGAAAAATATTCATCCATTCATTTAATGTCCTAGATGTTACCTTTCTCCCACGGTGGAGCAGTATATGATCTCTCTTGCTTCCATGCTCTTTTTATTAGCATGAAACCTGCTTTGCAGCTCCCAACACTGCAATGCAATCAGACATATAGGGTAATTCGCTGTTTCAATGCTTCTTCCTTTAGTCTAGTTCAGAATACAAATGCAGACCATATTGCTTTCCCAGAGGCAAGCTAGGGAAATCTTTTTCTTTCTATAGTAGAGCCAGAGAATAAACATTTTAAGATTAAAATCCATTCATCTGTAAACAGAAATGTCAAAGCAGACATTTACTAAAGAAAAAATAAGCAGAGATGATCATTTCATAGCCTTCAGTAGATTGAAACCAGTTAAACAGCAAATACCTCCTTAGGCATACCATTTTCTCCTTCTGATAATGGGTGCTGATCTTTGTTCTGCAGTTGTCCTAATTGCTTTGCTTTTACATTTATGAACTCCCATTTCATTATTCATCAGCCACATGTGGGTGAAAACATTTGGTGAGGCACAATCATTTACAGGTACACTTTTATTAAAGAATAAAAGCTTCTGGGACTGTGGTCTTCAGAGGCAGTTAAACAATTTCATCCTTTTTCCCATCTTCTTTCAGCTGTATCCTTAACCTTCATAAACTTTCACAGAAAAGGAAAATTCACGATGTGCATAAAACAGAAATCCCCTGAGCTATTATTTAGTGTGTATGTATACTCCTGGGAATTTAGCATATTGATCTGGGCCCGTACCCCATGCCCTAAAAATTAGGAAGGGTGGAATCGAAAATGAAATGTGAAGTTTTTGCCTTGTTATCAAGTGCCTGAGTTACCTGATATCAAAAGTCATCTGAAACTACTTTCAGAAAGGGGAAGCAGCCCTGGCTGGCATAGTTCAGTGGATTGAGCGGGGGCTGTGAACCAAAGTGTCACGGGTTCGATTCCCAGTCAGGGTACATACCTGGGTTGCAGGCCATGAACCCCAGCAACCGCACATTGATGTTTCTCTCTCTCTCTCTATTTCCCTCCCTTCCCTCTCTAAAAATAAATAAGTAAAATTAAAAAAAAAGAAAGGGGAAGTAGAACAATTCTGTCTAGAGCTGTATGCTGTGTAAAAATCCCATTGAGAGTGATGGACTGCAAACCAAAGGGTCGCTGGTTTGATTCTCAGTCAGGGCACAAGCCTGGGTTGCAGGCCAGGTCCCCAGTAGGGCGTGTGTGAGAGGTAACCACACATTGATGTTTCTCTCCATCTCTTTCAACCTCCCTTCTCCTCTCTCTAAAACTAAATAAATAAAATTAATAAATTAAATGAATAAAAATGAATAAATAAATAAGTCATACTGAGCCAAGAGATCACAGTTAATTTCATTAAAGTAGTTGTCTATATACAATATTTGGAGAGAAAAATAATTTAGAACCCCAGTTCAATCTTCCACAAGAATAAATTATAGGTTTATCCAAAACTTAAGTGTGTTAATCTTAACCAAAATATACTAGAAGAAAATATTTTAATACACATTTATGATCTTCCAGAAAAACTTGTTTAAGACACAAAAAGTGAAATATTGCATGAAAATATTTGCGATATATAACAAGTTTTGCACACATATCCAAAAATATAGAAATATATAGGATATATCCTTTTAAAAACAATAATAAAATGAACATACTAATTGAAAACAGATAAATAGGTGAACATATGTGTCATTGAGATGAAATAACACATGGTATTTTAACTAAATTTTAATCCCTTAATATGTCAATCAGGATAAAGCTGTGAAGAAATGGTACTTCTATACTTCTATATTTTGCTGGGAGAGTGTCATTGGCATGGCCACAACAAAAGGTAACTTTACCCTGAAAAGGTAAAAAGCCACTCATTCATTATTATCTAGCCAAGAGAAATACCCAAGTAATCACACAAGAAAGCACATACATGTATATTCATCACATCTAGCTTACAATAGAAAAATATTGAAAAAAAAATGTTCATCAAAAAGAAGAATGGCAAAATAACTATTACATTCAAATTATGGAATATGATGCAGTGATTAAAAATTATGAATTATTTCACATATAACAGCATAGAAAGAACTGGGAGTTGTATTATTGACAAAAAAGCAAATTACTGAATGATGTGTTGGCTGACACAATTACATGAGAACATGTACAAAACAAGACAACTGAAGTAAGCCCTGGAGTTGCCCCAGATTGTGACCTTGAGAGTTACCAAGCAATAGCTATGAGAGAGAGAGAGACAGAGAGAGATCAACACTAGGCAGACTTGGCTGAGTTGAAAGAGAGATAGCCAAGGATCCAGGGAAGTCTCAGAAGTTGGAGTTCACAGGGGAGAGTATTGAATAGCAAAGGGCTTAATAGAGAGAGAATTCTGGAGATCGACAGAGGGTTCCTTAAAGTAATCAGCAGAATACTGATGGGTGCATCATTTGAGAACACTACTTTAAGTAGAGGAAAACACCAACCAAAAGAATTAAAAGGACCACCACCCAGTGCTTATAATGCTGGATACAGTGAACATTCTAAGAAGTCATAAGGGGAAACTTCATAATTCATTGCCATTTGTTAGACTACTCACAAGAGGTTTTCTTCAGCAATAAGGTATAATCAGCCCCAGATTAAATGCTGCTCCGGTCCCACCAAACAAATACTAACAGACTTAAAAGATCAAACTGTGAATATTTAACCCAACCGTGTTCCAGTATAAAGCTCAAGACAATATATAGATATACAAAACAATGAACATCAAACAAGCTAAAGCTTACCATGTGTGGCATACAATCAAATTTTTTCAGACATGCAATGAAGCAAAAAAATATGAACCAGAATGAGGAGAAAATACAGTCAATCTAAACTGTCTGAGAACTGACATAGACAAAAGAATCAAACAAGCATATTAAAATAGTTCTTGTCTACTGCATTCTACTATATGTTCAAAGTGTGTTCATGAAAGCCTTCAGGAGGGTGAATACAAAAATGATGTTAATTAAAAATAAAACATCATATTTTCATTCATTGTTTTATTGCTTCATCCCCAAAATACTTTTTACGTAATTATTTTATATAAGGCTCTGTGCTTACTGTAAGCAGTAAGCAAAGTAGACACTGTGCGTGTATTTGTAGGGCTTGGATTTGTAGGTTAGAAAAAAAAGCATAGTATGGGGTTTATAACACATATAGAAGTTAAATCTATGATGGAGGGAAAATATGAATTATATTATTTTAATATCCTTGAATTTTACATGGTATGGTATGATATCACTTCCAGGTAGACTATGATGACTTAAAGATGTGAAATCTTAAAATGGCCACTTTTGTAACAAAACAAGAAGTTATAACAGGGAGTAAAAGATAGAAAATTGTACTGCAACAACAATTTAAATAAAGTTGAAAAAAAGTTATAACAAAAAAACAAAAAGATAAAATGGATCATAAAATATGTTTAATCCATAAGATGGCAGAAAAATAAGAAAAAATCTACAATGAAGAACAGATGAGATAAATAGAAACAAATAACAAGATAATAGACCAACCTAATTATATTAATAATCATATCAAATGCAAATAATCTAACCATCCTCATTGAAAGAAAGAAATAAGCAAATAGGCATATTGGCTATAAAAAAACAAGACCCAATTATATGCTATAGGAAACTCATTTTAAATATAAAGAACAAATAGGATAAAAGTAAATAACTAATAGTAAAAAGTAGGGAAAACTATCATGCTAAAACTCATTAAAAGAAAGTAGAAGAGGCTATACTATTAATACCAAAGTATATTTTAGAGCAAAGAACATTTACTCAAATAAATAACCTCATTTTGTAATAATAAAGGGGTCAATTTGTCAAGGAAAACCAACAATTCTAAACGCTTATTCATTTATAATAGAGCTTCAAATATTTGAAGCAAAAACTGATAGAACTGTAAGAAGAAATATACAAATCCACAAATATAATAAATGTCAATACCTCTCTTTTAATTATTAATAAAACAAATAGGCAGGTAATCAGCAAAGACAGGGTAGACTGAAAAACACTATCAACCAAACAATTTTTAGGGAACAATCCACTCAATGACAGAATATACATTTATTTTTCAAACATAGAGAACATTTACCAAGATGAACCATATTTAGGTGAGATTGTCAGCTCAACAACAGTATAGAAAGAAGACAGTTACATTTGAATTTCAAATAGACAGGGGGAGGGCAAGAATAGTATGGGAAATGTAGAAGCTAAAGAACTTATGACACATGGACATGAACTAGAGTGGGGGAATGTGGGTGGGGGAGGGTATGCAGGGTAGAGGGGGATGGAGAGGGGTAATGGGACAGCTGTAATAGCATAATCAATAAAATATTTTTAAAAAGACTTTATTTTTAAAGCATTTTTCGATTCACAGTAACATTGAAAATACAGAGGCATTCCATATACTTCCTGCTCCCTCCTCAAATGCATAGCTTTCCTCATTGTAAACATCTTCACTAAAGTGGTACACTTCTTTCAACTGGTGAACCTACACTATGCCATTATCACCCTAAGTCCATAGTTACATTAGGATTCATTCTTGGTTTTATACAATCTATAAATTTGGATAATATATAATAACAAGCATTTACCATGATAACATCATTCAAAATATTTTTACTGCCCTAAAGATCCTCTGCGCTCCACCTACTCATCCCTTTCTCTCTGCCTGGAAACCATTGATCTTTTTACTATCTCCATAATTTTGCCTTTTCCAGAATGTCATCCAGTTGGAATTATATAGTATGCAGATTTTACAGATTGGCTTCTTTTACTTAATAATAATATTCACTTAAGGTTCCCCTATGTCATTTCATGGCTTGATAGTTCATTTCTTCTTAGTGTTAAATAATATTCCATTGACAGGATGCACCACAAGCTATTTATACCTACTGAAGGACATCTTATTTTTTTCCAGGTTTTAATAATGATGAATAAAACTGCTCTAAACATCCATCTGTGGGCTTTGTGTGAATATAAATGTTCAACTCCATTAGATAAATACTAAGAAATGCAATTGCTAAATTTTATGGTAAGAGTAGGTTTAGTGTTATGAGAAACCACCAAAATGTGTTCCAAAATATCTGGAACATTTTGCATTCCCACCAGCAGTGAAAGAGTTTCTGCTGCTCCACATCTTCACTAGCATTTGGTCTGTAAGTGTCCTGCATTGAGGCCATTCTAACAGATACATAATGGTATCTTGTTGTCATTTTAATTTATCCTTTCCTGATGACACAAAATGTGAAATAACTTTTCATATGCTTATTTGCCATCAATATATTCTTCTTGTGGAGGCTTCTGCTAAAATCTTCAGCCAATTTTTTCATTTACTGGCTTGTTTTGTTACCCTTGAGTTTTAGGAGTTCTGTGTATATTTTAGATAATAGTTCTTTAGCAGATGTACCTTTAGCATTTTCTCACTATACTTGTCTATGGCTTGTCTTTTCATTTTCTTTACACAATAGTATTTTTAACATAATTATGCCCTATGTTATATTTGAAATACACATATACTACAAAGAATTGTTCATTTTTTGATTTGTGAATATTGTACTACCCTTGCATCCCTGGGATGAATCCCATTTGATCATGATGTATGCTTTCAATGTATTGCTGGATGCAGTTTGCCAATATTTTGTTGAAGATATTAGTGTCTATGTTCATCAGATATATTGACCTGTAGTTTTCTTCCTTTGTTGTGTCTTTACCTGGTTTGGGGATCAGGATGATACTGGCCTCATAAAAAAATTGGGGAGTTTTCCCTCTTCTTGGATTTTTTGGATTAGTTCGAGAAGGATAAAGGTGAGCTCTACCTTAAGTGTTTTATAAAATTCTCTGGTGAAACTGTCCGGCCCAAGGTTTTTGTGTGCCCAGAGTTTTTATTTATTACTGGTTCTATTACACCAGCTGTTATCAGTCTTTTTGGGCTTTCTGTTTCTTCTTGATTTGGCTTTGAACAATTATATTTTTCTAGAAACTTATCCATTTCACCCAGGTTTTCAGATTTCTTAGCATATAGTTGTTCACAGTAGTTTCTTACAATCCTTTGTATTTCTGTGGTATTAGTTGTAATTTCTCCTTTTTCATTTCTGATTTTATTTGGGTACTCTCCCTTTTTTCCTTGATGAGTCTGGTTAAAGGCTTGTCAATTTTGTTTATCTTTTCAAAGAACCAGCTCCTGGATTTATTGATCCTTTGATTTGTTATATTAGTCTTTATGTCATTTAATTCTGCTCTGATCTTGATTTTTTCCTTCCTTCTCTCTGGGCTTTGTTGCTGTTCCTCCAGTTCTTATAGATGTTGGGTTAGGTTGTTTATTTGAAATGTTTCTATCTTCTTCATTAGGCCTATATCTCTATGAACTTCCCTCTCAGGACTGCCTTTGCTGTGTCCCATAGGTTTTGGACTGTTGTGTGTCCATTTTCATTTATTTCCAGAAACTTTTTTATTTCTTTCTTGATTTCATTATTAACCATTCACTGTTTAATACCATGCTACTCAGTCTCCATGAATTTGAATGTTTTTTGAGTTTTTTCCTTGAGATTCATATCTAGTTTCAAGCTTTTGAGGTACAAGAAAATGGTTGATATGATTTCAATTTTTCTGAATTTTCTGAGGTTTGTATCATGTCCTATCATATGGTCTATCTTTGAAAATGTTCCATGTGCATTTGAAAAGAATGTATTATTTTGCTTCTTCAGGATGAAAGGTTATATACATAGTTATTAGTTAAGTCCATTTGATTTAATGCATCATTCAGTTCCGCAATACCCTTGTTGATATTTTGTTTGGAACATCTATCCATTGTTGAAAGTCAGGTGTTAAAGTTCCCTACTATAATTGTGTTGCTGTTTATATCTTTCTTGATGTCCTCCAAGATTTTCCTTATATATTTGGGTTATCCTATGTTGGGTGCATATATGTTTACAATATTTATGTCTTCTTCATGGATTCTTCCCTTGAGTATTATGAAGTGTCCTTGTGTGTCTCTTTTTATGGCCATTTTCTTGAAGTCTATTTTTTCTGATATAAGTATTGCTATCCTGGCTTTTTTTTCCTGTCCATTTGCATGGAATATTTTTTTCCAACCACTCACTTTCAGTCTGTATAGGTCTTCTGTTCTGAGGTGGGTCTCTTGTAGGCAGCATATGTGCAGGTCATGTTTTCTTATCCATTCAGCTACCCTATTTCTTTTGACTGGAGCATTTAATTCATTTACATTTAAGGTTATTAGAAATAGGTACTTATTCATTGCTATTTTATCTGCTTTGTACCTGTGTTCCTCTTTCTCTCACATCACATAAACAAAAGGAAAGACAAAAATCACATGATTATATCAATAGATGCAGAAAAAGCATTTGATAAGGTACAGCACTCATTTATGATAAAAACTCTCAGCAGAGTATGAGTAGAGGGAGCATACCTCAACATAATAAAGGCCATGTACGAGAAACTTGTGGGCAACATCACACTTAATGGGCAAAAACTAAAAGCTTTTCCACCAAGATCAGGAACAAAACAAGGATGTTCACTTTCACCACTTCTATTCACCATAGTATTGGAAGTCCTAGCCACAGCGATCAGACAAGATAAAGAAATAAAAAGCATCCAAATTGGAAAGGAGGAAGCAAAACTGTCACTATTTGCAGATGACGTGATAGTGTACATAGAAAATCCTATAGACTCCACCAAAAACCTACCTGACCTAATAAGTGAATTTAGCAAAACAGCAAGATACAAAGTCAATATTCAGAAATCGAAGGCATTTTTGTACACCAACAATGAAATATCAGAAACAGAAATCAGGGTGAAAAAATTCCATTTAATATGACAACAAGAAAAATAAAGTACCTAGGAATAAACCTAACCAATGAGGTAAAGAACTTGTACACAGAAAACTATACAATACTGAAGAAAGAAATTAAGGAAGACACAAATAAAAGGAAGCATATGCCATGTTCATGGACTAGAAGAACGAACATCATTGAAATGTCCATACTACCCAAAGCTATTTATAGACTCAACACAATCCCTATTAAAATACCAATGACATATTTCACTGATATAGAACAAACATTTCAAAAATTTATATGGAACCATAAATGACTCTGAATAGCCGCAGCAATTTTGAGAGAGAAGAACAAAGGACAAGAGATCACAACACCTGACAACAAACAATATTACAAGTCCACTGTAATCAAAACAGTCTGGTACTGGCATAAGAACCAACACATAGATTTAATGGAACAGAATAAAAAGCCCAGAAATAAACCATATCAATATAGTTAGTTAAAATTGAACAAAGGGGGCAGGAACATAAAAATGGAGAAAAAATAGCCTCTTCAATAAATGATGTTTGAGATCTGGACAAATCCATGCAAAAAAATGAAACTAGACCACCAACATACACCAAAATAAATTTAAGATGGATAAAAGACATAAATATAAGGTGTGACAATAAAAATCCTATAGCAGAACATAAACAGGAAAATCTCAGACATTCCATGCAGCAATATTTTTACCAACATGTCCCCTAGAGCAAGGGGGCAATGGGGGACATAAAGAAAAGAATAAGCAAATGGGACTTCATCAAAATAAAAACTTTGGCATGGCTAAAGAAAACATCATCAAAAGGAAAAGAGAACCAACTGTATGGGAAAATATATTTGCTAATGATGCCATGGACAATGGTTTGATCTCCAAAATATATAAAGAACTCACACAACTCCTCTCCAGGAAGACAAATATCCAATTAAAAAATGGGCAAAGAACAGAACAGAAACCTGAACAGAAACTTCTTCAAGGAGGACAGACATACAGAGGGCCCAGAGACAAATGAAAAGATGCTCAGCATCACTAGCCATCAAAGAAATGCAAATTAAAGACACAATGAGATACCACCTTACACCAGTTAGAATGGCCATCATAAACAAATCAGCAAAGAACAAGTGCTGACCAGGCTGTGGAGAAAAAGGAACCCTAGTACACTGTTGGTGGGAATGCAGACTGGTGCAAATACTGTGGAAAACAGTATGGAATTTCCTCAAAAAACTGAAAATGGAACTGTCTTTTTATCTGGCAATTCCACTGCTGGGATTATTCCCTAAGATTGCTGAAGCATCAATTCAAAAGAACCTATGAACCCCAATGTTCAGAGCATCACAATTTACAATAGCCAAGTGCTGGAAGCAACCTAAGTGCTCATTGGTAAATGAGTGGATCAAAACACTATAGTACATTTATACAATGCAATATAATGCAGGAGAAGGAGCTCCTCCTCTTTCCAACAGCATGGATGGAACTTGAGAGCATTATGCTAAGTAAAATAACCCAGCTGGTAAAAGACAAATACGATATGATCTCACATATAAATGGAACCTAATCAATGAAACAAACAAGTGAGCAAAATATAACCAGAGACATGGAAACAAAGAACAAACTGACAATAACTAGAGGGGAGGAGGATGGGAACAGGGGGAAAGAAAGGGACAGGTCATCAAGAAACATATATAAAGGACCCATGGACAAAGCCAAATGGGGGTAGGATTGATGGTGGGAGGTAGGGGTGGGTGGGGTGTGGGAAAGTGGTGGTGGGAAAAGAGACAACTGTACCTGAACAACAATTTAAAAAAGGAATTATTTGATGTTTACCTAAAATTCAAATAAACTAAACATTCTTTATTTTATCTGACAAACCTACTTCTTGGCCATAAAACAAAAATGAAATTAAATTAGAAATCAATATAAAATAGCTTTTAAAATCTAAATAACACAATTTTATATAATCAACAGCTGAAAGATAAAAATTGAAAAACATTTACAATTAATGAAAATAAAAACACACCATACAAATAACCAGTGTTCCTCATAAACACAGATGTAATAGTTCTAAATAAAAATTTTACTAATCGGCCCCTGGCTGGCATAGCTCAGTGGATTGAGCACGGACTGGGAACCAGAGTGTCCCAGGTTCGATTCCCAGCCAGGGTACATGCCTGGGTTGCAGGCCATAACCCCCAGCAACCGCACATTGATGTTTCTCTCTCTGTCTATCTCCCCCCCTTCCCCTCTAAAAATAAACAAATAAAATCTTTAAAAAAAATTTTACTAATCATATCCAATAATGTATGCTCCCTTTGGCAGCACAAACTGTAACAATACAGAGAAGATTAGCCTGGCCCCTTCACAAGAAAGACATGCAAATTTATGAAGTATTCCACACTATTATAAGAAATGTTAAGAGGACTTCTCTAAGAAGAATTTAAAAAGGAATATAAATATGAATAATAAAATGGCACTGTGTACACTATATACTCATTATTAATAACTTTAAATATAAGTGGATTAACTGCTTCAGTTAGAATATATACAGTAGCTGAATGGATAAGAAAACAAAACCATATATATTTGGCTACAAGAAACCCACTTCAGATCAAAAAGCACACACAAACTTCAAGTAAATTTATGGAAGAAGATATTTAATGCAATGAAATGAAAGAAAGCTATGGTAGAAATACTTGTATCAGACAAAGTAGAATTTAAAACAAAGGCTATATTAACAAAGAAAGAATATTACATAATTATAAAGGGATCAATCCAACAAGAGAATATAACCTCTGGAAATATTTATGCAACCAACACAGGAGCACCTAAATATAGAAAGCAAATTTTGTTAGACATAAAGGGAGAAATTGACAGTAATACAGTCATAGTAGGAAACTTTAACACCCCATTGACATGAATGGTTAGATCTTCTAGACAGAAAATCAACAAGGAAACAAGCAACCTTAAATGACACATTAAACCAGATGGATTTGATTTGAGGGCATTTCATCCCACATTCTTTTCAAGTGCACATGGAACATATTTCAAGATGGGCCACACATTAGGCCACAAAACAAGGAAAATTAATAAGTCCCAATAAACTACAAGGAAAAAACTGAAAAACATACAAACAACTAAAGGATAAACACGTTACTAAACAATAAATTGGTTAAAATGAGATCAAGGAAAAATCAAAACATATCTTGAGACAAGTAAAAATGAAAACACAATGACTCAAAATCTATGGAACACAGCAAAAGAAGTACAAAGTGGAAAACTCATAATAATACATGCCTACCTCAAAAAAACAAGAAAAATCTCAAATAAATGATGTAACCATACAATTTAAGGAATTAGAAGAAACAACAACAAACAAAGCCCAAAGGGAGTACAGGAAGAAAATAATAAAAATCAGAGCAGAAGTAAATGAAATAGAGCCTAAAATAATTTAAAAATCGATGAAAACAAAAACTGGTTTATTGAAAAAATAAACAAGATCAATAAACATTTAACTAGACTAATAAAGAAAAAATTAGAGAGGGCCTAAATAAATAAAATCAGAAAAGAAAGAGAATTAATGACAATTGACACCACATAAATACAATTATAAAAAAATACTCCAAACAACTATATACCAATAAGTTGGACAATCTGGAAGAAGTGATAAATTCCAAGAAACATTCAATCTTCTAAGTCTGAATCAGGAGGAAACAGAAACTCTAAACAGATGTCTAAAGGACAATAAAAAAATAAAAATAAATAAACAATAAAATGATTTTATTTTATTACAAAAAAATCTAAACAAATCTAGTACTACCTATGAATTCAAATTAGTAATTAAAAAAAAATCCCAGCAAATGAAAGTCCTAGACTACATGGCCTCACAGATAAATTTTACCAAACATTCGAAAAAAATTAATGCCTATCATTCTCAAATTATTTCAAAAAAATTCAAGAGGGAAGATTTTCAAGCTCATTTTAGAAGGTCAGCATTATCATAATTTCAAAGCCAAAAACATTACTAAAAAAGTATTCCTGATGAACACATATTCAAAATTCTTAAATATAATACAGCTATTAGCAAAAAATTCACCAGAACACTAAAAAGATCATAAAATCAATTAATGTAAAATACCATGTGACTAAAATAAAAGATAAAATTCATATGAACATATCAATAGATGCAGAAGAAAACATTTGACAAAATGCAATAACCAGTTATGATAGAAACTCTTGACAAAGTGGGAATAGAGAAGGGGTGTCAAACTCATTTTCACCAGAGGCCACATCAGCCTTGTGGTTGCCTTCAAAAGGCTGAACATAATTTTAAGGCCTATTTAAATGTAACTACTCCTTAACTAGGGGCAAGGAGCTCAGCACTGCTGCCAGGTAGAAACAAGGTGCCAGGAGGGATAAAACAAGATGGAAGGCCGAACTCGGCCTGCAGGCCTTGTGTTTGCCACCTGTGGAATAGAAGAAACATACCTTGGCATAATAAAGGCCATATATGGCAAACCCACAGCTAACATTATACTCAGTGGGTAAAAGCTAAAAATATTTTTTTTAAGATCAGACACAAAACAAGAATGCTTACTTTCACCATTTTTATTCAACATAGTATTGTAACTTCTAGCTACAGCAGTCATACAAGTAAAAGAAACAAAAGGCATCAAAATTGGAAAAGGAGAATAAAACTGTCAAAATTTTCAAATGACCTGATAATAAATAATATTCTACCAAAGAACTACTAGAACTGATAAATAAATTCAGTAAAGTAGCAAGATACAAAATTACTATTCAGAAGTTAATTGCATTTTATACACAAAATATAAATGATCAGAAAGAGAAATTAAGAAAACAATCCCATTTACAATTGCATAAAAAATAAAATACCTAGAATAAATTTAACCAAGGAAGCCAAAGGCCTATATTCAAAAAGGTATAAGATGGAGAAGAAAGAAACTAAAGGAGATACAAATAAATGAAAGAATATACCATGCTTGTGGATTGGAAGAATTAACGTAATTAAAATGTGCATACTCCTAAAGCAATCTATAGATTCAATGCAATTCCTATCAAACTAACCATGGCATTTTCACGGAATTAAAAAAAATAGAATCAAAAATTTATATGGAATCATAAAGGATACTAAATATTCATGGCAATGTTGAGAAAGAACAGAGTTGGAGGTATTATGATGATATAAAACTATACTATGAGGCTTTAGTAATCAAAACAGCATGATACTGGAATAAAAATACCCACATAGATCACTGGAACACAATAGAGATCCCAGAAATAAACCCATACTTATGTGGACAATTAATATATGATAAAGACAAGAACATACAATGAAGTAAAGAGTCTATTCAGTAAATGGTAGTGGGAAAATTAGACAGGTACAAAAAATAAAAGCAGACCACTTTCTTATACCATATGCAAAAATAAACTCAAAACTGATTAAAGACTCAAATGTAAGTCTCAAAACCAAAAACATCTTAGAAGAAAACATAGACAGTAAACTCTCTGACATGTCACTTAGTAATATTTTTTCTGATATATCCCCTCAGGCAAGGGAAATAAAAGAGACAATAAACAAATGGGATTATATCAAACTAAAATGTTTTGGCAGCAAAGTATTAACAAAACAAAAAGATAACCTACTGAATAGGGAAAAACATTCGCCAATGATATATCTGTGAAGAGGTGAAGGAGTTAATATTTAAAATTTATAAAGAACTCATGCAACTCAACACCAAAAAAAACCCCTATACAATCCAATTATAAATGGCAAAAGACCTGAATAAACACTCCTCCAAGGAAGACATTCATATGGCCAATAGACATATGAAAAAATTCTTACTGTCACTCATCATCAGAGAATGCAAATTAAAACCACAATGAGATATTATTACCACATATCCATCAGAATGTCCATCATCAATAAGTCAACAAACAAGTATTGGCAAGGATGTGGAGAAAAGGGAACCCTCGTGCATTGTTGGTGGAATTGCAAATTGATGCAGCCACTACTAGGAAAGACAGTGGAGGGACATCAAACAATTAAAACTAGAAATACCTTATGACATAGAAATTCCACTTTGGGGTATATATTTAAAAAATCCAAACATTAATTCAAAAAGATATATGCACTCCTATGTTCATTTCAGTGTTATTTACAATAGCCAAGATATGTAAGCAACTCTAGTGCCTATTAACAGATGATTGGATGAGAAATTATTCATGTGCAATGGAATATTACTCGTCCATAAAAAAGAATAAAATCTTGCCCCATGGATGTGGCTCTGTTGGTTGAGCATCTTTCACAAAGTAAAGGGCACATGCTTGGATTGCAGGGTTGTTGTCTCCAGTCCCCGGTCCCTGGTCAGAGTGCGTACAAGAAGCAATAGATCAATGTTTCTGCCTCACATCTATGTTTCTCTACCTCTCTTTCTCCCATTTCTCTAATATAAGTAAGCAAAAAAATCTTTGTAAAAAACTTACCATTTTTGACATCATAGATGGACTTAGAGGGTAATACACTAAGTGAATAAAGTAATACAGATAAAGAAAAGCACCATATAATTTCACTTATATGAGTAAGGTAGAGAACAAAATAAACTATCATATAGAAACAAACTCAGATACAGAGTACAGGCTGAGAGTTGGCAGATGTGGGGGGAGGGCTGGGTGAAAAAGGTGAAGGGGTTAAGAAGTACCAATTATTAGTTACGAAACATGTTAAGCTTGGCTTAGGGAATATAGTCAATAATACAGGGTGGGACATGAGTAGGTTTACAAAACCAAGTTTATTTTTATATTATTATTTTTTAATTTTTGTATTATTTTCCATACAAACCATTGTAAACCTACCTTTACCCCACCCTGTATTGTAAAACTATGTATGGTGCCAGGTGGGTACTAGAATTATCAGGAATATCACTTCATAAATTATACTTGTCTGACCATTATGTTGTACAACTGAAACTATTATAAAATAATATTGAATGTTAACTGTAACTGAAAAATAAAAAAATAAAGAAAAATTTCAACAATGTATAAAATTGATATTATACTGTGATCAAGTGTTCATCTCAGAATGTAATGTTAAACATTTGAAAATGAGGCAACATAACTTATTACATTAAGAAAGGAAAAAGTCATCTATACAGACACATGAAAACATTTAACAAAATCCAACATCTATTCCTGATTGAAAAATTCTCAGCTAGCTAGAAATAGATGGAAACTTTCTTAATCTCAATCTGGTTAATAGGCATCTATGAATAGCCTACAGCTAATATTATACACAACAGTAAAACAATTGAATACATTTCACTTAAAATCAGAAACAAGACAATGATGTTGACTCCCACCACTTGTATTCAACATTGTACAGGAGGTTCTAGTCTTTGCAGTAATGGAAATAAAGAGGTATGACACTAGGAAGAGGTAAAACTGTTTGTATTCACATACAACATGATAAGCTATGTTTAAAATTTAAGAAATCTATAAAAGCTACTAGAACTAGCAAGTGATATTAGTAAGGTTGAAGATATGTGATTAATATATAAAAATCACTTTAATTCTATTTGCTAGAAATGAGTAGTCAGAAATTGAAATTAAATAAATAATACCATTCACAATTTACCACGTGAATTGAATATTTAGGGATAAATTCAACAAAATGCATGCAATATTTCTACACCGAAAAACCACAAAGCTTGCTGAAAATTAAAAATGTCTAATAAATGAAGATATATATCTTATTATTAATATATCTATTTTTCCTAAACTGATTCAGATTCAACACAATTCCAATCAAAATTCCAGGAGACATTTTATAGAAATTAGAAAGCTAATTTTAAAATTCATGTAGAAAAGCAAAGGACCTAGAAGATCAGAAGTAACTTTAAAGGATTAAATACTTTCTCTGTATTATAATTTTCAATAATGTTTAAAATAATTAAATGCTTAACTGTATGAATTATTAAAATAAAACTTTATTTTTAAAGATTTAATACTACTCCCAGGAAACAGGAAACTGATAGAGATCGCTGGTTCTGTTTTATCAAAGCAAATATATCAGGACAAAGGAGTAAAATGAATCAAGGTCAAATAAAAATTTAAAGTTTTTAAACTTAAAAAGTTAAAGCCATCTCAGGTAGGGCACAATATTAAAAATGCTAGTCTTAGTAAGCCATTCTTCTTTCTTATATACAATCTTCTATTTTTTTTAACATGCATCTGAACACTGCATGGGGAGAAAACAGGTGAGGTCGATTTTCATTACCTTAATGCTTCATTTCACTGCTGCTTCTGTTAAGTTTTCCTAAATTTTGAAAACTAGAAAGTAAATTACATAATTGCCTTGCAACCTGTCAAGGCCAGGCAGGTTTCCTTGAGATTCAGGCAGACAGAAGAAATGTCGAGGAGCCTGGGGATGATTGACATGCCTTTCTTTATTCAAGGGTGAGCAATATGAGCACTCTGCAAGCTGCATATCCCCCTGCATGTCCCTGCATGTCACTTGTCCCCAGCATGGCACCCAGTGGGGATCCCCTACCCCCTTAAATACTAGATCATAGACAAAGCCAGCAGGATGCCAACAGATATGATGCAACAGAGCTTCATACTCCGCCAGCAAGACCACTCAAAGCTATCGGAACAGTGTGTCAGACCCAGTCTCAAGGATATGAGAACACTACTTATCAGACCCCTTCTCAGGGTTATGGGAAACTGCTTCCCTTAGTTGCCCAGACACCTGGGTGAGAAAACCAGACTGCCTCTGTTTACCCTACAATAATTTAAGATTTTTCTGGTAGCAAAAATAGTAATAACAACAGTTACTACATTTGTTAATTTAAATTCTATGACTTAAAGTTCTAGCTGGCTTGTAATAACCTAGTTTCACTTTAGGCATCCTTTCCCTCTCTCTTGCTCTCCATCCCTTATCCCCCATCTTGACTCTGTTTCTCCCCTCTCCCACTCTCACACCATTACAGTTATTCTCTTTCCCTCTAGCTTTTTGCACTTCTGTAGTAAAAATTTCTGAGAATGGTTTCTTGGTCTCCAAACTGCCTGTGCCATAACAAATTCCTTTCTTTTATTCCTCCAAACCTCTGTGCCCACTGCCATCCTGCATTGATCTCATTATACTGAAAAATAAATCTATTTGTGTGCTAAACTCTCTTAATAATCCATGAGTTCTTCAGTGACAGAAACATGTTTTTATTAACTGTGTCTAGCAGAACTAAAGATGCACCTTCTCTAGTAACTTCTGTAAATACTGTACTTGTTCCTTGTTACAGAGTAAGACACTGTGGAGTATACATTTGTAGATATGTAATGAAAGCAGAGAAAAATGAAATGATTTGTGAAATTAAAACAAAAAACAACAACAACAACAACAAAAACCCTTTCCTTGAGAAGCAATTTTTCCATGGAAGCATACCCCAGGCAAAAGTTTTATCAAAGATTACTCACTGGTGAAAATAAAATGCTGATAATTCTAGAACATCAAAGTAGGTTATCTTTTCATCTAAATACATAATATTGCAATTCTCTCAGTTGACAAAGTTGAAAACCAAAACCACAAAGTTAATCTTGTATAATTAACTTTCTTTCTTTTCTTTACCTCCTTCCTCATTTCAAGCTATGACTTTATTTTCACTTTTAACTTTTTTAGATATTTTTTCTTTAGATATCTTCTTAATGAGACAGAATATCCAACCTGAGAATAATTTTAAGAGGTGGGTTTATGCCATTCACATGTTTTTTATAAAAGATATCTATTGTCTTTTGCTTTTAACAAGTTTATATTTTCTTATTTTTATGTTTTGCTGACTGAATAGACCCTGTTCTGTTTGGTTTATTTATGCTGAGTAATTTTTCTAATGATAATTTTGATTGTTATATAATCTATTTTTATCATGTTTTAGTAGAAATTTTTAGAACTTTGTGTATCATATTTAAAATTCTATTTCTTAATTTATTTTCTTTTTAGAGAATATGAGTCCCATCACCCCCAGGGGAGAGAGAGTTTTTATTCATTGTTTTTGTTGATTATTTTAAATAGCAAATTTAGCCTATATTTCTTCACTTTTCCACTTTAGGTAACAGCTATATTTTGCTAAACCAGACTAAAAAATTATTCTCCTAACCCCACTTCTGCTTCCAGTCCCTCATATACTGAGTTTTGCTTTCATTTTTATTATTTTTAAATTGTCAAAGTGTATAATATTTATTATGGTAACCATATTTACCTTTATTTTTTAAAATATTATTTTGTATTAGTTTCAGGTATACAGAATAGTGCTTAGATAATCATATACTTTACAAAGTGTTCCCTTCTGTTTTTCCACTACACATCGGGCACCATATAAAATTATGACAATATTACGGACTATATTACCTATACTATAGTTTACATGTATGCTGTAACTACCAATTTGAACTTCTTCATCCCTGCACCTTTTTCACCTGTCCCTCAACCCCTCTCCGCTCTGGCAACCATCTGTCTGTTCTCTGTATCTATGAGTCTCTTTTTACCTATGTGTTCACTTAGTGCTCTGTGTAAGTAAATCCACAATCACCATCAGTCTATTACACCATGACTATGGTGGATCTGTAATTTATTGTTTTATTTTTAATTTTGCTTATTTATTTTGTAAAAAATAGCTCAATGACTTATTAAGTTATGAACCTTTGAATATTCATGATTATATATCCATTACATTTATATTGAATGATAACTTGCACCCAAATTCATTTCTCTCAGGAAGAGAATCTACAACTAAGAATCTGGGTGCCCTTCTCTTCTTATTCCTTCTTCCACAGAGGATCTTCCTTTGCTGTTAGAGAGTCCTCTGGGAAATTACGATTGTTTCTTCCTTCCTCTTCAACTTACCCTCAAAAAAAAAAGAAAAGAAAATCCAAATTAGAAAATGGAATTTGTCTAATTTCAGGTGAGATAATGGTTGTAGTTTTTGTATGTTTTCCTCAGAATGCTTCTATATCACCTCTGTCATCCCCTTGTAAATTGGGAGCATGCCTCATATCTTGGGCACTACACATATTTATTGTTGAAGTTTTAAATGTGGACACAAGGCAAAAGTGGTTGATTGTCACAAGTCCTTGCAGGATAAAATTTAACAAAGTTCAGCTCTTATCTTCAGTGTTATATAATGATAAGTCTCAGTGACTCACAGAAACTAAAGAACAAATCAAAATTTCAGTTTTTAAAATTATTAACATATAAAATATAACTCTCACTAGGAATAAAATGCTCTTATTGCTATGGCAATCACAGTTTTTTATTGGAAATGTATTTATAATGGAAGGTAATTATCATCAGAAATACCATTACTGAGTTTTTGTCAAACCAAAGAAGTGAGTTGAATGATATTTGGAAATATTCATCACCTAAAATAATTGGAGGTAACCTGAGGAACAGGCTTGTCAATTAGACCATTAATGTTCCAAGTCTATGACTGACCAACTCACTTACCTTGAGCAAAGGAGGGACAAACCCCTCTAACCTCAAAGTTCTTCTGGCTGGTCTAATAATCAAATAGACATGAGAAAGATTAGCAAGTGAAAATAACCAAATTTAACACATATGTATGTATGAAAACCCCAAGTACATGGGAAAGCCAGAGACCCCCATAGGGAGGAGAGGTTGAGAGATCGAAAGGGAGCATGGGTATATCACACATCCTGAGCTAGGCAAGAGGTGGGGTGTCTTGATAAGAACATATTTTTAGTAAATAGAAGTTTGCCTGTCTTACAGCTAGACTGAAAGATTTTTCTGATAATCTCTGATGGGCAAGACCTCCAATTCAAATTCTTCTAGATGGGTAAAGTGAGGTCAGAAGTTTCTTTTGAGCTTGCTGCTAAAGTTGCTTTAAGCTCAAAACAACCCGCATACCAGGAAGGCACACCTTGGGGTAACTCATTGTAAACCCCCACATTTGTTATATTCTCTATTTAGATATGTTAACCTTTTATTTAGAGTCTGGCTTCTGTTAAGTGTAAGTAACAGGGGAACTCAAGTGTTAAAGATCTTAGCTTCCTTCATATTTGATAGGCTTAAGTGATTAGTGTATGTGGAAAGCTATATTTCAAAAACTGGCATGCACAACCAAGTGACCCTAGGATGCCAAGAAGCAATTCAACCTTGTGCTCCAGGAGGGTCTGGTCAGATGGAGATGGTATCTGAGCCATTGTGTTCCAGAGAGGAGCACAGATAAAGTATTGTTGATCAACCGATAAAGAAGTATTTCTAGGAAAACCACTGTCCAACTGCAACTTTTATCCAATTAACCTTTTTTCCAAACCCCTTACCTACCCTTCTTTCTCCTTATAAAAATTTCAGTTTGAAATGAGATGTTTAGGTGGTCTTTGAGGGTACATAAACCACTATCTTCTCAAATCTACTTATTGGTTCTGGTAGTGAAATGCAGCATGAACACTGACTTTTCTGGTTGTACAAGTTCTATCCTGTTGGAGTGACTATATATTTTAAATTTGGTGATGCTTATGTTGTGGGAGGCTTGGCTCTTCTTATCAACACAGTAAAGAATTACAGACCAGCAAGCCTATTAGTATATACACAAAGTTTATTAGTGATACGTTCTCTTGAAAGAAAACGGGTGTAGCCTACCCAAGGTGGGTGAGAAAGGCACAGGGACTTGCTCTCTCAGTCCTGAGGACTCACATAATTTGTGGGGTGGGGTGAGGGAATTACAGGAGGATTTTGTGGGAGAAGGCAGTACATACTCTTCCAAAGGAGGACGTGACCTGCTAAGTATAAGTTGGGTGCAGGCCTGTTAAGTCATATTTTTATCTTGCTTCAAACCACTTCTTGTTATCCTGTTAAAAACAGATTCTGGCCAGAGGCAAGTTAATCAAAGTTATTTCTGAGCTTTTTCTTTGAGTACTATGGACTCTCTCCTACCTTTACCCCTTCTCCTAAACTTCTACCTAACATTTTTATAACTGAAGATTGAGATTAATTATCCCAATTTTAGAAGTGAGAATATTGAAATTTAAGAAAAGTTAAGTCACCTGATACAGGTCATATAGCTACATTACATAATAAAAATTCTCATGCTGAATGCTATCTATGCTTTTCTCCTGCTCTACCACCTAGAGAGAAAAGCTGATATGTTTCCAAGATCTTCATATTACTTCCTCTGCTAGTTTCCTTGTTTCTTTTATTCTGTAGGGATCTATAAACCTAAGGATGCAACTTGCAAAATTTTTGGAAGCATTTCATTCACTATTCAGTCAGTCAATGCTTTCTTTTATGGAGCATCAGAGCAGAAGTTGTCGGTGCTCCACCCATATTCCCTTGGGATTCAGTTGCTGAATGCTGCTTACTGGGAAATGTCTGCCCTCTTTACCAAAAAGTTTTATTTGTTGTTGCTGGGTTTTGTTTGTTTTAATTCTGTTTTTGTTTTGCCTGAGCAGCATATTCAGCCTGAACACAGGGCAAACTAGGCATTAAGTAGAGTTAATTTTTCCTGGAAGCAGTCCTCAACAAATCACAGTTATCATACAGAGAGATCTGATCAGATTACAGGGGAAAAGTAGGGAGGAGTGGTAGGAGGAGGGTGCCCGAGGCAATGGTAAACAGCCTAAGATGGGGTCAGCAGAGAAGCTAAATGCCTGCAGAGTGCATGGAATATGGGCCAGAAAATTTAAAACAAAAGAAGGGCAGAGACTGCTTCTTTTCTTCTTCCTCGAGAATGCCTGGATGAGTGTGTTGCAGGAGAGAGGATAGAAGAACATTGAGAATGAGCTGTTGTTGCTAGCCAGTGGCTAGCATCCTGATTGCCAGGCAATGCCTTTTAACATTTAGGTAACAGCTAGAAATGCTGGCCAGAGGGGAAATAAAGGCAAAGCCCTCACCACTGCAGTCTAACAAAGAATTTAAATACAGGAGGCTAAAAGCAAAGGGTTAATTAATCTCAACCCAGTAGTCCTGAGCCTGGCCCAATACAGCTGCCAGGCATTCTGAACAACACAAGTAAAACTGTGATAGTGCAGGAGGGGAGAGCCCTTGAAAGTTTGTGTGTATCATCTGCACTAGTGGGGAAAAGAAAAACCTTGAGCCTGGGAGGAGGGAAGGGAAGGGGTCTGCAGTGCCCAGAGAAAAAGCCCATAAAACAACTTTGGTTAACTGCCTGCCTCCCATCACATACACAAAATGAACAAATACAGTCTGGAGCAAGGTAAAAAATTTGGGCTAACAGATCCCCACCCATGCCTACTTTTGGGTTGTCACATCTCCCCCCGGGGGGAAGCTATAACACCCTCAACTCATCAACTCCCTCAACTCCATCCCACCAGCTCTAAGACTTGCTCTCTTCTCTGCTCTTTTTGCCACACAGTGGGGAGTGAGGGCCTGGCCACTCAGCCTCTGGCCGCTAGCTTCTGGTCACCCTGCTTTGGCCACCCCAGCTCTAGCCACCCTTGCTTTTTCTCTCCCATTCATTGATAAACTTTGCTTGCACCCTAATAGGCTCATAGACCTGTAATTTTTTATGTCGGCCAGAAGAACCAGGTTTTCCTCTGGTACAATCGTGCTGCAGCTGCCTGCATTTCCCATTGAACAGTATTTTGTATGGGAAGGAACTCCATGCACAGCAGAGGATCCGGCTGGCCTGGCAGAGGGTGGCAGCATTATTCTTTTGGTGTTCTAGGGGGAACAGGCTCTTAGGCAGAAGCCTGCCATTCTTCCAACATTGTGTAGCTGTTGTTTGTGATGTTGTTTTAGTTTCTAAACTAATCCTATAGAAATAGGATAATTAAAAACTAATGAACACTGGGGCTGGTGCAGGGTGGAAATGATAGGAGAACTCAGGTGTTCGAGTTCAGCCTTAATTGATAGGCTTAAGTGATTAAAGCTATAAGTGACTAAAGTATGTGGAAAGCTGTGTGGGAGGCCACTCTGCGTGGTGTGGGCCTAGCTTCCACTGGGAGATGCACAGGACCCACACCCACGGATAGGTTCTCCCATGGGGAATCAGGCCTGCAATGTACTGAGGCCGCTATGAGTCTTGCTTTTTGCTAAAACTCCCTCACCCTTAATTGAGGATATTTAGTGCAAAGCAACTTCCTAAAATCCATGCTAAACCTTCCAAGGATGAGTGTAACTGGTTCAACTACTTTTGCCTTTTCATTTGCAAATATCCCTCTTCTGTGATGTGATTAGCGGCATTGGTTCTTTTGTTTTCTGTAAAATGTAACCACCTACAGCAAACCTGTGCATAGTAAATGAGGACCATCATGTAATGGGCAGAGAAACCCAAAAAAGGCCTGTCATGGCAAAGGCCACAGCTTTTGCTCCCCTTGAGAGAAAAGCCATGCTGTCATTTTTCCTCCACTGGACTCGGTAGTCTGTGTGAATGTCTCATTTTATCCATAATGATGCAGACAGCACAGGCTGTTGTCTGCATCAAAGCTGTTATTGCAAAAGTGTGTAGCTTTTGAATAAAGACTCCTTGCTTTTATCACCAAATGTTTGCCTCTGGAATGTTGCCTAGAAGGTGGCAGAGGGCAATCAGAGCCCAGTTGCTACTCAGTAACAGTCAGAGTTGGTGAATAAATACCCAATTGCTTCACTGTTCGGTTAGAATAACCGGGAGGCATGTTCTGCACTGCCTCCTCTTGCACCAGGGGCCCAAATTCCCATTTTCCACATTGACAAATGGATGGATGTCACCTTCTTTTTGGCTTCCTCTGTTACCTATCTCACTATTTCACTTTCCGACCAGCTTTCTTGGATCACTTCTCAAGCCACAGACATTTGTATCTTTGCCTTAATATCTGCTTTTTGGAGAACTTAAAGTAAGGCTAAAGAACACTATCTGCCTATTATGGCTGAAAGATCTGAGGATACAGCAGCCAAAATTAAATTACCTGTCCTTGTGAGTATCGGAAACATTATTTGCAACTTGGAAATTGGCAAAATGAATTACTCAGTGTTCTTTCAATGCAGTCCTGGGCTTGACTTACTGTCAACTAGGCCATTTCACAACATTGTTGGAGCACAGGTTAATTTGTAAACTTTTGTCCAGTAGAAATGAAATAATTTTTGTTCAATGAAATAGATAGTGCCAAATGTTACAATTTGTTTCCTTGTAAGACATTAATCAGTTCTGTATATAAGCCAGCAAGTCTATCCTGGCATCTCTTTATTAAAGTGCTTACTTTCACCCAGTGCTTTTGCTTTTGACCAGATTTTAACATCATACTTGTTACCTATTTAAGTGAAAAATAGGATAACATTTTTGGCATGTGTTCTTTTTATACTGCCAGATAGTCATATGTTATAACCTTGGAGAATTAAACTTTAACGAAAGGGAGAAAATAAACAAAAATAATATACAGTGTATATATAAAATATATAGTACATATGTTAAATATAATAGATGTTATATACACATATAATACATAAATTACATTTTATATATACACTTTATATTTATATATTTATAAATATTATATATACACACATGGACACAGTTATATGCTGCATAGTGACTATTGAACTGATAATTGAATTCATTTATAATGGTAAACCCATGGAATTATAGTGGTGCATAGCTATAAATATACAGTCATATCTTGAAGGGTGTTTTAAAAAAGAATAAAGCTAGGTAAGAGGTCAGAGAGTAATGGTTTGGGGAGATGTGCTATTTTTTATAGTGGTTGAGAAGGCATCTGAGTGGAAACCTGGAGGAAGAAAGGGGTGGGTCATATGGATAACCAAAGCCCAAGCATTCCAGGCAAACAAACAAGCAAACAAACAAAAACCAGTAAATATGAACATCATGAAACAAGGTTGTATGCTTGATAAATTGAAGTAACAGGAAGAAGACCAACGGGTGGATAAATGGCATGAGTTATGGTGGGAGAAAGGTAAGTGATGAGGACAAATTAATGTGAGCCAGATCACATGTGGCCTACTACATTTTTTCAATGATGTTGACTAATAATACACTATGTGAGATAGAAAGAACTGTTGGAAAATTTTGAGTTAGAGAGTGATGTGATCCACTCTGTTTCTCAAGAATCCTAAAGGCTATGCTATTGAGACTTGCGGCTAGGACAGATCCTTCCCCCCCCATTTTTGGCATGAAGTCTTGGTGCCCTGGAACCAAGTGATGGTGGCAGTTAGGAGGGATCTGATTCTGGATAAATTTTGAGGTATAATCAATACAGTTCTGTCTCAAAATTAAATGTAATTTATGAGAATGAATTCCATCTTTTAAATTTATTCTTCAATTTTTCAAATATTTAGTGCAAGGCATTGGATTAAGTATACAACAAAACAGCTTCTGAGAGTCACATGAACTTTTACTGTAGGTCTAACAAATTTGAGATTAATATGGTCATGTCACTTCAGAGACATTGTAATACTTAAAACTGCCACTTTCACTAATGGTGATAAATGCACCAGCAAAAACTTCATCACAGTAACATGAACATCATTTATTCTGACATAGTCAATACAGAGCCATACTCTAGTTCTCAGGGAATATATTCATATGAAGTAAAGTCAGTTTATTTTTCATCAATGAAACAAAAATACACAAAAGTGAAACACAAAGTACACATTTATTTACATGAATTTACCACTGTGAAATTAGGATTATAAAAATTAAGACTCATAGATGGAAAGCAGATGACAGCTAGTGGGGGAGTTAAGGGGTGGAGGAATTGAACAAAAAGGAAGGACTCATAGACATGGACCACAGTGTGGTGATTGTTAGGGGGTGGGTGGCATAAGGGCATTAAATGATAATGGAAAAAATACAATAAGGATAAAATAAAATAAACATATTATAAATAATAAAAATAACAATTTGTTTTAAAGATGATATTGGTTTCAGATCTGGCAGTCCATCACTCAAAATATCTTCAATTACTAATTTCTTTAGTACTCTTGTTTTCTATATTATGTGACAGTATTTTTCCTTAACCAATAAATATCATACATTTCATGCTAAGAATTAAACTACAAAATGTTCTGTCAACTAATTCTTTTATTGTTAAATATAGAAATGTGTTTTTGATCTTCAATAGTTAATGAATTAATCTCCAAGGCAAGATGTGCAAGCTAGAAATGGTGTGAAATATAGTCTATTAAATATGAGTATGAGAGACTTCCGGCCAAGATGGAGGCATAGGTAGACACACTGTGCCTCCTTGCACAACCAAAAGAGGGACAACAACAAATTTAAAAACAAAAAACAACCAGAAATGACAGAAAATAGAACTGTATGGAAGTTCAACAACCAAGGAGTTAAAGAAGAAACATTCATCCAGACCAGTAGGAGGGGCAGAGATGGGCCGCTGGGCAGAGAGGTCCTAGGGCCAGGTAGTGGCTAGAGGGCCAGAGTGAGCAAGGTGGCAGCTGGTGGAACAGGCAGTCCCACATTTGTGTGCAGATAAACTGGGAGGAACAACTGGGGAGTGAGACACTGCATAACCCAGGGTTCCAGTGCAGGGAAATAAAGCCTCAAAACCACTGATTGAAAACACCTGTGGGGGTTGAGGCAGCAAGAGGAGAAACTCCCAGCCTCACAGGAGAGTTCGTTGGAGAGACCCGCAGGGTCCTAGCATGTACACAAACCCACCCACCTGGGAATTAGCACCAGACAGGCCCAATTTGCTTGTGGGTAGTGGGGGGAGTGAGTGAAAGCTCACAGAGAGTAGAACAAGTGGTACTCTTCCCTTTCTTCCCCCAAATACAGTACCACAACATAGCCACATGGGTTGCCCCACCCTGGTGAATAACTAAGGCTCCTCCTCTAACTACATAAAAGGCATGCCAAGACAAAAAAAAATGTGGCCCAAATGAAAGAACAGATCAAAGCTCCAGAAAAAATACAATTAAATAATGAAGAGATAGCCAACCTAACAGATGCACAGTTCAAAACACTGGTAATCAGGATGCTCACAGAATTGGTTGAGTATGGTCGCAAATTCGAGGAAAAAGAGAAGACTGTAAAAAGTGAAATAAAGGAAAATGTACAGGGAATCAACAGTGAAAGGAAGAAAACCCAGACTCAAATAAACAGTGTGGACCAGAAGGAAGAAACATTCAACCAGAACAGAATGAAGAAACAAATTTTAAAAAATGAGGAGAGGCTTAGAAACCTCTGGGACATCTTTAAATGTTACAACATCTGAATCATAGGGGTACCAGAAGGAGAAAAGGAAGAACAAGAAATTGAAAAGTTATTTGAACAAATAATGAAAGAGAACTTTCTCAATCTGGCAAAGGAAATAAACTTCCAGGAAGTCCAGGAAGCTCAGAGAGTCCCAAAGAAGCTTGACCCAAAGAGGAACACACCAAGGCACATCATAATTACATTACTCAAGGTTAAAGATAAAGAGAGAATCTTAAAAGCAGCAAGAGAAAAGGAGGCAGTTACCTACAAAGGAGTTCCCATAAGACTGTCAGCTAATTTCTGAAAAGAAACCTTGTAGGCAAGAAGGGGCTGGGAAGAAGTATTCCAAGTCATGAAAGGCAAGGACCTACATCCAAAATGACACTATCCAGCAAAGCTTTCATTTAGAATGGAAGGGCAGATAAAGTGCTTCTCAGATAAGGTCAAGTTAAAGGAGTTCATCATCACCAAGCCCTTATTATATGAAATGTTAAAGGGACTTATCTAAGAAAAAGAAGATAACAAATATGAACAGTAAAATGATAACAAACACAGTTATTAACAACTACACCTAAAACACTTAATCCCTGTGGAGGGATTAAGCAATAAAGGAAAATAGGAGAAAGAGCTCCTGGACATAGACAATGGTGTTTAGTTGTGGTGAGGAATGAGTGGAGGTGGAAGAGGGTTATCGGAGGGATAAATAGTGATGGAATAAATAAATAAGTAAGTAAGTAAATAAATAAATAAATAAAGAGTTATGATAAATTTAATTACAACAATGTGCAGCATAATGACTTTTCAGTGAAAGAGAACTCATATACCACAAGGTCATACAAATATAATGGAGTTGAAAATTGCCATCACCTCATTGCCTCACAAGTGAAATAGAAACAAAGAATGCCAATACTAAGCCTATCTTCAATAAAATAAATACATACATTAGAAAGTCATCAAGAATGTCTTAGCTTATCCCTTTAGAAAGCAGAGATAAAGAATGAGTTGATATCAGTATGTTTGAGAAGTACCAGCCCAGGAAAGTAAATCTAAGAAAAAATAAATCCAAGTAAAATAAGAGAACATGCAAAGTAATGCAATGTGTGTGGCTTGTTCCAGCTATGGCTTCATGACAAACCAGGAAAAGCCAATAAGGATCTCTCAGCAGGCTTGTTTGTTCAGCATGTGTGTCTTCTCCAGCAGGGCTGTGAGGAAGAAGTGCCACTGAGATTAGTGAGCCAAATAAAGAAGAGAAATGTATCTGCTCAAATTCCTTTTACCTTTCACTGGTCATTACTCAAGACACAGCTAAACAACTAGGTTGCATCTCTAGCCTTTTTGTGGCTATCTAAGAAGCTAGAAACTATACTGTGCATTGAAGTGTTTTCTCCAAGACAAGAAGAGTGATGACTCAGTGTGAGTAGTGTGCCAAAATGACAGAGAACTTAAAAAGCTCAGAGTATTTGAGGAGGCATATAAAGTTTATGTTCCAACACAAAGAAAATGAGGTCAAAAGACTAAATTGCTTTGTGATGTTTCTTTATCCTTACCTCATATAATTCTAGAAATAAAAGACAGGAGACCTCAGAAAAGAAGAAGTTGGCCCTAAATTTATGGCAAAATACAAATGTTTGAAATGGAACAATCCAAGTAAGTTCACCCAGTCCAAGAGTGTGGCAAATCCAAGAGACTCAGTATCTACATTCCAAAATTTGGACCCAGAGGGAAACTGATGCATTAACATGAGAAAATCAGGTAAAACTCAATGCATGTTGTGATAGAAGTTGGAATACGTAAGAAAATACAATTTCCAAAAGGAGACAGCAAAAACACAGAATCAGACTCTAGTAAAAGGTCTAACTGGACAGAACACATGCATTCCTGAACCCACGGGTATGAGCAGAAGGGAATCAAGTATATGGCATGACATCTCATGAAGCTTTGATTTTAATGACAGTTATGAAAATAATGTAAACTGTCATTTATTACATACCTATTTGTCAAGCCTTACAGAATATGTATTAACTCATTTTATTTCCTCCTTGGTATTTATGAGGCAGGTACAGTTACTGTCATCCCATTTTACAACAGAAAGGAAACATGAGAGAAAAGACAAATCTCACAGGTTACACAACTGAAAAAAAGAAACAAAGCCAGGATTTTAACCCAGGCAGACTGACTCCAGGGTACCAGGAGGAGGATGCATCACAGAAAAACATCATAACCCTAACTTCATGTTTCCCCAAATGAACATTCTATATCATTCCCCGAGAAGCTCCTCAGAAAGTCCACGGAAAAAGCCTTGGAGCTTACTCTGTGTAGAGTCGAAATGCATCTAGCATTAGTATTATAAATATGTTTCTCCAACTCACTTAATGTAAATTTAATACACAAATTCCCAAACTGATCAAATATAAAAAATAAGATGCTAATTTATATTGGTGACAACAAATTCTCAGGAGAATTTTCACATCAAAGTACATCATGTATTAGTTGAAATCACCTACTGACAAAATGTCTAGTACTGTTCACAATGACAAATACTGAGAATAAAAAGAGAAAAAAGTGAACAAAACCTCCTCATGACTTCGAAATCCTTATTACTCAGTAAGCTGAAGAAATCAACAACTGAAGAAAAATGTGAAAAGTACAGCTAAACTAAGAAAACATTTTAGTATCAAAGGGAAAGGCTACCATTTCGATTTCTTCCTTCTCAAAGATTTCTAGGTTGTTTTTGCTTTTTTGTTTTGTTTTGTTTTTGCCTTGAGGAGGTCCCTTCTCTTTTATAATGAGAGCATCAGTGGAAATTGTAATGCATTTTATATGATAAACTATTGTAATTTTGCTGGAATGCCTCTATCCAGAATATCCAGGCATCTTTATGGAAACAGAGCTTCTGTCAGATAAAACTAAATGCATCTGGACTGTATTTTATGATGTTGCTCTCTTCAAGATACTATATTGAGGTCTGCTACTTTAAATATTTCTTGAATAATTTAAAATAAAATAAAAATATGCTACAGGGACCTCAATTTTCATAGGGATTAAATATAAACTAGTTTTCTCACTTCCACTGTATTTTTAGGAGGCTACCTACAATTTAAACTTCATTGAGGGATGATCTGAATATTTTAACTTCAAAGCATTGATAATCACTTGCAAAAAATCTTTATATGACTTATTCTCTTTCATACTTTGAACAGAAAGAATGTTTCCCTTTTGAAGAAAATGATTTAAGAACAAGTATGGACTTCTATTTCATGTTGAAAATAAAAACCAGTAAAGAAATCCATAGCCATCATAGAGCTAGAAGTTTATTTGAAGAAAAAGCAAAGGTGGGTGGAAGACATTCAACTTGTGGCCATGTGTATCTGACTTTCCTTTAATTTGACAGAATGACAACTAACAAAGAGGCCTGTCTTCTTTGAAGGAAAATAACTTTTAGCCCAAACCTGAGCTATCCACAAGAGTTTTCACCAGCCATTAATGGTTATTTAAATGACTTTAGAATGACTTGCTCATCTTAAGTTGCAAATGAACAAAGCCTTTGAAATATGGCACTTTTTCTATAAAGTAAATATCACATCAATGACTAGCTGATAATTGAGGGAAGGTTCTTATTTCATTTTTGTGAGGAGTACCTATGGCATTGTGTACAGCTGGCACAGAGTGGTATGGTACCCAGCTGGCGGTGTTGTTCTTTCTCTTCCGGCACCTCTGCAACTCTCGCCATTCTCTCTCACCATCCCTTTCCCCTTTACTCTTCCACCTCCGTTTCCCTCCTGTGTTACTTGCTTGTATTTCCCTCACTTTTGGGGCCCAAGGACATTCCTAGTACTTAATCTCTCTGGTGATTTATGTATCAAATTATATAGTAGATATTAGCTATTTTCCTCTAATATATTCCAGTAAATTGTAAATTAATGAGTACTCCCATTAATGAATCAAGTAGCACGTTTAAGGTAGGTGAGAGTTTACAAGTTATCACTCCATTTCTTAGGAATTGCTTTTATCCAAGAAAGCCTTTGTGGACCAGATTTCTTATTCTCTAAGCAACCATATGTCAGGCTCAAAATCACTGCAGCATTTTTTTAAAGAGAATAACCATTTTCACTGAGCATTTACTATGGTCTAAAAATACTTAATGTGTTTATGTGTGCAAACACAGTTGTCTGAGGTAAGTACCATTATAACCCTCATTTTACAGGTAAGGATAATAAAGTAAAGAAGGTGAAGCAAAACGCCCAAGTTTATGTAGCTGGTAAATGGTGTAGAAAAATTCAAACCCTGATATTCTGGTTTAAAAACTCAGGTGTTGACTGCTACATTATGTTATCTTGTATCCCTGAGCTCATAGCCAGAATCCATGCACAAAAAATTAATATTGAAAATAAATGCTTCAAATATACTTGCCCACTGGATCTGCATAAATTGTAGAAGCATATACCATTATGTTGTTTGGAGACATGAATGAAAATCTTTATATCTTAAGATTGATGTTTTAATAAACAGGTTTGTCACTTTATATTTCTATATAAATATGAAGTAAGCTCATCCTTGCTTGTGTTTAAGATAAATGCAGTTTCTTCTCTATAAGTCTCTGGATTAACAGCAGCAACAACAAAAGATGATTTGTGTCTGGAAGAGCTGTACACTACGCAGTTACTTTTTATGGTTGGGCTTCACATTAAGAAAACATTTGCCATGGAAACATCTGGAAAACAGATTACTAGGACAGCATTTTACACAAGAAACTCTACTTAATTCAGTTGCTCTTTTTAAAAATGGGCCACCCTGTTCATGCCAACTGTATGTATTTAAAGCATGTGAGCTATAAAAATGCCCTATGCTTAAGCAATCAGCTTTTCGTTAATTCTCAATGATTTTATGTATTGGCTGGATTATTCTCCACTGCCAAGGCCTTCCTTTCCCTACCATCAGCTCTGCTCTGACATTGAGCATGGCTTGGTCCTCTTCTCATTTGCCATCAAACAAATAGTCAATGCTATTGACTATGAGAAGAACCTGATAAATGGTAAACAATAGGCCCAAGGAAGAAAACGTCTATGTGTGTACACGTTAGTATAAAACCGAATAGCAACATGTGAAGAGTAAGAAAGTTAGATCTGAATCAATTGTTCTTAACTGGGAGTTAGTATAAGAAATGGCTATAGAGTGACCACCCCTCCCTCTGATTCATAAATATGGAAAGGACCCAGTAAATATCTATTTGAAAAAGTTTCCCAAGCAATTCTGATATTCTATTACTGAAAAAAAGAATTTTTATAAATCCATGTTTCCAAAAATTGCTTAATGATAAGCGTGGTCTGGGTTGCTTGTTAAAAGACAGGTTCCTAGTCCTTTCCCTCATTTGGAGAATCTGAAGGAAGCAACTTTGAGGGTATGGCCTGGGAATTTCATTTCTCTTTGGACAAGTTTCAGAAACGTTGCACTTAATCAGTATTTTATTACAGTGTTGTATAAGAAATACTTGTAAGGAAATGGTTGTCTCCCGATCACTGCTTAGGATAATTCTCTCATTGAGGATTTCCAAACATGGGTTATCATAATAAAGGTTTTTAGAAGTCTTGCTGGTGGCAAATAAAATTCTTAAAATTGTTTAATCTATCTTTTTTTTCACTAGAAAAGATGATTCACTTTGTTTATGAAGGGGTTCAGAACAGACTCCCCTAAGATATGCCACTTTGGAGTATGAGCTACTTTCAGCTGCAGGCAATTGAGAGACCTTGGGGGCTCAAGAAAAACTTTTACCTCTTTGTTACAGAATTTAAATTGGAGGCCTTGCTCGTAATAAGAGTTGTTACCAGAAATAACATTTTATGACCTATCTATATGGCATAGGCAAACTCCTAAATACTGAACATTCGCTCTTCTCATTGTCCTGCAAATTAGGTAGAGGGGAAATGCCCCCTGGGGCTGCAGACACATTTCCTCATCCCTTAACTCAGGATGTCAGATATGGCTCACTTTACCTTTCTGTCCCTGAACCTCGCATGTATGTGGGGTCTCTGACTCTCTCATGAATGTGAAGTTCCCATTTGTACACAAGTAATTAAATTTTATTATTTTCTCTTGTTAATCTGCCTCATGTCAATTTAATTATTAGAGCAGTTGAAAGAACATCAAAGGTAAAGGAAAATGACTCCTGTCCCAAAATTATAAAAAGAGAAATGCAAAATAAAGCTAAAAGGGGATACAATGTCACCTGTCAACTTGGCAAGGATTCAAAATTCGTTAATGTTTTGTGCAACCAATGGAGTGGACACACACAAACTTTCCTGTGTAGCTAGAGGGGATATCAATGACAAAGGTCCACATGCTGTGACCAGTGAGTCAAATGCAGCCTGGCTTGACCTATATTTTTACTATGAAACACATTTTCTCATCTGATCATTTCCTAATATTTCTGAGAAATTAGTGTTTTCAAATCTATACCTTTTTGGAAAATCATTTTTGTTTCTAATATGTATATGTATAATCCCACCAACTAAGCCTGAAACCAGGACATTTTGTCTAATTGTACAAATTCTAAAATGACATTCTATTTAGTTGGGTAATTGAAATAAAAATTGAAATAAGGTTGACTTTTCTAAGCATTTGAATTACAAACAGATACTCTTTCTGCCGGGACATTAGCCCCTCACTGTTCCCAGGCTGTGTGCACAACCTGCACAGCCGTCCGCAGTTGCTCACAGAAGCAGAGCAAACTTGGTTTTTACGAGATGGGAACGCCTCTGAAAGAATATGTGCTTTCAGTCCCGCTTTTGAAGGAGTATGACACAACATCACTGACACAGAGTCAAAGTCCATCATGGGAGTAACTGCAAATCAAGTTGTAACCATAGGTACACTAGGTGTGAGTTCCTTGTGGGGACTGGCAGAAGGCAACGTGTCAATTTGCATACATTAAGTATTCAGAGGTTGCCGGTTGCCTCAAAATATTTCTTCCTCTCCCTTTTTTATGTGATAGGGCCTTTAATTTTACTTGGGTGAATGACCAAATGAAACAAATTCCACATTCCCTAGACTCCATTGCATGGTTTTGGCTATAACGCTAAGTGTTCACCAAAGACATAAATGAAAACTGTGCCTGCAAGTTCTAGGCAGTGTTCTTAATAAGAGACAAAACATCCTTATCCTTCATTTTTCTGTTTTCCGTTCAATAAAATGCAAATTCATGGCAATGTTGTGACCAAGAGTGACCACCTTGGAAGGTGAAATGAGCTTAGGAATGAAGGCCTCAAGCAGCAGACTGACAGAACAGCCTGAGTGCCTGATGCCGCGGGGTGCCATACCATCCGCTGCTGGACCACCTACCTGTGGACTGTGTTGTGAGAGAAAAATTGTTCTATCTTACCTAAAATCGTGCTGAGTAGCCCATTTTATGTGCTTGTTTTCTCTGTCAAATATTATTACTATAAAGGTGTGAGTATATTTCTGGGTTCTGTATGCTGTTCCCTTGATCTATTGACAAAACTTTAAATTACTCATCAAGAAAAAAAGAGAGAACCCAAATAAATAAAATCAAAAATGAAAGAGGAGAAATAACAATTGACACCAAAGACATACAAAAGATTGTAGGAAAATGTTATGAACAACTACATGCCAACAAATTAGACAACCTGGATGAAAAGTCCTATAAATACACAATCTTTAAAAACTAACTCAGGAAGAATTAGAGAATCTGAATAGACAGATTACACCTAGGGAAACTGAAGCAGTAATAAAAAAAACTCCCAACAAACAAATACCCTGGATAGGATGTCTTCACAGATGAATTTTACCAAACACTTCATGATGAGATAACACCTTTCCTTCTCAAACTATTTCAAAAATTTCAAGAGGAAAGAAGGCTCCCAAACTCATTTGATGAGGCCAGCATTATCCTAATACCAAAATGACACAAAGACATTATAAAAAGAGAAAATTATAGGCCAATATTCTTGATGAACATATAAGGTCTGACTGGTAAAAGTCCAGCTATTGTTAATATAACAAGAATGGTTTGCATAACTGAGCTGTAAACTGGCAGTCAAGGAGAGTGGACTAGAATGCACATGCATGAACAATGATGACTTCACTGTACTAGTCAATGGGTGTAGTAGACATGGTTGAGTGAGCATGTGTACCATGTGGCCATCACATTCAACATGACTGAGTGAGTAGAGCAAGAAATCTGCATCAAATTTTGTGTTAAGATTGAACATTCCTCCATGAAAACTATTTGGATTTTTCAGAAGGCTACAGCTATTGGCAGTTGGTGATTGACAGCTTCATCATGACAACATCTCTGCTCATGCATCACATCTTGTGCAGAGTTTTTTGGTGAAGCATCAATTCACCCAGGTAACTCAGCCCCACTATAGCCCAGATTTAGCACCATGTGACTTCTGTTTTCCCCCAAAACTAAAATTGTCTTTGAAAGGGAAGAGATATCAGACCATCAATGAGATTCAAGAAAATACCACAGGGCAGCTGATGGTAATTGGGAGAATCATGTAAGGTCCCAAGGTGCCTACTGAGGCATCACTGTCCTATGTACAATGTTTCTTGTATCTTGTATCTTCTTCAAAAGTGTCCCTATTTTTCATATTACATGGCTATATACTTTCTGGACAGACCTCGTAGATGCTAAAATCTTCAACAGAATAGCAAACTGAATACAGCAATGCATCAAAAAGATCATGTACCACGATCAAGTGGAATTTATTCTGGGAATGCAAGGTTAGTATAACATTCACAAATCAATAAGTGTGATACAACACATAAACAAAATGAAGGATAAAAACCACACAATCATATGAATAAATGTAGAAAAAGCATTTGATGAAATCCAGCACCAATTTCTGATAAATACTTTCTGCAAAGTGGGAATAGACAGAATACAAGTCAACGTGATGAAGGCCATATATGACAAAACCACTGCCAATGTCATACTCAATGGGCAAAAACTACAAGCATTCCCCTTAAGACTGGGAACAAGACAGGGATGTCCACTTTCTATTCTCTTATTTGATATAGTATTGGAATTCCTAGCCATAGCAATCAGACAAAATAAAGAAATAAAGGGCATCCGAATTGGAAAGGAAGAAGTAAAATTCTCTTTATTTGCAGATGATATAATACTGTACATAGAGAACCCTAAAGATTGCACCACAAAACTAGTAGAACTGATAAATGAATTCATCAAAGTAACAGGATACAAAATTAATATCCATAAATTAGTAGTATTTTTGTCAATAATGAACTATCAGAAAGGGAAATTAAGAAAACAATCCTATTCATGAGTGCTTTAAAAAGTATAAAATACCTAGGAATAAACTTAACCAAGGATGTAAAAGACCTGTACTTGGAAAATTATAGGACACTGAAGAAAAAAGTTGAAGAAGATACAAATAAGTGGAAGTACATACCATGTTCATGGATAGGAAGAATTTGCATCATTAAAATGTCCATACTATCCAAAGCAATTTATAGATTCAATGCAATTCCTATGAAGATTTCAATGATGTATTTCACAGAACTAGAACAAATATTTCAAAAATTTATATGGAACCACAAAAAGCCGCACATAGAAACAATGATCCTAAAAAAGAAGAACAAAGTTGGAGGACTCACACTACCTAATATCAAACTATATTGTAAAGCCATAGTAATCAAAACAGTATGGTACTGGCATAAAAACAGACACCTAGATCTGTTGCTTGTTCTTTATTTGATATGCTGTATTTCACATTAAGGACTGACAATTTTCTATAGTGTATTGGAAGTATACTAAAAATTATAGCTGAACAAATTTATTTGACTCTATTTTAATAAGTATATGTATATATACCTATACAAATATATATGAGAGGTATACATGTATATACCTGTACAAATATACATGGGTATATGTAGGTATATATATATATATTGTATAAATGAACAAAACGAACCTCATTTAAAATCAGAGTGAGAAAGCTCTGAAGAGAGAGCTGTCACACACTAACACTGAGCACACCTTGCAGATTCCAGTAGGAAAAAAATGTAGCCTTGCATTTCTGACACAAAGAAGCTTACTCTACTGCTCCAGCAGGAGAAATAAAGATTTTCTCCTCACCAAGCAACAAACTCAGTCAATCAGAAACCACTATGACTCCATCAATGGGAAGCCACTACACTTCAAGCTCCCAGTTTCCTCTAATGGACATATTGTTTATACCTGCCTGTCCCACTTCCTCTTTTACCTTTATAAAGTTCCTTTCCTTTGTTCTCTGTGCTTGCCAATGGTTTGTCATAGGTAGCATGCTCTAAATTTCAATTCCCCTGCTATTCTTGCATATACTTATTTTTTGCTGGTAGCTATTTTATTTTTAAGGTTAACAACATATACATGCATACATACATACATATATTTTAACATTTGTGAGCTACTCATATGATACCACTCTCTTTTCTTGGGAATATTTTCCCTCTACTCCACCACACAGTTCTGTATCATGTTATTCTATAACCCAGTTTCCCTGAATAAAGCTAATTAAAGATTACTTAAGTTGGGTCAATCAGATAAATATACTAAGGTTTTTGAGCTCTAGACCAGAGAAAGTACCAGTCACTTTTCCCCTATTCACTGAAGCTGTGAATATGAAACTCAGAGACTGCCAAAAGTCATGTTTTTCTTCATGTGAAGCAGGCAAGTTTGCAATGAGAGGGAATAATGTTAAATAGACCTAGAAAAGTATAGTCAAGAGAGAAAAAGAGAGAGAGAGAGAGAGTTCTGTGGCATTTTATTCTTGGTTCCAATTCTTTTTGAGACCCAGATGCATCACTGAGCTTTCAATGGTTTGAACACTCAAAACCTTCTTAGAATCAACAGACTAATCCATATTGCCTTATGCAGATGTTCTCTTGATTGAGCTTGAATCATTCCAAATAGGTTATATCATGATCTGGTAATAACCCTTAACAACAATAACAACAACAACAACAGAAGATTTACTTTTCTGTCATATTACATAACGGTTAGGGATCGACAGGGAGGGCCATGATTATCACAGCCTTTGGGGAGTTCAAGTAAATTGTACCGCCAGTTGTCATTCCACAAGAAAGACAAGAGAAGTTTAGAAGGTCTCACACTAGCAATCAAATGCTTAAAATTCAAGGCATACAGTGAGACACATCATTTTCATTCTCAACTCTTTGTCTAGAACTGGTAATATGACCTCAACCTAACACAAAAGTCCAGGTAGCCTAGTGTGCAGGAAGGGGAAAAATGAGAAATAACACACTGGCAACTAGAATCCTAATTAACATAGTGGTAAAGGTTTTCTTATGCCAAAGAATACAAAAGAAAGGATAACAATGTTTGGAATCTGTTGGGAGTGGTCATGTGTGGTTGAGTGTTTAGTTATAATTCTAAATTAATTTGTTGTGTAGCTGGAACTTTGGATTAAATTATGGGTCTTGATAGTCACCTAGAATTACAGAAAAGTGGGACCATTCTTTGAGGTGCTGCAGTAGCAAAATAATATGCAATAGAAAGATTCCTTAGGTTAGAACTTCTGAAGAAACCCAGACTCTCTCTAAGAATTGATGATAATTTCTTCCTCTGGGTCTGACCAATAGCATGGGAGGAGACATGCAATGTGAAATATTGAGATAGCTATGGGTGGTGTGATAGCTCTCCAATGATATCAAGAACAAGGCCTATGTCTTCCTGCTTTTTCATCCTTTAATGCTAGGTATTGTACCATATGACAAGCAGGGATACAAACCAAAGAAGTTATGCCAGCTGAGTTCTCCTTTTTCAAAATACCTTTCATGAAAGTCCCTTCCCAGCAGATGTGAATTATGTTTTATTGGCCAAAACTTGCCACAAAAGAAAAAAACTGGGAATCAGAAAATTTTAGCCTTCTAGCCTCTATAAATATAAACCACCTTATCTTCCAAGTATCTATATGAAAATGCTGGAAATTTTTCATTTCATTGGAAACAAGTGAGGACAAAGACACTTTGTTTAAAAATAAAATGTGTCTGTGGGGGAAGAAAGACCTGAACATTCTCGAAGAAAATCAATACATAGTATTGACCTTTCAGATACTCCAATGAGGCTGGTATTTTCAATATCTGGTAATGTATGAACTTTACTGAATTGAATTGATTATTGGGACAGAAGGGCATTCAAAAAACAAGTAAATTTTGAGATGGAAATAAAACACAAGGGATGATTTCTTGACTTAGTAAATTTTATAAATTGGGAGAGAATTAAATTAATAACATTTTAATTGACTTCTGGGCAATATCAAAGTGATATTAGTGAAGAGTCTTCTGTGGTTAAATTGCTTGTGGTGGAGTAGATTATTTCTTCATGGTTTTCCTTCTTCCCCCAACCTTGCTCTGTTTTACTGTGGGTGAATGCCCTGCACCATTGCCCCTGGGCTTATACATATGAGAAGAAGTGATCATATGCCAGTTCCAATCAGAGTCAGTAACAAGTACCGTTTGTTTCTGTGGTTTCTGTGGGTACCCTTGCTCCCACCATTCAACATTTGTACCCAAATAGTGGTTGTTCTTTAGGCTGGATCCCAGAATGTAAGACATGTCAGCCAAAACTAAACAAAGCCCAGGCATGTTCAGCCAAGCTCTACTGAACTACATTGGATGTGCAGTTCCATATTTATTTTTGTAAACCACAAAGATTTGGGAGTTAATGTCACAGAAACAGCTGGCTAATAGACTTGTCATTTCACACGTCTAGGTGGATTCACTGAAGCAGTTGATAAGATTAGAAAGCAAAGCAAAAATATCTATGTACAGTACCCCCCTTTATTTCCACAGTTTTAGTTACCCATGGTCAACTGAAGTCTGAAAATATTGAATGGAAAATTCCAGAGATAAACAATTCATAAGTTTTAAGTAGTGTGCTGTGGATGTGCATTCCTTTCTACCATGTAAAAGCTAGAATGAGACACAGAGCAGAGGTCAGAATTATAGAATTACTTAGTTATTAAAAAAGAATATAGATGAGGACCTAGCTGAACTGGCTCCTCACTCCTAGGCCAATATTTCATCAACACACTTGCATTATATCCTAATATTTATGTAATATTTCGAGTATCCTTAACATATTCTTCGTTAGTTTTCCTTAATATTACTATTTTATATATTTTCTTTTTAATATACCCTCCTTGTTTTGGACTATGCAGCTTTATTTGATTCAAACATTTTTTTTTCTGTTTTATCCCTCATAGCTTGATGATATTTATACAAAATTTGCTCTCCCCAGTGACTATCCATACTTTACATGTGCTATTATATTTCCCCTAAAGTAGTGGTAAGTTTAAATTTTCTAGGAGTTGTCATTTCTGCTACAAATATTTTAGGTGGTCTATACCTTTAATAACTTCAATTATGAGTAAAAAATTCCCACATATTCTAATTTTAGAGAATCACAAAATTTTAGAAGTACACTGGATTTTATGTGACAATCAATGCCACAAATACCTATTGGTTACAAAATCCCTTCATTCAATTGATAAGGAAACAGAAATCCAAAATGATTATATGATATGTCAAACATCATATAGATAAGTGCCCCCTGTCAAGCATTTAAGACTAAATAAAAAAAGATGTCAAAATATTAAAAGAACAAACTAAAACTAATCCTAATTTACATGGCTTGCATCAATAATAAAAATCCAAAATCTTGGAGAAGAGGCTCATGTTTTTTACCTTTATTTTTATTGTTGACACTATTGCAGATGTCCCCATTATCCTACCCCCTTTGTCCAATTCCCCTCAGCCCCCACCCCTTCCCCTCAAACCATTACCACACTGTTATCTATATGTATAGGTTATGCATATATGCTCATGCATTTTGAAGCACTTCTACATGGATTTTAAAAACATTACTTTCTTGGATAATACAAAATGTTTTATTTGTAAAAGGTAATGTGGGGGCAAAACACATATTAGAAAATATGAGATCTAAATTACTCTTATAGTGTAATTTCAATCCACTTTTAGGCAGCAACAGATCTTTACCACCCTAAACAATTTCTACCAGCAGAATCCACCAGAGAGAGAATGCACACTGTTATTTGGGTTTTCTTTTCCCTATTCCCAAAGAATTTTGTTTGAGCCTACAACAAACTAATTACTGGTGAGTACAAGTCAGCAGTTTCAAAGTATAAGTTCATTAAGATGCTTACAGAGTAAGTTTTTTTAAATAAAAAGTTAGATTTTAAAAAATCACTTTTACAATATCAAGATGAGTCCAAAACTTGTAGAAATAATTCAACAAACCTCACGTAGGAGTAAAAGAAGAAATTGCAAAAGAATCCCAGAGACTGAGTGGCTGAGAAAAGCCAAGGCCCATAGAATTATTAGATTAGAAAAATTTGTTGCTGCAAATCAATTAGTAAACATTTGTCCAAATGCAGTGAGTTAATTTTAAATATGTTTGTGTACAGAGGAACATTTCATGTAATCTTTGGAACATTCCTTGCTGAATTTTTCTTCAGTTTCTTTATATAGTAGTGCTCTTTAAATGGTATAACATATATTAATTTTGTGATTGTTATTAGAGAGAATTATCATTTTAAATTTGTACTTCCTCTTGTGCCGAAAGGTCAAGAGAAGAAATTAATTCAGAGCAGCTTCTTTTCTTAAGGGAGAAATTATTCCATTCATTTGAGCATATAAAATCAGCATCCTTGTCCGAGGGAAAGACTATAATAAAATTGTTTTGGCTTAATAGTGAAATTCTCATCTTTTACCAGAAGTTATGCAAGTCTCTAAAACTGTTAAAAAGATATTTTAGACAAAATGCAAAAGGGATAAAGAAAGATCTTTAAAAAGAGAGAAAAGAAAAAAATCCCTGCTTTTGGGAGTTAGGGTCATTAGAATATTTCTCATGGATTGAGACTGATCTTGCATAAAGTTATCTAGAAGAAAATGAAACCAAGAATCCCCTAAAAGACAAGTCAACCTAGGAAGTACAAAGCCCAGATTTATGACTGTCAAGGACCAAACTTTTATGAGGGCAGGTAAATAGTGGACATGTCACAGGTGGGCACAAGTAACCAGGTTCTTGGTGATCATGAACAAAGAATTGAACCAAACACAGAGTTCATAGCAGAGAGCAAGAGCTGATTTATTAATCAATAGTACACTCCACAGAAGATGGGACTGGGCCAACACCAAGCAGAGATTGACCTCAGGGGCTGGAGGATTCTATTATTACAGGGCAGATATTTCCTGGCTAGTTTTGGTGGGCTTTGTATTGCACATGTAGAAGTAGTTATGTTACTTTAAAGCTACTGTGCATGTGTCTTCCATGATTTTCCTTGATTGGCCACTGGGGAAGGGGGTCTCACAATGTTAATTTATTATAATATTATTATAATGAAGCAGGAGTAATGTAGCATCTTCTGTGCAGGTGCATTCATGATTCATCATGATTCAGTGCTTTTCCAGAAAGTGGGAACAACCAGTCTCAGAACTGGGTCTCTGTCCTGTAACAATGTCCTCTATCTTAGACCTGGGGCACCTCCAGAATTTTCTCCTTCCTCACTATTTCCTGTCTCAGGCACATGTGTGACTAAATATAAACACCTTTACTAACGCAACCATCATAACACTGAGTTTTCTGAGGGAAAAGGGTGTGTGTGACTAAATAGAGCCATGATCTTTCAAATATAAGTGTGTGCCAGCCGAAGTGGGCTGGAAGGCACGCCCTCTTCTCACTGCCCTAATGGAGAAGGCCTGAGGAGCATGGCTCCTATGACATCATCACTAACTCAATGTGAAAAACAGCACTGGTCATGTTTTATTTGATGACAAACAGGATTTCCAGTGTTTTCTCTGTAACAGTGCTTGGCACTAGAATCCACATTTTGAAATGAACAAGTGTTTTGGTTAGGAGTGCTATGTCGTGGAGTTCAGATGAGGAGTTCTCACCATTAGGAGGTTTGACAAGTTTATGGGGGAAGAGGCAAGGTGTAATATTAATATATATATCCTCAGAATTTTCATATGTATATAAAATTATATGAAAAATCATAAATGAAAAAATTCACATATATGACAATTATATGTACAAAAAATTTCATATATATATATCTGAAATTGCCTTTTCCCCATATATATTCATATATATACACACACACACACACACACAGGAAAATTTTCAGGGTTTTTTTCCCTTTTTTTTCCATTTGTTCACACTGCAGTGGCAATAGCAATTAGGAAGACAGTGGTGAGTGCAGGATCACTTCGAACTGTCCAGATAACTGCTGCTTACATTATTTGGGGGAACACACCAGGGTGGCAGCTTATTCTGGAGTAACCAATTTCCAGCAGTGCTTGTGGCATTTTCTCACTTCCATGTGAGCTCCAGCTCTGCTCATGATGCTCAGTGATGGGGTAACAGTGATGTCGGTAAATATCCTGGAGGTGTGAAATTATGATAGGAGTGCAGATCCACTGGAGGAGAGGAGAAAGGAGGGTTAGATTAGTTTTGATCTGAATAATAATAATAATTATCTATGAGCTGGAAAAATTATTCATATTAATTGCATATAAAATAATAATGAAAGAACTTTCTTATGTAGAAAGGAAAATATAAATGGAGGTAATTTAAGTTAATGAGGGAGACAGTCTACAAAGATGTGGGAATCACTTAGTCTTCTAATGATGATTAAGTTTCAAGGAGTCAATCTTGATTTCCCAAAATTACTAATTTCAAGTAACTTCCAGTATTCTGAGAAGAAAATGTCTTATATTACTAAAACCTTTGTAATCATAGATTTAGGAAGGCAAACTTTTCCTGTAATAGGCCAGATAATTAATATTTTAGGCTTTGTGTGCCATAAAAATTTCTGCTGCTACTAAGTCCAGCCATTTTTGCTTTAAAGCCACAATGGACAATATATAAGTTTATAGAGTGGCTGGTTTCGATGAAACTTTATTTAAAAAAGCAGGAGACAGCTGCATTTGGCCCATGGGAGGTTTATAGTTTGCGGGCTCCTGCATTAGATTGCACATTATGTTACGACAATCATTGGCTTAACTTTTGGTTACTAAACCAGCTTTTTCTTGAAATAAATATTTATTTAGTTTCTACTATGTTCAAGTTATGTTTCTGCCTGTAGGTAAAAAGAAAAATAAGACATTGTTGCTTTTAAGAACCCAACAATTTAAAAAGGAAGAAATACACAATCATAAACTCTAGGATCTATGTTATAACAATGCTATAAGTGCATTCATAAAAACATACAGAGTGGAAATTTAGCAAAAGAAATAATGGTCTTTCCCAAAGTGCTTCAGGCAAATCTTCTGAGTAAAGGTGACATAAACTGAGAATTGTTGGTTTAATTACTATTCACTAAAAAATTAAGCAGACATTTATAATGCAGCCAAAAGCATAAAGAAACACACTGATAGGGAAAAGTATAGGGAAGATTGGCACAATCAGCATTAGATGTTTGTATGTTATCCCGATATACTGGGACTGTCTTTGGTAGCTAATCATGATTGTAATAGTAATAAAAATGATTATGGTAAACATTTATTACAGACTAGGTCAATTCACAAAAATTGATTTCCTAAAACTTGTTTTATTGCATAATCAATTTTCTGAAATTCTTATTACTGATTACCAGAAATATTTCTAATTGCTTTAACAGTAATATTCAATTTCTGATACTGAATTTATTGAATATTCATAATTGCTAAGGTTCTTGTAAAGCAGACTCATTTTTTAAAAACATTTTGTGATTTCTTTGTCAATCTCAATATTTATCTTTTAGCATTATTAGAATTTTTAACTGATGTTTTACATGTCTAAATTTCATACTTAGGATTAGAGATGATCATATTAAGATATATTATTTACACTATATGACAATTATTTGTCTGTTGTCTCTCAACTCCGAATCAGCCATCCCAACCTCTGCTTTGTGATGCTAGCACCTTTCTCCTCCCCATTAGAGTGTGCTAGGTGGAGAATGTAGGGCAGAGGGGAAGGAGGGTACTTGCTCCTTCCTGTTTGCCTCCTGCTTTCTTTCTGCTGTGTTTCTGTTCCTGCTGTGTTTGGTTTTCATCCCAGTAGGATCATTCCTTTCCAAGAGCAGCACTTGAAGACAACTTGGTATTTTTTTCCAACACCAGTAAGAGGGAAAGAGTTCATTCAGCATTACAACTTTCCTCACGAAGTGATATTTTACTTCATTTTAACTTTATTTTTATTGTTGACATTATTGAAGATGTACCCATTTCCCCCCATTTGCAAACCTCCACCCAGCTCTCTACCCTCCTTCCCTCAGGCCATCACCATACTATGGTCTGTGTCCACAGGTTATGCATATTTGTTCTTTGGTAATGCCTCCCCTTTCTTTTATCCAATCCCCCCTATCCCCTTCCCTCTTCTGTTCCATGGGCCCAGGCCTCTGTTTATATTTTGTTTGTCAGTTTGTTTTGTTCATTAGATTTCACATGTAATGGAAATCATATGGTATTTGTCTTTCACTAACTGGCTTATTTCACTTAGCATAATATTCTCCAGGTCCACCCATGCTGTAGCTAAAGGTAAGAGTTCCTTCTTTTTTATGGCCATGTAGATGGTCAATCAAGGACAGGCTGACAGTGACCAGAGGGGAGAGGGAGGGAATTTCAGGGGAAAATGGGAAGGGATTACAGGGACAAATATAAAGGACACATGGACAAAAACTAGGGGGGGTAGAAATGGGAAGGAGGTGGGGAGGGATGAGTGAGTGGGCTGGAATGGGAGTAAAGGACAGAAAAATGTACTTGAAGAATGATTAAAATAAAATTAAAAAAACATGAAAAAATGCTCAATGTCACTAATCATCAGAGAGATGCAAATTAAAACCACCTTGAGATATTACCTCACACCTGCCAGAATGGCTCCCATCAGTAAATCAACAAACAACAGGTGCTGGTGAGGATGTGGCAAAAAGGGAACCCTAGTGCACTATTGGTGGGAATGCAGACTGATGCAGTTTCCTCAAAAAACTAAAAATGGAACTGCTTTTAACCCAACGATCCCACATCTGGAATATGTATCCCAAAACACCAATATGAAATAATGTATGCACCCCTATCTTCATAGCAGCATTATTTATAATAGCCAAGACCTGGAAACAGCCCAAGTGCCCATCAGTAGATGAGTGGATAAAAAGGCTGTGAGACATTTACACAATGGAATACTATGTAGCTGTTAAAAATAAGTGATATTTTAGAATGGTTTGTAAACTTATTTGATCATGGAACCCTCTGGGGGAATATCTTACTCAAAACACATTCTTTGAAATATATTAACTTTCAATGACATAATCAATATGTGCACATTTAATAATAATGTTCACTGTGCTTATTATTGGCAGAAATCATTCTAGTTCAGAAAATGCTCAAGACTATTCTATAAAGCAGGTATTATATTTGTATTAATTTCACAGATATAGAAAGTTATTAAACTAGCCTGAGACAAGAGGGTTTACATGATACCTGAAATCATAGAGCTACTAAGTAGCAGAGTTGGGATTGAAACACAGAATTTTAGAACATAACCACTACCTGATACTGCCACTTAGATTATTGTAGAGGATTCAGCAGAATGGGAAATACCACAGGCAGGGGTATCAGTAATTTTTATCTAACAATAGTTTAGGAAGAAAAAATATATATGAGATTTTGAATTAAGGCAGGGCAAGAAATAGAGAAAAGAGCCCATATTCAAATAATCAGCAGAAATTAAATGAGCAGTACTTAACCTATTGGCTATGGAGAGTAAAGAAAAGAGAGAAAGTGATTATGATAGTTATCTACTGCAGTGCAAACACAAAAGATTCATGGTTTCCAACAACAGCATTTGTTTATCTCTCGGATCTGCATGATCACTGGGAGATGGCTGCTCAAGAATGGTCTTGCTCATGTGTCTGCAGTCACCTGGCAGGCTGCTCTGAGTTAATTTTGCTCAATTCAACTGAATTTTCTCACATGTCTGGGCCTTGGCATGGACCCGGGGACACTATCAGGTTTCTTTGAATGGCTAATGACATAGTAACCATTAATTAAGTTATTATAAACAAGATAAAGGAGCAAATTTGAGAGGTAAAATGAGTGAAAATTTTAGTACTGACTGGGACATACAGAACTTAAAGATAGAGATGATCTCACAGCAAGTTGAATATTAACATGGAGATTGAAAGAATGAAAACAACTAGAAACAGGGACTGTGGAGGTTCACAACCAGAGTCAGAGGTTTGTGTGGTATCATTTGTGCAGAAAGTGCATAGCAGAAGTCAGGACCATTCTGAGACAGGTCAATAATTCTGCTGAATTTTACTGCCAGTACCTAGGTAACCTAAGTAGTGGCTGCCACTGAAAAAACCATTTAATATTATGGGGGTTGACAAATTATTACTGTGATCATATAGTCTTTCTGCAAAATTAGATATACTTTGTTTAATTTTCCAGAAAAAAAGTCTTTTATAGAAGAAAATAGGATAAGAAGCAGAGATGGAATGATCTTCAGTAATCAATAAGTATATTATAGGAGTGCAAGTGATAGAGCAAGCTTCATAAGCTTATAAATATCTTCCTTAGATAGAGGGCATGATGGTGATGTCTATAGAATTGAGGACAATATTTATTAGGATGTTTGCAAATGGTAATTTGAGGACTCAAGGGAGTGCATTAAGTGATTTCTTATGGTCTTCACTAGCCCCATCATTCCACAAATCCAATTTAATCAATCACCCTAATATGTTGCTGGTTTGGTATAATAAATACTGTATTTAGAGCCCACATTTTAATAAATTTTCTTGAATTTCCTAATTTAAAACAGAAGTGCATGATTTAATTTAATTACAGATTAAGAACAAGCATGGTAACCATACAACTTTTAAGTATATAATATACTTTAAAAAGTTATTATATTTTTTATAATAGTCCTCATTACTATTTCTCACATTTATATAATTTCTGTTTTATTTTATTCAATATATGCACAGCAAAAAACTCCAACAGTTCTTGATGCAGTGAGAAGAACATTAAAGGGCTTTTCCCTTTTACTTTTCTTGTATGTGGCCATCCTCATTAGTAATGTTCTAGAAATATGCATTTATTTACCTCACAAAGGATCAGAATTGTACAATATATACACAAAGAGAAAGAGGGTGTTAAATTATTTCAACTATCATTAACATAATGACATTCAAACTTGCCTGTATACCATGGATTTTACTCTCTGTAAACTAGACAAATTGGAAGGTACAAAACAGACAGGGGGAGGTTAAGAATAGAATAGGAAATGGAGAAGTCAAAGAACTTATATGTACAACCCATGGACATGAACTAAGAGGGGGGATGCTAGTGGGAGGGGTTGCAGAGTGAAGAGGGATAAAGGGGAGAAAAAATGGGACAACTGTAATAGCATAATTAATAAAATATACTTAAAAATAAACTAAACAGAAAGTTTGGAAAGAAGAAAAGTGTATTTTTTCAAGCTTAGAGCATTATGAGAATGAGAAAGGAGACAATGATATGGGAAGCAGACAGAACTGTGTGCTGGATTTTCCTGCGCATACTAGATAGACCACAGCCCCAATCTTGGGGATAATGACCTAGCACAGACAAGACAGGTGTTTAGATTGATAAGTACAAAACACTTCTCCTAGACCTCTATGGTCTGCATGTAGCATAGACATGTCACCCTTCCATAGAGACAAAGTAGAAGTCTTAGATGGCCAAAAGATCAGGACACAGAAGCCAAAGTGCAGGGACTAGTGTCAGAGACAGAGTGGAGACCACAGACTTTAGTGACAAGAACCAGCATAATGCCTGGAGAAGCCAGACAGAACCAGTTTTATACCTCAGTGGTAATCATTTGAAGCAGATTGTTTCGCTCCAGGAAGCCACAAAGATAAAGATATAGACTCTGTATTAGCCTCCTGTTGCTGCTATAACAAATGACCATACATTTAATGGCTTAAACATTATACATTTTTACCTTACAGTTCTGCAGGCCACACGTCCAATGTAGGTCTCACTGGGCTAAAGACAAAGTATTAGCAGGGCTACATTATTTTGGGAACTTCAGATGAAAATATACTTCTGTGCTTATTCCAGCTTCTACAGATTACCTACATTCTTTGACTCATGGCCCCCTCCATTTTCAGCCTTTTTCATCATGCATCACTCTGACACTGAGTCTCCTGTCTCATTCACTTACAATGACCCTTGTGATTGATTACATTGGGCCAACCCAGATAATTCTGGATTATCAGCTGATCAGCTGATTAGCAAGTTTAATTCCACCTGCAAACTGAATTTCTTCTTGTATTGTAATTTAACACATTCATAGGTTCTAGGCATTAGAATGTGGATGTTTGGGGAGTCCTATTATTTATTTATTTATTTATTTATTTGCTTACTGTAGAGCTGATCTAAGACAAAACAAAGCAAAACTAAAACATAGCTTTACACCAACCTACCTACCCAGACACTGTCTTAGAACAAAACAGGGGAAAGAAAAGACAATATAAATGATAGACTTTACTAAAAAGAGACTAAATCATGCCAAAGAGACTTTTTAAAACTTAAGAGAAATGCCATTGTTACCTTGTTTAGGATTTAACCCCTTATTGCTCTTCACTACAGCGCCTCTACTTCCAATCACTTTCCAACAGGATAGAGCCTCTTGATGAATCTTAGATAAATTACAAAAACTAAGAAGCTAGTTTTTCTTTTCACATCTGAGGAGTTGTGAGTTAAATTTTTTAATCTGCCATGTTATTGTAAATCACAATAATGACCTCTAATAATGAATTTCAAAAACATAACAGATTTACTTGATACCACACAGAATCTTTAAGAAGAAATTTGAGCATTCTTGGTTGACAGATGAAACTCTCACACGTTAACAGACTTGCCTATAAAACTAAATAACAGAGGGATCTGAAGGAGTTTAAAGTGAGGACAAGAAACCCAAGTTCCTGGTCTCTACTTCCATGTTACTGTTCTGATGAAAAATTTAAACAAATTAATTTTTCCAAGAACTTATTATACTTATTAATAATAGACAGTTTTCTTGAATTTTAAAGGAACCTGCTACTTTGCTTACCAAAGCTAAAAAGTAGAGAGATAAAACTGAATATTAACCATTAAGTTAGCTCATTGCCTAGACCTTCCATTGGTTCTTGCCTAAACATAGGTATAAACTATTAAGCAGAGGAAAGCAATTTAAGTACTTAGTACTTCCTAAGACAATGTCAGAAAAGGTATATTTAAGGGAAAAAGATTTTAGAAGTGTTGGGAGTTTTATGAAGTTATTGTGGGTAGAAAGTAAAGAGAAATATTTCAGAAAAATAAACTGGAGAGAAACTTTCAAAGCACTAAATCCAAAGAGTGGCACTGAACTGTGAAATTAAAAAAAATTCCAGTGGCACATAAGAGTCTAAGTGCTAGTACTGGGGCATATTGCTACCCAGGTGTGTACCTGCATTAGCTGAGGCGATGGGAAGGTAGTTGCAGAACATGCGAGGCTAAAAAAAGGAAAAATAGAGTGTTTTTTTTCCATAATTGGCAAAGTGATGACAAGAAAGGAAACTGCCATCCATTTTTAACCACTTTCTTTCACTTCACAGGGACTTTTACTCAAGAGCAGCGATACATCAAAGGATAGAAAACAGGACCCAGGTTCTTAAAGACTGCCACAGTGAATAACAGCCAGGGAGAAAGGTATTAAAAATTAGGTTTGATTTAATGACTCCTAAACCAAAATGTAAACATTCTGAACTGTGATGAGAGGAGAAAAGCATATTTTAGCACCAATGAAGCAAAAGTAAGTCAATGCGTAAATTTTATGAAGTGACTCTCACCTGTTAGTAATACTCTGCATGACTTGAAAGATGTCAGTCTGTTTCTGAAGTTTTCCTTTTCCCCAGATGAACTAAAGTTCATCTAGACATACTGTGGAAGTCAGTGGATTTTCCCAGGACCTCATGTAGAAGTCACCACCTAGTCTAATTTAATTATTCTTTCAGCATATATAATTTGTGAGTATTCCAGAATTTTCCACGGATGAGTCCATACAGAAAACCACTTTTTACATACACAGTTTCTCACTATACAAATTTTTTTCTAATTTTTGTTTTTGTTTCTTTGTTTCACCAAAGATTCTGGATGACAAGATATTATATCTGTGTGTACAGTCACCCTTTGATCCTTTTATTAATACAATTCTACCACATGAAGAAAAATATTCTTAAAGTTAATGTTTATTTCTCTGAAAGAATAAATTAACATAAGAAATTTGGATGTTTTTTCTTTAACCATGAAACATAAACTGAGTTAATGTATCGTTTCCTCTACAAGCTTCTTAGCATCTTTTGTTTTAGATGATATTTGCAATTTTAGATTGAAATCTAATGGTTTATATGAGGGCATTAAATACATTTCAAGTGCATGTGCGCACACATATACCCAGGAAAGGGTGATGTCAGGGAAGGTTCCAGAGAAGAGAACATGTGAGCAAAGATTTGAAGGAAGTGAGTAACTGAGTCAGGCGGATATCTGGGGCCAATGTTCACTCGGCAAAGGAAAGGACTTAGTTCCTCATCATAGCTGGTGCTCAAGAAATGAAAAGTTTCTTAGCTGATTAGTTAACTCAATCAGTGGGTGTCTTTTGGCAAGTTCCTCAACCTTTAATGTTAGCTGTCAGTAATAGAAACTGTCTTTTCTTTATTTAATGTTAATGCTATGAGAGTCAACTCTATTACATATATCCAGAAAAAGTCCAGTCATTGTTAATATAATGAGAATGGTTTTCACATCAATGCAACGTGGCAGCCAAGAAGAGTGGACTGGAATGCACGTGCATGAACAATGATGACTTCACTGTACTACTCAGTGGGACAGTAGATGCTGTTGAGTACCATGTGGACATCACATTCAAAATGACTGAGTGAGTAGAGCAAGGAATCTATATTAAATTTTGCATTAAATTTAAACATTCCTGTGTGGAAACTATTCAGATGATTCAGAAGACCGAAGCTATGGGCAACTGGTGATTGCCAGTTTCATCATTACAACATGCCTGCTCATGCATCACGTCTTGTGCAGAGTTTTCTTTTGTGAAACATCAAATCACCCAGGTGACTCAGTCCCACTGCAGCCCAGATTTGGTGCCCTGCAACTCCTGACTTTTCCCAAAACTAAAATCACCTTTGAAAGGAAAGAGATTTCAGACCATTAATGAGATTCAGGAAAAATATAATGGAACTGCGTGAGATTCCAAGGTGCCTACTTTGGAGGGAAATGAGGCATCATTGTCCTTTGTACAATGTTTCTCATATCTTGTATTTTTGTCAATAAATGTTTATATTTTTCATATTATACAGCTGGATAACTTCTGGACAGATCTTGAATATATCAGTGATATGATATGTGGTAGGAGGAATCAGAAAAAATATCACCCATTTCCTTTAAAAAAACATTCATAAATCAAATGCATTAAGTTGAGATGAGTGACTTTTCCCTCAACCAGAGAATAACAATTAATATACTTAGTATAGATTCTAAACCAACCAAGTTACATAAATGCATTACATAATTTGAAATCGTATTGGTACATTCACCTGGAAAGTTTACATTCAATAAGACTGCCTTTTACATCAATTTGATTGACAAAAAAACAATAATAATAATAATAAAATGTAACAATGTCAAATGTTGGCAAGAATGTGAGCAACGATGTCTCATGTGAGGGGGGACCACAAAAAAAACAGAATTGTCTTCTGGAGTGTGAGCCTCTCATAGTCCAAGCTTCTCCTGCTAGATGAGTGTTCTAGGAACCCATCTGTATCAGTGTACCAGCTGGCATTGTTGTAAAAGGCTGCATTCTGTTTCACTGAATTTTTTTTCAATGCATTTGCCCATTTCATGATGGGTGATTTAGGAGCACATCTGCCCACACTACACTGAATATTCAGCAGTTTTTGACCAGAAATTTCATGACCCCTGTGCCCCACCATCCCTATTCACCTAATCTTGCCCCAGGTGGCTTTTTGTTTGTTTGTTTCCCTGGATGAAAAAAGTCCTCAAAGGGAAACATTTTGCTGATGTGGAAGAGGTGAAACAAAAAATGGCAGAAGCACTAGAAGGTATCAAAATTAATGAGTTCAAGAACTGTTCTGAACAATGGGAAAAAAGTCTCAATAGGTGTATTTCATCAAATGGGGAATACTTTGAAGGTGACTGAAATTTAAACATGTAAGAATACACAATTTATTATAAGTAAATTTTGGATTTTTCGGGATAACCTTTCTGTATACTGCTGGTATGAGTAAAAATAGAAGCAACTACTTTGAAGAGCAATCTAGCATAATCTAGTAAACTAGAAGATATGTGTACATGTATATTCAATTTAGCAGTTATAATCTATACATATAAATTCTGAATATATATATATTTATATATGTGTATATAGAAAGAGAGAGAGAGAGTAGAGAGAGAGAGAGAGAGAGTGAAAGAGAGAAAGTTCTTTAATTTTTTTTCAATAATTTGAAAAAATAAAATCCCATAAACTGAAATGAAGTAGATGAGGGAATGGTCACTTTCCTAAAATATGATAAATTACAATTACATCTAATAGCATGGATAAATATAAAAACATATAGCAGTATTTTGTGAATTACAAAGTTCAGTTGATTATACCTTTGCATAGTTTAGTAATATTTATGTGTGTAAAATATGTAAAACATTAAAATGCAATGTTTATATATGCACATGTATAATAATGGGATAAATTATACATGAATGATGATAAACATTAAAGTAATAACAGCTTCCTTTGGATAAATATGGCCAAAGGCTAAAATTTACAAAACTGCATGACCCCCGCATTTTTGAGTCTACCACATCAGTCTTTACAATGCTCTATAAGCTTGAATTCTTTTTCTAAAATAAAACCAGTATTGCCCTTTCATGAAGATGGAAGCCCCCATGATAGACTAGGTGATATTCAATCAATCAATCAATCAATCGATCAATAAAACACATTTCAAAGGGCAGGAAAAATGCCCTGCTTTGTTTTTTCTTTTTTTTTCTTGTATTATTTTTATTAATTATTGCAGTATTTTCTGTATGAACAACTGTAAACCTACTTTTGCTTTTTTTGTTTTTGTTTTTTTAATATATTTTATTGGTTATGCTATTATACTTGTCCCATTTCCCCCCCTTTATTCCCCTCTACCCTGCACACCCCCTTCTACGGGCATTCCTCCCCTTTAGTTTATGTCCCTGGGGTCATACATATAAGTTCTTTGGCTTCTCCATTTCCTATACTACTCTTAACTGCTCCTTATCTATTTTCTACCTACCATTTATGCTACTTATTATCTGTACTTTTTCCCCCTCTCTCCCTTTCCCACTGCCCCGCTGATAACCCTCCATGTGATCTCAGTTTCTGCGATTCTGTTCCTGTTCTAGTTGTTTGCTTAGTTTGTTTTTGTTTTGGTTTAAGTTCAGTAGTTAATAACTGTGAGTTTGTGTCATTTTCATGTTTATATTTTTTATCTTCTTTTTCTTAGATAAGTCCCTTTAATATTTCATATAATAAGGGCTTGGTGATGATGAACTCCTTTAACTTGACCTTATCTGAGAAGCACTTTATCTGCTCTTCCATTCTAATGGATAGCTTGGCTGGATAGAGTCATCTTGGATGTAGGTCCTTGCCTTTCATCACTTAGAATACTTCTTCCCAGTCCATTCTTGCCTACAAGGTTTCTTTTGAAAAATTAGCTGATTGTCTTAAGGGCATTCCTTTGTAGGTAACTGTTTTCTTTTCTATTGCTACTTTTAAGATTCTCTCCTTATCTTTAACCTTGGGTAATGTAATTATGATGTGCCTTGGTGTGTTCCTCCTTGAGTCCAACTTCTTTTGGGACTCTCTGAGCTTCCTGGATTTCCTAGAAGTCTATTTCCTTTGCCAGATTGAGAAAGTTCTCTTTCATTATTTGTTCAAATAAGTTTTCAACTTGTTGCTCTTCTTCTTCTCCTCCTTCTGGCACCTCCATGAGTCAGATGTTGTAGCATTTAAAGAGGTCCTGGAGATTCCTAAGCCTCTCCTCATTTTTTTGAATTCTTGGTTCTTCATTCTGTTCTGGTTGAATGTTTCTTTCTTCCTTCTGGTCCACACCATTGATTTAAGTCCTGTTTTCCTCCCCTTCACTGTTGATTCCCTGTATATTTTCCTTTATTTTGCTTGACATAGCCTTCATTTTTTCATCTAATTTGTGAGCATATTCAACCAATTCTGTGCACATCCTGATTACCAATGTTTTGAACTGTGTATCTGATAGGTTGGCTATCACTTTGTTGCTTAGTTGTATTTTTTCTGGAGCTTTGATCCATTCTTTCATTTGGGCCATTTTTTTTTTGTCTCGGCACAGGTGTTATGTAGTAAGGGGTGGAGCCTTAGGTGTTCACCAGGGCAGGGTAACCCACATTGCTGCATTGTGACTCTGTATGTGTGGGAAGGGTCTGAGAGGGTACAGTGCTGCTTGCTCTGCTCTCTGCCAGTTTCCAGTCACTTCCCCTGCTTCCCACAAGCAAATTGGGCCCTTCTGGAGCTGATTCCCAGTGGGCAGGTTTGTGTACATTCTAGGACCCTATGGGTCTCTCCAACAAACTCTCCTGTGAGGCTGAGAGTTTCTCCTGCCACCTCAACCCCCACCGGTGTTTTCAGAGGTTTGAGGCTTTATTTCCAGGTACTGGAACTCTGGGTTGTGTGGTCTGTCTTTCTCCAGAGTTGTTCCTCCCATTTTATCTACACACCGAAGTGGGACCCTCCAGTCTGCCAGCCACCACCCTACCCTCCAGCCATGGCCTTGCCACTAGTCCTCTCTGTCTCCTGCCCATCTCCGCCCCTCCTGCTGGTCTGGGTGAGTGTTTCTTCTTTAAATCCTTGGTTGTCAGACTTCAACACAGTCGATTTTCTGTCAGTTCTGGTTGTTTTTTGTTGTTTTTTTTTTTTTAATTTGTTGTTATCCTTCTTTTGGTTGTGCAAGGAGGCACAGTGTGTCTACCTATGCCTCCATCTTGGCCAGAAGTCCTGTTGAATTGTCCTACTTCTTTAAAATGGATTTTCACTTCTATATTGGTTGGGGCAGTATTATTCTAAGTGCTTATACCTATTATCTCATTTAATTTTTCTAATAATCTTTGTGGTAGACCCTTTTATTTCTCCCTTTTAGAGATAGGAAACTGAAACAGAGAAAAGTCAGTAACTTGGCCACTGTCACTTAGCTGAAAAATTAGTAAGGAAAGTAGAATTTAAACAGACTGTCTGAGCTCTCAACCAGTACACAAACTGCCCTCGATATGTATACTTACATTAAAGCAGCAGTTCTCCAAGTATGTGTTAGAGTCCAGTGCTACCAGCATCACCTGGAACTAGTCAGAAATACAAGTTCTTGACCTTCACCCTAGACCTACTGAATCAGAAACTATGGGACTGAGCTTAGCAGATGTATTTATAGCAAGTCCTCAATGTGACTGCTCTACACTAAAGTTTAAGAACCCTTAAGTTAAAGTAATCTACAAATATATAGATCTCACAAATGGGAAAACTAAAAAAAAATAGAATATATTTTCCCCACTGTTTTCACTTCAATTGAAGCCTGATATTTCTTGATTCATGCTTTTAAATTGTATGTGAGCTGCAGAAAGTTTGCAAAAATCATTATATCTACTTGAGAATGATAAAGTCTTTGTGGTGGGAGGGCAAAATTTTCAGAGAGAAAAACTTGAAAAGAGGATACTTGGAGAATCAATATTAAGCTACAAGTTAGACAGTCAGGTTAATGCAAAGGGAAGATTCCATATGGGATCTCCATCTCCCATAAATTTCAATCTATAGATTCCTTCTTTATAGGTGACTTCAGAAAAGCCAAATTAGCTAAAATTTGGATACCTCTGCCCTTTAGCCACATGCATTATGAAATTACACTAGTTTTTTTCAATAAAGAAATTTTCATTTACTAGTTGAAGCTGGACTGAGAATCTTATAAATTTTTGTACAAACTGGAAAAGGGGAAAAAGAATGGAGACTTTGCATTTATTCTCCCTATTCTTAGTGCAAGTTCCAAAAGACATTGTCCCATTGAGTGTACATGGAGTCCTACATGGTTAAGAGTGGTGCTGAAGGTGAAGTCAAGCATAGAGGGAGCTGTCCATGAACCTGGCAAATCATTCTGGAAAGGGCATACACCAGAGAATAAACCCAACTATTGTACTACCGGCAGGGGTTAGAGAATTCTGAGTTGGATTTCACATGTGTACCTTGTTTTAAGTAGCATTACACTAGCAAAGTCTGGTGAAGCTGGCTCACTATAAGCATGCACTATGTGGAAGAAAGGAAAAACAAAAAAGTGAAAGGCTTTTGACAGTCAGCAAAAATTCTAGTACTGTTTTATTGAGAGGTGCTCAAAGGTAAATATACCTATTACTCTATTTTTTAATTTCTTTATTTTTATTTAATTTAATGGGGTTACATTGGTTAATAAAATTATATAGAATTAAAGTGTACAATTCTATAAAACATCATCTGTATACTTTATTGTGTGTTTACCACCCCAAGTCAAGGCAACCAGCATCACCATTTATCCTTTTTTTACCATCTTCTATCTCTACCCATACCCCTTTCTCTCTGGGAATCACCATACTGTTGTCTATCTATGAGTTTCTCTTTTTTGCTTAGTCCCTTCAACTTTTTCACTCAGCCCCCAACCCCTCTTTCCTTCTGACAGCTGTCAGCCTGTTCTCTATACCTATGAGTCTGTTTCTATTTTGTTTGTCACTTCACTTTGTTCATTAGATTCTACATATAAGTGAGACCATATGGTATTTGTCTTTCTGGGACTGGCTTATTTCACTTAGCATAATACTCTCCAGGTCCATCCAGGCTGTCACAGAAAATAAGATTTCCATGCTACCAAGACACAGAGTCAAAGCAACAAATACGTAGAATACCTAATACATAGAAACAAACACAGGGAGGCTGCCAAAATGAGTAGATGAAGAAATGTGGCCCAAAGAAAAGAAAAGAACAAAACTCAGGAAAAAGACAAACAAAATGGAAATGAGCAATCTATCTGATGCAGAGTTCAAAACACTGGTTATAAGGATGCTCAAGGAAATCAGTGGGTACTTCAACAACATAAAAATGATTTAATCAAAAATGAAGGAAACCCTAATTGAAATAAAGAACAGTTTACAGGGAATCAACAACAGAGTGGATGAAGCCAAGAATCAAATAAATGATTCGGAACATAATAAAGCAAAAGACATCCAAACAATAGAGCAAAAAGAAAAAAGAATCCCAAAAGTTGAGAATATTGTAAGGAGCCTTTAGGACAACTGCTAGCATGCCAACAGTTTAATCATAGGTGTGCCAGAAGGAAAAGAGAAAAAGCAAGAAATTGGAAATCTACTTGAAAAAATAATGAAGGAAAATTTCCATAGTTTGGTGAAATAGACATGCAAGTCCAGGAAGCACAGAAAGTCCCAGACAAGATGGATGCAAAGAGGCCCACTCCAAGGTACACCATAATTAAAATGTCAAAGGTTTAAGATAAAGAGAGAATCTTAAAGCAGCAAGAGAAAAGCAAAGAATTACCTATGGAGGAGTTCCCATAAGACTGTTAGCTGATTTCCCAAAAGAAACTTCGCAGGCTAGAAGGAGTGGCAAGAAGTGTTCAAAGTGATGAAAAGTAGGGACCTACAGATAAGATTGCTCTACCCAACAAAGCTACCATTTAGAATCAAAGGCAAATAAAATGCTTATCAGACAAGATAAAGATAAGGGAGTTCATTATCACCACACCATTATTGTATGAAATGTTAAAGGGACTTATTTAAGAAAAAGTGGAAGATCAAACCTATGTACATTAAAATGCCAATAAATACATAAATATCAACAATTGAATCTAAAAATCAAACTAAGCAAACAAGCAGAAAAGAACCAAAATCATAGTTATGGAGATCAGTGAGCTGGTGGTTCATTGGGAGGGATGCCTGAGGAAATGAAAGAATAGGTGAAGGGATTAAGAAGTACAAATTGGTAGTTACAGAACAGGCAGGGGGGCAAAGAACTTGTATGTATGACCCATTAACATGGACAAAGGAGGGGGTATCTCTAGAGGGAGTTGGGGTTACTGAGTAGAGGAGGGTGAAGAAAAAACTGGGATAACTCTAATAGTATAATCAATAAAATAATAAAAAGTAAGATTCCTTTCTTTTCATGGCTGAGTATTATTCCACTGTGTAAATGTACCATAACTTTTTTTTTAATCCACTCATCACCTACTGATGGACACTGGGCTGCTTCCAAATCTTGGTTATTGTAAATAATGTTGCAGTGAACACAGGAGTGCACTTGTTACTCTGTTTTCTTTATATGTTTGCTTTTGTTGTTTTTAATGAATATGATATAAAAGAGAGGGAGAGAGACTTTTTATAACCTTGATCTCATTTTTACACACCTAGAGAAATACATTTTAAATAGATTTATAGTGAAAATATTAAGCAGATAATTCTTTCCAGTAGACATTCTTCCCTCTCTCCAACCATTAGAAACACTTAAATATATTAACAGAGAATAGATGAGACTCTATCCAAAGAGATAGGGTCCAACAAAAAGGTTATCTTTCTCTTGTAACTTGTCCCACTTTGCCTTGGACACCCACCAGCTCTAATTTGTGTTTCCAGCAGTGCCTTGTCTAGCACAGTTTTATTCAATTTATATGATTGATTAAATGTGAGTGAAAGGCAGCCATATTTTTTTAATGTGCCATGATTTTACATATAATTTGTAGAAAAGTATCCAGTTAGGGTTGTTTTGGCAATGCTACATGGGGCTTTTATTCTCTGCAAATCAGCTATGCTAATGTAGGCAAGAGAAGCATTTTGTACCTTACCCTTTATTTGTTATTTTAAATTATCCTCTGTCCCGTAAAATTCTCTTGTTTTTCAAGAGTGTTTCTTTGCCTTTCTTCTAAATATTTCAGTGTAGAGAATTTTGCAAATGCGTCTTTTAGGTTACTAAAATAGTAGGTGACTTCCTGAAGACCAAGCAGCAAGTAAGTGTTAAAACTGGATTTTGGAGCCAAGATCGGGATGGCACATTCTGTAGCTCTCTCTACTATATCACACTCCCTCTCAGATGAAAGATCCTCATACTGCTATTCAAGCATATTTTTAGGTCCTCAAGGACTAAGAATAAGATATATTGGCCTTTGTGCCAATGGAGGTAAGCTACCACTTTCCCATATTTGGCCTTTTTTTGATAAACCACTATCAACGTGTGGCCTACACAGGGCTGTGAATCTTCTCACTGAAGAATCTTAACACCCTGTTTAGCATTGTATGAGAAAGTAGGAAGAGAGAAGTTAATTCACAATGGCCCTCGTTTCTTTCCCTGAAAATGTGTGTATTTAATGGACATATCATGTAATTGATTGCTTTTGCAATATTTATTGTCAGTTGGAAGACAACCACTTGCAAGGGAAGAAATGCAAAGTGCTATAACAGACCTGCAGAGAAGTTCACTTCAAATAAAATCCTGACCTTACTTACTACCTTTGTGAATTTGGATAGAATTCAGATTTTTCTTTTGTAAAGGACTCTAAAAGGATGCATCATCTGCCTACATTAAATAGTTAAAATGTCAATTATATAAAATAGGTATTCAAAAGCTCTGAAAGCTAAAAAATAGACTATATTTAAAGAGTTAACATTACTAAATAAAATGCCACAGCCACTGTTTTGATGAGTTAGGTCCTTCTGATTTATTTATTATCTGTTTAAATTATACACAATCTTAAGGCATATAAAAATAGTTAAGAAAACCCCACATATCAAAAACCCATATACTTACCATCTAGCTCATATTTTATTTCATATTTATTTATTTTATTAAAACATTATACACATACATGTGCATATCTAATATTAGCTGGATATAATAAAATAAATACATATAGGTATGTATATATAAATTATATTTATAAAATATATATGTACTTACTGTGCACACATACACACAATTATAGCTTCCTATGTTATCTCTCTTCAACTAATTTTTTTCTCTCACTCTCCAAAATAACCATTGTCCTGAAGTTGGGGGACATTATTCTCATGTATGTTTAATGTTTAACATACATGTTCCTGACCCTTCATTACTTATGTGTAATTCCAATATTTTGCTCTTATAATTAATATTGTAATAAATTTTCTTGTGCAACTTCCATTCTGCATGAACAAGAAATCATCTCAGCTGGCTTGTCCATGTGCTAGCAGCATTGCTTCAACTGGGAGCTTGTTAGAAATGCAGATTCAGGCTCCAGTTCAGACTTTATAAATAGAAGCTGCATTTCTGCTTTGGAACAATATGCCTAGGTAATTCAGAAACACATTAGACTTTGAGAAGCACTGTTTTAAGGTATATAAAAAGGAGTGGAATTGCTGGGAAGGACACACACTTCAACTTCATTGGCTATTGCCAAATTGCTCTCTAAAGTGGTAATATCAATATGCTATCCCACCAGAAGTCGAACTTTAAATTTTTGCCAGTCAACTGGATGTGAAATGTTGTCTTTATTGTTTTGAATTGCATTTCCTTCTTTTCTAGTGAGACTGAACATCCTTTGATAAACACATTACCCGTTGGTGCCTTCTGTGAATTCTGTGGCCATATCCTGTACCAGAGTTTCTGTGGCCTTCTCTGGTTTGTATTCTGTCCGTTTATGTCAAGTCAAAGCAAGCTAAAAGAGGTCTTTTTATCTTTATTTTTCCTCTTCTTCCCTTTTATCCTTTCTACTCTCTCCATTTGCTAGATGAGGTTGCAGGGGATAGAGGTTATTCAGATATCCAAGTTGTCGTGATATTAGATATGAATAGACACTATCAAAACATTTTGTTATTGTCCCTTTGGACCAAAACAAAATAATAATAACAAAAACAACAACACTAATCTATAAGTGAACTGAACAAAATTTAAACCCATGCTTTCCTGATTTCAAGGCCTATGCTCAAAGGCTCTTTTAAGCTCATTGTTTCTTGTAATTAAAATATTATTTTTACATTAAGCTAAAAGCAACCACTGTATTCTTCTCTCTTTAATATATAATATGTGATATGTGTGTTTCATACATGTATAACAGGTGATATATATAACATATAGCATGTGTTGTACTTATGTGTAACATGTGTAGCAGTATATTTTCTATAGCATTATTGTATAGCAAGGCTAACCTCTGAGATAGTCCTCAGTAATGAGTAGGTAAGAGCAGGGATTAAAACATTCTAAACATATTCATAAGATTTTATATATAGTTCTACTTCCATTAATATTTTTTTAAAAATAGTTATAAGAATCACCTTTGAGGCAGGAGACAGCAGAGGAAGGACTCTGAGACTGTGCCACTGCACTGGCCAGTGTCTAGTATCCTGATTGCCAGGAAACACCTTTTAGCACTTAGGTAGAATGAATAGCAAGCCAAGGCAGTGGGGAGGAGGGAGACATGTCCAGGTGTCCCAACATCACAGGAAACACTGTGTCAGCTGGGGAGGAGGAAAGTCCTTGAAATTTTATGTATCATCTCCACTATCTGCAGAAGAAAGACTTTTAAACTGTGCTTTCATCCCAAGGCCTGAAAGGTGGGAGGGTCCACAGTGCCCAAAGAATAAGTCCATAAATAACTTTGAGTACCTGCCCCAACTTTAATTACCTGCCTCCTGTCACAAATTTGTTTTACAACAAGATGAGCAAATGTGGTCTGGAGCAAGATAAGGATTTGAGCTAACAGACCCCCACACATACATACTTAAGTTTGGGTAGTCATGGCCCTCCAAGAAAGCTGGCACCACTTTACCCTTCAATCAATATGTGATTTTTCACCCCCATCCAGCAAGTATGTAAGTTCTCCGGACAAAGGACATTTGCTCTTGGCTTTCTCCACTTTCTGGCCTCCTGGCCTCAGGCCGCCAGGCCTCTGGCCACCAGGGGGTGCTTGCCACCCCAGTCTTCTTCAGGCCCTTAACTTTTCTCTGCCTGCTTTGCCCTGAACCTGTGCCTTCCATCCACCCCCCACCCCTGCCCACACACACACCCCTTAGCTAGTCTTGTTCTCTTCCATGGGAACAGATCACTAATAAACCCTGCTTGCACACTAATAGATGTGCTGATCTGTAATTCTTTACATGTGTCAGTAAGAACCAGGTCTCTCCTGTCAATACCTTGATATCTCATAAACAAATAAGATGGTGTATTTGCTTTTAATTTTTTCTAATCCTCTCCTCTAGAAATGGTGATTCTGCAGGTCTGGGTTGGAACCTAGGTACCCACAGATCCTTGTATTTTTACAGACACACAAGTAGCTACCTTTTTATAAACATATTTGGAGGGAAAAGCTTCCACTTCATAATTAATAGATATATCTGCTCCCACTCACCTGAATATTGACCCAGCATAATTCAAAACATGTTGATAGAATCAGTGCAATGAGGCATACATTTTGGAAAAAGATTTTGGTCCATCTGGTGCAGAGAGGAAATACCCTCCCACATTTTAAAGGGTTATCTACTAGGCAAATGTCAAGGCAATTACAGTTAGGATCCATTTAAATACTGCATAGCTACGGCCCTGTCTCAAAACACCAATAAAGTGGTGAGTGTAAGTGCTGACTTTGTTTAGGAGCCACTCCCTCTCCCAGCACAGCTGCTGCATTTATCTCTGTTTGACCTCTGAGCTCTCACAGATAACGGGGCTTCCAAGCAGCAGCAGCACTGGCCTCGACCAGGTCCCCCAGCAGTAGTCAAATTTAAGTCTACCCACCTTGCTTCAACTTCAGTCTCAGCCTATGCATCTCTTTCAGTTCTAACATTTTGGCTAACATTCTGTGCACATCTGTAAACTTGTGCCTTATTCTTCATTTCAAAGTTATGAGTTGTCTATTTTGGAAGGGATGAATAAATGAAAAAGCAGTGAATCTGACTTGATGTGACAAAAAAAAAGCAATTGGAGAGGATATTATAACTACACAAATTTGCAGGAACTTTTTTTTTATTGCCAGAAAAGAACTTTCTGATTTGGACAAAAACACAGGCATGAAGTTTTCTAGATAAGTGTTTTTCTTTCCCAAAGCCTAAAAATAGTTTACAAATAGTCTATCATACATTTCCGGTGATTTTAAGTACTATGATTCCTTCAGGAAATGGGAAAGGATGATAAGAAAACTTTTTTTTATAGAAACACATGCAAACAAGTCAAAGAATAGTGTATTTTCAGGTAGAAAGACTTTCTTTTCCATCAATCAAGCAATAAATATTCACTGAGTAATAAACAAAATACCATGTAATCTGCTGAAAGAAGACGATGAAGACTAGGGAATATAAAATAATAATGGTTTGGTGCCCTCAGGTCATTATAAGAATCAAATGAGTTAATACATATAAAAGTACTTAGAGAAGAGCTGGATACAAAAAGCTCGATAAGGTTCTGCTATCTTCATTAATTATTTTCCTTTAAGAACTTTAAGGTATACATATGCAAAGATACTTAATAACCCATTCCAATATTGGGAACAAGTTCGAATTGCTTTTTGCGGACCCAGCAACTAACTCAGGAACCAATCAATACATGCCTACAAAATTCAGTTGAAGTCAGCATATATTAAATTACAAAGCAATGCTAGAGGGCAGTAAGTTATATAGAACAGTGTCTCTAACTCAGAATGATTTGCATCCAACCACAGGGGACATTTGGCAATGGTTAGAGACATTTGGGGTCACTCTGACACGGGAGTGGGGAGGGTTACTACTGGTTTCCAGTTGGTGAAGACTGGGGATGCTGCAAAACTCTACAATGCACAGAACAGCACCCATGACAAAGGATTATTAGGACCGAAATGTCTATAGTGCCAGGGGAATGGTGAAGGCTGTGCATTTCAGGAATAAGACAAATATATTTCAGACACAAGAGAAAATATGAGAAAATTAGGCAGGAAGAAATGTTAATATAAAAAGCAATAACAAAAGAATGAAAAGCCTGGAAGGGGTGTTCAAGAACCATGAGGAAATCACTTTGGGTTTTTCTTTCCATCTCTGCAATTATCCTGTCTGTATTTCTAACCTTTCCTCTTATGCCCACTCTCCCTTTCTAGAGCATCTAGTTTGATAGTGCTGATCCAGGAATCTGCCCCTACCTCCAACTCCATTTATCTTTGGGGAAACCACAGTTTCTTCCTTTGGTTTGCCTGTCTGTACGAATATTACAGCTCTCAAATTCTTGGAGACAGTTCTTTTATAATCCTGATGCTCTGCTTAATGTAGACACAGGAAGAATTCCATTTCTTTTTAAATACCTATTTCACAAGAAAAGGGGAGAATAGCTTTCTGTTTCTCTAAAATGTCCATCTGTCCATTAAGCCCATTTCAATAAATCATCTGCGACTGTGGAAAATAAGAATAATTCCTGTATCTTCAGGAACTTCCAACTTCAGACATACATACTAATATGACACAGAATATATGAGGCACATATCATCCCAAGCCTTTAGTAACCACACATTTCTCTTCTTCAATCAACCATTAATTTTCAATCAACACAATAATTTTTTTAAAAATTATATGTGTTTTCTCTATGTAAAGGGTGGAAATTGCGATACCTTGTTCCCATATTTGGGGTTTTCAATTGTAAGGATTTCACCCCAAGGAAATAGGTGAGCATCTTTTTTCTATTGGGGGGACCCCCCCAAAATGAACTACCTTCTAGAGGATGAGGCTCTTATAGTACAGGCTTCCCCCATTACATGAGTGTTCTAGGAATCCATCTGTATTTAGTGTACCAGCTGGTAGTGTTGTGAGAGGCTACATTTGGATTCTATGAATATTTTTTGAAGATTCTTTCAATACCTATTTCCTAATAAAGATTTTATTTATTTATTTTTAGACAGAGGGGAAGAGAGGGAAAATGAGAGGGAGAGAAACTTCAATGTGTGGTCGCCTCTCGTGCACCACTCCCACTGGGGACTAGGCTCACAACCCAGGCATGTGCCCAGATTGTGAATGAACTGGTGACCCTTTGGTTCTCAGACTGGCACTCAATCCACTAAGCCTGGACGCACCAGCCAGGACTCACACCTATTTCATAATGGGTAATTGACAAGCACACCTGCCCACACCACACTGAGTGTTCAGCAGGTTTTGACCAAAAGTGGCATGATCCCCATTCTTCACCCTCCCTATTCATCCATCTTACCCCAATCAGCTTTTTTTTGTTTCCCTGGATGAAAAACGTCCTTAAAGGGAAACACTTGGCTTATGCAGAAGAGATGAAACAAAACATAGCAAAGCACTACAAGGCATCAAAATTAACCAGTTCAAAACTGTTCTGAGCAGTGGAAAAACATCTTGATAGGTGTATCGCATCAAAGGGAGAGTACTTCTTTGAAGATGACTGAAGTTTAAACATTTAAGAATAAACACAATATTTTTATAATTAAATTCCATTTTGGGCAGTCCCCTCTCAGAATACTAGGATCTCACTGTATTTTTCCACTTACATCCCAATATCAAAGAACATTTACCTTAAAGGCATTAAAAAGGGGAATATTTGAGGGGAAATCTTTTATTAATTTATGAAACTCGAAGAATGAGGATTGGGAGATATGGTACTTTCATAATCGATGTGCTTTAATGTTTGGTTTGTTTGCCTGTTTGATTTTATTTCTACTGAAAGAAAAACAGTGACATTTTCTCTATGTCTTATTGTTTTAAACATCCTAGTAATTCTGTGCACATCTGATAGAGAAGGCAGACAGACCCAGGAACTGACAGACTATGAAAGGTATCCAGCAGCTGCCGATTATAGTAACCTGGAGGCAAAGAAGTCAGCCAGGAGTGCAATTCTTTTGTTTACTTTTAATTTCCTTCTGGCTTTTAAAAATATAACTTGTGTTCATATAAATGCTACATCAAAGCAGTCATAATAAATAATTAGTGTTATCAGAGACTGTTTTGTTCTTCCAGCTGCTAGAGCTGTTTTATTTACATAGTATTGTGAAATGAGTCAAAAACAGCTGCTGTTTTATGTGAGCTATTCCATGATCTGATTTGAAGTGCTTTCCTCCATTCTACCCAATGGTATTTTAAGAGCAATGACAGACTCATGACAAAACAGCTTTTTCACTGTTGTGCATCTCAGAAGGAAAAGAACTTTGATCAGCGAATGAGTGTTGTGAATAAAAACGCATGCTTTTAAAAGGTAAATGCCAGCCTGAAATTGTGTGCTCTTAGGCTGAGTGTGTAAATGGCACAGTTGTGGTGTATGTACACAGGTCAGACATTTAGAGGACCCTCCTGGGAATTCATCCTGCTTCAGGAGCAGACAATTCACTTGCTAATTTAATTAACCTCACTTTGGAGTCAGCAATTCCCTGACACGCTAAAGCACAAGTGGCAAACAGAAGGTCCATGGTGATGGAGACACGAGCCTGCAGTCTCCGAGTAATTATGGATGAAATGAGACATTCACATGGACTACCAAGTCTGGTGGAGGAAAAGGGACAGTATGGCTTTTCTCTCAAGGGGAGCAAAAACCTTGGTCCTTGCCATGACAGGCCTTTATTCGGTTTCTCGCACATTATATGATGGTTCTCATTTACTACACACAGGTTCGCTTTAGGTGGTTACCTTTTACAGAAAACAAAGGAACCAATGCCGCTAATCACATCACAGAAGAGGGATATTTGCAAATGAAAAGGCAAAAGTAGTTGAACCAGTTACACTCATCCTTGGAAGGTTTAGCATGGATTTTAGGAAGTTGCTTTGCAGTAGATATCCTCAATTAAGGGTGAGGGAGTTTTTTTAGCAAAAGCAAGACTCAAAGAAGCCGAGGCACATTGCAGGCCTGATTCCCCACAGGAGAACCTATCTGTGGGCATAGGTCCTGTGCATCTCCAAGTGGGAGCTAGGCCCACGCCACACAGAATGGTCTCCTACACCACTGGCCGAATCTGGCCCTGCACCTTGTTTTACCCAGCCCAGCACCTTGTTTCTACACAGTGGCAGCGCTGAGCTCCTTGCCCCTAGTTAAGGAGTAGTTATATTTATACAGTCCTAAAATTATGTTCGGCCCTTTGAAGGCAACCATGAGGTTGATGTGGACCCCAGTGAAAATGACTTTGACACCCCTGCCTAAAGACAGGAATAGTGAAATACATGTAAGTTCTCCTAGACAGGAGTAATCCTAAGTAGGACAAACAAAATCAGGAAGAGAGGGGAAAAAAAAAAACAGCTGCTGCAGAGGAAGAGAATGAGTAGGGCAAGGAGACAAAGAACAAAAAGATTTTAGAAGGAGAGGAAAGGAAAGATAATACCTCAATACTTATTTTTTTCCCTTATGGTGTCAAAGTCTCTATTAATTGCCTTAATTGATTGATGTGCTGGGGTTAGTGTACAATTCCTTACCCCATTCCACTTCCACAAACAAGTGGAAAATTTTTTGTTGTTTTTCTCAGAGAAAGGCACACAAATTGAGGAGTAATTTCAGCAGTACTTTACCACAGCTCAAATATGCTATGAGCTAATCCAACAGGCATGGTTGAGACACCTCAGAAGGAGTTCTGTTCAAGTGAGATTGCTTATTTATTTATTGATACCCAGCTCATTACAAATTTAGTAATGGCAAAGGCAAATCCAAGTTATGTTCTGGAGATCTAATCAATACTTTCTTTTTTCCAATTAACTTGTCTCAAATTTATTATTGATACCATTTATGAAATTATGACATTTTCTATGTCAATAACTTCTTGCTGGCAATTTATTTCTTCAGACTCTTTCAAGATATTTTGTCTTTGGAAATTCAGTACACAGAATATATGAACTGGTAATTCTTCTCAAGTCATAATGTTACAGAATGGACCCCGGGATTATGGGGTCCCTCTCTTACCTGTGAATTAACCTGTGAATTCTTTGCCTTCCGCCAGGGAATTGGAATTATGTATCTCAATGCCAGAGTTTAGTGAAAAAAGAAGGAACTAGTTATTCAAAAGTTATACAGGTTTAGAGTAATGGCAGAGTGTTGCCATTAAATACTCAAAGTCCCTTAAAATACCCACAAAGACAGTCCTTCATTCCCCACTTTGCCTAGTCAGGCCAGTCAGGGGCACCATATCTCAGGAAAAAATAGAAGTCCATGGCTCAGGTAGCCCCTGGTTCTTCCCAGTAACCTGTGCTCAGCTGGCAGGCCTCCAGCAATTCCCAGCACCATCAGCTGTGTCACCGCGATCTCCAGTTCTTAATCCAAACCCACATGGCACCTTCTCATGGCCCACCAATGAGAATCCTTTCACCCTTCCTTCCCTGAAAGGTCTCGCATTGTCCCCATCCCTAGTCCTGCATGGTCCCTCTTCCTTCATAAGCCACGTGGTAAAGGGAGCCCCAAAACCATGTGGTCCCAACCCACAGGGCTGTCCCACCTGGGTTTAAATCCCAGGGCTCCTCTGAAACCCCATTTCTGACTCCTCCCACAATCAGCTACACCTGCCAGCACTCCCATATTTTTCCAGCCTTTTTGGGCTGCCATAGTTAGTCTGGGCAGGTATGGCCCCAAGATGTGAAGCAAACCATCTCTAAGCTCTCACACAAGTTCTATAACCAGGGTGAGCAGCTTCCCAGTCATGTCATGGGGCAGTCACTCCCATCTCCCTGGCTCAAAGCACAATCCCGGCTACTTAACACATCTGTGATGCTAGCCAGCTGTTATAGACATGTAAAATAACCATTTTTGCATATCAGGTATAAAGCTGGCCACCTGTTGATATGCAAAATAACTCTCAATGACTCTGTTCCACGTGTCCCATTCCTTACTCCAAACTCATGGAGGGGGAATATCTTATATTTTTATACTTCCTGGACCCCATTACAAACCTCTCTTTGGTGGGGGGTCTCTGGCTACACCCCATTACAATGAGATTATATTGAATACCAAATGTAACCTTAAACTATGAGTCTATAAGATATAACTGAAATGTAATGATTTCAGTTCATGGTTATTACTAAATTCCTATATTTTGCTTTTACACTTACTTTTTATATTATGTTTGATATATAATCAATATTTCTTTAAGATAAATACTTAAATGAAAAATCCATAAATAGAGAATAGAGATATGGTTAACTAAATTATAAAATGTACATAAAATGGAATGTTATGTAGTAATTAGAACAAATGAGCTAAATACTTATATTGACCTAGATTGAACAGAAATTAGAAAATAACATACATAACATGCTCTCATTATTTAAAAAAAGAAAGGAAAAAGGAAAAAACAAATTAATATACACTCATGTTTAGTATTTGCTTAAACAAGAAGAAATGTAAATGAACTCTAGTTAGTTCAAGATTATTGAGAAGGCCCTAGCTGCTATGGCTCAGTGGCTTGATCACCAACCTGCAAACCAAAGGACTGCTGGTTCAATTCCCAGTCAGGGCACATGTCTAGATTGTGGGCCAGGTCCCCAGTAGGGGACACAAAAGAGGCAACCACACACTGATATTTCTAAAAATAAATAAATAAAATGTTTAAAAATTAATAAAATAAAAAATAAAAAGACTATTGAGAAGAATAGAGAATAAAATTTAAATTTTTTTACAGATCTCTGTATTTTTAGTTACCATGATTATCTGTGGTAGTACTATTGTTGCAATTTATAAAAAGCAATAGAAGTTAAATAAATAAATGGAATAAAATAAAATGTTTTAATAAATTTGTTATTGGTTCTTAAATACATCTCAGTAGAGCAACTTAAATAGTAAAGTGTAAAATATATTCAGACTACTAACATTTACTTTTTTCTAACATAACACATTAAAATAATTTAGTTAATACTTAGAAATGTTATCATTTCATATTTATAACAGTTGTATTAAGCTCTACTGTGCTCAAAGAAAATGTAGTGCTTTATATGCTATGTCATTGACTATTTATAACAAGACTAAAAGTAAGTCTATTAATTATAAGTATCAGCTCACTCAGACTCAGAGGGGTAAAAGCTTGTCGAAGCTAGTAAGTGGCATAACTGAAGTTAAAACCAAGGTCTGTCTGATCCAAAATTCATTTTCATTACACTAAACATCACTGCATTAACCATTTGCTTTTTTGATGCATAAATATCCACAGATATGGGCCTGTATAGGCACATATACTCTATTAAAAACTATGGAGATATATGTACAAAAACAATAATACAATGTTAAACCAGTTTGCTTGGATGACATATATGCTCTTGGCCCACAGATGCCTAGAAAAATAAAACATATTGCAGATGAGAAGGAGTATGAAAGTGACAATAGTATATCTCATAATAAATAAGTCAGTTATAAATGTGTATTAGTTCCATATACTGTCTAACCATCCATAACAGCTTAGAAATTTCTTGAATTACACCTGCCTGAGTTTTTCAAATATATCTCATTGATTATGCTATTACAGTTTCCCATTTTCTCCCCTTTCACTCCTCTCCACCCTGCACACCCCCTCCCACCAACATTCCCCCCTTTAGTTCATGTCCATGTGTCATACTTATAAGTTCTTTAGCTTCTACATTTCCCATACTATTCTTACCCTCCCCCTGTCTATTTTCTACCTACCATCTATGCTATTTATTCTCTGTACTTTTCCCCCTCTCTCCTCCTTCCACTCCCCTGTTGATAACCCTCCATGTGATCTCCATTTCTATGGCTCTGTTCCTGTTCTAGTTGTTTGCTTAGTTTTTGGTTTTGTTTTAGGTGTGGTTATTAATAATTGTGAGTTTACTGTCATTTTACTGTACATGTTGTTTATCTTTTTTTTCTTAGACAGGACTCTTTAACATTTCATATAATAAGGACTTGGTGATGATGAACTCCTTTAACTTGACCTTATCTGAGAAGCACTTTATCTGCCCTTCCATTCTAAATGAAAGCTTTGCTGGATAGAGCAATCTTGGATGTAGTTCCTTGCCTGTCATGACTTGGAATACTTCTTCCAGCCCCTTCTTGCCTATAAGTTCTCTTTTATGAAATCAGCTGACAGTCTTATGGGAACTCCTTTGTAGGTAACTCTCTCCTTTTGTCTTGCTGCTTTTAAGATTCTCTCCTTATCTTTAATCTTGGGTAATGTAATTATGATGTGCCTTGGTGTGTTCCTCCTTGGGTCCAACTTCTTTGGGACTCTCTGAGCTTCCTGGACTTCCTGGAAGTCTATTTCCTTGCCAGATTGGGGAAATTCTCTTTCATTATTTGTTCAAATAAGTTTTCAACTTGTTGCTCTTCCTCTTCTCCTTCTGGCACCTCCATGAGTCAGATGTTGTAACATTTAAAGAGGTCCTGGAGGTTCCTAAGCCTCTCCTCATGCTTTTTAATTCTTGCTTCTTCGTTATTTTCCGATTGGATGTTTCTTCCTTCTGGTCCACTCCATTGATTTGAGTCCCAGTTTCCTGCCCATCACTATTGGTTCCCTGTACATTTTTCTTTATTTCAGTTAGCATAGCTTTCATTTTTTCATCTAATTTGTGACCATATTCAATCAATTCTGTGAGCATCCTGATTACCAGTGTTTTGAACTGTGCATCTGATAGGTTGGCTATCTCTTCATCACTTAGTATCATTTGTATTTTTTCTGGAGCTTTAATCTGTTCTTTTGTTTGGACCATTTTTTTTGTTTTGTTTTGTTTTGATGTGCCTGTTATGTAGTGAGGGGCAGAGCCTTAGGTATTCACCAGGGTGGGGCAACCCACATTGCTGTGTTGTGATGTAGGCCAGGGGTCCGAGAGGGAACAATGGCACTTCCTCCGCTTTCTGCCTGTTTTCAGTCACTTACCCCTTTTCCCACAAGCAAACTGGGCCTTTCTGGTGCTGATTCCCAGGTGGGTGGGTTGGTGCACCTTCTAGGACCCTGTGGGTCTCTCCAACAAACTCTCCTGTGAGGCTGGGAGTTCTCCCGGCACCTCAATTCCCACAGGTGTTTCCAATTGGTGTTTTGAGGCTTTAGTTCCCCACTCTGGGACCCTGGGTTGTGCAGTCTTCCTCATTCCTCAGTTTTGCATGGTTTATTTGCTCATGAATATAGGACTGTCTGGTCTTCCAGCCACCTTGTTCAACATGCCCCTCCACAATCAGCCACCTCGCTGCGTCCGCCAGCTGCTGCCGTGAGTGCCCGGGTTCTGTCAGCCACCACTTTGCTGAGACCCCTCTCTGCCCAGCCACCCAACTCTGCTCCTCCTACCGGTATGGATGAATGTGTCTACTTTAACTCCTTGGTTGTCGGACTTACATACAGTTCAATTTTCTGTCAGTATTGGTTGTTTTTTGTTTCTAAATTGTTGTCCTTATTTTGGTTGTGCAAGGAGGCACAGTTTGTCTATTTACACCTCCATCTTGGCTGGAAGTCCTATACCTACCTGAGTTTTGAAGTTTTAATTTGAAGATTTTCATAGCATTCTATGTCCATATTTCCCTTGAGTCTCCATATTGTAGGATACTTGGGCTGACCCAAATACCGAGCAATTTAAGCATTTTTCTGACTCCTAACAAAAATTCTCATGTTTCAGTCAAAAGCTTTGCTTTGTTTGGATATTTGCTAGATTTAATTTGTCTTTTAAGACTTACGTTTATAAATATATAGTCTATTGGAATATAAATAATTTTCTGTTTAAAGTTCACTGCATTATTTTTTTAATGAGTAAGGCAAAGATCAATTTCCAGGTTAAAAATTACATTATTTAAACTGTCATTAATAAATATTGTTTGTTAAAATAAAGGAATAGTTTAATCAGATATTATCCCAGGTCTAAATATAGATCTTGTCAATTTTGACAAAGTAATTTTATTCCTCCTCAACTGTTTCCAAATTTTTAAGACTTGTATGATTGCATGGTTTTATGTGCATTCTCATATAACTAACCAATGTGAAAATTTTAACTGTTTTACATATATTTATACATATAGCTAGCCTTTTTAAGACCTGATCAAAAAGGATTAAAATTTTTAAATAAGTTAGAGTGGGGTAATTCTATGATAATTTGTGGAAGTCATTGATAATTGTAGCACAGTTATGACATTCCCATGTATATGAATACATGCTAAATATTTATTAACATATTTGCTTGTAGTATTATACTCCATTAATATATGATTCATAAAAGAAGAAATATACATGGGCAACATGTACATGAAAAGATGCTCAATAGCACTAATCAGTGAAAACCAAATCAAAACCACATGAAGATATCTCCTCCCATCTGTTAAGTGGGCCATTATAAAACAAAAACAGCAACAAAGAACACAGAAAGAGACAAGTATTGGCAAAGATGTGGAGAAATAGGGATGTTTATGCACAGTTAATGGAACTGTAAAATAGTGCAGCCACTATAATAAACAATATGGAGTTTCCTGAAAAAAATAAAATAAAAACTAATATATTATCTATCAAATCAATTTCTGGGTATTTATCCAAAAGGAATAGAAACCATGATCTCAAAGAGATATTTTCACTTCTGTGTTCATTGAAGCATTATTCATAATAGCCAAGATGTGGAAACAATCCAAACATCTACTGACTAATGAATAAAGAAATGTGATATGTACATGCAATAGAATATTATTCAACCATAAAAAAGAAAGAAATCTTGTCACATGCTAAAACATAGATGAACCTGAGGACACCATGCCAAGTGAAATAAGACAGTTACAGGACAAATACCTCATGCTTTCACTGACATGAGGTATTGAAGGTTGTCCAACCATAGAAGCAGAGTAGAATGTAGAGGCATGGGTTATATTCAGGGGTGCTGTTCAGTGTCAATAAGGTTTCAGTCATGCAAGTTAAAAAGTTCTAGAGGTCTGCTGTTCAACATTATGCTTGTAGTTAACAATGTCATACTGTACACTTAAAATGTGTTCCTCTGAAAATTGAATATATGTTGCCATAATTACATCTCCTCATTTGCCTATTGAAGCATAAGCTGGCTGGTGGTGATGAAGGTGAGTTTCTCTGACCATGAGATGCAGTAGAACGTAATGAAAAGCACACAGTATGTAGAATCTTATGCACCTTAATTTGAGTCCATGATCCCTAACCTATTGTCTTCTGTGAATTTGGTATGTTGCTATTCCCTCTGAGCTTTACTTTTCTCATCTTGAAAAGTGGGAATAAGAATAGGTACATCATATGTTTGTTATAAGGTATAATAATATATTTTATATAAAATGAAGAGTCATGAACCCAGTAGCATAGTAAGAACTTACCAAGCACTAGTAATAGTAGTAATAACAATAGCAATAGTAGGAGTAGCAGCCATGGTATTATTATTATTATTATTATTATTACTAGTATTAGTAGTAGTAGTAGTAGTGGTGGTGGTGGTAGAAACAACAGGAAGAAAAATAGAGATAGTAATAAAAGCAGTAGTAGCCATAATAGAGGTAACAGTTGCAGTAGAAGTAGTAACAATGGTAAAAGAAGTAGTAGTGGATTAGTATTAGTAGTAATATTAAATATAGTGATAATAGAGGTAGCAATAATAGAAGTCATAATAAATAAAACTGTTAAGATAGCATACATAAGTGCCTGATGAGTTTTCCAGTTAAGCTTAGACTTTATAATCATTATGTGATACAACTAACCATCCATTTGGTTTTGGTAAACAATATCATACTTAGTAAGTAAAATCCCAATGTTAAGTATACACACTATTTCCATGTATAGCTTTTTTAAGGGTTCAGTGGCTTCTGCCAAAGTTTTATTTTAGTTCTAATTAATTTTTGGCCAGTGTTTAATAGAAGTAGAGGACTTATTATATGTAAATATTTCTAAAAATTTTGGGTGTAATGCCATTTATTCAGCCTGGATAATTTGTGTTAAAAGTTAATGAAATTTAAAACATAAAAGAGAGAGAAGTGAATAAATGATTATTAGACAGAGAACTAGAAGACTTAGAAATTGTGGGGGGGGCTGCTGTTTTGAATTTCCCATGGGGTAGATACAGACCATGGGCAGGATTTTACCCTGGGGTGGGAGGAACATCTGCACAGGAATTGATCAAATTCAAGCACAATTATGCCAATGGATTTGCTTATTAGATGTCTTTCTCAGAGGAACACGAGGGTAGATACAAATAGAGATTAGGAACTTCCTTGCTCAAGGACTTTCTCCTTAAAAGTTAACAGAAGGAATTCTTTTAACTTAAAAAAGTAATTGTGAGAAACTAAACCCATACTTCAAAATGAATTATATATAATTTATTATCTTTCCTTAAACAAAATTATGTAAAACCAATTAATACATGTATAATCTGGTGACTTCAAAGACCAATTAAAGAATACATATTATTTAAACTATTAACAAATACTAATATTTAACTAATAGCATAATACCTATCATTTAAAAATAAATGCATACAAATATGCACCTTAAAGAGGTTGTGGCATCTTTTGTCTTGTTTCAGATTGTCTTTGTTGCTTATTTGTGTCTCTAATTAGAGTGTGCTCCCAAACTGTCCCAGAACTCAAATGAGTTTGTACTCTGTTGGTCTCCCTTGCATATTAACAAATATTTATTATAGAGAGTTCTCAGTGCTTCTGTTTTGAAACATGTCTTCATTAAGCATACAAATGTGGAAACTTTCTATTGGCAATGATATAAACATTATCATCAAAACATCTCTATGTGCTATTCCAGAAGTGCTGAAATGCAGCATGAACTAAATGAGTAACTTTTCCCAAATTTCAGTGTAACCCACTAAGGCTTTTGAGTTGCAGAGTAAAGAGCTTTCATTATCTTTCCCAAATTTCAGTTTGACCCACTAAGCCTTATGTGGTTGCAGAGAGAAGAGCTTTCATAAGCTTTTCCAACTTAAAGAAAAAGATGATCTTCCAGACTGTGTTACTTTGAACTCCTTTTTAAATATGATTGTCTCTTTTAACTCTTAGCTCAAAAATCAATCCCACCTCTCCGTATCCAACATGGGTGGAGTTAAGTCTTTCACTGCCAAGACTACTGCCCACTGTCACTGCTCTTCTCCATCTCTATTTTTACTGAATTATTTATTTTTCATAGTATGTATCACTTTTAAAATAATATAAAATTTACTTCTTTATTACATTGATTTTTTTCCTCTGTCTTCTTCCATTAAAATATATCTCTACAAGGTCAGGGATTTTAGCTTATTTTATTGTTATTTCCTGATGAATTCCAAAGATACAGTTCACGTGCTCAGTAAATATGTGTGAAATAAATGCATATCATTTTGGGTTAACATGTTGCATATTAAGAGATCATTGTTTCAAGAACTTCTACTTTCTATATGCAAGTTTTAAACATGTGCCCCAAATCTAACCCTATACTCAGTGCCAGCAGAAACTTCACATCACTTAGACCATGATCCTCATTGGGAGACACATGAGAGTTTGAGAAATATTTCCTAATTTGTCCATTTAATAAATATTTACTGAGCATCTACCCTGCTCAGTGCTGGAGAAAAAATAATCAATAATTGTTAACTTCAAGGAGCTCCCAGTAGAGAAGGACAATTTAATATACAAAAGCATAATTACACTAAAATGTTTTTAGTCAACACATATATTTTTTAGATTCTCCTCTTTTTCATGCAATATTCTAGTTGTTAGGGATATAGCCGTGAACAAGATTTTCTTCCCCATTAGGAATTTTCTAATTGGAAGCAGAGTCATTAAAAATGTGTAAGTAAACATGCATTGCATGAAACTGTGGTAAGTTTTCCAAAAAGAATAAGAATAAGAATAAGAATAAGAAAAGAATAAGAAGAATAAGAATAAGAATAAGAATAAGAATAAGAATAAGAATAAGAATAAGAAAAGAATGAGAAGGTAAAGGAGAAGGAGAAGAACTCAAGAGGAATAAGAAGTGCAAGTGGGGAAGGTGACTGGTATTTTAACTAGGATAGTTAGGGTAGACTTGACAAGGTGATGTTTTGCTAGATATCTGAAGGATTCTAGAAACAGGCCATGTGGATACTGGAAGAAGAGAATTTCAGTCAAAGAAAATGGCAATTTAAAAGCCACAGAGGCAGGACATTTATGGGCATGTTGAAGAATCAGCAAGGAAGCCACTGTGGCTGGAGCAGAGAAAGGGAGGAGACAGTAATATGAACTGGAGGGGTAGTCATGACCACAACATGCAAGACCTGACAGGCTGATGAAAATACTTGGACTTTTGCTGTGAGTAATATGTAAAAACATTGGAAGATTTTGAGTAAAATTATGGCATAATCTGACTTAGGTTCCTCTGGCCACTGTGAGAATATATCATAAAGGACAGTGGCAGAAAAAGGGACACTGATTAGGAGGAAAATGAATTGATATTTGCTGACTATGTTAGTGACTTGAACCAAGATACTATTCATGAAAGAAGAAATGAGGTTATACTTTTGATACATATTTTAAGGTAGAGCTATGGGGATTTGTGAATGAGTTAGATATGGAGTTTAGGAAAAAGAGTGGATGAGAGGATGGCTTCTGGATTTTGGCTTGAACATCTGGAAGAACAGAGGTTCCATATAGTGAGATGAGTGAAGCTTTGGGAAAAATAGGTAATTAATGAGAAGACTTGAAGTTTAATTATGGATACCTTCAGTGTGAAATAATTTTGGTACATATTTTTATCTAGTATACATTCAATACAAATGTATACTAGGTAAAGCAAAATCCAAGAGGAGACAACAGGGAGTGTAAAAAAAAAAAGGATCAAGGAAGAACTTTTGAGGATATATCAACTAGAGTGTCAATCATAAGTATGAATTAGCCATAAGTTTGGGAAAGGAAAGGGATTGTAGAGAGGAGTATAAAATTTGGCCTTAAACAAAATTCATTCTTCTATGAACTTTGACAACAAAATGTAAGTATGTGTATGATTGTAAATTATTCTATATGGAGGAATATATGAAATTTAAAGGGAGCATACAATCTCTTGATGAAATAGGAGACAAATATTCTGCTGCAAGTAAGTTGGCATTAATTAAGTAGGGGCCTTGGAAAGAGCGGTACAGCCTTGTGATGAGGGAGCAAAATACAAAAGTTAGGTGAAAGAATGGAAGTGCCAGCTGAATTTGATTATTATGAATGCACAGCCCCACGATCGAAGAAATTATGTATGACAGTTAATAGTCAAATAAAAAATAACATAACAATGAAAACCAATATGGAGAAAAAAGTAGAGAATATATTATACCATTTCACTTTTTAATCTTTATCTAATGTAACCCACAACCCAGGCATAGTCCATCTCTGCAATGGAAGTAATACTTTAGTAAGTGTTAAGTATAACTCATCTATTTTTAAAATTTGCCCAGATAAAATTATCTCTCTTAATCTCAAATCTAAGAATAGGGTTTCTTTATACTTTTTACCATTATCCAAATCTTCATTATCAAGAATAACAACTTTATTAAGTATATAATATAAGGGACCCTAACAACATGAAGTAGAGAAATAGAATAAGACATGGTTCTATCATAAATATATGTTCTCCAAAGTCTATTATAACTTCTTTTAGTGAATAGAATCCAATCAGAATAATAATTTCACTCATATTGGGGACATAAAACTGAAAACAACAAATGAACAAACAAGAAAAGCAAACAAACAAAAACTCATAGGCATAGACAACAGTATAGTGGTTACAACAGGGAAGGATGTTAGGGTATAGTAAAGGGTAAAGGGGGTCAAATATATGTTGATGGAAGATCTCACTTTAAGTGGTAGACACACAATGCAATATACAGATCATGCATCATAGAATTGTATACTTGAAACATATATAATCTTATTAACCAATGTCACCCCAATAAATTTAACTTAAAAATTTAAAAGTAAAAATTTTTAAAAATAATGATTGATTTCCTCTGAAGCTCCTTTATTTGTTAGTTTTACTGCAAATATTGTTGTGTTATTTCTCTAAGTAACTTTTTATAATTATCCTCCATCGAATTAGCAAAACTACAGGAAACTATTTTATTTGTTTTTCTAGTCAGTGGGTCTTTCCTTTTTTACTTCTTCTATGAAAGAGAGCTTACTACAGGTGCCAAATAAACTCAATTTTTGAGACTCTAATGATTTTGTAATTCTGAAGATATTACAGAAAAATGCCTGAGGTTCTTTTTAATCTTCTTCTTATCTCCCATGGTAAATATCCTTAATGTCATCAGTCTGGGGTTTATCTCTTAAATAATGACACTCAGTTACTTTTCTTTGCTTTTCCAATTTCAGTCATGACTTTTAATCCATATGATTCAAAATTTGGCAATCACTAAATGAATGCTATACCAAGAAAATCATCAGCTTAGGCCAATGTCATTTTTATAAAACTTTAATACATAAGTTACAAATTCCTTTCCAATTAAGACATCTTGACCAAAAAAAAATTGTACTTAATATTATTAAATGAACTAGAATTCATCAATAATTCATGAAATAATTCATTATGCCCCCATTGACACTCTTCTATTACCTAATGATTGTTTTTTTATGTATCTATTATCTTTAGATGCCTTTGGAACATCAACATATTGCTAAAAATAATTAGACTTTAGGATAAAATTCTTACAAGCAAACATCTGGACATCAGCTAAACAAGCAGTTATTAGATTCAGAACAAAAATGATAATATTAGAACAGCTCACTCATTTGTCTACTGCTAATGGACCATGGTCACATAGGTACATGTGGTAAACCTAATAAATTACCTACCTACAGGCTTATAGACATATTGTTAGTTATATATTGACAATTCAAGTTAATCTAATATTGACTATGAACTTCTAAATTATATTTTATTGATTATGCTATGACAGTTGTCCCACTTTTCCCCTTTTGCCCAGCAACTCCCACTCCCTCAGGCAATCCTCACACCATTGTTCATGTCCATGGGTCATGCATATGGGATCTTTGACTACTCTATTTCCTATACTGTATTTTACATCCCCATGGCTGTTCTGTAACTACCTATTTGTACTTCTTAATCCCCTCACCTCTTTACCCATTCTCCCCCTCCCTTCTCCTATTGGCAACCATCAAAACACTCTCCATATCCATGATTTTGTCTCTCTTTTTCTCGTTTGCTTAGTTTGTTTTTTAGATTCAATTGTTGATAGATATGTATTTATTGCCATTTTATTGTTCACAGTTTTTATCTTCTTTCTCTTAAATAAGTCCCTTTAACATTTCATATAATAATGGTTTGGTGATAGTGAACTCCTTTAGATTTTTCTCATCTAGGAAACATTTTAACTGCCTTTCCCTTCTAAATGATAGCTTTGCTGGATAGAGCAATCTTGGCTGTAGGTCCCTGCTTTTCATGACTTTGAATATGTCTTGCCAATCTCTTCTAGTCTGAAAAGTTTGTTTTGATAAATCAGCTGACAATCTTAGGGGAACTCCCCGATAAGTAACTGACTCTTTTGTCTTGCTGCTTTTAAGATTCTTTCTTTGTCTTTAACCTTCAGCATTTCAATCATGATGTGTCTTAAAGCAGGCCTCTTTGCATCCATCTTGTTTGAGACCCTGTGTTTCTTAGGCTTACATGTTTGTTTCCTTCACCATATTAAGAAAGTTTTCTTTTATTATTTTTCAAATAGATTTCCAATTTTTTCTTTCTCTTCTTCTTCTGGCACCCCTATTATATGAATATTGAAACACTTGAAGTTGCCCCAGAGGCTCCTTAAACTAGCCTTATATTTTTGAATTCTCTTTTCTTTGTGTTGTTCTCATTGTTTGTTGGTTGGTTTGTTTTTGCTTCCTTATATTTCAAATCATTGATTTTACTCTTGGCTTTATCCACTCTACTGTTATTTCTCCATAAATTTTTCTTTATTTCAATTAGCATATCCTTCATTTCTGACTGGATATTTTTATATTGTTGAGGTGTCCTTCTAACCAGTGGTGTGAACTCTGCATCTGATAGATTGCTTATCTCCATTTTGTTTAGTTCTTTTTCTGATGTTTTTATCTGTTTTTTTCCTTTGGGCCATGTTTCTTTGTCTCCTTATTTTGGCAGCCTCTCTGTATTTGTTTCTATGTATTAGAGAGAGGCACTCTGAATCTTGTCTTGGTAGTGTGGCCTAATGTAGTAGGTGTCCTGTGGGGTCAAGTGGCACAAGCTCTCCTATCACTTAAGCTGGGAATTTGAGGTACACCCTTTGTGTGGACTGGGCACACTGCCCTCTTGTAGCTGAGCCTTGATTGCTGTTGGCAGGTCAATGTGAGGAATTTACACAGGCCAGTCAGTGGCAAGGACTGGCTGTGACCACTGACCACCAACCTCCACCATCTGTGGAGGATCAGGTGTGCAGGGGCAGGGTGGTGGTGCTCCAAAGTGGTCTGTGGCTGTTCACTGGATGCACAGGCTCTGGGAGTTCCCTGGTGGTGCAAGCCAAGGTTATCCTCCAGCTGTGTTCTGCCAAGGGCCACCCTGCATGAGCTATAAAGCAATCCACAGATGGCTTCTACTTATGCTGGGTTGGAGGTTCCCTGGCAAAGCCAAGCTGTGAACCTAGGCTAGCTACCACCAGTACCAAGCCTGGGGCAACTTAGCAAGGGGTGAAGGGGTTGGTGGTTCACTGAGGCTAGCTGTTGCTTGTTTGAGATGATTTAGGAAGTTCTGAAACATTAGCCAAGATAAGCCATTCATATGGAAAAGCCACTGTTAACAGCTTGGATGGGTCCATAAGTTGGGTGGGTTAGAGTCTCAGGGGATCTCCAGGGCTAAACGGACAGTGTTAGCCAGGTTGATGGAGTCTCAGATGTGGAACCAGCTTGCTGGGGCTGTGGCTCTGTGGGGGAAGGGTTCAAAAAAGGGACAATGGCCTCTGCCTGCTTTTCTACCCAAGAGAAAGCTGTCTCCTAGCTCCTGCCTTGATGCAAGACACTTCAGTTCCTCCTGTATGCCATTGATACCTTTCAAGATGCTACCTCAGTGCTGGAACTCAGAGGGAAAGAGTCTGAGAAGGTCAATTTAACAGGAATTGCTTGGGACTCCAGAAGTTTCTTCCACCAACTCAATCCCTGCCGGCTTTTGCAGCCAGAATTTATGGGGACTTAATCTTCCTGGCACTTAGACCCTGGTTTCCAACACCTGGTGCTGGGCTAGGACTCCATGCCCCCAAGATATTTCTCCCAAATTTTTTCCACCACCACACATGAATATGGAACAAGTCCATTCCACATCTCTGCTTCTCCTACCAATCTGGATGGATGTGGTTTCTTTAACTCTGTAGTTGTTGTATTTCCATTCAACTGATTTCGGACGATTCTGAATGATGGTTTTTCTATAGTTTAGTTGTAATTTTGATGTGGTTGTGCAAGGAGGCAAGTGCCATGTTTACCTATGCCACCATCTTGACTGGCAGCCCAGTAACTCCCCAACTTTGAACTGCTAATTCTAATGCTGTTCATTAAAGAAAATGACTAGTTCACATATATTATTAAAAATATTTAGCCCTGGCTGGCATAGCTCAGTGGATTGAGCATGGGATGCGAACCAGGGTGTCGCAGGTTCAATTCCCAGTCAAGGTACATACCTGGGTTGCAGACCATGGCCCTCAGCAACTGCACATTGATGTTTCTCTCTCTCTCTCTGTCTCCCTCCCTTCTCTCTCTAAAAATAAATAAATAAAATGTTTTTTTAAAAAATTTACTATTTTATATCTATAGTATCTTCTGAACTCTCAGACTTGATAGTATAACATTTTTATTACCCTAGTTTACAACTACCAGAAGGATAAGCTTATTTTCAAAAATTTACTTTAGAGGAATGTTACAAAGATTTTTAAAAACTTAGAGTGAAAAGAATGTCATCAAGCTTTAATGAGTATTGAGCTATCTCTAGTTGGAATAATGTAGGGTATAGCCAGGCCTAATTGTGTTGACAACATATACTTTCCTAAACTACAATGTTTTTATATAGCACTTTCATAGGCTGGCACTTTCATAGTGTTGGTCCTTTTTTAAGAGATAAAAAAATGATCTCATAAAAATAAAGTAACTTTCCCAAAGATGCATAGTAAGTGAACACTTGGTATCTAAGTCTCTTGAAAAGATCATATACCAGACAATACAAGATATCAAATGAGAACACAGGTCTCCTTTCTCCTGACTTCAGGTATAATGCATGACCTAAGGCATGCATTAAGTCATGAACTGTAATATTGAACTGTAATATTACAGTTCAATATTTACTGAGTCTGTCACTGGAATTCACAATGTGTGCTAAAGTCTGGAGACAAAACAGTGAGAAAAACAGACAGGATTCCTATTTTCACAGAATTTTCACTAAAAAGAGAGACATTAATTAAATAATTGCACTAATAAATGACAATTTACAACTTGATTTTAACATTAAAAGGGAAAGGAATAGTATTCTTTGAGAAATGTAAAAAAAGGTCTGACCTCCACTGAGGTGAAGAAGCTATTGAGGTGACTTATCCTGATATCTATACAACAGGTCATCCAAGTGAAGGTGAGATGAATGATAGGCAGAAGAAACTTATTCCAGAGGGGAAACAGCATGTGCAAATGGCCTGGGGCAATAAGGAACATGGATGATTTGAGGAACTGAAAGTCTAGGATGGCTCACATGCAGGGAAAAATGAAGAAAGGTTTGAAATAAATCTGAACAAGTAAGGGCCATCCATGCAAGATCTTGAAGGCAGTGTCAAAGTTTTGGATCTTCATCTTTGGGGCAATAGAAAAACATTGTGGAATAGGACATGGTGGCCAATGGAGGCATGAAGTGATTTTTATTTTGAAAACATAACTGTGGCTTTAGTGTAGAGAATAAATATGACAACACCAAGTGTGGAACCTGGGAGATTATTTAACAGGCTAGTCCAAGTGTCTAGGTAAGAGATGATAAAGGCCTGGACAGGGATAGTTTTGATGGTGATAAAGAGAAGTGAACATATTTAAGAGTTTTCTAATTTTTTAAAAAAGCAATGCTGCTAGGATTTGGTGATGGATCGCATATATGATTGAAAAACAAGAAGATACCAACAGTGAGTCTGAGGCTTTCTCTGCCTAGTAGATAATAAATAAAAGTGACTATATGAATACAACTCTTCAGCTGCATTTATGTGCTCACAACAGGAAGCAAACTAGCTGGACAAAGCATAATACTCTGTAGTAGGTTACCTTCATATAGTGTGCTTACAATGCACAGTCACAGACACCGTTTATGATTCCTTTATTTTTACCAACAACTCTATGAATTGGTACTCTTATCCCCACTTTCTAAATGAGGAAACTGAGGCACATGAATTTGAATATCTTGCTCAAAGACGTGCAGTTAGTAAGAGATGGGGCTGTATGTGAAATCCAGCAGTCAGCTCCAGACTTTTCTCTGAACTGCTATTTACACTGCTTAGAAATGTCTTCTAGAATGTAGGTAAAATTAGGTGAGGCAGAGTTATTAAGTAAAGGAAGACATCCACTGATTGTTTTGAGTGGGATTCCCTCATCACAACCTAATACACATTTATGAAAATTTATCATTGTGCTGGGAAATTTGCCAAGTAAATTAAATAAGCTTAGAATGCTGCTTTTGAGGAGTAAATACATCCTGAAGTTTACTTAATTCTTTCTCTCCTCCAGACTTCCCTAGAAAAATCCATACTTGATACTATTTTGTTGTCAGTAACTTTCCCTCTTCCTGAAGAGTTCCCTCCACTGTCTCAGTGCTCCCCTGATACCCCTTTGAAAGCAGATAATAACTATATCAATTCCACATGGCTCTGATTCTTCTTACTACCTCATACTGCATTCAAAATAACTTATTGTTTACTATTATTTATAACAAGAAAGAGTATCCTGATGGCTTCTCAATGCTGGTAACATTTGAAAACATATATGATTCAGACACTAGGATTACCAACACTAGAAATAAAGCTAATTCCCATAAAGCTACAATGAATTTTCTCAATTCTGTTTTATTTTCTAAAATAAAAAATTCCAATTATATAAGTAATGCTTGTTAACCAGAAAGCATTTCAATTGCACTTAACTATAGTAAGCAGAAAATGAAAGTCTCCTTAAGTTCTTTTTTGGCGTGCACCTACAACCCCATACTTCACCTCTAGGTGACCAGTGACACCTTGGTGTATCTCCTTCAGGATGTAAGGTTTTTCTTTCCCTTTGCACACATTAGTAGGTACATGATAAATAGTTCAGTAGATTAAATAAAAATAGGTAGATGTTTGCAAACTATTGTAAAATTGCATCACGTCCTACATTCTGCTCTGCTATATTCTCCTTAATATCATGGACATAGACATTCTCTTTCCAATTATTAAAGTCTGCATAGTAAATGTATTCCGTTATATGGATGTTCCATAATTGATTTAACCAATCCACTATTCATAGATAAATATTTGATTTTTTTACCAATGTAATAAAAGGTGAAAAAACAAAACTTTAAACTCCAATTGAGTTTGAAATCTAAGTTTTTAAAAATCTGCATTATAATTGTGAACAATTATTGCTAAAAGCACTTCTGTTTTTAAGACTGTCTTCATACTCTCAGTTGAGTAGCTCCATTATGGTTGGTGTCTAAATATTCAATAGTGCAGACATATTTGGCATTAAAGGCATATTCTCTCAGTATAAATTAACCAGCATATTTGTATTTGTTCATTTTCTCAAATATTTATTATCAAATCCAACTGGTTTGCATAAAATATGAATAAACTAGTAGATATGTTGATCCCAAATATGAAAGTAATTGATATTAACACCAAATCTTCTGGCTGAGAAGTAATTTATGAAATAATAATGGCTAGTCTCCAACTATTATGGTGGGAAACCAGAAGATAAAGCACATAATTAAAACCCATATTATTAATTATCTATTGGAATTTAAGTTTGAAAAGAAAAAAAAACAGTGATTAAAAATTATTTATTGTCAAACTTATTTTCCATCTTATTGAAATTCATAAATATTTTTTAAATTTTTTGAAGTAAGTCCATATTGCTTTCCACAATGGCTGCACCAATCTGCATTCCCACCAACAGTACATGATCTAATGAGCAATGATGAACTAACAAGCAAAATAAAGACACTCATAGAGAGCAGGCTGACAGCTGGGGGCGGGGGTGGGGGTGGAGTTGGAGGGCTGGGTAAGGGGGCTGGAAGGATTGAGAAAAAAAAGGAAAAAAGAGAAAAAAATTCATGGATATGGATAAGCATGTGGTGATTGCCAGAGGGTGGGGGTGGGGAAAAGTGGAGAAGGGTACAGGAGGTATAAATTGTGATGGAAGATTTGGAGTGAAAAGAAAAAAATGAAATTGTCTCTATTGGCAGATGGCATGATTTTTTACATAGAAAATCCAAAGAATCTAGAAAATGTTTCTAGAATTATCAAGCAATTTCAGCAAGGTTACAGGATACAAAATAAAACATAGAAAATCAATCATATTTTATTACTAGAAATGAACACATGGAAAGCAAAATTAAAATTACAATACCACTTATAAATACACACACCAAGACAGTTATATATAAATCTAATAAAACATGTTTAGTACCTTTAGGCTGAAAAACTAACACTGATGAAAGGAATGAAAAGGATCTGTATAAATACCATGTTAATGGATTGAAAGATTTAACACAGTGAAGATATTAGTTCTCTCCAAATTGATGCACAAGATTAGCTTAAAATTTATAAAGAAAGGCAAAGGAACTAGAATAAAATTTTTTTGATATGGAAGAATAAAATGGGAGGAATCAACCTGCCTGATTTGAATATTAATTGTATATGTCCCATAATCAATATTGTTTAGCATTGGTGGAAAGATAGGCACATAGATCAATGAAAAAGCAGATCTACCCAACTAATTTACAGCAAGGACAAAAAGAAATTTAATTAATAAAATATAGCCCTTTCAACAAATGGCTGGAGTACAGACTCCTACAAGGGATAAAAAAAGTTTCATACCTTATGCATCAAAAAATCCAAAATGGGTAAAAAAAAAATCTAATTGAAAAATAAATAAATAAATAAATTACAAAAAATTAAAAAATAAAAATAAGCAAAAGACATAAAGAGATATTTCACCAAAAGAAATGTTCAGATAGTAATGAAACTCATGGAAAGGTGTTATTTGTCAGTAATCATTAGGGAATGCAAATTAAAAGTACAATGATCAGGGGCCTGGGGAGGTGGGGACTGGTTGAATGAAGGGAAAGGGACTAGTCAAAGAACGAGTGTAAATAACCCACGGACATGGACAATGGTGTGGGGATTGACTGAGGGGAGGCTGGGCAGAGGAAGGCAAAGGGGGGAAATTGGGACAACTGTAATAGCATAAATGATTAAATATCTTTAAAATTGCAATAATAATCACCACTCATGTGTCACAGTGACTAAAACAACAACAAAAAATGAAAACAACAAATGCTGGCCAGAATTTATTCATTGCTAGTGGGAGTATAAAATGATAATGCCACTCTGGAAAACTGTTTCTTAGTTTCTTATAAAACAGAAGATGGACCGCCATATGACCCTGAAACTATACTTCTGGGCACCCATCCCAGAGAAAGAAAAATGTGTGCTCGGAAACACAAATTACACAAATGTGTATAGCAGTTCTATTCACAATAGCCTTCTCCTGAAAACAACTCAGATGTCTTTCAATGAAGGATGATTAGATAAATTCATACCTCCACACCATGGAGTACCACTCAACAATGAAAAGGGATGAACTGTCGATACACACAATCACAAGGACAAAGCTCCAGGGAATTCTGAAGAGTTAAAAACACCAATCCCTGAATTTTGCATACTGTATAATTCATTTACATAAAGTTCTTAAAGTAAAAAAATTATAAAAAATAAAGAACAGATTACTAGTTGTTGGAGATTAAAGTGGGGTGGAGGTGGGAGAGAATGTGACTCTAGGAAAGCACCATAGTGGGTCCTGATGCTAATGAAAATGTGCTATGTGATGACCACATCCTTGTTAATATATTGGTTTTGATATCATATTATCATTTTGCAAGATACTAGCATTGGGAAAAACTGGTAAAGAATACATGGAGTTTTTCATTTTTCTGTGTTATTCCTTCCCACTGCACTACAAGTATATCCATATAAAGAGTTTAATGTAAAATACAAGATGCTCCTAAAAGAATTACCATATCTGACATGTGTCCTGGATTACTAGTGCATTAGTTTAAGAGCACTACTCTAACCAATTTCAAAATGCAAATTTAATAAACTTTTAAAATTTAGAAAACCAACAGATGGTTGCTGTTATTCGTCTTATTGGTTGAACTTGAAATTGCTGTTGTTTTCATCAGAGATAGTAGTAGTGCATATCCCTTTTTTTCTGAAACAGTCTTCTGTTAACTAAGATGATTGATTATTGATACTGGAAAAATCTGCACTTGTAATTTAAACAAAAACCATTGCCATTTAACAAAAAGGGTTTCCCCACCCCCCACATTCTATCCCAATGATTCGACCGCTACAAGGAACATAACTTTGATGTGATATTTGTGCTTTTTGGCCTGGTGTGAACTCATGAAGTAATTCAACAAAGATTTCTGATGCATTAAAACTAAAGAGCTCCCACACCTGTGATCTTTAAATAAGATTTCTATTTATTACTAGTTTTATCACCAGACTGACAAATCAATGCATTAAAATAAAGTTTATTTTTCTATTGTATCTCTGAGAAAAAAATAAATGATATGTTCCTAGGGAAAAATATTACATACACACACACACACACACACACTAAAGAACTTTCAATGAAAACATTTTTATAACAATAAAGCTAATTCAAAATATTAAGATAGAATTGGTTATAAGCACTTTATGAAATTAAAGTATTTATTAACACATACTCTGAATGAAGTTGTGTTCAGTATTTCAGGCACATTATCTCTTTTCTTTGTAAGTTCTGAAAGGTGAGAATCCTTATGTCTATTTGAATGGTAAGAACACCAATTTAGAAATGTTAAGTGACTTACTTGCCCAAAGAAGCATAGGTAGTAGTGATAAAAAATAACTACTGAAGTTATTTATAAATTAAAAAGTGTCACTGATATGTGTTTTAGATGAGTTGTTCATTTTACTTCAAAAATTTTGTGTGATAAAAACTATTATTATTCCAATTTAACATATAACAGACTCTATACTTGTACATGATTCGTGACAGTGCCAGGATTCAATTCACATAGCCAAACTTGATCAATATTCTCTGCCAAAAATACCTGGCAGATTCAGAATTCAGGTTCTTTTTGCTCTGGGAAGAATTAATTCCTATCTAAACATACACACACGCACATGCACACACACCTCATTTAAACAGTCACATAGACATTTGGTGGAAATATTTCTGTGCTTTAGATCTGTTACTCTTTTTTTCTAACATGCCCTTAGTAGAATAAACTTGTAATCTTCTTTACTTGCAGTTTGTCTTTTTTAGCTTGGGGTGCCATAACAAAATACCATAGACTGGCTAGCTTAAACTACAGAAATATAGCTCTCAAAGTTCTAAAGGCTAGAAAGTACAACATCAAGGTGAAGGCAAGGTGTATTTAATTCTGAGAACTTTTTTCTTGGCTTTAGGTGGCCACCATATCGCATTTTGTTCACATGATCTTTTCTCTGTGTGCTCTGGTGTCCCTTTTATAAGAACACTCATCACATCAAGGGAGCAGCACCCTCATGGTCTCAGTGAACCCAAACAACCAAACCAAAGGTCTCATCTCCAAACACCATCACATTTGGGGTTAAGACTTCACATATAAATTTTGGAGGAACACATTTAGTCCATAAAAGTTTATTTTTATATGTATAAGAAATAAACAAAAGACCAAAAAGTATGCAAACTTAAAAAAGAGCTTAAAAGTTTATTTTTCTAAATTCTACTTCTTAGATATTTTTCCTCTTTAATTAGGTAAACACATAGGCTTCAGGTTAAAAATCATATAGAATTGCACTTACATATCAAGCTTTAGAAAAATAATTCTTCAAATGAAAATGAGAATTGTAAAATATCCCAAAAGAGAATTTTTGTTTCCAGACAAGATGGAGCAACCTTCCTCCTTTAACAATTTTTTTAATTTTGAAAAAAACATGAACAATTTAGTAAAAGGCCTGAGCTCTATAATCCTGGTTCCCTACATTTGACTGTAGGTCAGGACTGTGATCCCTGAGAGAACAGAAACAAGCAGGGTGATCCATGTGATTGCGCCAGCTTGGTGCTCGGTGCTTGTATTTTCGGGATGCAGCACTGGAAGGACGAGGACAAACAGAGCTTGCTGCTGAGAGAGAAATCACAATTCAGGGAGGCCAATGTGTCTAAAAGTAGGGGGCTTCCTGAAAAGCTACAGAAGTTAGTCAGAGAAGTCCCAGTAATTCATTGCTGCTAATCTGTACACATTTGAGAGAAAAATATCTAAGGCCAGAAAAAGAACCACCTGGAAAGAGTACTTTAAATATTTCCAGGACTCACCAAGGGCTGGGAGGAGTTTGTTTTTCCAAAAAGGTGGAGTGGAGATTTCTCATTACACATAAGACATCAGGCAAAGACCTCAAAACAGCCTCATCAGTGTGGCTCTAAGATGCTCAGGATCCATCCTAAGAAAATGTATACATTATAAGGTCAATTTCCAAGAAAGTATTGAAAAAACTGGGTTTCTTTACTAAAACATTACTGATGATAGTTCAATTTTTAGTTTTTTCAGTAAGCACCATACCATTCTCCACAATGGCAATACCAATATACATTCCCACCAAACAGTGCCAGCCAAGTGTTCCCTTTTCTCCACACCCTCACCAACGCTGATTATCTCTTATTTTTTTGATAATGGCCATTCTAATATGGGTAAAGTAATACCTCATTGTGGTTTGATTTCCATTTTCCTGATTATCAGTGATGTTGAACTTCTTTTCATGCAGCTGTTGGCCAACAGTATGTCTTTTTTGAAAAAATGCAGTCAGTTTCTTTGCTATTCTTAAGGGAACTATTTGTCTTTTTGCTTTAAATATTTTGGATATTAACCCCTTATGAGATACATGATTTGCAAATATTTTCTCCTATTCTGTTGATTTCCTTTCATTTTGTTCATGGTTCGTTTTGTTGTGGAGAAAGTTTTAGTTTATGTAGAGCCACTTGTTTATTTAGCTTTTGATACCTGATTTGGTTACATGACCAAAAATGTATTGCCAAGTTCAATGTCAAGGAGTTTTTCTCCCTATGATTTTTTGTAGGAGTTTTAGTTTCAGGCCTTACATTTGGGTCTTTAATCCATTTTGAGTTAATTTTTGTTAGTGGTATAAGATAGAGGTCCAGCTTTATTCTTTGGCATTTGAATGACAAGTTTTCCCAATACTATTTACTGAAGTAAGTATCCTTTTCTCGTTGTGTGTTCTTGGTGCCCTTGACAACATTTAGTCCACTGTGTAAGTGCGAATTTATTTCTGGGCTTTCTTTTCTGTTCCATTGGTCAGAAAGAAACTAAGTGTCTATTGATGGAGGAGTGGATAAAAAACATAATATGTATGGAATGTTACAATGGAGTACCATTAGGCCAATCTTATAGAATCAGAGAGTAGAATGATGATTACCAGGGACCTGGGGGAGCGGGAAATGGGGAGATGTATGTCTAAATTTTCAGTCATAGCCCTGGGTGGCGTAGCTCAGTGGATTGAGTGCGGGCTACGAACAAAAGTGTTGCAAGTTCGATTCCTAGTCAGGGTACATGCCCGGGTTGCAGGCCATGATCCCCAGCAACCACACATTGATGTTTCTCTCTCTCTCTCTTTCTCCCTCCCTTCCCTCTCTAAAAATAAATAAATAAAATCTTTTTTAAAAAACCCATTAACTGTGTTTAAAAAAATTTTTTTTCAGTCATGAGATAAAAATGTTCTGAGGATCAAATATACAGCATGGCACCTATAGTTAATAATGTGCTATTGCATACTTGATATTCATGGAGAGTAGTTGTTAATCATTCTCATTACAAAAAAAAAGAGTTAACTATATGAGGTGATAGATGTGTAGAGTTGTTAATTAACTTGATTGTGGTAAACATTTCATAATGCATATGTATACCAAATCATTATGTACACTTTAAATATACACAATTTTATTTGGTAATTATTTCTCAACAGATCTGGAAAAAAATAAGTGATTAATGGTATAGTTAGCTGTGCTTGTCACATAGGCTGTGATGGGTAAATATGAGTCTCAATGTAAATAGAAGTGACTTGTCTTTCTGGTGTATCATAACCTCTTTGCAAGGATAATAAGCATTGAATTTTGTGATTCTTTTCCTTCTCCTTTTTAATTCTCCTCTCTTTTATACTTGCTGTCTTTCCTTCATTCCAGATGTCTATCCCAAACTTAAACACTAAACATACTGACCTTTCAGCATAGTTCTGCTGTGACAGTGTCATCCGAGTCTCCTGAGTGACCTCTTAGTACTCTTCTGTTCTCCCTCTTTGCCAAAGTGAACTTCGTAATATCATAATTCAACCTACCAAAAAAGAAACTGTTGTCTTCCCTAATTACCTATTCCCTTGAAATAATGATACTCCACCATTGAAATTAGGAATTTTACTGTATTTAGGGCAAATACTAGCAGGCACTGTATATTTAAGTGGATGTAGCAAAGAGCTGAATGTTAGTAACTGATAATGCTTAAATAATACATTATACAAGAGAATTCACTTTACCTCTTTGAATAATGAACATGGTATCTATCCACAAACAAGGGTTCAAAATTATCCACTTTCCTTGGCTACAAGGCAACATGATATATGTAAAGGATACAATTGAGAAGGTAAAACCGATGTCAAACAAGGATAAATTCCCATAACCAGTCCACAGAATTGTCAGGCAATCCTCCATAATTCTGAGTCTCCAGTTGTCAAAGTACTATGTAAAAAATCATGTTTTATGCCCCAGTACTTCAAATTATGCTATTATGATTTTACTATATATGTACTTGATTCTTTGAGCCTACAAAATGATAGAAATAATAATAGATTTATCTAAACACAATAAAGCAGAGTATGTTATTAATTGTAAAAAATAATACAGGGTGAAGGTTCTTGTCTTTCCTGACTTGGAATACTTCTTTCTAGTCCCTTCTTGCCTGCAAGGTCTCTTTTGAGAAATCAGCTGACAATCTGATGGGAACTCTTTTGCAGGTAACTGTCTTCTTTTCTCTTGCCGCTTCTCAGATTTTCTCCTTATTTTTAATCTTGGGTAATGTAGTTTTGATGTGCCTTGGTGTGTTCCTCCTTGGGTCCAACTTCTTTGGGACTCTCTGAGCTTCCTGGACTTCACATGGAGGGTTATAAACAAGGGTGTGGGAGGGGGAAAGAAGGGGAAAAGGTACAGAGAGTAAGTAGCATAAATGGTGGGTAGAAAATAGACAGGGGGAAGTTAAGAATAGTATAGAAAATGTAGAAGCCAAAGAACTTATATGTATGACCCATGGACCTGAACCAAAGCGGGGGGGAATGTGGGTGGCATAGGTGTGCAGGGTGGAGGGGAATGAAGCAGGGAAAAAAGGACAACTATATAGCATAATCAATAAAATATATTAAAAAATAATAATACAGGGTAAGGCAAAAGTAGGTTTACTGTTGTATGAGAAACATAGTTTACTATTGTATTGTTTATTAATTATTGTATTATTTTCCATATGAACAGTTATAAATTTTCTGTTTCCCCAGCTGTATTCAGTAGCCTAAGGTACAAAACAAAACTCTTTGGCTAGTTTGTATTTTGTGTATATGCTCTTTTTAAATCTTTCTAAGTAAATTACAAATGTTTTATTAAGTTCCATAAAGCCAACATTAAGATAGTTCTAGTGTAGCCCTGGCCAGGTGGGTCAGTTGGTTGGAGCATCATCCAGTGCACCAAATGGTTGTTGATTTGATCCTTGGCCAGGGCACCTTACCCAGGTTGCAGGTTCAATCCCTGGTCAGGACATGTATAGGAAGACAACCATTTGATATTTATCTCTCACATCAATGTTTTTCTCTCTCTCTCACTCTCTCTCTCTCCCCTCCCTCCCTCCTTTCTCTCTCTTTCAAAAAAGTCAATAAACATATCCTTGTGAGAAGGTTAAAAAAGAATAATAAAAAATAAAACTTATAGTCCATTGCATATGAAATAGAGGTAAATTTTGAGCAAATTAAAATTGGGCACAACAAATAATAGTTCCATGTAAATAAGTAGATAGTTTATAAAAAATATCTTAATACTTTTGTCTATTGTTGTAAACTATTTGGGGATAGGCTCTCTAATTAGTGATCTATAGAGTCATTATTTTTTAATGTATGCATTTTTACATTTTCAGGTTATTATGATAATAGGATGGTTAACTATTCAAGTATAATGACTGTTGAACTCTGTTAAACTTGAATTGGTCTATTCTTCAATTTGCATATTGAAGAGCTTTTATCATACAAATTCCCTGCATAATTTAAGTTATTGTTTGTATCACTGAAGTGACGATAAAGACCCACACTGCTAGATTATATTTATGCCTAAAAGTACCAAAACACCTTTTAGTTTCTCATAGCTGATAGTTTCATACACTTTAAAAATATTCATTTTTAGTAAGAAAAGTAATACTTTTGCTACAGAAAATTCAGAAGGCAAAGTATAAAATGTATATTAGAAATGCAACAATTTGCAATTTCAAAATTTAGAAAAATAATATTAATATTTTCTGTACTTCGTTTAGCATTGCACACACACATGCCATAAAAGGCACTAGTACACAACTCATTGTGTCCTACATTGGTAAGAAATGTCTCATACAGTGTTAAGGAGCTCCAGACTTTAGAGGTTCTGGGAAGATGGATAAAGCCGAGATGAACTTGGCTTTATGTGATGATCCAATGTTTGGTGGGATAGTGCCCTCAGCCTTGTTGCTGCTCCCTCTCTGTATATAGACATAGATAGATAGAAGGTAGATACATACATACATACATACATACATACATACATACATAATAGAGATAGATAGAGATGTTATAGATACAGATACAGATGTGTGAGTGTGGGCTGTGGAAATCGGTGTATTTTTATATCTTGAGACACAGATTTTGTTTTTCTTTTTCTTGTTTACCATGTGAAACATGGGTACCTGTATCAGTGTCTGATAGTAAGTAGGTACTCAAAAATATACTGAACATCCTCAAATATTTATTGAAAAGTAATTTAAATTTAAATATACTTTTTTCTTCAGTGATGCTTAGAAGATTAGAAAGAACACAGAAAATTCAGGTATTTGGGTTCATCTTGGGTTGGACATTTTCCAGATCAGACTTTCCAAAGGAGAAAATATCAAAGAAGAAAAATCATACTTACAAGAGAAAGTTTCTCATTATTGATTATAACTCTAAGTGGATACGTGCACATAATGAAGACAGGAGGCTTGTACATAGAGAAAGTACTGCACTGAACACATACCGAGATTGAAGAACTCCTGAGCATTAAGGAATACAGCAGAGCATTCAATGCGTGATTAGGTTGAAGTCAGCCAGGATAATGGGAAAGGTTTGAATAGAACAACAAGTGTTGAGGTGGAGAGGGTTGTTGTGGGACAGGTTTTAATGACTTTGACAAATAGGGAATAATTAGGAGGTCAGTCGATTATTATGTCAGGAAGGAAGAAAGGGGATGAGGCTGCTGAAGAGAGTGAACCACAAACAATCAAATGGTACAAATGTGTAAGAGGCAGTGATAGATTAGAAGCCAGAGCTTGATTGGGCTGCAGTGGAAGGAACCCATAGGAAAAAAAATGGGTCTATTTAGTTAGAGAGTTAAAAAATCTTTAAAAATGAGATGGAAAATAATGAATAGCTTACTCAAATCAGGACTTCATTCTATTATTCTTTTTTTTTGGTATAATTTAATCATTTTTGCTTGACAGAAGCAAGTAAGAATTGCAGCATAGAAAACATGGATAAAATTTCTTATTTTCCCATTGTTATGGAATTATTTCTTCATAATGTTTATATACAGAACTTCATAAATAATTAAGCTGATGTGAAAGTAAATGTAACTTTTTCCATAAACAACAGTGACCTAACATGATAGCAAATTTGTTACTGAGGAAACCATATAATTGTCCAAGCTTCCCCACCTTTCCCAGGATAATGGGAATGGTTTGGCTGATCAAAAAGTAGATGTCTGCCACTGGTGCGGGAGTGAGTGGCAGAAAGGCCCAGTTCCTGGAATGTCCACATGGACCTTCATGTGGCCGCTGTGTCTCTCAAGTGTTTGCCTTTTCATTCCCCTTTCATATCTTTAAGAAACAAAAAATGTACTTCATACTTCTATATTTAATGTTAAAACTTAGTATTCCCTATCTAATCAGCAAACATACTATCACCCCTTATACTAAACAATATACTGGAAGTTCTACCTATCAGTGTAAGATTTTTAAAAATAGAAGGAATTGAAGGATAGTAGCAAAATTATAGTTGTTCTCAGAGAAAATGTTGTCTATTCAGGAAACACAAATGAATTGACATCCAAATTATTAAAATTAATTATGAAATTATAAAAATTAATGACAGTTTAGAACAATTAATGAACATAAGATAAACTATTTTTAAATCATAGTTTTATATTTCAGCAACTGGGAGCTCTGAAATATAATTTAAAAAATATGACCTCCCTGACAGCAAAAAAATAGAGAAAAAGTAGTAGGTTATTGGATAATATGGTTAACTATTGTAAATATGACAATTCTCTATTCATTAATATACAAATTTCTGAAATTATAAGTAAAATCTAAAAGTTTTTAAATAAAAGTTTAAAGGATTTAAAAAGGTATGTAAAGGTGAAAATTCCCAATTAGTGAAGAAATTTATAAAGAGTAAGAAGAAGAAGAAAAAGAAAATGCAGCTACTCATTGAACTGGGTATCAAGACAATTAGAATACTGTGTTGATAAAGGTAATGTGCTATATATTTCACAGAGAAAGAAAAATAGATTAATGAAACAAAATGAGAATTCAGAGAAAACCCCACATGTGCATGAAAAGTTGATTTAGGGTGTCCATGATATATCAATGGAAAAGGACAAACTCTTCAATAATAGCTTTCCTAATAATAATAATAATAATAACAATAACAATAACAATAATAAGAAAAGTTCTTGGCTTTACAACATATGCGAAATTCAATTCTTATAAATTATCTTCCCATATATTAAAAAAATAATTATTTTAAAGCTTTAGAAGAAAATGTTTCCCTCAGATTAGAATAAAACCCTTTTAGATAAACACATAATTCATAAAGGAATGTTAATTTCACTATATTAAATATAATACTTCTAGTTACCATAAGACCCCAGCCAAGAAATGAGAAAGCCAAGGCAGATGGCAAAGAAGAGACATTTGCAAGTTATTGAACAGAAAAGAATTGGTATTTAGAAAATATTAGTAATACCTACAAATCAATAATAAAACAAAAGTGATTCAATAGTAATTCAAATACTATAATCAGGCAACTCATGGAATAAATCATTTGGCTAAAAAATCTTTAAAGATACTATATTTCACTTGAAATCAATACAATACAAATAGAAATCAGAATGATAAATAATTTGATACTTTAATATTTTATAAAATTTAAGAAGTCAGTTTTAGTTTGCTAAGTCAGACGTTTCCTGGTTAAAATCTGTAATTCACCCCCATACACGGGGGCAAGGAAAAACTGAAAAAAGGCAGACCAATCTAGATTGGTAGGTGGCAGTTTTAATAAGCAAAGGGACTTACTATATAGAAGGCTTTACTTGGGTTGTCACAAGACAAACAGATATCTGTACCTGCCCACCACAATGCTAAAAGTTTGTACAGAGACCTTAACTGGATTCAGTCACATGTACTGTACAGATGGTCCCAACAGTGCATTGCTCTCTTGAAGCTGGGTCCTTGAAAACAACTCCCACTGTGGCAACAGTGGAAAGAATATGCATTGCAAGGATAAGGGAGGGGAAAGGGAGCTGCTGACTGCAGGGCCAACTCACAGGCCAACTGGCAATCACGTCCTCTTGATGACCTCCTCCAAAATCTGCATTACCTAATATTGCAGAGGACACCAGGCAGCAGATGTGGCTGGAGAGGTGTAAGATGTAACAGCTTCTTGACAGAGAATATTGGCTACCGATGTCCCCCTTTATCCACTAAGTCCACCTCTAGAAACATAATCTAAAGAACTCATAGATATCACCCAAGAGGGCAGAAAAAAGAAAGTTCATACCAACCCTATATATAGGAAAAAGTAGAAACCACCCGACTATCCATCAACAAAAAATGGGTAAACATATTATGATATAAGCATATAGTTGAATACAAAGCAGTTCTATGAAAAGAAAGAAGTTAAAAATTTATAAATCAACATGGATAACACTTGAAATAATGTTAAGTGGTAAACCTAACTTACAGAAAGAAACAGAATAAACAGCAAGTATATGTGTGATATATGTATATGTGAGCACATAAAGAGTATGAAAACATGCACAGATAGATAGAATCCAATTGAAGATAGAAGCTACTTCCTTACGGCTGGGAGCACCACAGTGATGTATTTGAGGAGCGGTACTGTACAGGCAGTTCAACTGTGATGATTTATTTCATTTCTTAAGCTAGGTACTGCTCACCAGATGTATATTATAGTATTCCTTGTATTCTTTATGTGTTTACGGTTTTATCATTTCTAAGAGTTGATTGCACTAGTACAGATGATAGCAGCCAAGAGCCTGAACTATGATGTAGACCTCAGTGACAAGAGAAAACTGCTCTTGTGAGGAAGACTTAATCAAATAATTACAACTTGGTCATTAACTTGGGAAGCAAAAAATAGATTTCTGGCTCAGGACTCAAGTTGATAGTTTCACTAACAAAGACAGGGAGAATCTGGGGAAGAGAAATAGGTAGCTCAGCCCTCTGCATTTAGGTTATCTGGCTGTTGTTGCTGAGGCATGCTTCACTTTTTTGTTTTCAAGCAAGAGCAACCTCAGTTTCTGAGGTTATCCACAAGCTCTAACTTCCAAGTGTAAAATTCTTCCCATCATTTTGTAGTGAAGTACAAAAGATCAATGCATAAAATGCAGGGTTGACTCATTGCAAAGTTAAAGAAATGACCATAGCGAGCCTGCTATGAGGACAGGTGCCAATCTCAAATTGAATTATAATGGGATTCTGGTTATTGCATAGTTTTGTTTAACCTCATGTTCCAGCCTGGACTTAGACAATCATTGCCCATCTGAGCTGCAAAAGACCTCACGAAGCACTTTGGCCCAAACCACTCTGCTGGCCTATGAATAGCTGAGCCATTCCAGACAAACGTTTGGGTTTTTTTTTGTTTTTTGGGGGTTTTTTTAGAGAAGGAAAAGGGGGGAAGGAGAGAGAGAGAGAGAGAGAGAGAGAGAGAGAGAGAGAGAGAGAGAGAAACATCAATGTGTGGTTGCTGGGGGCCAGGGCCTGCAACCTAGGCATGTGCTCTGACTGGGAATCGAACCTGCAATGCCTGGTTCACAGCCTGCGCTCAATCCACTGAGCTACTCCAGCCAGGGCCAGACAAACGTTTTTTTAATGGCTAGCCTTTGAATCTTTTCCAAGTCCTCCACGTTCTACTTATCCTTATAATGCTTTACAATTGGAGGGAAGTTTTTGCTGTTGTTGTTGCTTGACCTGAAGTATCAACTGAATTTAAAAAATTATTTTCCTTCTGTGTACCATCTAGTCTTCATATAAAGAATTGTGAATGAGTTAATATAATTTGATGGATTCAGATTTTTAAATAACACAACTTATCCTTTTTTAATGAATCACAGTGCTTTAGAAGTTAAATAATTTAAAATTAAGTTGAACAAAGCATTTGATTGTGGTTGGTAATCTTGCAGCAGCAGGAGGCTAGTCAGGATAATAACGAGGAAGGAAAATATAATGCTTCTCTATGTTTAGAATCAACTCAAGTCTTGTGGATTCTTAGCTTCAGACCAAATTTAAATTGCCTTGTGGAGTTTGTTTATTCTTGGGCAGACTTCCTGTTTCTCCAGGGAGAAAAATGCTCTGCGTGGTCCTAAAATAATCTCATATGGCTTTTTAGAACTTTTTTTTTGCTTTTATAAAACATTTTGAGTTAAGCAAGTTGGAATCATAAAAATAAATATTAAATTTTGCACCCAACAACATGCACTTTATGAGACCACAAAATTATGCAACATTTACATCTTCTCAAAAAAGGGATAAAGAGATTCTGAAATGAATATTAAGCACACATATGCTATATTTCTAACACATTTGATTTCTAATTTCATTTTATATTTCAAAAATATTCACTAAGAACAACACCTTTTTCTAGAACTAGACTATAAGCACCATGAGGAAAGCAATGTGTCTGTCTTATTCATTATCCACACAGGGCTTACTTAGCACAGTGTTTGTCTCAGTGTAGAAAATATTCACATTCTCACTGTTATGAAAACCTTGGGCTATTTGTATTTGTATGAATCTAGCATTTATTCTTAATATTTGTATTCTTTTTAACAAATGCTGTTGGGACAACTGGACTTCCACATTCAAAAAATTAAGCAGGACCCTGATCTTTCAAGTACAAAAATTAGCTCAAATTGTATTCAAAGAAATAAAAGTAAGAGGTAAAATTATATATCTGCTAGAAAAAAATAGGTTATATCTTCATGGTTTTGCATTAAGCAATAACATCCTTGATATGACATCAAAGGTACAAGAAACCAAATTAAAAATTGATAAGTTGGGCTTTCTCAATAGTTAAAAAATTCATGCTTCAAAGAACACCATCGTGACCGTGGACTTTGGACGGTGGATGTTGGTGTAGGTGTCAAATCCTGATGAAGCCATTCAATGTATTAAATGTGGGTCCATTCAGACCTTAAAGACTCAAATAGTGAATACTATCAAACATTACTGAAAAAATAAAAAATTCTTAAAAATGCCATGAAACACTATGCCCATGGATTGGAAAACTGAAAATTGTTAAGATGTCAGACATTAGCCATTAATTAATCTGAAGATTCAATGAGAACCCAAGTAAAACCTGAAAAAGTATTTTGTTTGTTTTGGCAGAAATTGGCAAGATCATTCTAAATTTCAGAGGTAAATGCAGAGAAACTGGAATAGCCAAATAATTTGAAAAAGAAGAATAAAATTGGAGAACTAGCATGACCTGACTTCAAGACTCACTCATTATAAAAATATAATATGTAAAACTGTTATATTCACATAAAATAGAAAAATAAATAGAATACAGCCCAAAATAGACTTGCATACATAAGCTACTTTATTTTTGAAAAGTGTGTAAAGGAAATTAACTGGAAAATGTATTTGTTTTTCAATAAAATGTTGAAAAAACTGTATACCAAAATGAAATAAATTTGAACTTTGATCTATACCTGGTATCTTATATGAAAATTAACTTAAAATTAATAACTGACATAAATGTGGAACATAAAATTATATAACATTAAAAGAAAGCCTAGGATATATCATCAAAAGCATGATCCATAAGAGAAAAACTAGATGAATTGTATTTCATTAAGATTAAGACCTTTTGCTCTTTGAAAGATACAAACTAGGAGTCAACATTTAGAAACCACACATTTGTTAAAGACATATCTAGAATATATAAAGAAAATTTAAAACAATACAAATTTAGAATAAACAAAATACTCTTTATCTAAAATACATATGGATGAGCTCTGGCTGGTGTGGCTCAGTGGATTGAGCACTGGCCTGCAAAACCAGAAGATCACCAGTTCAGTTCCCATCAGGAATTGACTGGGTTGCATGCCAGAGTTGTAAGCCAGGTCCCCAGTAGGAGGCACATGAGAGGCAAGCACATATTAATGTTTCTCTTCCTCTCTTTCTCCTTCCCTTCCTCTCTCTTTAAAAATAAATAAATAAATAAAATCTTTTAAAAACATGATGTTATTATATAATACATGTTATAAATAATATATAATCTTAAAATATGTTATTAAATATGTAATTATATATAATACATAAATATATATAATTATACATATGGATGGCAGTTGAACACATGAAAAGATGCTCAACATCATTAATCATAAGTGCGATGCAGTTTAAAACCACAATTAGATACCATCAGACATCTGTAACAATGTATAAATCTAAAAAGTCTATCAATTTTTGATGAGGATGCAGAGCAACTCAAATTCTCATTCCTTGCTGATAGGAATGTACAACAGTACATCCAACTTGTCAAACTGTTACACAGTTTCTAATACAGGTAAACATAAGCCTACCCAATGACACAGTAATTCTACTCTTAGGTTGAAAAATGGTCATATATGTTTTGAGAATGCTTTCTTCAATAATAGTCATAGAATCTTCATTCATAATCATTCCCTACACTAGAAAAAACTCAAACATCTACCAATATCAGAATGCATAAGTAAATGGTGGTACACTCATTCAATGGAGCTCTACATGTCAAAAATATATACATATATAAATAAGCTACTGCTACAAACAATGACTGATGAATCTCACAGATACATCAGTGCAAAGAAAGCAATAAAAAGTAAAGACTTATTACTTGTAAATTCATTTACATTTACATGAAGTTTAAATACTAGGAAAATTCATTGGGGTTATAGAAATATAATGATAATCTTCATATTTGAATATTGAAAGAGAAAGAATCACAATGAAACTTTCTTGTTCTTGGGAAGATATGTATAATAGCTATCATAGTCTCAGTGTAAATGTCATATGATTAAAATCTTCTAAGTCTTTCTAAGTACTCTTTAAAGATTTAAGAATACACAGCAAAATGATAAAAAGTGCATTGCCAACAGTTAAGATTATCAAACAATGACTTTGCAATTCATCAGCTCTAATCCAATAATCCCAACTGATTGCATTCATCTGTAGTTTATCAAAACTTTATACCTGAAATAGTATAAGCATGATTACATAAAAAATTACTCTTTTTTTCCTAACACCTATTCATTTTGTAAAAAAATAAAAAATCCAAGGGTTAACAAGGATATGAGATGCTTGTAAAGGAACAATTAACCCATTGGCATCATATTTTCTCCAATATTAACAGAAGTGTAAGAGGTGAAAAGTCTATTATCTAAACTTTAATTTTAGTCAAGCTAGAAATTATATAGAATGGAGATAAAAACATATTCTGAAATATGTAAGTCCTCATAAATAATGACATCCATGAACTAATTTTGAAAAAACTTACTGTATGAGAAACACCTACAAATTAATAGATGTGTTACATTAGGAATTCAAAGAAAAGCAGAGCTGGTAATGTTCCAATTTAATTAACCAGGTAAACAGAGAGTTAAGCTTAAGAAAATATTTATTAATACCGTTACAAAGTCAAAGGCTATCAAAATTTACTGACTACGAGAACTTTAGGGTAAAGTAATAAAATTAAAACAAGTATTTAATTAGTAAATATTACAACATAATAAAAAAATGTGCAGGTGTGTGAATACTTACATTGTATCTACATATGTATATATGTATGTTATGGATGAAGAGAAAGAGAAAGCAGCATTTCAAGAAGTGAAAAAGTTAAGGAACATTAACTTTATCAACTTAAAGTAGAAGTAATCTAATATATTTGGATATGAAAATTCTGTAAGTGTATTCAGAAAAGTAAAATTTTCTCCTCAAAGGAGAAAATATATGAAATGAAAAACATGAGAATTTTTCCCCTTGAAAAGAAAGGTTGTGATTAAAGAAAAATTATAAAGTAATCCATGGACCTTTATTTGTTTCAGATGAAATATAATTATAGGGCTTCATTTCCCAGAAAATTAAGGTGAACTTTAAGGGCTCAATTCAAAGTACATTTTGCTGTGATTTTTTTCTCCATAAATTACAGCTTCTCTATGCTTCTTAAAACACAAATTAGAGTAAAATAAAATCTTTCTCATATTTACTAAAAATACAATAAAATTAAATAAAAAATATTATTTTGAGTTATAAAAATATGGACAGGCTTTTTTATATTTATATCAAGTTTTTTGAAAAATGTTTTTGATAATACAGGAAGTCATAAAATATGAGTACTGTAAGATAAAATAAAAGCATATAAATACTCCTCTGTATTTTTCAATTTATAATAATTTTATGAAAAATTATAGTATTTCCCCCCTTTCTGGCTTCCCCTGGTTATTCCTTATGCATATGTAATCCAGATATAAAAATATATAATTCCTAAAGTTAATGAGGCATTTCGTCCAGCTCATTCTCTTCCTCTAAGCTAAATAAATTACATTTATATGTGCCTCTGGCTCCACTTCTGGCCATGACAGGGTAACTACTGATGAGCTATTAGTTTTTATTCCATGTACACTGTAAACCTATTAAAGTAATTATTAAAGTAAAGTGACTATTGAAGTAACTACTAGTAGCCATTAAATAATGGGCAGCAAATTACTGAATCCCTGAAAGAAAGGAAAATCAAGGTAATCAACTTGGGCATCACCGTAGGTCTTTATAAAGGGACATATCCTAATGATTGCACAGAAAGCTAGAGACCAAGCTAAAGACAGTGAGCTACTGAGCTGAAGAGACATATGTATATCAAAGTTTGGTTCCTTTGGAAAGTCTGGAACCTTTGGAAAACAGCACCAGAGGAAAAGGGAGACATACATATACTAGGAAAATATGTCAATGTAAAATGAAGTTTACCCTGGAATGCAAGGTTGGTTTAACATTTTAATATTAATATAAATTATACTAATAAATTTAAGATAAAATCATTTTATCTCATAGATGTGATGTAGGAAAATAATTTTTTAAATTATTAGTATCTGCCCATGATAAAATCTTTGGAAAACTAGAAATAAAAGGGAACTTCTGCAAACTAATAACTGAAATGTAATGAAAACTTACAGCTAACATTATACTTAATGATGAACTACTAAATGCATTCCCTCTCTATAGGAAACAAGGCAGCCCTACTCCTCAGTATTTACTCCAGGAAAGTAAAGTCAGCTTCACAAAAACTCATGAGCATTAATGTTTATGGCAACTTTATATTAGCCAGAAATTGGAAACAACTGAAATGCTGATCAATAGGAAAATGGATAAAGAAATGGTGGTGTACTCTTCCAATGGCCTTCTACCCATCAGTAAAGAGCAATTAATTACTAATAACAATGTAAATGGATCTCAAAACACTATGCTAAGTCAAGGAAGGCAGATACAAAGAAGTATATTTTTGTATGACTTCCCATGGATGATATTCTGAGACAGTTAAAGCTAATCCATAGTGAAGAAAGTAATTCAATGGTTGCCTACTGATGAGGATGAACAGAGGCTGACTGCAAATTGTCCAGTGGTAATTGTCCTGTGTGATGGAAGGGCATATTTTGACTTGGGTAGTTATTGCATGGAGGTATACATTTGTCATAACTAATCTAGCTCTACACTAAAAATATATGTCTTAACATTGTAAATAAATTCTATCTAGACATAGTTAACTAACACAAGAAATATAAAAGTTGTACCTCTTACAATTTTCTTAAACATAATAACTTGGTATATTTTATGTTGAGACAATTACCATCGTAAGAAATAGAAACATCAATAATACTTCATTACCTTGTAATTCATGGAAAGATCTTTGGGTCAGTTAGAAATGGGCTCTCCTCAATTTACAAGTAAATATTGGGTGTCTGCAATCTGCCTGGAGCTATGATGCCCAGGATGCTCAGGACACTGTGTCCCCAGAAGCTTAGAGTTTAATCAAGAGCTAAGATACTAGGACATTCGGCAAGTAATTTCACTTCCCAAGTTTAGGTTTCCACAAATGCAAACCAGAGATATGAATACCTATTCCACAATGTTTCTCTAAGGATAAAAGTAGATTATAGATGCGACTCAATAGTCCTAGAAAGCAATACAGGCTCAATAAATTGTGGTTTGAAAAATTATCAGAAAAATAAAAGCAAATAACAGAAAGCCCATATGACAAAAGGAGGAATAAAATTTTATTTTTTAAATGTCAGAGTAGTGTAAAAACAATGATATAAAATATATGGCAAGAAACACTGGTACAAATAGATGGGTATGATCTTTAAAACTTTCAAAGAAATTATCATGTATATAAACTTGTAGGGACTATGAAATGGTACTCTTTTTAAATTTTCTAATTATCTAATTCACTGTACTAATCTGGGATGAGTCATACTAAAACCTGATTAAGACAGCTTACAAAACAGTAAACTATACTATACGTTGACTTATAAACAAAAATATATTTATTGTAAATAAATTATTAGTAAGTCGATATCAACAGTTTATTAAAATAATACAGCAGGATAAGTGAGTTTATTCCAGGAATACAATGAACAGTTGACATTAGGCAGTCCATTAATGCTTTTCTTGACATTAATAATTTAAGAATCATCTCCAAAGAATCTAAAAAGGCAAATGCTAAAATTCAACATCCATTTGAAGTTTTAAAACTTTTAGTAAATTAGAAATTAAAGATTACTTTATAACCACTACTTTCAGTGATATAATTTTATGCCTAGAAAACATGAAAAAATCACTTGATAAATATCTAGAATACAGAGTACTTCAATACAAATGTTTGTGCATATGATAATTTTTAAAAATTATTAGTCTTTCTTTGTGACTGGTATTATATAGTAGAAAAAAGTTTTAAAGGCTTAAAATATAAATAGCCTAAGAATAAACATAATGACATTTTCTGGGACCTCTCTGAAGAGCACTGGAAAACCTCAGTTAGAAACTTAAAAGAATGCTGAATGTATTCCAAATTAATGTAATTGTCATTGTTTATCATGTACTAATTTCTAATACTCCTTTCCCATTTTTTCCACAGGAAACATGTAGCTTTCAAAACTTAGTACAGATTTGCCCCTTCCCAAACTGTTCACTAAAGTCTCACTTTTTCTGTCCTCTGGACTTTCTGCCCTCCATCTTCAGATACCTTAACTTGCTGTTGCTTACTTGTTGACTAAAATTTTACATGCCTATTACTCTCTGATAACACAGGTGGTTAACTGAACCAAAAATATAGTAGGTACAGATAATGCACTATGTTTTTTCTTCATTGAATATTTAGCAACAAAATCCATATAAATGCTTTCTGGATTATTGTTGATAGATATTATTTCCCATTTCAATTAATTTTGGAACTATTTAAAGTACAAAAATAGTTTTAAATACATATATTTGATATTAAATGTGTAGATTTCTTACAAAAAGAATTGCTGAGTGATCATGAAATTCAAAATGCATTCATCTAGCCTACATAGAAAGCCTTGAACATGTATAGCAATTCATACCTCAGTTTCCTCTGTAATGGAATTCACAGATCCATTTTCTCTCCCCAAGACCTCTAATTTTCTCCCAATACTTATGTTCAATATTCTACAGTTGCTGACTTCTGAGAATGCTGTGCATCTTCCTTTGCCCATGTCTAAGTTCACCTGAAGCTGTGGTAGCCAAATATTTGCGTACTGAAACTTCTCTCCTCTGGGCTTCTCTGCTTCTCTACCTGAAGTATTTCTCTGACACCAGGGAAGCTCAGTGAAGATGTACCCAAAAGGCCTAAGGGGAACCATACACCAATGTTGCAGCCCTCCTTGGCTTCCCAAGGGACAATGCTAAAGTGTGTTCCACATGGTTTCTCAACATTCACATGTACATCTCTGCATTAAGAAACAGTCCTTTGTTTTGTTAGCCTACTTTAAGCCAGTTTGCCATATGTAATAATACATTTTTATAAATAATTAGTAACATTAGAAGAATTTCATCCAAACTATGTTAAATCTATGACACTAAATTTTGCATTTGGTTAAAACATACATTTCTGAATGGAGTAAAAAAATACGTATTGTTTTAGTTTTCAGAACTCATAAAAACAACATTCCTAACTGTGGGTTCTTGAAGGCTCTTTGACAGCTTCTGAAAATTTCCTATCACTGAATATTTTTGCTTTTGCCTAATTAATATCAACAATGTATCAACAATAGACTTCTTACTGTCATAAATGCTTCCACTATCTGGCAGGATGCAATAAGCCCACTGTTTTTTATAATTAAATTTGCTTCTACACTAGCAAACTACTCCTTTTAAAGTTTACAATGTTCTTTCAATTAAGGTTTTGGAATTTGTCATTGGCATTCAAAAATGTCACAGAGTAAACTTAAAGCTTTTATATTTTCTCTTAAATGGTCATCTACTTTGAAAATTTTCTACTTGAACTGATCATCACAAAAAGAAATAGAATAAGTATAACTGTAAAAAATTAGACTAAATTAAACTAATTGTTTTAGGAGAACAAAAAACATGTTTCTATATCAGTAAACTTTAAAATCATGGACTTTAACATTCCATTCAAATTTGGGTGAATTATTTTTCAGCTTCAGCAGATTCTCTATATTTTTCACTTTTTAATGTAAATCACAATTTCTGCTCAGTATTTGCCTTAATGGCTTTCTCAAAAATGTGACCAATAAAATGTTATCCTAGATTCAGACAGTTCTTATTGTAAGTAACAATATTTACTATGTAACGCCTAATGAAAGAGCACTGACGTGAGAAGCTGGAAAATTAGCAGACATAAAGAGAACTGTACTGAAGTAAAGAGAATCATCTCTTGGTTTTCTTTTATATCAAATGTTTACCTCTTATGAGAAGCATTCTGTTTTGCAGACTGTTACCCTGGGTCTTCTCTTTTCTCATCTCTGTAAGCAGGTGTGAAGATGACAGCCTCCATGGTAGGAAGGCAAGCTAGATCAGAGTAACATTTCAAAAGAGGAACATATTAAAAGGAAAAGTTATCAAAACACTAGTTTATTCTTATTAAAAAGAGGACTTTCTTTTTATATATTATTTATCATCACTCTTCACTTACAGTTACAGTATTATATAATATACTAAAGGTCAAGACCAGGGCATAGACTTAAAAAATAGACAAGCAACTCTCAGATTACTTAGCTTGAGTAGAACCCTGGCTTTAGGTGAAGGTTGTAAGAGTCCAGCCTAGGTCACCAAAGCAGGAAACCACATAAAAAATTGACAGTCAAAGCCAAGGCCATTGGGCAATGTTCCAAAAAGAACCACTCACCAGAATTGCCTCCAGAGCATTTAAAAAACCCAGAATCTTGAGTATAACCTAGAGAATTAGGTTCTGAGTTGGATTCAAGCAACTGGATCCTTTAAAACTCTACAGGTGATACAGGTGTGTATCCAGGATGAAGATAACTGGTCTACCTTATGATAAAAAATATGGTTTTTTTATTAAATGACATTTATGATGAATTCCTCTTGAAATTTGTACACAAATCTTCCATGAACATAATATTATAGTAGGTATCTGAGAGAAGTTCTGTGATATATTCCAGATATCAATAAATATTTGTATAATATCAATGAATTAGCCTGCATATAATATACCAACAAGGTATGGATACTAAATAGTGTACCTCACCTCACTGACTCAATTTCAAAATATAAAAAGATGAATAAATGAATTGGAAGGCAGTATATTACTTTGAATTATATTACATTTTCTATGTATGCTTTTATGTAATAGTTGCATTATTTTTAAACAAGGTATAGATTAATTTTACTGCATTTAATCAGACTTTTTATTGATTTGTTATGTCATTTTAAATATGCTTCATTCCTATATTTTCATGTAAAATGGATTTTTGTTGTTAGTATTCTACTGTACTTGGATTTAAAAATTTTATCACCATATGGAGGGGAGTCGAGGGTACAATAACAAGGGTAACATAGCATTTATTGACCAAATTGTGGCATCATTAATATTTATACTATGACCACAGGTATAAACTTGAATTATGCCAGACAATTGGAATATGCGTTTATCTAATCAGTGGTCCTAAACAAATGCTTAGATTAATACAGAGATTATCCATTTAAGTTTAAAAAATAACTAGAAAAATTGCTTAATGCAGAAAAAGTGTAACAGAAGGGTCAGGCCAGATTGCCAGGAGAAGTCAGGGGGTGGAGAGAAAAAGTCCAAGTTGGAATTGAATATCAGATGTGGCTTGCCCTCCCTGCAAAGGGAGAGCCCGCCTGAGAAGGAAGATGGTCTAAGGCAATCAACCCAGCTTGAGACACAGGCTGCAAAGAGCCTGTGTGAGCTGTGGGGGCTGGACACCTGCCCCCAGTTACTGGACACTTTGCCCCCTTACACAATATGGTGGCTGGAAGAGGGGGCACAAAGGCAAACATGGCTGACTTAGCCCACACTTGGCTGAAAAGCTGGCTCCCATTGGCTTCTGGCATGTTGGGATTCTGTCCAACAGAAGGGGGACAGGAGCAGCTCTCTCTTGCTTTGCTCCACATGGGAGAGCAGCAGACGTCAGAACTGCTCAGGGCTCAGGCCCCTCATGGTAGGAAACCAGCTCCCAGATGCAGGGCCCTTGGGATGCTGCAACCCAGTGCAGCACAGCACATGGGTCCTGGACTGCTTCCCTTCTATTGCCCTGAGAGCAGCATACAGAGGCATGAACTGGACAGTTCCTGGAGGATGGAGCTTTCCCCTGCACAACTGTCTGGAATGATCTGGCAGCACACCCCAGATGCGCTGCCAGATCACAGAGAGAGAGCTGCTACTAGGGGACTCTAGTCCAACAGAGAGAGCCGGGGGAGAGGGAGAGGAAGAGGGAGAGGGAGAAAGAGATAGAGAGAGACTAGAGCTATAGAGACAGAGACCCATTTGAGTAACAACCTAGGCTACAGAAAAGCAATAATGGGGAACTTCTGGACATGGATTTGGATTTCAATTGTCCTGAACATGGCCGGTTTTCTGTGCTTTGTAGGAGAGATTGACTTGGTCAGCTTGGGGTGGGAATGTTTCCAGCCCCCTCAAATTGGGAACCCTGTTAGTAAAACCTATGTCTCTCCCCACAAGTCTTCGTGTTATGTGTATGCAAGGTGACAAGTGGCTGGACTCCAGGTTGCCTGGTTACAGGTAGTCTCAATACGTTTTCTTTTAAACTTGATAACTGCATATTGATTTTTAGTCTGTCATTGCTTATTAAAAAGGTGGTAGAGCAAAAATGTGTGTAACTTAGAGACTTTCTTGGTATCATCAATCCTTCTGTATCTTTTGTTAGTTGTTTTCTTACTGAGAACAGCCAGAATGGGTGCCTACAATATGCCTCTCCATCTTCACTAGGGGAATGTGTGTGTACACATCCTCTGTCAGACAAGATTCATGCAAGTTTTTTTTCCTTATCCTTAAGTGGGAATACTTTTTTCACTGCTTTTTGAGAGAGACAGGAAGGGAGAGATAAACATTGGTGTGAGAGAGAAACATCAATTGGTTACTTCCCATACATGCCTGGACTAGGGGTCATACCAGCCCAGACTGGGGATCGAACCAATGCTACAACCAACTGAGCCACAGCGGCCAGGACTCACACGGATTTCTATCATCAAACTTTCAGTAAGCACATGTGATGGATTCACTAATCCAATTTGAAAAAACTTGTGACAAGCTATAAAGTAGGCACCAGTTCTTGCTACGTTTTTTTTATTGTTTGTTTTTTTTGGGTGGGTTGGGTAAAAAAATTTTTATTGGAAAACAAATATACAACTTGGAATGAATTTGAGGCAAATTGTGCCATAAGCAATTTTTCTTTAAGTGGCTAAACAAAGTTTAAAAAGCAAGTAACAATAAAAGAAAATGTTTCTGGTAAAGACCAAAAGTACAAAAAAAATAGTGTACGAGTACCTGGATAATATACCCGTTTTACAATAGTGCAGCTTTAAGCACATATTGTTTACTGTCCATAGTCCACACAGAGTTGCAACTCCACACTGCAACAACATGCTGACAGTTCCTACAGAAAACTGCTTAAAAAAGGCATAACCCAGATGTTCCCTCATTGACCAACTCCTCCCTAAATTTAGATGTGCAGAAGGGCTTAGATATATCCAGAGTAAGCCACGTGCAACATGTTACTTGATCAATTTTCCAAAATAAGGTTTTGGGACAATGACAATAAGAGAAGAAAACATGGAGGAATGAAGTCCTAATTACTATACGTGCATTTTTTTTGACAGTAGGGGATACTTTTTACAGAAAAGTTACAAAGAAAAGGCAAATAAACAATTTTGCTCAAGAAATTTAACACACTGTGTACAATGCCTTCACTTTGCTGTCATCATTTGTACAAACTCTTCGTAGTTTACTTGACCATCACCATCAATATCTGCTTCCCTGATCATTTCTTCGTCTCTTCATCTGTTAACTTCTCTCCAAGGTTTGTCATCACACGGCGAAGCTCTGCTGCACTGATGTAGCCATTGCCATCCTTATCAAACACATGGAATGCTTCTCTAATTTCTTCACTGTCTGTGTCTTTCATTGTTCTTTCCATTGTTGTCAGAAATTCTGGGAAGTCAATTGTGCCATTACCATCAGCATCTAAATCATTAATCATGTCCTGTTACTCTGCTTCTGTAGGATTCTGCCAAAGAGATCTCATTACAGTTCCCAGTTCCTTTGTTGTAATAGTCCCATCACCATCCTTGTCAAATAGTGAAAAAGCTTCTTTGAATTCTGCAATCTGCTCTTCAGTCAGCTAGTCAGCCATGCTGCCTGTGCCGCCGGTCTCTGAGACGTGACCACACAGCCACTCGGCTCCTCCGCTCACTCACTCCACTCGGACTCTTGCTGAGTTTTTATAAACCACTGTAAGCCATCCTTCTCTAAAATGGATTATCTTTAGGTTCATCAACAAAATGATGACACTTTTAAAGTTATTTTTATTTTCAGATTGGGGTCTAAAGTATCTATATCAGACACAGATACACATAAATATTTTCCCATGGTTTCCATCTCGACATTATCAATTCCTGTGAAAGCAAGAATACATATTTTCAGACACTTTAAACACCATATCAGAACTTCAACCAATTCTTCAGAATAACTTCATGGAACTAAGAGTTGAGTCTGTATTCTCTATTGCGCTCCATGTGCTTACAAAATAAATTAAACATTTATTTTTTCCAAAAAGATTGAATACAAAGCTATCTAATATATCCACACAAAATCCCTCAGGGTTAGGAAAAATGTTTAAGAACTCAGGGACAGATTCCCAGGGACCAGTTCAACTGCGCCTTTGGAGGTAAACCCACAGATTCCAGTCATGCTGAGATTTTGAAGCAGTCCTATAACCTAGCTCCAGCCCTCTCAGCCCCTCTCAGCCCCTCCAGTAGAGGTCTCACCTGTCTCAGGGCCCAAGGGAGACCTGTCCTAATATGCCTTTGGAGCCAGGCCCACCTACATGAATCCAATTGTGGATCATTAAGTAACTCTGTGGTCATATTTCAACACTACTTATCAGTGGTTTGGGGAAGTCCTGTTGACCCAGGAACTGACAGTAGACACATGCATCCATGCCCTGAAGAAAGGCTTTCAGAGTATAATCTCAGCTATGGATGCTTTAACAGCCCTCTGAGTCCATTCTAGTCCTTCTGACTTGTGATCATGGGTCAATTTTGCCTACCCAGGTACCTGCTCAATCACTTATTTATAGGGGCCCTCCCAGGACCTATAGGGGAGTGCACACATCCATGCATGTGGTAACAAGCCCATCACTTTTGAACGGTAAAGTATACCATTGTCCCAGTGCCAGCCCTACAGGCCTAGGTTGGGAAAGAATCCTATCCACTCAGGGTCCAGCCAAAAATCCATGCCAGCCCAAACCCTGTAACAAGCTTGCCAAACAGAGATCCCTGTGCAAACACAGTTGCTACATGACTGGCTCCAATCCTACTTACTGTGATTGAAAACAATACCATCTACCTGGAACCTTACAATAAGAAATATTTACTTCCTAAAACCAGTCTGTAAACACTAGAAGTATCTGCTCCTTCAAATGCACAGACACCAACACAAGGCCACACGTATCATAAAGAATCAGGCAAATATGGCAACACCAAAGGAATTGATGAATTGGAAAATTGGAAAATGTAGAAAACTTACAAATATTTGGAAGTTAAACACATCCCTGAACAATCAATGAGTCAAAGAAGATATCAAAAGGGAAATCAAAAAGTATCTAAAGACAAACAGAAATGAAAACATAACGTACCAAAACTTATAGGATATAACAAAAGCACTTCTAAGAGAGAAGTTCATAGTGATAAATGCCTATATTAATAAAAAGAAGGGTTTCAAATAAAAAATCCAATTTGACACTTCAAGAAACTAGAAAAAGAAGGAAAAACTGTTAAAATGTTGATAGAAGGAAGGAAATCATAGAGTTAACAGCTGAAATAAAAGAAATAAACACTAGAAAAACAATTTAAAAGATCAAGGAAACTAAGAGCTGTTTTTTATTAACCTTTGCAAAGTATCTTTAATTTTTAAATTAAATTTATTGGGGTGACATTAGTTAATAAAATGATATAGGTTTCAAGTATACAATTCTATGATAGCTCTGAGCTTTTTTTATAAAAGAAACAAAATAAACAATTCTTTATCTAGACTAACAAAATAAAAAGAGGACTCAAAAATTAAAATTAAAAAGGAAACATACAAATGATTTACAAACATACAAAGAATCATAAGAGACTACTATCAACAATTATACAATTGGATAAGCTGTAAGAAACGGATAAATTTTTATGACCCACCAAGACTGAATTATAAATAAATAAAAATAATGGTCAGAACAATAAAAAGTTAGGAGATTAAAGAAGTAATCAAAATCTTTTGACCATAAAAAGCTCAGGACCAGATGACTTTTCAGGTAACTACCAAACACTTAAAGAAGAATTAACGACAACCCTTTCAAGCTACAGACGTGTACCGCATAACAATGTTTTGGCCAATGATGGACTACCTATGTGATGGTGGGCCTATAAAAGTGTAATGGAGCTGAAAATTCCTAACACTTGGTGTTGCCATAGTTGCCTTAATGTTGTAGCACAACACATTACTCATATGGTCCTGGTGATGCTGGGGTAAACAAACCTTCAGCACTGCCAGTCACAAAAAAGTAGAGCATATACAATTACATATAGTACACAAGACTTGATAACGATAGTAACAACTGTGTCAGTAGTTCTTGTATTTAGTAAATTACAATTTTAATCATTATTTTAAATCGTATATCTTCTGCTCATTAAAAAAATGTTTGCCATAAAAGAGTATGCTACATTATGCCAGCCATAGCCTTATTTATTTAGTGTTTACCACATCCCTTGCTTATATCAATGTTTTTGTGCTCAATTAATCTTGTGTTGTTTTGTACAGTAACATGCAGTATGTGCTTGTAGCCTAGTAGCCTATGGTACAGGCTGTACCATATAGCCTAGGTTTGTAGGAGGCTGTGTCATCTAAGTTTGTGTATAAGTACAGTCTACGAGGATGATGTTGACCCAATGAAAAAACTGCTTAATGATACATTTCTTAGAATTTATACCTGTTGTTAGGTGGAACATGACTATATTCCAGAATTTTAAAGAGGAGGAAACAATTCCAAATGTACTTTATAAGGCCAACATTACCTTTACAACAAAACCAGAAAAGAACACTAAAAGAAAAAAAATTACAGGTTAATATCTCTGATGAATACAGAAACTAAAATCCTGAACAAAATACTAGCAAACTCAATTCAGGGATAATAATCATGATCAAGTGGGATTTATTAACATATGCAAATCAATAAAAGTGATATACCAAATTAAAAAAATGAAAGATAAAAGTCATAATTTAAATAGATGCAGAAAAAACACTTAAAATAGTGTCAAAGTGTATAAAATGCATAGAAATAAATTAAACCAGGGGGAGGGGAATCTGTACACAAACTGTTAAGACATTGATGAAAGAAATTGAAGACAAATAAATAGAAAGCTATTCCATGTTAATGAATTAGACACATTAATATTGTTAAAACCTCCACACTATCCAAGTCAATGTACAGATTCAAAACATAACCTATGAAAAATTCCCATGGCACTTTTCACAAATAGAAAAAGGAATCTTAAGAAATTCTGAATAGTCAAAGGAATCCTGAAAAAGAAAAATGAAGCTAATGGCATCACAGGACTGTTTTTTTTAAACCATATTACAAAGCTATAGTCATCTAAACAGTGTGGCTCTAGCATAGGAACAGTCACATAAAGTAGAGACCTCTGAAATAAAACTTTACTTATATGGGTCAACTAATCTTTGATAAATGTATCAAGAATACTGATGTGGAAAGTATAATCTCTTAATTAAATGGTGTTGGGAAAATTAGACATCCACATGCCAAAGAATGAATTCGGACCCTTATCTTAAACCACTCCCAAAAATGAACTTAGAATAGACTAAAGACTTAAATGTAAGACCTAAAACCACAAAACTCCAAGAAAAAAAAGCATGAGGGAAAAGATCCTTGACATTGGTCTTTTTTAGCAATGAGTTTTTGGATATGGTAGCAAAAGCAGGTGATAACAGGTAAAGCTACTTGAGTTACCTACAATTTTATTAATCAAAAGTTTTGCTTTAAAATGTCCTAATGAAGAATAAATACTTATTTCCAACTTTCAACATAATCCATGTTACCTCGGTCACTTAACATATTGATGTATTGATTTCCAACATTTTTTTCTTTATTTTTATTACTGACAGTATCACAGGTGTCCCCATTTTGCTCACCCCCACATAGCTCCTGACCCTCCTTCACTCTGGTCATCACTACACTGTTGTCTGTGTCCATGGATTAAGCATTCATGTTCTTTGGCAAATCTCCTTCCTGCTTTCATTCAGTCATCCCTCCTCCCTTCCTCTCTGACAACTGTCAGTCTGTTCCATGTATCTGTGTCTCTGTCTCTGTTTTGTTCCTCAGTTTATTTTGTTCACTGAGTTGCACATATAGGTGAGATCATCTGGTATTTGTCTTTCTCAGACTGCCTTATTCCATTTAGCATAATAATATCCAGATCTAACCATGCTATCACAAAAGTAAAAGTCCCTTATTTTTACAGCCATATAGTATTCCATTGTGTAAATGTACCACAGTTTTGTTATCCACTCATCTCCTAATGGGCACTTGGGCTGTTTCCAGATCTTGGCTATTATAAATAATGCTGCAATGAACATAACAGTGCATATGTTCTTTATGATCAGTGTTACAGGATTCTAAGGATATATTCCCAGAAATGGGATCACCAGGTCAAAAGGCAGTTCCATTTTTTATTTTTTTAAGGAAATTCCATACTGTTTTTGTAGAGGCTACACCAGTCTTCATTCCCACCAAGAGTGCACTAGGGTTCCCTTTTCTCTACATCCTCGCCAGCACTTGTTTGTCAATTTATCAATGGTAGCCATTCTGGCAGATATGAAATGATATTTCATTGTGGTTTTAATTTGCATCTCTCTGATGATTAGTGACATTGAGCATTTCTTCATATATATACTGGCCATCTCTATGCCCTCTTTGAAGAGGTACCTGTTCAGGCCCTTTGACCACTTTTTAATTGGATTGTTTGTCTTTCTAGTGTTGAGTTGTATAGTTCTTTATATATTTTTGAAATTAACCACATTAGATATATCATTGGCAAATATGTTCTCCCATATAGTGGGTTCCCTTTTCATTTTGCTGATGGTTTCTTTTGCTGTGCAGAAGTTTTTTAGTTTAATGTGATTTCTAGGTTTTTAAAGGAATATTTAAGAACACCAAACTTTGTTATGCTCACTTGGCTGTGAGTTCCTATCTTATCAATCATAACACCTCCAGAAAAGTAATTTACATATAAAAAGTTCTCAAAAAACTATATAGAACTAAAATAACTCATAAAAGTAATGTAAGTAACAATGTGAATTAAATAAAAGCTATAAGGTATGTAGAATAATTTAGAAACACACTGAAAATAACTTCTGAGTATAAATATATACATAACTTTACAAATATTACCAATATAGTGGCTCACTTCAGTTTATAATTTTGGACCTTTTATAGCTAGACAAAGTATATATTAAAATATAGGCCTGCCACTAGAATTATATTTCTTATACCTTTTTTCTTTATTTTCCAACCATAAGGACTACAAGGTTTAAATTTAGGGATTCTATAAGCTCTTAGTGATGCAAGTACTTTAAAAATGCAAGTTAACACATTTGGATGAAGATATCATCACTTTTGGAAATATTAATTTGGCTCTGAGTCAAAAAGCAGTTGATCACTGAAGGAAAAACAACTTGAAAAATTTTCTACTTAAAAGTTTAAAATAAAGCTTTTTAATATTACTTAATATAATGACTCAAATATATAAAATTTAAACACATCCACTTTTATATGATGCTAACTATTAAGCATTGGTTTGCTTGAGCCTATTTTTTAATTTTTATTTTATTAATCCTCACTGGAGGACATTTTTTTTCATTGCTTTTAGAGAGTAAGGGACAGCAGATGGGAGAGAGGAAGGGAGAGAAAGAAAAGTCAATGTGAGAGAAACATTGATTGGTTGCCTCCTGTATGTGCCTAGACTGGGTATCATTCACACACAGACTGGGGATGGAACCCACAATCCAGGTATGTGCCCTGCCTGGGAATCGAACCTGCTACTTTTCTGTCACCAGACAATGCCTGAACCCACACTGGTCAAGGTGAGGCTATCTTTTTATTTTTAAAAAACTTCCAGGTATTGGCGAGTATTACATAACAAGCTGTTTTTCCCCATTTAGAGGAAGGAATAAAAAACAAAACAACAACAAAAAAGCTCTATTAGAAAAGACCTTAACAACTGAGAAGGGAGGATATAGGATAGCATAAGAGAGGAAAGGAGAGGTCCTACTCACAATGAAATGGTGTCCGCCCTTAATCCCAGCACACACTGAGAAGCTCTTTGTCTTTAAACTTGCTCTCTGGCAGCATCTTTCTGTGTACGAGGACAAGCACTTTGATCCAAGGCCAGGAATAAGCTTGTCACTGATACTGGTTAGAAAGGCAAATGGAAAGTGTTTCAGAAAAAAAGAGAAAACTTAACACTTTTATTTATCTTTAAACTCAAGATTTTAAAGATTCATGTCCTTGTTGTGTTAGGATAAAACTTTCTTTTCCTGCCCTAAGAGTTAAGGCTCCATAAAGTTGTCTGGTGTCTTTGCTAGTTTTATGCTAAAAAACAGGCTATTTTTATTTTGGAACTTATTAATGACTTCTGAAAAGTGTTTGAACTCACACATAATTTTAAAGCCACATAATTTGTTTTGCTGAGATTTAAAAGAATCAAAGAAAGAAAATGATCTCAATCTGAAAGCTTAACTACCACGTTTCAACCTGGAGGTACTTTCTCATCAGAAACTCTAATGGAACTTTGACAATAGTGTTACAACTAAAGTTTCTTTAACTCAGTAGGGTATCTACTAAATGAAAGAGAACACAGCTAATTGCATGGTAACTGCTTTATAAACAGTACCTGAAGTATGGTATTAGTCATTACGGATAGTGACAGACAGGTCATGATGCTTTCGCTCACTTTAACACTGCAATTGCCAATCAGGATTCAATTCATTTTTGCATTTCCATGTGAATGTTCTAATCTACAGCATTTAATAAGGTTTCCCTTTTTATCCTATTTTATAAGTTGTTTGCCTCCTGCAAATGATAATTTGGGTGAAGATGACCAATTGAAAATAAATGCTGAGAAATATTCTGGAAAACATTGTTTTTTACACAAGTGGGTAGATAAATGGAGATTAGCTCAGATTTACTCTACTTAAATTTTAGTATCCCATAATGATAGTTTATTAAAGTGTATAGTGCATGTTGTTCCCTTATAATTCTCCCTTTTTTGGTGAAATGCACAACCATAATAAATCAACATCAAATTTTGAATAAATTGTTTCTTAAAAGATACAGATCAGTGTTTTATGGTGAGCTTTAAATGTCTCATCTGTGGTGTTATTCTCTTGCAAAGGCAAATTACAATAAGAATTATGACTATTCTAAATAAACATTTTAATGTGTTAAAATAAAAAAAATAACTCTCATTTAAAAGTCATCTATGCAGAGGATCCAAGGTGATGGAGGAGTAATTGGAAGCTACACTAACCTCCTCCCAGGACCAATCTGGAATTACAACTAAACTGTAGAGAAATCATCTGGAATAATCAACTGAACACCAGCTGGAGAGAAGCCATATAAACATGAACAGACAGAAGAAACCACTTCACCACAACCTGACTGGTATGGAGTAGGGAGGAGACAGAAGAGAGCTTGCAAGGTTCCCATGGTGGCAGCTGAAGTACTGGAGAGAAATTTCAGCAGCCGAGGGGTTGACCCTGAAAAGTGTGAGGTCTAAACCCCAAGCTGGACTCCCCTGTGTACAGCACCAGAGCCTGAAAGGAAACCAGATAGCATGCAGCTGTGAAAAGCAGCAGGGTTTCTGTCTGCCAGGGAGAGATGGTTGGAGACACAGAGAACCTCTTAAAGGACCAACAGACACAATTTTATGTGTAGCCACTTACCCTGGGTTCCAGCAAAGGGGGTCAGAGTAAACTACAGATGCTGGAGGAGAATCTGGGGTTAGTGGTTTTAGGGAGAGAACTGAGGGAATAGCCACCAGGATCCCTATGCTGAGCCATTCATTCCCCACACTTTGGGAGCCATCTTGCTCAGGCAGAGCAGTCCCCTCCAAGTGGCATCAGCTTGAGGAGAAGTAACAGGAATTACTCTGCTCCACCCCGTGGTACTCCTGATTACAGATAGACTAGATTAACAACTGAAGGAGACAGCCACAGACTATGGATTGCGGGAATTGCTGGCAATCTTGAATAGGCTGCCTAGGGCCAGACTGGGACACCATCTGATATCACCAGAGGTAGATCCAGAAAAAAAATCAGTGGTAAACACTGAATTCTACTGAGATGAATTCCACCGAGGTCTTCTTCATGATTTGTGATATTTTCTTTCCTGTAGAGTTTTTTTTTAACATTCATTTCTTGTCCTTCAGGTTTGTGCCTAATAGGTCTCTAGTTTTCATATTATAGCTTATTTTAAATCTTTTATTTTGCTCCTCCTTCTTCTTATGCCATTTTATTTTCTTCCTTCCTCTTCTTATTTTGTTTTAAATTTTATTTTCTCTCTTGCTGCAACTAGTTTCCATTCTGCACTCTTATTATTTCTACTGCCTCCAGCCTCTCAAAGCCATTTTTCTTGTCATTATTCATATAGTATTCTTTTCCCATCCTTAAAATACCCTTATTCTCTCTCCACCTGTATCAGTCTTTGCTTGTTGGTTGTGGATATGGTGGTTGTTGTTGCATTTCTTCAGTTTTATTTCCAAATCTTCACTATTTTTGTATTTTGAGTCTCAAATTTTACCATTCCCCTCTGCTATTCCATTTTGCTTTCCTCCTGACCTTTCTTTTTTGTCTCATATCTCAATTTTTCCCTGTCTTAGCCTGGTTTTCATGCCTCACTCTTAGTATTCCTTCTCCCTCTATGCTCTTAAAATTACTTCTCTTTCCTCTAGACATTTCTTAAGCTTTTCTGTCTTTTTTCCCTCTTATCCTCATCCCACCTATATTAATCTTTTGTTTGTTGTTGAAAATAATTAATCTAATCATTTGTTGTTGATAATGCTGTGCTGCAGCTTTTTCTCCAATATGGTTCCTGTCTTTTTCTCTCTATGTATTTTTCAAGTTTGTTTAAACCTAATTACAATATGCTTCCCTTCTCCACTCTATTTCCCTTTCTTTCCTCCTTTTTTTATTTATGATGTAAATTTTACTTTCTCTCCTTGCCTTGTCTCTGTTCCCTACTCTTATTATTGCTCCTCCCTCTACCCTCTCAAAACCATTTTTCTTTCAGTTAGTCATTTCATATTCATCATTCCTTTCTTATAATAGTCATAATCTCTTTATACCTTTATTAATATTGGCTCATTTGCCATTGATATTGTGATCGTGGGTTGGGGTTATTTTTGCAGGTGTGGGTTTGTTTCCTGGGCTACTTGGTTTTGCTGTGGCAAAACCTGTACAACTTCATACAAGATGTGGTGAGGAGAGTGACTCTTAGTCAGCCATCCAGAGGGAAGGATCCACCAAAGAATGATCCAACAACAATCAAAATCCAATTACAGTCAAAGAGCCCATATAAATGGCATAAAGAGCATCCCAAGGTCATCAAGTTCAGATCAAGAGACTGCACCACTGAGTCCCACAGGTCTCCTACTACAGAAGGTCAAACTATGAGGGCAGGGAGTCAGGGCAGATCAATGTAAGAAGCAAAAGCAAACAAGAAGAGACACCTAAAATGCGGGAACAAAGAAATAACCCCCTATCAAAAGGAAGGGAAGACCCCCCCCAGAAAGAGTACTAAATGAAATAGAAGCAAGCAAACTAGTGGACACTGAGTTAAAAATAATGGTTACAAGGAAGCTCAAAGAACTCAGTGAGAACAACGAAAGAACCCCATGGAAACTACAGGGAACTTTCTGAAAACTACCACAGCATGCAAAAGGACATAGAAACTACCAATAAGAGACAGGAGGACATGAAGAATACAATACCTGAAATGAAGAACACAGTAGAAAGAATTAAATGCAGGCTAGATGAAGCAAAGGATCAAATCAGTGACCTGGAGAACAAAGTAGAAAAAAATTCCTGTACAGAGCAACAAATTTAAAAAAGATTCAAAAAGAATGAAGGGGGTTTAAGGGAGCTTCAGGAAAAAATGCAATATAATAATATTTGTATCATAGGGATACCAGAAGGAGAAGAAGAGGAGCAAGGGATAGAAAACCTGTTTGAAAAAATAATGACAGAAAATTTCCCTAACTTGGAGAGGGGAAAAGTCACACAAGTTCAGGAAGCACAGAGGATCTCAGTCAAGATGAACCCAAAGAGACTTACTCATTTATGGTTTTAATTTGCATTATCTTATAACTAGTAATGTTGAACATCTTCTAATACATTTATTAGTCATCTGTATGTCATCCTTGGAAAAGTGTCTATTCAGGTCCTCTGCCCATTTTTCAATTAAATTAATTGTATTGTTTTTTCATGTTCAGTTGTATGAGTTCTTTATATATTTTGGGTATTAACCCCCATCAGAAGCATCATTTGCAAATATCTTCTCCCATTCTATTGATTGCCTTTTTCTTTGTTAATTTTAATTTTTATTTTTTAATCCTCACCTGAGGATACATTTATTGATTTTAGAGAAAGAGGAGGGGGGAAAAAGAAAGAGAGAGGAAAATTGATCTGTTGCCTACTATATTCTCCAATGGGCGATATTACCCAAAACCTAGGTATGTACCCCGACTGAGAATTGAACTCACAACCTTTTGATTAATGGGATAATGCTCCAACCAACTGAGCCATCCAGCCAGGGCTCTTTGTTTGTTTTTTAATTGAGTTATTTGACTTTTTGTAGTTGAGTTATAAAAGTTCTTTAGTTATTCTGAATTTTAATGCCTTATCAGATAAATGATTTGCAAATATTTTCTCCAGTTTCACAGATTGCTTTTCCACTGTTGACCTGTGTCCTTTGATGCACAATTCATTTTAAGTTTGATGTAGTTCCACTTGTCTATTTTTGCTTTTGTTGCCTGTGCTTTTGTTGTCACATTTAAGAAATCATTTCGAAGTCTAATGTCATAAAACATTTCTCTATTTTTTCTAGGAGTTTTATGGTTTTTAGTTTTACATTTAGGGTTCTAGTCCATTTTGAGGTAATTTTTGTATGTGGTGTAAGATAAGGGTGAACTTTATTCCTTTGCATGTGGATATCCAATTTTTCCAAGCCATTTTTCAGTTTTTAATTCATACATTAACATGTTAATTATGTACCAAGGACTCTTTAAAAATAATTTATACACATTAATTTACTTCAATCTTATAGCTACTCCATAATACATTTACTAATGTTATTACCATTCTAGGGATGAAGAAACTGAGGCACAGCGAATTCAAGTAGGTCACATAGTTAGAAAGCATTAAAGTTTAGATTCAAGTTTTTGTTTCTGTTTTTCACCAATGTATTGTCAGTGTCTAACTAATAACAATATATTGAGACTCATAGAAAGCAAAAGACAAGTCCCTGATGTGTTGTACTTACACTGTAGTCACAATTCTGATAATAAGTGAGACAAACAAATAAATGGCCTGAAGGAAATAGAGATGACGCAATAGTGAGCAACTACATGAGGTAGGGTGGGAAGAATCTGCTTCATGTAATGGTGATCAAGGAATGCCTTCCTGGGAGATGAGATTTGAGCTAAGACCTGAAGGATGAGATAAGACAACAAAGTAAAGAGCTTGGGAAAGTGTTTACTAGATAGACCAGCAATCAAAATATTTAAAATGAGTGATGATCAAAATGATCTGTGTGTAATAAAATATTTGATCTTGCCCCAAATGTGGTTTGGCCTTTGACCTTGGCTTGTAGGAGCTAATCTATGTCATATCTGACAGGAATTTCTGTTTAAAGTGGGGGCTCTGATTTGTACATAGTAAGTCAATACTATAGTTGTGGACTGGTAACTGTTTCCAGCGTAGATTCTAAAGTCTGAGGGGCAGAAAATAAGGTTGAGGGTGATGAATAAGTGAAAAATAAAAGGTACCTATATGGCAAAAGTCCTTTTAGGATATTCTGATACAAAATAATGTCCTTCAATGAGTCTGCTGCTGCATCATTACCACTATGAGAATCATGGTCTTAGTCTAATATTCTCTCAAAGTAGCACACATGGGAGAAACCTTTTTTATTGTTTATTTTTTAGAGGATGTACAAATTGTCCCTTGACTTCTAGCAACAACGCCTTGGGTAGAAGCATTTTCCTTTATCAATGTGTGGTTCGATAATAAATTGTTGATTGATTTAATAATATAGTCATCTATATTCTGTCATCTCATATTTTCTGCATATTTTTATTGTTATGGTGAATTTCTGGCACTTAGTCAATATAATTGATGCAGTCTTCAGAAATAAGATATTGTCCTCTTTAATTTTTATTAATCTTCCTTTTACTCAACCACCCCATTCTTATACTATTTAGATCAAACCCTTCTTTGGGTCCTTTTAGGCCGGTTATTTAACCTTTTCCTCATCTCAGCATCTGCACTGGAGACGAAAGGCTGAGAGCTGTGGGTGTGTGTTACAAGTTCACTGCATGATTACATGTATAGACAGTGTGGTGCAAGCACTGTGCCAAACATATTTGGTTTTGAATATATTAGCTTTTTTTTCAATCACTAAACTTAGTATAAGGTAAAAATAAGTATATACTTTTTTCAATAAAAATAAATGCTAAGATAATCAGAAAATTCATTAGGTCAGGACACACCATTCTTGTTTTAATATTCTGTTTCTGTGGTTTACATTTGGAATAAGAAAGGAGAGGAGTACTTACCAGTCTTACTGGTAATTTTATTATTAAAATAATAAACTTTAAATTTATTTAACATCTAAAAATAAGCATTGTCAAGTGCTTTGATATCATATATCTAAATTATTATGATTAATAATAAAAACTAAATGTGTAAAGCATTTTAAAAATTACATTTGTTTAAATTATCTCATTTTATTCTTAAAATGCCCTGTGAACTCATCATATAAACTACTGGCATAATATCCCCATTTATCAAAATGACAGAACTATATTTCAGAAATGTAATCTGGCTTTTAATACAGCTAGTAAGAGGTGAATATGATTTTAATCTGAGTCTTTTGACTTTATATCTCATTCTCTTTCTACTCTACCTTGTAATTTTAAATTGTGCTGGATACTTTTCAAGCCCTTTGCATCTGCAGAGGCAACATGTTTGTTTTCCCTGCACTATCTCTATTTTTATATCACCAGGACTCAACTTGAAATATGGAGGTAATCACTGAGCCGTTTGAGAAATCTAGTCCAGGTTTGTCGAATCCCCCCTCCCTGCCCCATGTCATGCCCTCTATTCCACTGGTTTATAAACCTTCTAAGCCTCTTGCCTTGAGGTCATTTAAGATCACTGTCTTTGTGTTTTTATCATAATTTAACAAGTCGTTCACATAATTTCACTTGGCCTTGGCATTTCTGCTTGAACTCCGAAGACCTGCCTTGACAATTTTGACTTGTTTTGATTTCCCTATGGCTTCCTCTCAGACTTCAAAAAGTATTGCATTCCTGTTAATGCAAATGACCAAAATTGGGCATTCCCTATCATAAGCAGTGGAGCAAGGGTGGATAGAATGGATTGCCTAGGGGAAGAGCAAAGCAGGAAAAAATAAAACACAATGATACTGATATTCACAAAAGGTAAAGTTTCACACCTCTGTATACTCCACTCAGTTCCTACCATTAGGAAAGTAAAAGAATATGTAACAGGAGTTGAGTTTTCTAACAAGCCATGAGAGCAGCTTTAGCATTTACAAAGTGTGTTTCCAAAGCTAAGTCCACATTTTTGAATCTACCAGTGGTGATAGCATTGAACTTGAACATAATCATAGTCTGGAATGGTCCTTTCACCACACTTCGTTCATTTAGCCATGTTTTCCAACTGTGGTTTGTAGGACTAGGACCTAAAGATCTAGTTTGAATCCTATTCTCTTGGACTACAGACACTGTTTGTTGTCCCTTATTTTTTTATGGGGGGGGATAGTGTTCCTAATAGTTTTTAATATGTAGCACAATAGATGGTCAATGTAAGTATACAGCCTGATCCCTCTCTTGATTGCTCTAGGCAGGGTATCCAACATTTTGGTATTTCTGTGCCACTGGAAGAAGAATTATCTTGGGCCACACATAAAATACATTGTGACAGGTAATCACAAACAAATCTCATAATGTTTTAAGTAACTTTACATTTTGTGTTGTGCTGCATTCAAAGCCATCCTGGGCCGCATGTGGCCCACGGGCCATGGGTTGGACATGCCTGCTAGAGCCAGCCCCCACCATGCACCTAACTCTGACAGTTAAGGATTATTGATGATGAAGATCTCCAAATTTTCACCTGAATGGTCAAATTGGCACCCAAAACCCAAAGATAACAAACTAAACATTTAGAACTGTTTTATTGTTTTATTAATCTGAAAATGTGAAATCATCTTTACTTGTGGCTACCAAGAGCAAAATTCTGACACTAAGAAAAGAAATTTGTAATATACTTAGATGCTTCTAATTTAGAGTTGAAGCAGTAAAAAGTTAGATTAAGAACACAGACCTTGTATATATTTAAGCAAATATTGTCTATCTTGCTTGTGCTGATTTCAACATAAGGCCATGTGGTAAAACTTAAAGTTGTCATCTTAACATTACAACTTGGCTTTACCACGTGGCAGGATTTTTACTTAGCAAAAGCTATTAAACTTTCTTGAGATTCAGATTCCCTTTTGGAAAATTTGGATCAGTCTTCTCTACCTCTCAGGAATGGGTATATATTTAACTAAAATATGTGAAAGTCTCTAGAAAAATGCTCAGAAATTGTTAGCTAAATAAATATTATTGAAGTAAATTAGAGGTAGACAACAGTAATAATGATTTTGCATCCTTTTCAGTAATATGTATAGTGATATTATATGAACTATTATAACTAGATACACAAGCTAACTTGGCACAAGTTCTTATTTTTTCATTGTCTATCAGTTAACGCCCAAGTACTTTGTATATGTCTTATAGCATTTACCACTACCTGATTTACTGTTACTTATAATTATTTCTCATTTAAAATTTAAAAGGACAAAAAGGATTGCTGTCTGTTTTTGTTTGTTAGGGTTGTCGTAACAAAGCACTAAAAGCTGGGTGACTTAAACAAAAGAAACAGCATCTCACAGTTAGGATGGCTGGCATGTGAGAGGAAGGTGTTGGCAGGGTGGTTCCTCCTGAAGTCTGTGAGGGAAAGAACTGTTCCAGACTCTCTCTGTGGCTGTCTTCTCTCTGTGTTTAACGTTGTCTTCCCTCTGTGTATATTTGCATCCAAGTGCTCTCTTCTTATAAGAATACCATTTATATTGCACTAGGGTCCAAACTAATGACCTCATTTTTATTTAATTACTGTATGAAGGCTCTATCTCCAAATATGGTCACATTCTGAGGTGCCGGGGACTAGGAATTGTTTTGGAGGACACAATTCAACCCATAACTGATCCCTTTCACTGGAAGCTGGAGATTTTCTAAAGAAGTCTTCTGGAGTTAGCTGATTCTGTGGGGGCTTGCATGTTTCACTGTCCTTGATCATTTAGAACTTGAGATAAGAAGATAACTTGTGAAGGGCTGATGGTCCTTGTCCATAAAAATGAAAAAGATTTTGTCTTTTGAAGATGTAACTAGTCTCCTCGTGTAAAAAGGCCTATTTTGTATCAAATAGAAAAAGATCAGCATTCTTGATTGTCTATATGTGATACTTTTTAATTAACTTTTGAAGCAGTTTTTATACCTTAATAGTTCCCCCCTTAATTAAATAAATATAATATTTGATGTGCTTGTTTTATATTTGCACAAATCATTATTTTACCTTACAAAAATATCCTTACTACTGACTTATTCAATTAGATTGAAAGCACCTGAGAACAGTAACTATGTCTGCTCCCTGGGTATCAGAAACCCACTCAGTGAACCAGTGGTCAAGAAGTCCAGTTTTCACACTTTTCTACTAATTACAGGCTATATAGAGAGTCAAAGGGTCAGGTCTCTTATCAACTCAGTCTTCATATGCACAGTGGAAGGAATCCCATTCTGATCTTTATGATTCTGTCAGTTTGGGATATTCATTATAGTCTATGATATACTTAGTCAGTTAAACTTTTTTGGCTGTAATCATCACTCAACCTTTTTTTTTGTACAAAAACAGAAGTAAATAACTTTTTCCAATGGGAAGAACCCTAGAGATAATGTAATGTATGTTTGTCTAAAATTAAACAACCTGTGTCTCCATCCCTACTACCTGTACTTATGCCCAATATCACACCCATATTCATTGGCTGTGTGATGCCTTACTCGTCCAACATGGCAGGATTACAGTGGCTCAGTACTAGGTCAAGTGATGCATGGTAGAGCTTCAGCTAAGAAGCTTATTCGGTCATCTGAGACACTGAAAAAGATAGAGCCAAGATAGTCCTAAAAGCAGAGTCTCAGAGCAACAGACCTTCTCGTTCCAGCTAGTGCTTTCACATCTCACTCTGCAGGAGAGCAGATAATAGCGGATAATATTTGTTGTGCACTTATGGTATTACCTGGTACCATGCTATGTGCTTTACATATACTGACTGATATAAGCTCCTCTGCAATCTCTGTGTAAGGTAGAAAGTGAGACATCTTCATTTTACCTATTCAGAAACTTAATGAAGAGAAAGGTAAGTTTCCCAAGGTTCCACTCAGCTAGTAGGTGAAAGAGCCAGGGTTCAAACCCACACATTCCAGCTCTGGAAACTTGCTTCCAGTCATTAAATTTCCATCTTCCAGTATAGTGAGGCCAACAGATTATTCTGTTAATCCTTCATCAATTCTACATCTTGACCAGACTGTACTGAGCTTGTAATGTCTAGACAATATGCACATGGTTGTTTTTGTAAAATAACATCTATATTATAAACAGAAGAGCTCAAATGTGTTCTAAATGTGGACCCTTGTTCCATAGCTGCTTTTCAAAACTATACTGTGTTGTGTGACACATGCATAGTTTATTACTCTAGGGATTTAGTGATAGCTTGGCATACTGTATATTCATTATATTGCTATATATATTATGTATCTCTCATATATAATGTATATACTTTATATATTATTAACTAAGGGATTTAGTTTCAAGCACACACTCATCTACACATTTATCCACACATATTCTCTCTCTCTCACACATACACAAACATCCTTTTTCTGTGCCTCATTCAAGGATTTTCAAAGAAAACTAGTGGAATATTTAATACTCTCCTGGTTGCTACTTTAAACTGTTCCTCTTGCCTGGTCAAATACCAAGAAAGTAGATATCTATTCTTTCTGGGTGTCACACAGATTACTAAAACTAATGTTATTAGAGAATTTAGAGTAGGAAAAATTTTACACACCTTCTAAAGTTACTGAAAGCCTATTGGAAGGTAAATGAATATTTGTTAATCTACTCACAATACTTCTGTCACAGTATGTGTGAGTTTGGGGGCATACTATACTAACCAATTTTCTAACTATATGGATACCACTGGATATGCTGCAATTCAATTCTAACACTAACTACCCAGAGTTAGTGCAGACTGGACAGGTTAAGGGCTCAGTCCCATAAGGCTGCCCAACACTTCAGATGCTGGTCGCAAGACCCAGGTTCTCACCTGTACTTCTCAACAACTGACTATCAATTGACAGTCCCCACGACCCTCTTCTTAATTTTGATAAGTTTCTATAATGGGTCACAGAACTCAGGAAAATGTTTCCTGACATCTACTGGTTTATTTAAAGTATATTAAAAAGGATACAAGCGAACAGCCAGATAGAGAGGTACAGTGAGCAAGGTCTAGAAGATCTCTAGCGAAGGAACTTCTGTACCCATAGAATTGGGGTATGCTCTTCACAGCATATGCATGAGTCCATCAATACAGAAACTCTCAAAACCCCATTATTTAGTGTTTCCATGGAGGCTTCATTACATAGGTGTGATTAAAGCATTGGCAACTCATGAATATGTCAATCTCTAGACCCTCTCCTCTCCCCTGAGGTTCATGAGTGGGGCTGAAAATCCCAATCTTCTAATCATGCCTTTGTCTTTCTGACAATCAGCCCAAATTCTGAAGCTGTCTAGGGACCTCAGCCAGCAGTCAGTGTATTCACATTCAAAACAACACGTCTCTCCAAAGATTCCAAGGGTCTTGGAGTTCCATGCCAGGATTCATGGACAAGATCAAAAATACATGTCTTGTTATATCACAATACAACAGTGGGCAACAAATTGTGTTTATTATGTAAATAATTTTGGTATATGTGGAGCTAAAAATGCAGTAAAGGGAGGTACCTAAGCATTATTTACTTTGTATATTAAAACCCAAATAGTTAAATTTAAAGTATTATCACAAAGGATTCTTCACTCTTTATTGAAAAGTGTGTGCAGGTCTCTATTGAGGGGACCTTTCTTCACCTCTTCCCTTCCCTGCACTTTAGGAACCACTTTTCATCAAGGAAGTCATCCCTGACATCAACTACCGCCAGCTGGCTTACATCTGATTGACACTTGAGAATCAGAACACATATCTTAGTTGACCACTGACAGAATCTTTATTTTCAGCCCATGCTGATACTTGAAGCAAAACCAAACAGGGATGTTTTGTTGGTGTGAGGAATCTACTCACACTAAAGTAATCATGAGCAATGAATGCATCATATATTCAACATTTCAAAGAGAAGAAGAAGGAGCATACACAGCATGCATTTTACTAGAAAAAATTCCCCAACACACAGTCATTCCAAACTCCTCTTCTCAGCTGCGCAGTCACCCACCAGACACCCTCTGTCTGTAGGGCATGCCTCAACCCTCCAAGTCTCTCCTTTTACTTTTCAAATTAATTTAGGTCTCTTCAGCTTCTGATTCCAAAGTTAAATGCCCTGAATTCATTGTTACACAGTGTTGAAGAATGTTATTGGCCATAGTAAACATGAATATTTTGTTTGCTCTAAGCAAGCAAAGGATGATCTACTTATTACTGCTCAAAACTTCCTGGGAGTGGCATGAATGATTACACATTTTAAATGAATTCATCTTTGTATCAAACGCATAAGAAGAATGAATAATCTTATGAGAGGCAGATTGCTAATCAGGAACTGAAAATGCAAATGACTAAAGTAACAAGAACTTGCTTTGAATAAAATTCCCAGCACATTCTGGATATCTACATATGCTAAGACTGCTGTCTCATTGCCCAGGCAACTTTCTTCCTATTCCTTTTTATACTCTATAAATTCCTGAGTTCCAGAGGATATTTCTCCAAAGTTCTACAGGAACCAAAATTCCAAATATGTTGAATTACAAACCCCATTATTATTTTGGTGGTTAAATAAGATAATATCTGGCATGAAGTGAACACTTAATAAATGTTAGTTTTTATTATCACTCCTGTAGTCTGGTCTGCTTTTTTGTGCACAGAGGATGTGGGAGCAGGGCAGGGGTCAGGGGAATAGTCATTAGATCTCTCCCTGCAGGCTCTCCTCCAGACCTATAACCATGACTGATTTCACTTCCTACTAGGAAGGAGAATACAGGGTGAATTGTCTAACCTAGCAATGCATCATTCCTCACCAAATCCCAAAGACAAAAATAACATCAGAGCCAAGCAAGCAACATGTCCAAGAACCAAGTCTAGAGGCCAAGGCTCTGGATCTGAAAACTTTTAACTTAAATCAAAGCCAAGTCCAGATGGGAAGCTGGATATAAAGCAAGGTTGTCATGGGATCCATCACTGAAGGAAAGAGAGAGAGAAAAGAGAATAAGGATTAATTAGGGAAACAAGTGACCAGTCACTTCTGGTTTATATTAAGTATCTACCACTGAAGGTGGGGGTTCTGAATGACAAAGGCAGTGGTAGGAAATAGTCAACATATAATAAATTTCAGATTCAGTCACCTTCTAGAGTTAAACACCCAAGATAACTCTAAAGTGGCTGAATTAATAAATATTCAGTAACGGCAGTCCGTCTCATCCAAAAAAACCTAGCTGCTCACCTTCTTTCTGTCCCAGTAAGGCCATATTTGTGACTATTCTCTGATCTTGAAGTAATTCTGGTAATCTCTCCATTGTCTGATGTCCTTGTAGAATGAGTTCAGCAGCCTGCCCATGAACAATCATCTGGTGTAATCAATATCATAGACAAAGGTCTCTGATGCTGCTGGACTCCTGCTTTTTTACAGGACTTTGAAGTTTGACCAAAAGTATATTTGCTCTTACTTTGCCGCACCTTCCTGATGCAACATGAGAAATTAATGACTGTCAGGAATATGTCCAACTAGAGAGGCATTCACAAGAATACTTCCTTGTTAACCATATTATTCTACTAGAGTCTGTGGCAAAATCCATTCTCCCAGTTAATGCTCTGCCTCAGTTGGTAGATATACTTCTAGACTACACTTCCATGGTTGTTTTGCTTTGTAGCTGTGTTGTCTCTTCAAACAGCTCCTTTATAAAGGAGCTAAAGCTCAGAGTTCTGGACCTAAATGAGGTGCTGGGAGCTGGACTGGGCAACTAGTCAAGTTTGGAATTCTCCAACCACAAAGAATAAAGACAAAGAAAATTCATAATATACTGCCCACAGATGAGAGGGTAAATGTAAGGCAAGTACATAATCCAGCCATTTAAGTTCATAACTGGGAAGAGATGAAGAATTCAGTTGAGTAATTAGGTTTAAAAGGTACAAAGGGGACCCCCAAAAATGAAATTTATTTTTAAAAAACTACGTATTTATTCTGACATGTTGAAGCTTCAGTTACCTTCAAAGTACTCTCTATTTCATTCAATACACCTATCAATATGTTTCACTGCTCAGAACAGTTTTTGAACTTGTCAATTTTGATGCTTTTTAATGCTTCTGCCATTTTCTGTTTCACCTTTTTCAGATCAGCAAAAAGTTTCCATTTGAGGAATTTTTTTTCCATGCAGGGAAACTTTTAAAGGTCCCTTGGGGAGAGATGGAGTGAATAGGGAGGCTGGGGCACATCATGTGGGCAGGTGTGCTCATAAATCACCCTTCATGAAATGGGCAAACATATTGAAAGAATCTTAAAAAAAATTTCACTGAAGACAAACACAACCTCTCACAACAACACCAGCTGTTACACTGATACAGATGTGTCTCTAGAACACTCACTTAGTGGGGAAAGCCTGTACTACAAGGGTTCTGACCTCCAGAAGATAATTTGATTTTTTGAGGGGGTCCTTCAGCTTAAGTTTGGAGTGTTGAATCTAAAAATTTTTCTAAAACCTGAAGAATAAGGCCTGAGTTGTCATCCTTCATTTGAAAGGGTTCTGTGAAAGGCATCAAGTAAGTTTAAGAAACATAATTCATGATTGGGGAACTACATAGTTAAGCTGCTGGTGCTAGAAAAGTCCTACTCATAAAATCACCAGCTGTTTTTTTTAATTCAAATGTGTTTTAGAACTCCAGATCAAATCATTCTATACATCTGCTTGGATCATGGTTGCCAACTTACACATAGACTGCTTCACTTAAAAATAGGTTTAGGTTTGTTGAAGAACAATGTATGGATCAGGGTACTGTCCAGACTAATTTTTCCGAACAGTTTATAGAATGTTAACTGTAATAATAATTCATGTATGCAACAGGAACCCTTAGGAAAATGGCTATGTTTTTAAATAAATAGTATATGACAGAGGACAATCCCAAAAAACCACCAGAATTATGTTCTGGAAGGTGGGCCCCTTGCAGTACAGGCTTCCTCCACTAGGTGAGTATCCTAGGAACCCACCTGCATCAGTGTACCAGCTGCCATTGTTGTGAGAGCTGTGTTCAGCTTCAGTGAAAAATTTTTTTGAAGACTCTAAGTGAACATGTTTGCCCATTTCATGATGGGTAACTTAGGAGTGCACCTGCCCACACCATGCTGAGTGTTCCGCAGTTTTTGACCAAAAACGGCATGACCCCCATGCCCCACCTTCTTTATTCATCTGATCTCACCCCAGTTGACTTTTTCTGTTTTCTCAGATGAAAAAGTCCTCAAAGAGAAATATTTGCCATTGTGGAAGAGGTGAAACAAAAAATGGTAGAAGCACTAAAAGGCATCAAAACTGACTTATTCAAAAACTGTTCTGAGTAGTGGAAAAACATCCCAATAGGTGTACTGAATAAATTCATTTTTAGCGTTCCCCCTCATATATTGCAAATCTTTAGTCATAAAATCCAAGTGAAAAGTTATTTACTATTTACCAAGTGATATTTACATAGTTATGAACAAAGTGGAGAAAGGTCCTACAAGTTCTGCACTGTGCCCTTGCTGTTGGACACGAAGGAAATGCAAAACTTCCTCTTGGTTGTAGATTCTTTTGTAATGAATGCTGAAGAAACACATACAACACTCATCAGAGGAAAATTTGAGCCTAAAGAATGCTGCTGACAGGATCAGGCCACCCTGGAAATCAGCATTTTACCAGCAGTTTTCATTTGGGATCCACCAGATCAGATACTCATCTACAATACTTCTTGATGAGTTCTGAATTTCATTTGTTTTTGTTATTTTTAAAATAACAAGTTATTTTAATAACAGTTATTAAAACTTATTTTATAAAGCAGTTTTATTTACACATCATATAATTCACTTATTTCAGTGAATTTACAGAGTTATAGGACCATTGCCACCATCTATTTTTAGAACATTTCCAAGAATCTAAAAAAAATCATATACCCATTTTCAGTCACTCCCATTTTCACTCTCAGCCCCCAGAAGGCCACTAATCTGTCTTCTGTCTCTGTATATTTATGTTTTTCTTTTCAGATAATTTATATAAATGAAATCATGCAATATGTGACATTTTGCATTTCACTCTTGGTGGATTCTTGAACGATGCTTATCAAGTGGTAGTAAAAGTAATAATCAAAAACAATTCACAAATCCTCCCAGGCCTGACTTCCACCCCTTTGAAATGTGCAAAAAAGCCAAATGAAGATAAAAGTACATTACTACTCAAAGGTTTCAGACACTGAATAGAATCAGCGTTCTTTTCATCAGTGCTGCATGTATGTGCTGTCTCTCCACACTCACCCCTAGGAAAAAGAGCACATTCTTTGGAACTTCACAAGTGAATTAACAAAACCCCAGCTCTTTCATAAATCCCACTTTTCCTGAAAACTCCAAAGTGGCAAAGAGGAAGCATGAGGGAAGCACCAGCATCCATCACACAAGATGTAGAGAGAACAGGCTGTCATCTGGGCTAGAAGGGATAGCCAATAGCAAAATCATGCTTTTAGAATTCAGTATATTGTCCAATCAAGATTCATATTTCTAATGAAAGACAAAGCCAGAATGTAGACAGAGTAAGAAAGCAAACAAGCATTAACGAAAAAGATAGTCTTTATTTCAGTTACATGTTTATAATATACAGTCTGGAAATTCAACCATAACTGGAAAAATTTTTGTGGCATTGTACTTCACACATTCAGGGCAGAAAACCATCTATGCCATTGACCAGTAGTTTCAACAGTAACATTTGATCCTTGAAAAATGTAGCCATTTGCAATGATGATACTTCTAGTCTCTAGGACCTATTGAGGCTCCTTTCTTGCCTTGCTGTCTCCCCAAATGTGCAGAAAAACATCCTCCTCATCTATAATGTTCAGTCTTGTATTTCCAGCCCCCAAGTTAAGTGATCTTGAACTTCATCTAGAAGGCAAGCACTCCATGATTATAACAGGAAAATTTAAAAATAATAATAATAAAAGCTAAATGTCTTAAATTCTATAGCTGCCATATATTCTATGTCCATCCTCATGAAAATCACAAGTTATTTTTGAATTTTAATGCCATTACACATGATTTATTACCATAGAGCTTCCTTCATGAGACCACTGATGATTAATTATCGTAGCAAGCTACTTTCACCTAGGTTCTGGTCCTAGTTTGATGTCGATACTTAACGAGCCTATACCTTCAGATACCAATAAGATCTCTCCTACAGATTTTTTCCTCAAAACCTTTCTGCTTCCTCACCAGTTAATTCTTTTAAACTTACATAACTGTTCGTCTTTTGGTCATCCCAAAGTCTAACTTCTGTAGGATAATAGTTATCTTCACCTTGACTTACAAACAGGATGCAGAAGGAATAACAGAAAAACAAAAGAATTAGAAGACTAGATATGAAAGCAAAGCTTGCCCATTATTTTTCTCTATTTTTGATGGCCAGGGCAGTTTTAGAAAACTCTTGAAGAAATAAAGTTACCTTTATACTATGCTTCCAAGGAGAGATTCCCAACCAGAAGTACTCTACCTCTCTCTCCTTCAAACCAGGTCTCTCCTGTTTAAACCTTTGCATGAAGCTTTCTTAACCTTTGGAAAGAGTTTTGCTAAATGCAGCCTTGAGATTGTGTATGGGATCATACTGAAAACTGTATCCCTGCAGCCTGATACCAACATTTACAACCAAAATGCACCCCCTAAACCCAGTTTCTGATGAATGAGCACTAGCCACTATGATCAAGAGAATTCTACCCCAACTTCCCATGGAATATTTCCTTCCTCAAATGTTTATCTTTATTCTTATTCTAAAACATAGCCACCTAGTGAACCGTGTGTTATAATGGTGTCACAGGTGGGCACAGGTAACCAGGTTCTTAGTGATCGGGACAAAGAATTGAACCGAACACCCAGAGTTCATAGAAGAGAACACGGGAGCAGGCCAACTCCAAGCAGAGATTGACCTTATGGGCTGGAGGGACTCTGTTCTTACAGGGTGGATCCTTCCTGGCTAGTTTTGGTGGGCTTTTACTGAGTATATACAAGTAGTTGCATTACTTTAAAGCTACTGCGCATGTGGCTTCCCATGATCCTCCCCAATTGGCCACCAGGGAAGAGGGTCCCAAAATGCTAGGGAATTAATCCCCATTTCTCCTGGGGTCCCCCTGTACTAGGTTCACCTTTCTCTAAGCCAGAGAATTATAGCTCTCCATGCTAGAGATTGGTGAAAAAGAAAAGAGTTATTTATTCAAGTTATACAGACTAAAAGTAATGACTTAATGTCTTTGTTAAAATCCCAAAGTCCCTTGAAACACCCACAAACACACACAGTCCTTCCTTCCCCCCTTTGCCCAGTCTGGGGTACCATATCTCAGGAGAAGAAATAGAAGTCCGTGGCTTAAGCAGCTCTCAGTTTTTCCTAGTAACTTGTGCTCAGCTGGCAGGCCTTCCTTAGTTCCCAGCACCATTGGTTGTGTTGCCAGGATCTCCAGCTAAAGCCGCATGGTGATTCTTCCCATGGCTTCCAGGGGGCGGGGGGGGGGGGTGATCCCCCTTTCTGGGAGAACGACGGCAGCAGCAGCACCACTGAGAGGGCTAGCGCGGAGCTCATCGTGTCCTGGCCAGAGCAGGTGGCTGTGAGGTTGGCTGAGCCCGAGCAGTGAGAGTGCGGGCACAGTGTGTGGAGGCCTGGCGGTGGCTGCAGTGGCTGGGCAGTGACCTGGTGCTCCCAAGTCACTTACCGGTGGCCCCTTCTTGAGGCCGCAGCCACAGAGCCAGCTGGGGCTTGGAGCGGGGTGGGGGGTGGGGGGGTTAGGAGAGCCACAGGCGGCTGCATCGCAGACCCTGTCTGCACAGCTGCGGGAGTCCCCACTCTGCTAAAGCCACATGGTTCTCTCTCCTCAGTGGCTGTGGTCCTCCCTGCACTGCCACAGCTACATGGTTCTCTTTTCAATGGCTGAGGTCCTTCCCACTCTGCTAAAGCTGCATGGTTCTCTCTAATGGCTGCTGCACCTGAGTTTAAATCCCCGCGACAAATCTTCCTCTGCAGCCCCATTTCCAACTCCTTCCACACTCGGCTTCACATGCCAGAACTCCTATCCTTCCAGCTTTACTGGACTGCCATCATGAGTCTGGGCAGGCGTGGCCTCATGTCATGGAGCCAATCTTCTCTGAGCTCCCACGCAGGTGCTGTAACTCGGGGGACCTGCCCCCCAGTTATATCTTGGTGGGGAAGTTACTTCCATTCCCCTGGCTCAGAGCTGGTCACAGCTATTTAACATATCTATGCAACCAGTTAAAGGTTAGAGATATGCTAAATGACCACGCCAGAGGGTAGCTGCAAGGCTGTTGCTATGCGAAACAGCTCTCAATGGCCCTGCTTCATTTGTCCCTTCTCCTGGGGTGGAGGGTGAGGACATTCTACATATTTTTCTATTATTTCCTGGACACCTTGAGTTCTGAACTCCATTACAAATCCTTCTTTTGGGGACCCTTTGGCTGCACCCTCCTACAATGGGAGGTACTAAATAACTCTTGCACAATCTCCCACAAAGCCCAGTCAATTGAAAAACAATAGTGTGGGAGGTCACTCTGCGTGGCATGGGCCCAGCTCCCACTGGGAGATGCACAGGACCCAGGCCCACGGATAGGTTCTCCTGTGGGGAATCAGGCCTGCAATGTACCTAGGCCAATATGAGTCTTGCTTTTGCTAAAACTCCCTCACCCTTAATTGAGGACATTTAATGCAAAGCAACTTCCTAAAAAAACCATGCTAAACTTTCCAAGGATGAGTGTAACTGGTTCAACCACTTTTGCCTTTTCATTTGCAAATATCTCTCTTCTGTGATGTGATTACCAGCATCCTCTCCTTTGTTTTCTATATCAGGTAACCATGTAAAGTGAGCCTGTGCTTAGTTAATGAGGACCTTCTTGTAATGTGCCCAGTAAGACAATAAAAGCTCATTGGAGCCAGGGCCAAGGCTTTTTGGTCCCCTTGAGCGAAAAGCCATGCTGTCCCTTTTCCTCCACAGGACTCAGTAGTCCATGTGAATTTGTCTCATATTTCATCCATAATGATGTGAACCCCACAAGCCAGGGTCTGCATCACAATAGACCTGTTTAGTGGGGTAAGCTTACAATACCACCTTTAGGATCAGGGGAAGAATATGGAGCAGAGAGAATTGAAGTCTGCTTGGATCTGCTAGATTGAAGCCCAGTTGTCTCACTATACAGAGAGTGGAGAGAATACAAGTCCTCATTAACCAGGGAGAGAGGTAGATAGGAGGCATGGGGTGGGGAAGAGAGAAGATAGATTTAGAAGGATGCTAAAAATGAGCCATCGTCTTTTAAAACAACAACTTTGGATAAGTTATTCTACCTGTAGGGGGAGGAGTGAGAAAACATAGGAAAAAAATAAACGTTGCCTCACTATATTTTCTCAATAACCTTGAAGCATTGGTATAAATTTTCTTGTTTATAGGTTAAAGTGAAACTATGAGGAGAAAAGGAAAAACAAGGTATTTCCTAGGGCCCACACTCACTTTGTGGAATGATAACTTTATGTCATTCACCTCTATGACAAATGAACCATAAAAGTTGGAAGTGTACCATGGTGGTTATGAGTACGGGTGTTCAACCTGTACTGGGCAAAGCCTACCTCCACCACCCACCCTCTGAACAACCCCGGACAAACCATTTAACCACTTGAAACTCATTTTTTTCTATAAAAAGGGAACTATAGTGGCTACCTTATAGGTACTAAGTCAGATATTTTACACAAAGTACTTAGCAAAATGCTTAAAGTGTTAGCTTTTACTATTATAATTATGTGTGACGGTAATAAAGCTATATAATATTAATAATTAATCCTTCATCTTAAAGAACTGGCATAGCTCTTAAGAGTGTATCTTTTTCAGGATAACTATGCCTCCTTTACCATCAGCTTTGTTGACCCAGGTCTTATTTTTTATTTACTGATAATGAAATGATAATCTCCATTTCGCCCGTGTTGTTGCAAAGAATACTTGCTTCTTCCAAATGCTGCACAAATATCTTTTCTGAAGCAACCCAGAAATAGATTTATAGCTCTCTCTATTTCTTGGGAAGTTTCTATATTTCTACTATGCTATGATGCCAAGAGGAGTTTTATAGCCATGATCCTTTTGTCAGGAAAAATGACTTCCAGATTAATACCCATGAGGAAAGGATTACCAGTTGGGTACAGTCATGGTTTCCATGACTCTTCCTGAATGTTACTATCAAAAATAGCTTCTCTATCAACACAGGTTTTTGTACTTAACTATTTCATGCCTCCTCTATAAATCAGTTTTCAAACACTGTCCATTGGTCAGCTATAGTAGAATCATCTCAGTCAAATTTTCCAAAATTTTAGATTCCTACTTCTCACTTCCAAAAATCCAATGGCAGGAAGAGAGGAGGTGCCTATGGTATGTGTTTAAAGTACTCTCCCAAGATGACAGCCAATGACAATATTTGAAAGTCATGTAAAAAGACAGATTTCCTTTTATATTAGAGCTGTTACAAATAAAAACTAACAATATAAAAATGGATAAAGAATATGAACAGATGGTGCACACATGTGAACATAAACAAATGGCCAATAAATGTATGAAGAGGGAGTAAACCTCACTAATAATTAAAATCAAAATAACAGAAACAAGATGCCAATTTTCATAATCAATCAGGATGGCCAAGACTGAAGTCAGATATTGCCTCTGTAGGCAGAAGTGTAGTGAATCAGTGACTCTCAATTCTCCTTGTTGGGAATTAAAATTAATACAAAATTTGGGAAACTAATTGCAACATCTATCAAAGTTTTAAATGCATATACCTTTGGAACCAGCAATCCACCTATGATAATATAACCTCTAAATATATTCAGAAGAGGACATATAGATATATATGTAAGATAAAAATAAAATTATATATCTATGTGTGTATATACATGCATGTACATATATACATGAATGCCTGGCATATACGAGAACCACTGAAAAAAATGAAGTGGATCTATATGCAATGATATTGAGAGCCATCACCATACTATTATTTGTTGGAAATAAGGAAATTTTAAAATAGAATATATAGCCTGATCTTATTTGCAGTGGTGTATATCCAATATACCTCTCTGTGCCCCTTGTATTTTGTACCATGGAGGTATGTATTTTAGTTCAGCTTTTAGGAGAAATCACGCCTAGTGAGTTTGATCAGTTGCCATGTTTAGAAATTACTATTATGCTACCAAAAATTGAAACCTACTCTGATCCAGTTAATCACACATCTGGTTAACACAGAGCTTTCTCATTGATTTTCTAAAAGATTAAATGAAATAATGTATGAGAAAGCACTCTTTGAAACTCTGAGAATTATATAAATTATTGTTATCATCCAGATTTTTTAAACATTTTGATATTACTATACTGCAAGATCCTAGGCAGATGGAATATAAAGGTAAATAAGGCAGACCACGTGACCCTGAAAAGTCTATGCTCTATGAAGACTACAGTGTAACTAGCGCTATAAGAAAGGCACACAAAAATTGCCATGAGAGTAGAATTTCCTGCACACAGGGAATATTGGACACAAAAATTGTTAGGAATTTCTCAGGCATATAAAGGGAAAAAAGAAATTTGTGGTAAATAAAAGATTCTGTTCCATGGATGTGTGAATGCATGGCAGACATGGCTTGTTCAGAGAAATGTCAGTAGTTCTATGTAGTTGACATAAGGAATACCCTACCAACCTTCCTTAGAAATTTTTATTCAATAACATACACAGCACTACTGGCTACATTGTAATCTTTTTGGATAATGCTAGAAATAGTTTTATATTCAGCATTTCCATTGCATCATCTTCTGCTTGTTCATATAATTGTCTCAAAGAAGCAGAAGGGATGATCTAGCCAATGGTTTGAATGGGAGGTAAATCAGTTTCATGAATTCTTTGAAACCTACCTTCTGAAGGGCTTTTTACTTGTTTTCCATAGAAATCTATTAAGAGAAAACCAATGTTTGTATTTGTGACCTGCTTATTCTTACATTATTATACACATTGTCATCTGAACGGAACGAGCAGTAGAGAGTAATTAGTGATAGAGTGTTGTGAGGAAAGACTATGCTCATGGGCAAAATAGAGTGAGTCTAATTAAGTTTGTAAGTAAAAAAAAGTATTTTCCATCTCTTTTTGGCCCATTAGAAAACACTTTGACATTGAAAAAATACTTCCGAAATGTAACTCATTTTTGCTTGGAACATTTTGTATTTCAGGTTTATATAAATGATTATTTCCTTCCTCTCCCTGCTCCCTCCCTGCTTCATCTTGGCATTGTTAGTATAGCTGTTAAATGTTTGGTCATGAATTTGTGCTTTGTGGCTGGAGTCAACAGGAAAGCTACTTTTGCAAATTCCCCCGGAATGTTTTTAGTTTGGGGTTACTTTGTTAAAACATTTACTACTTGGGTGACTCCAGGTTTTCTACTTTGGTAAGTTGGATCCAAATTTGCAGGTCAAGGCTCATGACTATTCCTTTTGTTTTTCTGACTAAAACAGCTATCAGATGGTTCTTGGCCAAACCAAAGTATATTTCCAATATATACTTTCAAATTCATATTACAGAAAATCCTACTAAACTATATTAGACCATCACTAAGTTTCCAAACATTGCTTATTGTCTTTCTACATGAAAAGGGTTAAGGAATATAGACTTTAGATAGCAATTCTACACAATGCTTATGTTGCTATTGTCTTGAAAATGAGACTACTGCCAATAGGAATCAAGTTATTTGTCCTTTGATTCAGTATATATATATTTTTTCATTTATCTATGTCCTTAATTGTCTAAAAATGGCTTTAAGTTGTCCTCTTTCAATTATCTGCCATCCTGTATTCTGAGAAATAAGAAAATAAAGTTTAATAAAGCCATTCTAGACAATTTTAATAAAATGAGTTCTTTTTCATTTGTTCTATTTTATTTTGTATTGGTTTTAGGTATACAGCTTAGTGGTTAGACAATCATATAGTTTACATTGTGTTTCCCTCCAAATTTCCAGCACCCCAACTGGTACCACACATAGTTATCACAATACCATTGACTATATTTCCCATGCTTTACTTACTACCCCATGACTATTCTGTGACTACTAATTTGTTCTTCTTAGTCCCTTCACCCCTTTCACCCAGTCCCCCAACCTCCTTGCCTTCTGGTAACCCCTAGCTTGCTCTCTGTGTTTATGAGTTTGTTTCAACCTTGTTTGTTTTTGTTCTTTAGATTGTACGCATCCCTCTCCTCTCTCTCTCATATCACTCTTCAGTAGCAACTCAAATAATTTCGCATTAGATTGTTTCCATTTCACACTGATATGTATTCGAGCCAAACCTCATTTAGGAAATTGAGGGTCTGTATTATTACGGAAGATGTAATTGGCAGTCATTATGGATGGTTTTTATTTCTTTTTCAGGTTTTTGCAGATTTTCTTGAAACTTCATGCTTTGTTGTGAGACACAGAATTCTGTATTAGTAAAATAGGATATGATTCCCATATTTTAAAATAGCAACTTAAAGGTTTAAACATGGGAGATTTAAAAAGTGGCATTACCATTGAGATCTGAGCATCCATTCTGTAAGGCATTCCACAGTATAGAAGGTGGGATGCTGGCTGGTTGGACTAAATTCTGCTTCTCCATAAACATATAAATTCTTAACTCCACTTTCCATACCATTGTCCAGTTATCTCTTTTAATCCTGCATTCTTTAGGAATATTTGAAAAATTTTAGTATGTCTTCTCAATTTACTTATTGGGTTTTTGATTTCTGGAAAAATTATTCAAAGTATATCACCATATGTGGTTTGTAGTCAGCATATAGCAGACTGAGATTAACAAACAGGAAGGCTCTAGAGGTATAATTTCCAGGGTCACTATAAGGTCAAAGAGATAGAACTCATTCTTATGAAATAAATCAGACACAAGAAGCCAATCTCTGGTGGATGTTAACTCAGATGGTCCCAACTAGGCACCCTGATAGTTGAGGATGAAAATAGTGGAATTGTGACCACTTAAAGTATAATGCACAGAATGAGGAACCCAGCTCCTCTTTTTATCTCACAATAATTAGGTGCCAGTATAATAAGGAAAAAAATCTTCAGTTCCTTAGGTATGTCATAGAACAGAAATAAAAATGAGTGCTATCCCAGAACAGATGTCAAGCAGTGTTGTATACAAACAGCCTTGATTAATTGACTAGCATTGTGAGCAAACTGGTGGGGACTCTTAAGAAATACTTATGGGGGGAAAAATGGATCCTGAAAATGTCCTAGATTCTGAAATTACACAGATGAGAGCTTAAAGTTAGTGAATGTAACATAACCCATTTCTTTTATAAAGCTTAGTAAGAACACAGGCACGTAGCCAATATGTATGAGACACTGTATTAGTTAGATTGCCAGACAGATGGACATATTGATGAGGATTCAAGGCTAGATTTCTATATTGAGAAATTTAACAATGTAGTTGATACTTTTTCTCACCAGGAGTAATTTCTTTCTTTCTCACCAGGCAGCCTAAGAAGTTAGTCCATTCCTGGTATGGCAGAATGATCTGGTGTCTCTGGGATCAGAGATCCAGACTGCCTTTCATTTGTTTCTCTGCCACCTGTAGAAGCTTGCTACAAATTGGATACAGTCTGTTGGCAAATCCACATTTTAGCCCTGGGAGGCAGAGAAAGATAAGAGGAGGGAAATGGGCCCCTTTCCTTTTCCAAGATAATCTAGAAGTTACATCAGTAACTTCTACTTACATTTCTTTGTCCAAAACCTAGTCATATGACTAGCTAATTGCAAGGAAGGTTTGTAAATATAGCCATCTAACCAGCTAAAGCCTCAATTATTAAAGAAGGGAAGTGTGAAGAAATATTGTGAAGACTCCTTGAAGATAGTGTCTTTAATATCTGACAGGTGCCAGTATGTCAGGTGCTTAGAAGATCTCACTTGATTTTCACAACTCTGCAAAATACATACTTAGCAGACAAGGATTCCAATACTCAGTGTGGTTAAATGCCTTTCCTAAGTTCATATAGGCATTATATGACCAGGGATCAAATGATACTCTATCTAAAAGAAAACAAAATCTGTGGTCTTTCTAGTACAACACCCTGTCCCTCAAATGAATGTGGGTGTGATAATCTGCTTGGTAAATTTTATTGTGCATAATCCATTTCTAGTGCATTGTGATATTTAAAAATTAAAAATAGAAGAGATATGTTTCTTTCACCATTGGGATGGAGACACATCTTTTTATACTCTTTTAAAGCCCTTCATATGGTGCTTAAGATGCATAAACCATACATTTCAGCTTCTTTTTATAATCCAGAGAAACTAGCATTATATTAAATACCAATCAGGCAATCAACATACACTCCTAATGTATGTACCAGCCTATGATGATTGTCCTTTTTCTTATAGTTAATGATGCCAGCATGAAAGGTGATATGAACTTGACTGTGAGCTCTCTAAGGGAATTTGTACATAATTTATATCTGCAATTCCAGTGATTAACACACCTGGTCCTTAGTACAGACTCAATATTTGTTCCTTGAACTGAATTGTCTATCAGAGTTTAAGATAACAGGGAAAGAATGTATTTGCTTCTTCAAATTATTGCGAAGATACCCTTTAACAGGTATTTTCCTGACAACCATGCAAAAATGTATTATTACACCCAAAAGACTGAAACACTGTTTTTAATTTTAAAGTTTTCTGAATCTTCAGTAGAGTTCATTCTGTTCATTCAAAATGTATTTTATAAGAGGCTTTTAATTTCATGTGTCCTAAGTGTTTTTTTCTTTTGGTTTTGAAACAAAATTAATTTTCTGTTTAATATGTGTTTTGATTATAGAAAGATATGCTTTTGTTTTTTGACAATTATGTAGTAATAACAAACTTTCCCCTGCCTCTTCATGTTGTTTATGAGTTTTCAAAAGTATAATATTTTATCAAATAATGACTAAGGCTTGAAAATAATCAAACTCAAAAACTAATTCATATTTAACTTTTCATAAAAGATCCAAAAAAAGAAAAAAAACTTGAAGAAGACATAATTGGTGGGGAAAACCTGTAGTGTTTTCCTATATGGTTACTCATTATTTTATGGTACTTTGTTTGGATCTTGTTTAACTGTTCTTCCATTTAGCTATTCATGTAGAACATTAAAAAAAAGACACGTGTCACTATACATTTGTCCAAACCCATAAAATATACAACACCGAGAGTAAACTGTAGTGTAAACAATAGATTTCAGGTGATAATAATGTGTTAACATAGGTTCATCAGTTGTGACAAAAGTACCACTCTTGTGAGTGACGTTGATAATGGGGGAGGCTTTGCGTGTGCGGAGAGGGAGGCATGGGCGCTCTCTGTACCCTCTCCTCAATTTTGGTGTGAACTGCTCAAACTGCTTGAAAGAGTAAAGCCTTTATTCAAACAAGAAAGCAAATGAACAGGAAGAGAATTCAGAGTGGGAACTATGAGCCCTGAGTTCTATTTCCATCTCTGATGCTAGTTTACAGGGTACTATTCACAAATCACACAAGCTCCAGACCTCTGTTTCCTTCCCTATAAGTTGGATATTGTATTAGTTTTCTATCGATGTGTAACATGCAGCACACTATTACTTCATAATTTCTTTGGGTCAAAAATTTCATCACAGCTTAGCTAGGTCATGTGTTTAGTATCTCAGCAGTCTGTATAAAGGTATTGGCTGGGCTGCATTTTCCTATGCAGGCTATTGGGGAAAAATCTGCTTACAAGCTCATTTGAATTGTTAGTAGAACTCATTTCCTTGTGGCTATATGAATGGGGGACCCATCTCTGTATTGACTGTTGAGTGAAGGCTGTTCAGAGGCTGCCCACTTTCCTTGTCACATGGCCCTTTCCATAGGGAGTTCAGAGCATGGCTGTTGGTTTCTTCATTGAAAGTAAGAGAACCTCTCTCTTTCTCTGGTCTACTAAGATGGACTCATATAACTAAATGTAACTATGAGAGTGACATCCCATCACCTTTCTCACATCCTTTTTCTTAGAAGCAAGTCACAGGTTGGACCTCACACAAAGGAGAGAGGACTATACAGGTGATTCCCATGTGATTGACTCCATTCAAGGCCGAGGGCAAAGACAATAGCACTTAGTAATACACTTGGTACATAATTGCTGTTGCATAAATATAAACTTTAATTAAATTTTCTGGCCCATCTTTGACAACTTGAATAAATAATGAGTAAACAAATGGGTTGTACAAAATGTAATACTAAAAAAGGTGAAATGGGAGACTCTTCTTTTTTTAATTTATAAAGTTAGTGTTGTGCTGATTTGTTCCAGGGATGTCCAACCTGTGATCCATCGGCCACATGCAGCCCAGGATGGCTGTGAATGCAGCCCACCAACACAAAACCATAAGTGCATTTAAAACATTATGAGATGTTTTTTGTGATTACGTGTTGCAATGTATTTACTGTGTGGCCCAAGACAACACTTCTTCCAGTGTGGGCCAGAGACATCCAAAAGGTTGGACACCCCTGATAGAACTTCAAAGACAAACATTTGACTTTCTTTTGCCAGCTCTGATTGATTGGTAGTGGCTGCCTGAGAGCTTTGTTGAGAAACAACATCTTAAGTTTGCTTTGGCTGAGAACAGTACCCTGATAGATTAACAGTGCCTCACAGAATGACAGTTGTGCTGCTCTGGATATTCTTATCTAACAGCAGCTCTCATGATGGAGCCCATCCATTCCCCAAATGCCAGACTAGGTAAGGATACAAACCCAACAACACATCCATACCAATTAACTCATTCTTTCATAGGTTCATTCATTTGTTGCTTCAATAAAAGTTATCAAATACCAGTTTTATGTTTCAGACACTCACCATGCTGGGTGTCAGATTCTTATGAGATTGGAGTGACCTCACCTTTCAGCATAAACATGACACAGATCCATAAAATTTCATTAGTAAAGCAGCCTCATATGTCCATCGGCCATGTTCAAGGCCAATGAATTTTCTCCAGAAGGTCTTGATTATTCTGCATGTCAGAGAGATGCTTAACAGGAACCAAAGACATGATGTTTTGATTCAAATAGCTTCTTGCTGAATTAAAAAAACAAAAAAACAAAACTGTAGTGAGAGTAGCTTCACTGTGACCTTCAGAAAAACATTTCTATGATATTCAATTTAAGCATAGGTTAGAAATATTTATTCCATAAAAAATATGTTATGTTATTAAGCTGTTCTGTAACAAATCTTTTAACAAAAATTTTAAAAGGATGATGATGATTTTATTTTTTTTAACACAAAGAAAGTAAAATGCCTGTAAATGACTACATTTTGAAGCCCCAAGTGAGGGAGGTTTTCCATTTATATTCCTTTCAGTAATAAAGAGCTGCTGGAAGCACAATAGCAATGTTTTTTAGTGACTGTGCTGATATACCTGGGCTTTCTTTCAAGCAGTGAGTTATTCTTCTGAATTATGTTTCAGCTGAAAATAGGGTTACTCATAAATTGCATGAATACATTCCAGCTCATAATTGCCAGGTTCCGGTCTTGGGTTTTAGTCATCAAGACTAAGCTGTTTTTGTTTTCTCTAAATCGCAAATTGACATAGCCTTCTTCTTCCCATCCTTTCTCCCCAGCACCAACCACCACCTCCTCCCTTCAGCCCCCTTGGATGACACACACCGTGTGCAGGACAAGGAACTGCAGTGGCCATTGCAGTGGGCTTTGCACAAAGACCGTCCCATGGTGATGAACCATTGCTGAACATAAGGCTTCAATTTAGATGAAATGCTTTCTCACCACATTAAAAAAATCCATTGGACGTTACTGATATACTCAGGGTTATCTGTAGAAAAGTCAGTTTAGGTTCAAAATAAATACATAAAAACTGACAAACAATTAAGGAGGATTTTTTTTTTGGTTCTCCTTGTCAGATATTTGAGGAAGATATCTTAGGAAACTGCTTTTGGTAAACAGAAAAAATAAACTGGCATTTATCTGCCTTTCTACTTCTGAGCTCTGGTATTTTTTCTGAAATATGCAAACAATTCAGCCATTAAATATCAGAAAATTAAAATAAATTGAAGGAGATTTTACACATTCAAAAATAATTGGTACATAGATAAACAAAATTACTTTTAACTTATAAAAATAAGAAAATTGAACTCACCTGAAACAGTAAAATTCCTTCAGAGACAGCATATTTTCATAGAAAAAATGTGGCACTCTTTTAGACTGAAAGATCTCAGTCAATAGTAACCACGTTTCTGTTTTCATATACAAGATTAATGGTGTTTCTACATGAAGAAAATGGCTATCTGCCTGATTCATTTATGGAATATCTAGTTTCCAACACCATACATTTCTGGACAACTTCTGTGCCTCCCAGCCCAAAAGTCCATGTTGATTACCATACTGAAAGAACATCATGGAACATACTGGACTACACATAATATCGTCCGGATGCCAGGTAGTTAGATGGAGGTGAAAACCAGTATGAATGTCATGAGATTTCCATTTCTCTCCAAAGCTGATTCAAGGTTACATACACCTCTTGTTAATGTAAAACAGAGAAGAAAATACCTTTAGAAAAAAAGAATATTAAGATAGTATAGATTAATCACCAATCTATAAGAAATGTATGACTTCTCTTAAAAACTGTATAGGGTGAAATCAACTGAAATTTTCAAAAAACCTAGTTATTTTTCTTCACACATTTGGCCTCTTATACTTTTAGCTGCACTTAAATATCAAATATTTATGCATAATATTTATGCTGAAATTTTTATTTTCCACTTTTAAGTCATACTGAGATGGTATAATGTCTACCTTCATATTCAACTGCTCAAGTTTAGCAGGAAGCTAGTCACGGGAGTGTGGACACTGTGTGTTGGTTGCTATAGTGTGAAGCCCCGAGCTGCTGTGCACCCACAGTTACAATACTTTTTGTCTCTGGCCTGAAAACCCAGGCCAAGGGAATTCCTTTCACCTCCTAAACCAGTCTCCTTATCTTGGTTCTGCAGCTCATCACAGATGTCAAGAAAAGCATATGAGACATAAAAAGATACAACTCCAATGGGGGAAAAACAGCAAGGAGAGAGAAAGGCACTCCCTAAAGCCTAAAATATCCACATTTTGGTTTCCATGACAGGGAAAGTAATACAATAAGCTGCCTTACCTCCCTAACTATAGAAAATTAAGAGACAGAGAAAAAGAGTGAATATTTTTATCTTAAAACATACAGAGGAATAATGCAAAAGCAGCAGACTTTAAAGAGGAATAAAAACTGTATTCTAAATTATTTAAATTTATTGCTTAATAGTGTTCTGGATGTTGACCCACAACCGAGATCCCTGCCTAGAGGGCTCCATTTCCCACAGAAGTTGGAGTGTAACATTAACATCTCCAAAGTACCAGGCACTTGTTTTCCAGACAAATGATTTGGGCAAATAGGCTAAGAAGGAAACTATATATATATTTTTAAAACTGACACTGCTGTTGACAAATTAGCACGTGTGGCTGCAAAATTTAATAATAAAATGCTAATAGCCCTGGCTAGTGTTGCTCAGTGGATTGAGTGCTGGCCTGCAAACTGAAGTGTTGCCAGTTCGATTCCTGGTCAGGGCACATGCCTGGGTTGTGGATCAAGTCCCAGCCTGTGGGTGTGTGAGAAAGAACCAATCCATGTATCTCTCACACATTGCTGTTTTTCTCTCTCTCTCTTTCTTCCTCCCTTCCTCTCTCTCTGAAAGTAAATAAATAAAATCTTTTAAAAAATGCATAGTACCACCAGATATATAACGTGTCTTCCTTATATTCTTTTCTTATGTATCAGGAAGTTTTAGTCTTCCCCATTGGACAGATAGATGAATGAATAATAGACGGAGCATGTAGTGTCGATTAGACAACTTGGTCTAGCCAAACCTACATCCAGGTTGAACTCAGTGAACTTGAATCTGGACTCAGTTAACTTAGAAGCCTACACCAAACCCAGGTCACTCAAACTCCTAAACATTCTGGAGGATTCAAAAGACTGTGAAGCCTACAAATATTTTCTCAAGACAGCTTAGCCACATCCCACTTGTAACAAATTTTTTCCCAAAGCTCAGTATCTTTCCAAAGTCATCTGGCAGAAATTCTGACTGAAGCAAAACTTTTAATAACATTCCATAACAATGATTTCAAATGAGATTTTTATTGACGATTAGAGGAAGCATAGAACAATTTTTACTTCAGTCAACTTTTGACTCCAATTCTTTTCAGTGACTTCTGTTTCATTTCTTCTGTCTCTTTATATTGAAATGGCCAAACACTAATTTAAGCAGAGTCAATTCTTTTATTATAATATAAAATGCTAGGGTAAAAGGATGTGCCAAAACAATTACATACTAACCAGGCTTTTAAATTCTTATTATGAAATAATGAATTTGGCATGTCATACTCACTATTGCAATAACTACTGTTTTCGAAAACTTCATTTAATAATCTCAACTCATTTTTAACCCTTCCCATCTTTCTTAGTTACCCAGCAAAATTGACTAAGGATGCTAAGTAACGAACTGAAACCACTCATCCACCACAGCACGTCATTTATGCTTCTTGGGGATTAAGAAGTATTAGGATCTCAAGAAAGATAAATAATGTAGAAAAATAGATGTCAGAATGTCAAACAGGAGAGTTTTGAAGCTATTTCATTGGTTGTGATATCTGACAAGACAGGAAAGCTTAGATACATAAAATATATAGACTGTAAATGCTTTCCTGGCATAAATGAGTTACAATACAGTGCTTTCATACAACAGCATATTTTTATTGAGTATTCATTGTAAGATGCGCCTTTAAAAAGCAATGACATCACTTGCTTTATGGACTGTGCTCATCTGCATGTAGAGAACTTTTCAACCCCCTTCCTTGGTCTCTTTGTTCTGTTCCCCTCTCCCTCCTTTTAAAACCTCTCCCTCCACTGAGAGGTGGAGATGGGCTTTGAGACATGAGTCCCCCATCTTCCAGATGGCCAGCATCTGAATAAACCACTTTCCTTTACATCAGTCCCTGCCTCTTGAGTATTGGCTTTCATAGCAGCAGGCAGCTGGACCCGCTTTCAGTTACACTATAACAAATTACCACCATCTGATGGGTTAAAACAACAATTCTGTAGGTCAGAAATCCCACACAGGTCTCACTAGGCTAAATAAAGGCTTCAGCAAAGTGGCATTTCCATTCCTTTTTTGAGGCTCTCAGGGAGAATCCATTTCATTGCAGTTGTATGAACTAGGTTCCTGTTTTCTTGCTAGCTTTCAGCTGAGGACAGTTTCACCTTTAGAGACCACCCACATTCTTTGGCTCATGGTCATCTGCCTTCATGTTCTGAGCCAGTGACAGTGGGTCGAGTCCTTCTCACTTCCCAGTTCCCGACCTACCCTTCCACCTCTTTTTGAGTGTGGCAGCTCATGTGACTAAATTAGGCCCACGTACGTAATGCAATATCGTCCCAAGGTCCTCACCTGGTTACATCTGCAAAGACTCTTTGTCAAGTAAGAAAACATATTCACAGGTTTAGGTTATTAGTTACTGGATTCTGTCTAACACAAAAGCACTATGAAAACAGACATTTCCCCAAATATTCAGAGGCCTTCTTTCTGGAGAACATGTACTGCACCCAAAAAAGTTTTAATTCTTTTACAGAGGTAATTTAATTAAACTGAGTTTTTGTTTTGTTTTGTTTGGTCTTTTAAAAATGTGTTGAGTTTCTATACAAATGAAACTGTGAATGTGAAACACTTTTATGCCTTCTGACCACGACCTTTTCTCTATCACACACTATTGGTCCTCCAATACTTGGCTTAGATACTCTAAATTTACATTTTATAAGATTTTTGAAGCAATGTAATTATGAATTTACAGGGATTTTAAACTGAGGAAAATATTACATTAAACTTTCATTTTTAAACCATGATGAAAATAGACAATAATCCAAGGAAAGTAATTGATCCAAATATAAAATTAGGATTGCTGTCAAAAACTGTTTCCAAAAAAGGCACGGGGCCTACATGATTTAGAGATTATTTTTTCAATGCTTAAACTTGAGAAAAATGGAAAGCTACCCAATTCATTTTATGACATTTACACATTCATGGATTCCGAATCTGACAGAAATAGCACCCCTTTTTTGTAGTCAGTTCAGGCTGCTACAACAAAAATACCATGGAGGAGGTGGCTTAAACAACACTTATTTCTCTTAGTTCTGGAGATTGGGAGTCCAGGATGAAGGCACAGGCAGATCCTGTGTCTGGTGAGAGCACACTTTCTGGCTGGCGGTTTTCTCTGTGTGTCTTTGCATGGCAGAGAACAATATCATCTTTCTAGTGCCTCTTCTCATCACTAATCCCATTCATGCTATCTCCACCTTCCTGACTTAATTACCCCTCAGTGTCCTCACTTCCTAATCCCATTGTCATATATTGGGGGTTAGCGTTTCAATATATAAATTTGAGCAAAATACATTCAGTCTAAAACAACATACCTCCAAAAGACTGTAGCCAAAGATTACATGTAAACACAAAGGCTAAACTATTAGCACCTCAAATCCTTTATTATATGACAAGAATGTTAGTTACACTATGAACAAGTACAGTAAACATAAAATAAAAGTATATTTCAATATTAGAATAATAATTTATTATCTTAGTCAACAGATAAAAAGCATGTGATCTTTCAAGAAATTATGAAACATTTCTTAATAAAATATTCCATTCATTCTTCTGAAAAACTAATGTTTCTTAAATTTACCAGTTTCGTGATTAATGATGAAATAAAAAATCGGGGTGATCATTTATAACTAATTAGTCCCATTCTGTTCTCTCAGTGATCCTAGGTATATGCAAAATGAAGTCTACATGTTTTCTGAGTGTTGATATATTTCCGTATATGCCGGAAACAACATAGAGAGGTCTACAACTATAAGTATAATTTAGCATTTCTCTGACTGCTCGAACACAAGGAAAAGAAGACTATATGTAATTTCTGTAAGTTATTTTACATAGTTGAAGGTTATAGTGTCCCTCATGGTTATAACTATTTTCTATCACATTTTTTACTTAAATTCTATTTTTAGTTGTTAAAATTGGTATATTGTTTTCCCATTTACTCATATGCTACTGGTGTACTATTTTCCACCAATTATGTTCAATATTTTGGAATTCCTGTGTATTAAATTGGTATCTTATAAAAATATATTGCTTAGTTATATTTAACTCAATATATGAGTCTTTTTTCAATTATTAATTAGTTCTAACACATTTATATTTATTGTAATTATTCTTATATTAGTGCTTATTTTTGCAAGCCTTTATTTCATATACATATTTTAAATTTTACTATATTTAATGTTTTATCTTACTTATCTTGTCTACATTTCATTGCATAAATTTTATTCTGCTAGTTTTATAGTTACAGATTTTATATGCATCCAGTTTTTAACAAATACTTCCTGAATGCTTACACATGCAAAGCACTGCTCTAGGCAGTAGAAATACATCAGTGAATCAATTGGAAAAGCTAGCTAAGAAGAATAAGAAGATCTATAGCAATACATAAATGTCTAAATTATGCTATGTCAAGATTAATCATTTCTATAAAGAGAAATAAAGCTAGAAAAGGTGGTCATGGCATGCTAAGGGAAGAAGGTGCTATTGTTTTAATAGAGTGATCACTCTTTCCAAGAATGTGACATTTGAAAAGAAATATGAAGAAAGGGAGGAAGTGAGGCACTCAGATATTTGGGAGAATAGGAAATATGAGCGATGACAAGCAGCCAGTATAGCCAGAGTGATGTGTGTGTGTGTGTGTGTGTGTGTGTTGGGGTGCAGGATTGCAATAGATAAATTGGAAGGGAGAATACATGACTACATCATTAATTCTCCAGTATTAATTATTCTTCTTACTGGAGTACACTCTCTGAGAGTTCTAACAGTACCTATGCTGGGTAAATTTTAGAACTAGATGATGCCTCATAACATCCTCCCAGGCCACTTCCTATCTCAAAAATTACAGCAAAAGCAAGTTATTTACAAACAGAACTAAATAGTAGCTCACTTCTACCATACCATACATGTCTCGCTTTCTGCCTTGGGGTTTCCCTAACATCACAGCATACAATGTGTACAAATGTCTACCTGGCATTTCTGCATGTGCAGCCTGAAGGTGATAGGGACCTAAGTAACCACTGGGTAACCATTGGTGATTAAGAGAAGTCAGTATTTAAATATTTTCTTTGACCAGCACTTGGATGAGCAATTCTAAAGTGCATTCTGCACAACAGATAGATCTTGCTGAGATCTAGCCCAGCTGCCCACAAGTGTTGTCCCAACTCCAAAATGCACCTTGCATTGTCTCTTCCTATCATCGTATTTCCCTCTCACCAGTCTCCTTCTCTTTGTCCTGGGTCATTTCCCCCACCAGCAAAACCAAACAAAACTGCATGCAAGCTCTGTTTTCCCCAGTCTAAAATATTTCTAGACATCTTATATCTAAAATTATCTCTATTCTTTCATATTTAAATATTTTTTAGTTTTGTAAAGAACTTTTTAAAATTTTTCTTTAAAATGTTGTAGAATATTTTCTATTGCTTTTTTGTACTGATGTTCTGAATAAGAAATGTGATATCAAAGTGATTTTTTATTATTTTGAATTGGTAGTTACTAAATAGTCACAGGGATATAAAGTACAGCATAGGGAGTATAGTCATTAATATTGTAATAACTATGTATTTCCAGGTGAGTACAGGAAATATTGCGAGGAACACTTTGTAAAGTATATAATTGTTAACCCCTATGCTGTTTATCTGAAACTAATATAAAATAACATTGAAAAAAAGTGATGCTTCATTTATTTGTAGGTTATCTTTTTATCTCTGGCTAATGTTTGAATTTATTCTTGGCCTCTGAAGTTCATAAACTTAACTCCAATGTAATGGATCTAGGAGTGAGAGGTTTTCTTACTGATCCTACATGACACTTTGGTCCCTTTCAATCCTAAGTTTCACATCTCTGTACTTCTGGCAAATAACTTTCCATTATTTTTTCAAAACTTTCATGTATGTGTTTTTTATTCTTTTTCCTACTAAATAAATTCTGACATTTGTACATTTATTCTTCATGTTTCAACTCTTGTTTCAATCTTTTTCTCTCTTTATGTCTTCCTCACATCTTTCTGGAGAATTCCTCAAAATCATCTTCAAGTTCATTTAGTGTGTTTTTTCATTTATATCCTGCCTAACAAATCCACTGAGTATTTTTATTTGAAAAAATATATTTTGAAAATATATTCTTTTCTTTAGTCAGATGGCCAATTTCCCTTAACAAATTTGGAACTGTTTTTGCTACATTCTCTTGAGAAGTCTCTTTTAGTTACAAGAATCTGAGGTTTAGAACTCAGAACTCTTTATTTGAAACAAGAATCCAGACAAAGTGTCTCAAAAATTATTTATTTTCTCATATTTTGTATGGTCACAGTCTCATTCATCTAGGAAATATGAGTCACTCTGCATACCATGTATTTACTGACTGATCACATGCTATGTGTCAGCATTCTACCTATTGCTGTGTTGGTGCAATGGACAAGATGAAATCCTCTCCATTCTTCTACTTGCTCACAGTGACTGGCCCCTCATAACTTGTTTTGATACCTCACAGTTGTTCAGTTGATTAGCTAATACTTCTCAACATATTTTTATTTCAAATTCCCAGAAGGACTATAATCCACTCATTCACTCTGCATTATAGTATATAAATTAGTAACTCTTGGATCTGGTATAGTGCATTTCCAATAAGTCACGGACAGAAGCAGTCACCATGGCTTCTGAAGGACTTTGCATATAGTAGAGTTTGTACATGAAAAAGGTCCCCATAGAGGAGGTTAAATGTGGGAAGGTGGTATAAACATGAATAGTACCTTTATATTATAATATATTCTACTTTTTAATAGTTCCCAAAGATTAAAGACAGACTATGCTATATCCCTTAACATTGATTAGGGATTTATAACCCATGAATTCATCAACATCTAATTTGAATTCCCATATTTTGCATTAATCTATAAGAAAAACCACCTCATAAATAAAGGCATCATTTTGATTATTTCAAGGCAGAGTGATCTGGACTTGGGAACAGACAAAAACAGAAGAGTAGGCTCAGCTATCACAGCTGCAGAGTGCTTTATTAAAAAAATGGTTAAAGATGCTTTCACAGCAGATTTTAAATCATGAAGATATGACCCTTGCTGGGTAGTTCAATTGGTTAGAGTGCCATCCCGATTGCCAAGGTTTCAGGCTCGATCACTAGTCAGAACACGTATTTTCTCTCTCTCTCTCTCTTTTCCTTCCCCTCTAAAATCAGTCAATCAATAAACATTTAAAAAAATAAATCATGAAGATATCAAAATCAAGATATCAATACCAGTGTATGTCTATTTGATCAGAGGAGACAAAGAGCAAGCACTGCTAAGTGAATTTCAAAAGATATGATTTTATATGCAGACAACAGTGATTTACTTTCCTAAATAACCTACAACAAAACGCCCTCCCCCACATTCCCCCGACTCCACCAACCTTACCATACAAAGCATGTCACCCAATTTTAAAATGAACATCAAAGAGAGTGAGATGAATAGAAATGTAAGCCGGCAACATAACACCATATTTTAATCTGTTGCTTGATTTGTTATATGCTTTTGTAAGAGCGTTTTAAATATAATTTACATTCATTGTGGAGTGGTTCCATTCATTTTTACACTAGCTTAAACTCAAAAAAGAAGGATCAATTTAAAAGGTAGAATAAAAATTCTAGAGGATGTATCAATTCAATTCAATGGATGTTTTTAAGCACTAACTTTGTATTAGAAAAGTTATCTGAGGTTTAGAACTCAGAACTCAAATGCTACACAGACAAGTAAGCTACAGTCTTTCCTCAGATTCTTGGAGATACAGCTTCATTTGTCAGTCTGTAATGGTTCTCTACCAAAAGATCTGGTCAGTTTAATTTTCATAAGCAAATATCAAGTTAATTCCTTAAGAAAATAGCACTAGCTACTTTTAGGAATTTTCTCTGACCTTTAGTTAGGTTTTTCACAGCACATGCCAATATACTAGGTAGAATATATTATAGCAGATCTAGAAAAATTTGATCATTGTATGCTTGTGTTAGCTTTGTATGGGTAAGACAAAAATTTCATTTCTTTTTCCATAACATGGCTCTAGTAGCTTTCAGTTCATTTAGTTATCTTTAACTTTATTTGAAATTATTTTGTTAGTTGCATTGTGATAGCTTTCATATCAGCATGCATGAAAAAGGAAAGCTCATCAAAACTGGTACATTTTTGTGTAGCAAATTTAATATTGAAGATGAAGAAAATAAGCAAAGTTTTCAGCATATTATGTTGTATTAAGTCAATAAAGGTAAAAATGCAACTGAAACACACAGAAAAGGTTTTTGCAGTGTATGGAGAAAGTGCTGTGACTGATCAAACATATCAAAAGTGGCTTGCAAAGATCTGTGCTGGTGATCTCTCTCTGGATGAGGTTCCATGGTCAGGTAGACCAGCTGAAGCTGATAGCAAACACATCAAGACATTAACTGAGACCAATCAACATTATACCACACAGGTGAGAGCTGACATATTCAAAATATCCAAATAAATAAAGTTATGGGTGAAATGAAAGATGCATCCTTTATTTTACAGAAAAAAATACTAAACAAACTTTTTGGCCAACTGTATATGTATATATTTATTAATTAGTCCATACAGAAATTATCTAGCCATGTAATATGAAAAATAAAGACAATTTACTGAAGAAGGTACAAGGTATAAAAAACATTATACATGTGACAATAACACCTCAGTCCCCTTCAAAGTAAGCACTTGGGACCTCACACAGTTCTCCCAATCTATATCAGTTGCCCTGTGGTATTTTCCTGAATCTCAATGATTGTCTGAAATCTCTTCCTTTTTGAAGGTGATTTCAGTTTGCAGAAAAGCCGGTCACATTTACCAAGTCTGCTCTATAGAGGTGCTGAGTCACCTGGATTTGATGTTTTGCCAAAAAACTCTGCATGAGATGTGATGCATGACTAGGTGCATTGTCATGATGAATCTGCCAATCACCAGTTGTCCGTAGCTGCTGAATGTTTTCCATGGAGGAATGTTCACACTTAATGTAAAATCTGATGCAGATACATTGCTCTACTTGCTCAGTCATTTTGAATATGACAGCTGCACAGTACACATGCTCACTCAGTAGTGTCTACCACCCTCACTAACTACTACAGTGAAGTCATCATTGTTCACCCATGTGCATTCCAGCTCACTGCTTTTGGCTGCCAGGTTACATCAATGTCATGTAAACTACCCTTATTATATTAACAATGGCTAGACTTTATCTGGACAGACTATAATAATGTATGAATAAATTAAATAAAATTATGTAAGAAATGAGTACATAACAATGTACTCTCGATTTGGTAGTCTTAAAAAATAAGAACTAATTTTAATAATAGACTTTTACATATGTTTTCACTAAATTGTGTTTTTAAAATTATAGCTCAGAAAATCCTGTTATTGATAAAGAATGATTTTGATAAAATTGTACCTTCTATGTTTGAGCTAATATGGCTTTATTTTATTTGAAAGCTTTCTATGTCTGGCTATTTTATTTGTATATGCCTCACCTCCCTCAAGTTTCTAACCTGTACCTGATGTTCCTTTTACTTAATTACCCTAACTCAAACTTTCAAAGGGAAAAACATCCTTTAAAAAAAAGGAAAACATAGTCGGTCAAAGTAGACCAATGTCTCAGAAAATCTAATAATTTTTCTCCTTGCCCTACATGTCCTAGCTGGCTTTCTGTGAAGGATCTCTGAAAGAAAACACATTTCTGGCTAGCACGCTTTAGGAATAGATCCCTGGTCTTCTCATTCAACAGAGTTTCTGAGCTAAGTATTTTATGTCAGCCAAAATTGATATAATTGAAGGGTGGTTCCCCAAAAAAGATTAAAAATCAATGGTCTTGTTAATTAAAAGAGTAAGAAAATCAATAAAATGATGACATTTAAATTAACTTCATTTACTAGGAGTATTTACTCCAAATAATTAAACAAATGGAAAGAAACAGGAAGAATACAGGGATAAAGGGGCTTTAATTAAGGATAAACAATGCATTGATTTATTATGTTGCTCTAATTTAGATTAAACTCTAATAATTTTTTACTTTGATTTTTTCCTAATTACCTGAAATGGGTTTCCTTAAATGAAAACTCAGTTTTTTAAAAATCATAATCTCAAGATGATTTAGTTATTTTTAAATAAGAGGAAAAGAAGAAAACAACCAGTTTGGAGAAAGAAATAGTTTTATCCCAAATCTAGGTTCTAGTAAAGCTCTCTCTTCCAGGATAGTGTTTGTTGACCACAAAAATAACACTGTGTCTGCATTAAAATTACACATTGTTAAATAAATATAATACATACCCCTTATAAGATAAGATCAGTAAATAAATAAAGCATCCCATAATCATACTTACCAGTCAAAGCACCATTGATCTATCTTCATACTTTCTTATAAACATTTTTCTATTCATAATCATAATTTAAAAAACATTTTTAGTTTTTCACTATAAGCTTAATGTTGTATTTTTCCCAGTAATAACAATATCTTGCTAATATACTATCTTCCCAGAGGATGTCATGCAAGTATTTCAATTAAATTATGTGAATTAGCCACTTTTGTAGATCAAAATGGATTCAAGTGATTAGTTGTAACTTAAATCATAATATTGTCGAGATAACAAACAAAAGCAATAGCCTTTTTTTATGGCAGTATATATTACCTTTTTTATATTTCCCTCCAGAAACATCACACAAGATGTTTAAAACATGAAAACTTATTTAAAATAAATAGATATTTAAGTTATATTAGTAGATAAAATAGCAAGTTGTCCAGTCCATTCACTTCCAGAGAATTGTTCTAGGGAGAACCTGGAAAGGTTGGTCACACCATAGTTGTTGGTGTTTTGTGACCACTGTCACCTAGTTCCATGCCAAAATTGAAGTTCAGTTGCTGGTTGAGGATAGGACAAAGATCCAAGTTACAATGAGGATGTATGTTTCAGTCATTGCTATGACTCAACAATTGGGTTCAGCCACAAACTGCCTATACTTTCTAAATAAACTGAATTCAGCTAACAGGCAGAGTTAACCAGAAACACAGTACTCAGTCATTTATCTCTTCAGGGCTGGCAAAAAGGGCCACTACTCAAAAATAGCTTTCCCATGGTTGTGTGAATGCCATTATTATCGACTCATTTGTTTCTGTTAAAGTTTCTACTGCCTGGTCTGTGGTACTTTTAAATGGTCTGTGGTACATTTCATCCAGTGATAAACCATCTGATATTAAGTTCAGAAACCCAGATAACACCTAATAATTGGGTTATATCCCAGGAAATTCTTTTAATGGAACTCAAAAAGTATTTATGGAAATCTTAATTACCTGTGGTAATATCGGAAACCCTTGTGGCAGACACTGTCAAGGGCACATTTCCCAGACTACACCTTTCCCTCTGTAGAATTGCCCCCACACATGCCGTTGGGTCCTAGCAGCATATCTGCACTTTAGATTCTGCACCCCACTGCATAGCTGGGTGGACCAGTGATAGATAATCAACAAGCCTACAAAAAATCAATTAGAATCTTTCTTTTAAGGATGTGAAAATGGGATTTAATGGGGCTAGTTATTCTGTTTTAGTAGAAGAATTAATGCAAACTCAGAAATTGTGTCTTGGCCATGATCCACAATGATTTGGTAGACATAAAGACAAAGATATACAGAGACAAACAGAGAAAAGAGATTGTGTTTCTATGAATGATTAAGACAGAGGCTCCTTTGGTGGATTTCTAGCTCCTGATTCCAGTGCTCCATCAATGGTACTAAATTGTACTTTGAGACTGTGGGTTCTGTGGGTACCATTGATCCCTCACAATATATTTCCCTTTTAATTATTAAGCTAATTTAATGATGTAGTTAATAAGTGAAGTGACAACAATATAACAAACAAAACAATACTAGCAAATACTATGGAATACCTATAAATATCAGATGGTATTTTAAATCTTTATAATATTTCCTATTTTATCTGCACATTGACCTTATGTTATAGACCGAGATCATCTCCAAGCTCATATTTGGCAGAACCAGAGTATGAGCCCACGTAGTGGACCATGGCTATGTAGTGTTTAGAGTGCATGCAGGGTTCCTGAAAGTGTGGCATTAGGTTCACCAGGAGTCATTGAAAACAAAACAAAACAACAACAAAAATTGCTCCTAGGCCCAGAAATGACCACAGAATCACAATTTCTAGAGGACAAAGATTTTTCTGTTTACTCCCAGGTAATTCTTAGGCACACTGTGAGAACCACTGCTCACTGACCTAAGCAGGAGTTACGGGTTGAGGACTTTTGCTGGCTCTGGAATGGCAGTATCAGTGAATGTGTGTCAGGGGAGGGCTGCGCCCAGGGAAGGACCAAAATGCAAAGTGGATGAAGGGTTTTACTCCCATTGCTATCCCCTGGATCCCTCCGCACCATTTGTTCTGCCACCAGAGAGCCTAATTTCTTGAAATTCAAAGTCTGAGCAAAAAGTGGTGATTTCATTAACGGGAAGGTTTTAGTCTGTCCTAGGAGCCAAAATTGGCTGCATAGATTTCCAAGACCAATCAGAATCATAAAAATTCAGTTTTGAGAAATCCTAACCTGAAAAACACAAGGGAGTAATAATTTCCTAAATAATAACAGTCCATTCTGCACAAGGACTTTATGCACACTTTCTTTCTGGAGTAAAAGTATATGTTTTTTTTTTCATAAACAATGGAATTTTTTTACATGCTATCATTTGCACTGATGGAACCATTCTATTCCTGAAAAATGAGAAGTCTTTAAAGTCATGTTTTATCAGTTCTTCTGGTCATTAAATTTGACAGACTATAAACCCCTGTTTACTATTAAGCAGACTGTGAATAACAAGGTAGTATTAAATATTTCAGGTGCACAGACTACAGTTGGGCAAACAATAGCACCATCATTCCAGGAAATTATTGCTTTAATTGAAGGCAGGATGATTATCAAAGAGAGTTATATGTTCTCTTTATATATGAACTTAGCAAAAAAAAAAAAGAAAGAAAGAAAGAAAAGAAAAAAGAAAACACTTAAAAATAAAAACTAGGGCAGTTCACAGTTGCAAACATCTTCTTAAAAATAATGATGAGGAAGACAGGAAATAAACAAATGTTTGGGGTTGAGCAGAAGATGTAACCTTTCTTTTGCAGAGTGTTTTCTCAACACTATAAGGCATGGGAAACATGAGATGCCATCATCTTAAAGTAGAAGTACCCTGGCTGGCATAGCTCAGTGGATTGAGCGTGGGCTGTGAACCAAAGCATCGCAGGTTCGATTCTCAGTCAGGGCACATTCCTGGGTTGCAGACCAGGTCCCCAGTGGGGGCCACATGAGAAGCAAACACACATGTTACTATCTCTCTCTTTCTTCCTCCCTTCCCCTTCTTAAAAATAAATAAATAAATAAATAAAACCTTTTTTAAAAAAGTAAAAGTATTATCCAATATCACAGCCAAGTGTACAAGTTATCCTCTAATTTAAAAAACTGTGCATTATAGTGTTTCTCTATTAATGAGTTAACTATAGTTGTAGAAATTGTGGAAAGTGTGTAGACCCTGATGTCACTGTACTTTGGGTTTGCTAAGGATGCCTATTTTGAGCAAAGCTATTTACACCTGTGGCTCTGGGCCACTCGACTGCTGCTCACCTAACCCTCCCTCTCTGACTCACAAACATAGTAGAGCATAAGGAAAACATATTTTTAAAGATTTAAATACCACTGGCTAAATTAGCTTCCTCACTATGTAAGTTTAAATATTCTGTTTTTCCTACATGGCTCCTTGTATGAATATAATTAAAAATGTGTTTATAATTATTAATTTCATCTTGTGTCTTCTGTTTGACATAAGCTGCATGAGAGTGAGAATCATACTTGGGTTTTTTTTCACCTCAGCACCCGTAAACCCTAGCATCAGAAACAATTATAGGTTTTTTGGAATTGTTAAATAAATGTGTGATGTATGTGTGTATATATGAATGATAAATGCTTATCTCCAAATTAGCCTGTACCCATTGTCACGGGATACTTTTAACTAAAAGAACATTTGGTGTCCTTTAAGTTAAAAGATCTATGGGAGCCAAAAGCATTTACTTTCTCTTCTGAGAAAGTAATCTGTATATACAAAATACACAGGTTTAACCCCACCCCCAAAGGTCCCTGTTAAGTTTGTTAGGACATCGTAACCTCTCAGCCTTCATTACCCATAACTCAGGAATCCCAAGCAATCCCAGAACTGTTGTGTTTTTTTTTGTTTGTTTACTTATTTTAACACGACTCTTTTCTTTTGACTAAGCTATATCTCTCTCTTTAATGCCAATACCCAATTTTTCAAATGTAACTCCTAGGTTAAGCCTCTCCAAGAAATATTCACACATACTCTTAGGGCTATTACTGAATCATCATGGCAAAGTATGTGGAATGGGAACTGTACTTCCAATTCTAATCAGTACTTTAAGTACTGATATTTTATTATGTTTTTTTCCTAGTTTAATATATTTGTCAATAGCCACATGATATCGGATGGGTAGGAGGTTACGCTAAAAAAGAGTTTAGCAAAGCTGTCCTTTCTTTTTGCTCAGAAGCTTTGATTTCTGTCAAGCCATGCATAGTTCCATTAAGTGGCCACATTAAGAACACAGAGTACACCCTAGGATGTTCCTTAGTTGAGGAGAAACTTATGAACCTCAGGGCTGGACACATGGTTTGAACTATATGGTGCATACAGACATTTTAGTTGGATTAGACCATGGGAGAAGAAGGCAGCTAGAAATAGTAAATCCTTCTTTCATAACTACCTAAAATTCCTTAACATTCTACTAAATGTATATTTAAAAGTCTATCAAAAAACATAAGAAAGTTAGTAAGTCCACAGATATATTTCTTTAACTTGTAGTATAAATTATATTTGAAAAAGAACTTTAAAATAATTTCACCACTTCCTACAAATAAAATCAAAATCATTTTTCTGAAGTAATTGTAAAAAAAGAGAAAATAAAGGAGAAGGATAAGCATAAAAAGCATTTCAAAAAAGGTAAGACATGAGAGACAAATAAGATACAATGAGGAAAACGACTGAATAAGAAACATACTATGTTGTATTACTGACTGAAACATAGGTAAACAGAAAGTATAATCCCAATTATATGAGAAAAGCAATCTTCACATACTTTGGCATGAGAATAAGTTATGGAGTATTTTAGTTAAAAACTCTGTAAACACAGACTAGGGACATATTTTACCTTGAAGTTCCAATGACAAGCATCAACTGATTTCTCCACTTTGTAAGATTTTCTTGCCAAAAAGTCATGATTCCAAGATTTCCAGAGCCTTGCAAATAAGCACAGGACAGAGAGAACATAAATTCTTATCTTGATTTTCTGAAGATGTTCATTGTCCAAAGACAGAAGTATATCTTCTCAGCACTGACAGAATATACTACACAGGTGCATGCACACCCATATACAACATTTGTGTTTAAAAACTGTTATTTTCTAAATATTCTAGGTATAGAAATGTTTTTAGTTCTTTAAGGTAGTGATTTTCAATCCCTTTCATCTCATGGCACAAATAAACTAATTACTAAAATTCTGCAGCATACCAAGAAATATATTTTTTTGCTGATCTGACAAAAATAGGTGTAAGTGTGATTCATTAAAACTGGAAGGCTATTGTAGTGTTGGCTGTTGTCATTTTTTAATTTGACAATCAAAGGGAAAAGGGTCAGTGACCCTTACTAAATAATCAGGTATTGCATGTTTTAAAATTCTTGTGGCACACCAGCGTGCCATGGCACATGGGTTGAAAATTGCTGCTTTAAGGGTGAGGAAGAGTCTCCTCTTCTACTTTATCCCCAGAGTATTTGGCATGGAGAAGGTAATTAGCATGTGTTTATTGGGTAGAACTAATCAAATTTAAATCAAATCTCTTTCTCTATGACATAATTCATTCCGTCACAATTTCAGAAGTCTGAGGTCAGCCATTCTCCAGCAACCAAGCTCTGACATAGCTACTCTAGAAAAAACTTCTGTTTATATGTTTCCCTTCAAAGTACAAAAGTCAAGATCATTTCTATAGTAAAATATTCATATTCCATTTTGGTAGTTAAAATTTTTTTAGTTTTGGATAATTCATGCCAGTGGACTTGAGTTCTTAGTAAACCCAGAACCCTCAGTGAGTTGATATTACCTTATTTCACATTATTTGGATAATGAGGTTGTTATTTTAACATTCAATGTAAGCAGAGTCCAATGATGTACCTTTAATATTTTATTTTGGTCAATGCTCATAAACACCTTGAGAAGTTTGTACTATTTTTCTTTGTTTTGGGATAAGAAATGAAACTTGGTGTTTCAAGTAAGTAAACTTGGTTTTAAGTAAGGCAGAGTCTGCCAGTAGCATCTCCAGTAACTGTCTTCCTTCTTTTTTTAAAGTCTTTTTTAAAAAATATTTTATTTATTTATTTTTAGGGAGGGAGGGAGAGAAAGAGAGAGAGAGAAACATTGATAGGTGAGAGAAACCTCAATCAGCCAGCAACTGGGGACCTGGCCCACAACCCAGGCCTGTGCCATGACCAGGGATGAACCAGCAACTTTCCACTACGCAGGCCAGTGCTAAATCCACTAAGCCACACCAGCTATGGCTTTTTTTTGGTGGGGGGTGCAGAGAATACTAATTTTCTTGGTATTAGCAAAGTTCCCACCTAAATGAGGAGGTTCCCACCTCATTTTTCAGATTCCTATACTGATACGACTAGCCATGCAATGATATTTCTGAACAGTAAGTTGTACGTGGATTTACTGGGAAGAATTTCTGGGGTGCACCTTAAATAAGAAATGGACTCATACGATGCCACATGTGTCCTGGACATATTTCTCTTCTTTCTCCCAGAAATGCAGATTTATAGGCCAGAGCTGCAGCAGCGATCTTGAGTACAATTAAAGAGAAAAGCCAGTAAAATCAGCTCTAACCTCCTTCTGACATCAGGCTGCCTACTTCTGAACTTCTTGTTTGAGGGAGTAACACAACATCCACGTTGCTTAAACCACAGTTCCTAGAATTACCCATGACATCGAGCTGAACCCTGTCCTTAACTTTTAATCCAGTGACAAAATCATTGGTCCCACAGATCTAACATAATGTAACTCCTCCTAATTCCATATTCAATATAGAATCTTAAAAGAAGAAATCCTACATGTTAGGCTAGGCAAAAAAAATATTTAAGAACTTGCATACAAGGTTAGAACTATCCTTTAGATTCATTTATACCCTGAGATGCAAAAGTACATTCTTTACTGCATCCTTGATCAACCGTTTGCATTTATGCATTCATAAAGCTTTGCCGAGACTTCACTGTCAAAAATCTGCTATTTAGAGAACAAGGACTGAAAATGCGACTGCTGTTAAGAAGCTTACAGTCTAGTTGGATGGATATTTCAAATGAAGTAAAGAATGAATGGTTATAATTGTGATTAAATGCTACAGAAGAGCTGTATTATGACAGCAAATAAAGAGGGGATCTATTCTAGTCTGTGGGGTCACAGGTTTCGAAGATGTTAAAAGTAAACTGAGACATATTAAAATCTTCACGAGTTCATTTGAGCAAACATCGATACCAAACCCAAAAATGATTAGAAACACTCTGCTAACAGGAGCTGTGGGAAAGGTTTTTATAGGAAAGATGCAGAAACAGAGCAAGGAAATTATTTGATTGGCTATAGCTTAAGTGGTAGCCTTATGCAGGGAAGCCTGCTTGGCTGACTGTAACTGGTTGTCCTTAGGTTTTAATTTCTTAACCTTGTAGGAATTTACTATGGCTTAGGTTTTGGTTTGTCTGCTTAGGTGCTAAATCATTTAGAGCCACCTCGGTCCAATGGCCTCCTTATTTAATTACTTCAACAATGAGAATGTAACATTTGTGCTTAGTCCTGAAAGACAGTGTGAATTAACAAGGCAACTGAGGGGAGCAAGGATTCAAGTATAAAAACAGCATGTGTGAAGGTCCTGAGGTTTAACAAAAAGGTCGGGGGAAGGGGTTTACAATTAAGCTGGAGAAATAGTCCTAACATATGGGTTATTTTAAGCTGTTTTAAGATTTGAGACTTTATCACAAGAGCATTGGAAACCATGGAAGACTTGTAAATAGGAGAGGGACATAACCAAATGGTTTTTTGGATTAAAAAGAAAAACACTGTAACTGAAATATTTTATAAATAGTTTGAAGTAAAAAAAGAGGAAACAGAACTATTAGTTAAAAGATCATTATTGCAGGAGGTAAGGTGTTGGTAAGTTAAATATAGTGGTACTAGAGGAAGTGGAAAGAAGTAGACAGATTTAATGAGTATTCAGGAGGTAGATCTCTCTGGATGTAGTGGCTGAGTGGATAGTAGAGGGGTAAGAACGAAGATGAGAATGACTTCTTTGCTTCTGGCAGGAACACCTGAGTGGATATGTCATAAAATACCAAAATAGTATATGCAGAAGGAAAGATTTCAGGGAAGGGAATGAATCCAGTTTGTTAATTTTGAGATCTGGGTAACACACTCAACTGAAGATCCTGCTTGGGCAGTAGAATACAAAGGACTAAACTCAAGAGAAATCTTGGATGGTGTTCTAATTGTGGGTGTGTTCATCACATGAAAGACTACTTTGTATATGTTTATTGCCATACTTCTACTGATTTTATCTCTATATTAGGAGCTTTTGTACTGCCAGTAAGTAGTTTTATGCTGAGAACTAGGTAGATCATTTTATCTTCACCCACCCCACTTCCTTACTTAATTCTCTCTCTGGACAATTCCAAATGAATTAGTCAAAAAGCTAATTTTCTCTGAAAGTGCCTTCATCTCTGAGCATTTTTTGTGCTTCCTCTGATGCATTAAAATAGTAGAATGATAATACCAATGATGTACCGAGCATGTAAATATTGAGACACTATAGCTTTCTTTGAATATACAGGGGTGGGCAAAAGTAGGTTTACGGTGGTGAGTACAGAAACACAGAGTTTATTCTTGTATTATTATTATTATTATTATTTATTGTATTTATTATTATTATTAACCTACTCTTTCTCTCCCCTGTATAATTTCTAGTCATCTCAAGAATTCTATAAAGAAGAATTTTCAACACCATTTTGTGAGTGAAGGAACTGAGATTCAGAGAGCGCAGGTGATCGAGGTGTCCCGGAAGGGAGAGGGAGGTTTGCTTTCAGATCTGAGAGCCTCAGATTCCCACTTTGTCCCTGAGTGTTCCCATTGAGACCTGACAAAAAAGGCTTTGTGGTAGTGATGGAAACAAGTACCGGCTCCTCCTAAATCAGCCCCAAATACTACATGCAAATATTCCTAAGTATTTCAGAGAGTGTTGAGCTCCTTTACCGAGGAAAGCTGTTGTTAGAGATAAGATATGGGTGATGTTCACAATGTAGCCTCTGGAGATTTTATATCTATTCCCTCTGTTTAATTTTTTTACAGGTAGCCATAGTTGTGTAATTTTATTGACTCTTAGGCTTTAAATACAGACAAATAGAGAATTTATTCAGTGAAAGGTACAGTTCTTCCAAACATGTTCAGTATTTACAGTGGATAAAGTTTAATATCTTCAGAATTGTAGGCTTAGATTTTTTTACTATGTTTTTTAATTGATGTTTGAATATAATTGTCTCCATTTTCCCACCACCACTTTCCCCTGCCCCACCCTCTCTCACTTCCTACCCTCAGTCCCACCCACCTTGGGCTCCATCCACGGGTCTTCCATTGACTTTTATAAGGGAGATAAACAATAGAAGGTTATATTTTATTACTTTATAAATTAATATGTCAAAATAGGCCTAGAAGTCCATTTGATTTAATGAAGATCTCAGTAGGATGTTAAGTTACCATGATGAATGGTAATTTAATTTCCACAGAAATAGCAAATAGTGCTATTTGTGCATAGTGGGATGGATCTTGATCCTGATTCTGGGCTTACTGCTTCCAAGGATTTGGCACATTAATGGGATGGGTGGGTGAAATGGGAGAAACATTCTTTAGACATCATTTTAGCTCTCCTCCATCTTTTCCCCATCATTGCACTTTTGGGGATGGTGACATACAAAATCTTACTCTTCAGATTTTGCTCATTATTCATAAGTTATAAGGCTTAAGATGAAAGTAGTTTGTTCTTAGTAGATTCCTTCTTCAAGCATAAATACAAGTTAATAATGTAAACCACATATTCTAAAAAGTATTCTAAATATCTGTGAAGTAGAAATAAAAATATCCTTATGAGCCTTATACATAATCCATTTTCATTTTCAAATATGTTTCTTATAAATTATTTTATCTGGTAAAATAGGTCTTAAGAATGATTTTTTAATGTTTTTCTTTTAAATACATAAAATAAATTTAAAAAATAAAAACAACTTGTCTTCCAGTATAAAAATGCCTAAAGTTACATTTATTTTTTTAAATTGCTATATTTACTTCTAGGCTCTTTTCATCTCATGACTATTATAGTCATCTCATGACAAGATATACAAGGTTTGTCCAGAAGGTATCCAGCTATGTAATATGAAAAATAGAGACATGTACTGAAGAAGATACAAGATACAAGAAACATTGTGGATAAGACAATAACACCTCCAACCCCTTCAAATAGGCACCTTAGGACCTCACACAGTTCTCCCAATTGACATCAGCTGCCTTGTTGTATTTTCCTGAATCTCATCAATGGTCTGAAATCTCTTCTTCTTCAAAGGTGATTTTAGTTTTGGGAAAAGCCAGAAGTCACAGGGCACCAAATCTGAACTGTGGGGGGCTAAGTCACCTGGGTGTTTTGATGTTTTGCCAAAACACTCTGTACAACACACGATGCATGAGCTGGTGCATTATCATGATGAAATTGCCAATCAGCAAGCTGCCCATAGCTGCACCCTTCTGATTCATCCAGATAGTTTCTGCAGAGGAATGTTCAAGCTTAAAGCAAAATTTGATGCAGATTCATTGCTCTACTTGCTCAGTCATTTTGAATTTGATAGCCATACAATATACATCAACAGCATCTACCACCCCCACTAATTAGTACAGTGAGGCTGTAGTTATTCATGCATGTGCATTCCAGTCCACTCTCCTTTGCTGCCAGGTTACATCAATGTTGTACAAACCATTCTTGCATATTAACAATGGATGGACTTTTCCAGGAAAGACCTCTATAACTTGTGTTTTTTAGGTTGAGAGCCCAATTTAAGTGATTTTTGTTTGTTTGTTTGTTTGTTTGTAGCAAGTTATATTATGAATTAGCTACAGAAGCGTTTATAAGTTCAACATGCTTCATAGAAAATTTACAATATATGAACTTGAAAATAGATAAACAACTTGATAAGTGCCTAAAGCACTGATGCTATGGTTCCAGGAGTTTTCCTGGAAATGCAAACCTCAAGCCCATTGCCCTCCCAAGAGTCTACCCTAAGTGCTTCCAGAATCATGGCTTTTCTTTTTCTTCCACCATAGATGAGTGTTTCTTATTGGTGGACGCTACTTTGGAACTACTCAGAAAAAAAGATTTCAGGAAATGTTTATATCTCTATGTCATTAACAGTTGACTAGCATTTTATGTTATAGAGAAGTTGAAATGGCTGCAGACCTCTAATGTTCCTACCTGTAGGAACACTTCAACTTTAGATTCTATAAATAGTCTATTCCTAGACCTCTTTCTTTGACATCTATATTACTCCCTAAGGATTCCAATACAGATTTGTGGCTTGAATTGTCATCTATACTCACAAAGCCCAAATCTATATTTCCAACCAGGAATTTTCCCCTTACACCATTAAAGTATTTCCAGAATTCAACCAACCCTCAATTCCATGCCCGCCAACTTAATCCAAAGTAAACATAATAAATTATCTACTTCTTCGGTAGACTCCCAACTTTGGCTTTTAGCCTCCTATTCTCAACAAAGTAGACACTGTATAAAGATAATTTTTTAAAATGATGTATCATGTTACTCCTCTGCCCAAACCCCTTTAGTGTTTCCTCTCTTGCTCAAAGCAAAAACAACTTATTACAATGTCCTTTTTGCAAAGGTTCTTGGATATCTGGCAGTAATACTTTTCCTGACTTCACTTTCTGTCACTCTTCTCCACACTTACTCTAGCCCCACTTGCCACCGTATTGTTTTTGCTACACTGAGCATCCTCCTACATCAATCAGTGTCTTTGAACCTATTTTCCTCTCTGATTGAGTACTTTGTTAACTGAGGGTTCTGATCAGATGCCACCTTTACAAGGAGGACTCCCTCACCTATCTGTATAAATAATATCGTACCTAACCATGCCATTCCTCCTGTTAAATGCTTGACTTAGTCCTTGACAAGTGTATTTATTTGCTTTTGTCTCTTCCCTGTATTGGACTTTAAGTTTCATGAGGGTGAGAAATTTGTTTTATCCACTGCTGTATCCACAACATGAGCCCAGCATTTTAAAATACTGGATTAGTAATTGGTGAGTGAATAAAAGATAAAATTTGAGAAGTATAGAGACATGATGACAGACAAGTGTGATTATCAAGCAAGCCATCCAGGTTAAACCATAATAAACACAGTGCAATATCCCAGAAAGAATCTATCTACTGCATGGTGGATAGATTTATCTAAATTTATCATTTATCTATCATTTATCTAAAGTGAATAGCAACAACTCTTATTCAATTTGGTAAGCAATCAGTAGTTTCTATTTTATTTCACTCTACATTAATACACTGTCAAGCTGTGGATTAGCCCTGTTCATAAAATAAAACAACTTCAGGATCTATAGAAAAATGAGAATACTATGCACTTTTTAAAATTTGAAAACAAGTATAATCAAAAGAAAAAAGTTACTTCTTTTGTGATTATATGGATACTTACTGTGAATTGATATTTAATTAGATTTTCAGCTACATCTCCAAAATTTTCCACTCACAATTTCTACTTCAGTTTCCTCCTCTCCACCTCCTCCTCAACTTTGTACATTGTCTTCCCTCTTCCTGAAGGATTCCCTCTTCCTTTCAGCATTGATTTGCTTATATTTTCCCTGCTTCTGAGACTCATGTCAAGTGCCAGTTCCCAGACCAACCTTTTCTTGGCTCATGTTGATAGATCAGAGTGTTCCTTCTTATGCTCGGATTACACCGTAAGCACAGTTCTTGAAGGGAGAAACCATAAATATCAATTAGATATCATCAGTGCCTTTCACACTGCCTTACATAGAGTAGGTACTTATTAAATATTTTCTGAGTGAATGAATGTATGTAGGAAAAACAAGGTGGCATCCAGAGCTGAATAGTAGTTCCTGAATTCTCACATTTAGCATTAAAATCAGCCACTTTGTATGCTGGAGACAAAAAGTTCTGCAAAGTGGAAAAAATGGACTATTTTTTGTAAAGTCACATAATTTAAACTCTGAGGGAACAAAAAATATTTAATTTCCTAATGCAAATACATGATTTAGAGAAATTGAACTAGCAAATTCCTTATTCAGTTAATATGTTTATCCAATAAATGTTCATAAAATATTTTAACATCTACAGATTTCGCCCCTGGAAAAACCAGTGGACCTAGTAAATTTTAGTCACTAATTTATGTACATGCATGGTTTTTGGGTTTTTATAAGTGAGATCTTGATTCTTTTTTAAAATATTTTATTTATTTATTTTTAGAGAGGGGAGGGAGATAGAGAGAGAGAAAAACATCAATGTGCGTTTGCTGAGGGTTATGGCCTGCAACCCAGGAATGTACCCTGGCTGGGAATGGAACCTGGGACACTTTGGTTCCCAGCCCGCACTCAATCCACTGAACTACGCCAGCCAGGCTTGAGATCTTGATTCTTATAGATAGAACAATCACGAAATAACTCTTCTTCCTAACTCTACTCACCTCTTGAAACCCTATTCTTTCCTCATTCTCACTGGCAGGTGAACTTGATTCTCTGCCAAATGAGTCACTTGAGATGGGAGCATTACTTTACTAGAACCTACTTGGGTCAAGTTAATCTGAAGAAAATATAATAAAAAAAGTTGCCATGCCCTATGATTATTTTTATTTACTTTTTTATTGTTGTTCAAGTACAATTGACTCCATTTTCCCCTGTGATTATACAGAAAAGCATAACTTATAAATGAACAGCTTAAGGAACAAAGTCTCTAAATAATGAAATTTTTTTCTGGACCTCAACCTTAACTAATTTTAGAAACTAAAATATACTGTTAAAATGGCTGCTTCCCCAAAATCTATACAAAATCTAAGGAGCTAAAATCCTAAATATAGTAGGTTTAAAAATATGTTCAGAAATTCTTTGAGACTTCTCCCTTTGAGGATTTTGAGAACTGGAGTTTGAGAATTAAGGTAGACTTAATGATTGGCTTCCAGCAAAAAGATTTGTAGAAGATTGGGAACACTTCCAAGATTAGGTTATAAAAAGATTTCAGCTTCCAAATATTCAATCTCCTCTCTGTCTCTTTCTCCTTATCTCTGTCTCTCTATCAGTCACTTTGGAGAACAAGCTGCCACAGATGATGGAGTTCTGGGATAGTGGAAACTAGCTCCCATATCCTGTGGAAAATCAAATAGCCCAAGAGAGATCTTTACAAGGCAAAGAACTGATGCCTTGAGCCAACAGCCCTGCAAGCAAACCACCTGGGAAGATATCAACCCCAGTCAAGACTTCAGATATCTTCGGCCCTAGCTTCTTGACAGCAGCTCCAGGTAGGACCTTTTATTAGTCTTCTTTTACTATGTAACAAATTACCACATTCTTAGTGGCTTAAAATAAGATGCAGGCATACATCTTTTTATTGTGTTTCACTTTATTGTGCTTCACAGGTTTTGCGTTTTTTCACATATTGCAGAAAAGACCCTCCACCAGCAAAAAGATTACAACTTGCTTTATTGCAATACTCACTTTTTTGCAGTGGTCTGGAATCAAAACTGCAACATCTCCAAAGTAGGCTTATATGTTCTTTATCTCACAGTTTCATTGGATCAAGTACCAGGGCAGCACGTAGGAGGTTCCTCTGTGAAGTGTTTCACAGGGCTGAATCAAAGCTGAATTTCTCTCTCAAGCTCAGAGTACTCTTCCATGCTGTTGGTTGGCAGAATCCATTTTCTTCTAATTATAAAAATTCCAAATGGCTTGATTCTTCAAGGCCATTAAGAGAGCTTATCTTATCCTTAAATCTTCTTTCAAAGGGTTCACTTAAAAGGCCAAGCCCATCATGGATAATCTCCATGGATAATGATGAATTTAGTCAACAGATTAGAAACTTTAGTTACATCTGTAAATTCTCTTTATCTTTGCCATATTCTATTGATTAAGAAGGAATTGCATAAAGGCTTGTATAATAGGGAGCAGGAATTGTGAGGGCTGTTTTAGAATTTTTCCTAAATCAGAGCTACCCACCAAAGTTGCTCCCAATTCCCTGACTCATGTGAAATAATATCTGCTGCATTAAGTTGCTAAGTTCTAGAATACTTTGTCATAAGGCAATAGATAACTAATACAGTGAGGTTATATTTTCATGAATTACACTCAGGGAAAGAGTATATAATATCAACACGTGATACATGAAAAATACATGAAATTAGTATTTCTTCTGTAAAAAATTATAATAATGTAATGAAAAAGCCTTCTTGGATCACCCTTCTATTGCCCTGCACATCACTGATGGTGAACATCTTTATGGTAAACACGTTTTCTGGTCAAAGGTCTTATCAGCAGGGATTCTGGAGATACCTAGAGAATTCAGGAATGTCCCCCCACTGTACTATACTAGGTTAGTTATTTCCTGAGTTTATTGTGTGTGGTACACAGTAAACTCAGTACACAGTGTGTACAAGGGCACATCATTAAATATTGTTGGTTTATGTGAGGTGGTCTCTTAGGCATCTACATCAGACTAAATAAAGGGCTACTCTTACCTTACATAGCTTGGAGGAAGAGATTTATGCTTCTAGAAGATATGGACTTACTCTAAGTCATTCAAACACTTATTTGCAACTGTGCATTTGTTGGTGAGACACTGAAATAAGCAATTTTTCTAACTATGCTGATGTCATAAGTTACAAAATTTGCTAGTACATTCTCCTATATTGTAGCTTGACATTTGCCTTCTAAGCATACAGAAAACGACCAATATTTATTATTATTAAATTTAAGAAGTTTCTACAAAAAGGAATTGACAAAGGATAAGTATCAAGAATGTATAAATACTACTCACAAATAAAGAAGCTCCTTCACAAAAGTGACATTCATCAATCAAATATAATAAAATTTTGGAAATGATAGAAAGAATTAATTTATGTAATTAATTTTTAAAAAATCTAGATAGCTTTTTGGTTACTGAATAAACTAGTACTTAGAAGTGAATTATAGTGACATAGAGACTAAAAGCACAATTCTAAGGATCAATGAATCCAAGAGCTGGTTCTTTGAAAAGATAAACAAAATCGACAAGCGGTTAAGCAGACTCATCAAGAAAAAAAGAGAGAAGACCCAAATAAATACAATCAGAAAGGAAAGAGGAGAGATTACAACAGATACCACAGCAATACAAAGGATTGTAAGAAATTACTACAAAGAACTGTATGCCAAGAAATTTGAAAACCTAGGTGAAATGCACAAATTTCTAGGAAAATATAATCTTCCAAAACTCAATGAAAAAGAAGCAGAAAGCCTGAACAGACCAATAACAGCAGATGAAATTGAAGCAGTAATCAAAAAACTCCCAACACACAAAAGCCCTGGGCAAGATGGTTTCGCAGGAGAATTCCACAAAGCATTTAAGGAGGAGCTAACCCCTATCCTTCACAGACTATTCCAAAAAATCCAAAAAGATGGGAGACTCCCAAACTCTTTTTATGAGGCCAACATCATCCTAATTCCAAAACCAGATAAAGACACAACAAAGAAAGAAAACTTCAGGCCAATATCACTGATGAACATTGACACTAAAATCCTCAACAAAATACTGGCAAACCGCACCCAACAATACATTAAAAAGATCATACACCATGACCAAGTGGGATTCATTCCAGGGATGCAAGGATGGTACAATATTCACAAACCAGTAAATGTAATACATCACATAAACAAAAGCAAAGACAAGAACCACATGATCATATCAATAGAAGCAGAAAAAGCATTTGATAAAGTACAGCACCCATTTATGATAAAAACAAACACTCAGCAAAGTGGGAATAGAGGGAGCATTCCTCAACATAATAAAGGCCATATATGAGAGACCTACAACCAACATCATACTCAATGGGCAAAAACTAAAATCTTTTCCACTAAGATCAAGAACAAGACAAGGCTGTCCACTTTCACCACTTCTATTCAATATAGTACTGGAAGTTTTAGCCACAGTGATCAGACAAGAAAAAGAAATAAAAGGCATCCAAATCAGAAAAGAGGAAACAAAACTGTCACTGTTTGCAGATGACATGATAGTGTACATGGAAAATCCTATAGAGTCCACCAAAAAACTGCTTCACCTAATAAATGAATTTGGCAAAACAGCAGGATACAATGTCAATATCCAGAAATCAAAGGCATTTCTGTACACCAACAATGAAACAGCAGAAGAAAAAAATCAAGGAAAAAATCCCATTTGAAATAGCAAAAAGAAAAATAAAATATCTAGGAATAAACCTAACCAAAGACGTAAAAGACCTGTATTTAGAAAACTACATAACACTCAGGAAAGAAATCAAGGAAGACACAAACAAATGGAAACATATACCGTGTTCATGGATTGGAAGAATTAATATCATCAAAATGTCCATACTACCCAAAGCAATTTACACATTCAATGCAATTCCTATTAAAGTACCAATGGCTTATTTCACAGACATAGAACAAACACTTCAAAAATTTATATGGAATCATAAACAACCCTGAGTAGCTGCTGCAATTTTGAGAAGAAGAGTAAAGCAGGAGAGATCACAACACCTGACACTAAACTATCCTACAAGGCCACTGTAATCAAAACAGCCTGGTACTGGTATACAAACAGGCACATGGACCAATGGAACAGAACAGAGAGCCCAGAAATAAACCCAAGTCTCTATGGTCAATTATTTGACAAAGGAGGCAGCAATATAAAATGGAGTAAAAATAGCCTCTTCAACAAATGGTGTTGGGAGAACTGGACAGCCACGTGCAAAAAAATGAAACTCGAGCACCAACTTACACCTTATACAAAAATAAATTCAAGGTGGATAAAAGACTTAAATATAAAACATAACACCAATAAAGTCCTAGAGGAGATCAGAGGTAGGAAAATCTCAGAGGTAGGAAAATCTAGAGGAGATCAGAGGTAGGAAAATCTCAGATATTTCATGCAGAAACCTTTTTACTGACATGTCCCCTAGAGCAAGGGACATAAAGGAAAGAATAAACAAATAGGACCTCATCAAAATTAAAAGCTTCTGCACAGCTAAAGGAAACAGTATCAAAATAAAAAGAGAATCAACTGTATGGGAAAACATATTTGCCAATGATACCTCAGACAAGGGTTTAATCTCCAAAATATATAAAGAACTTACACAACTATACTCTAAGAAGACAAGGAATTCAATTAAAAAATGGGCAAAGGACTTGAACAGACACTTCTCCAAGGAGGACATACAGAAAATCCAAAGACACATGAAACAATGTTCAATATCACTAGCTATCAGAGAGATGCAAATTAAAACCACAATGAGATACCACTTCACACCAGTCAGAATGGCCATCATAAACAAAGCAACAAACAACAAGTGTTGGAGAGGTTGTGGAGAAAAGGGGTCCCTAGTACACTGTTGGTGGGAATGCAGACTGGTACAACCACCAGGAAAGCAACCACCATATGGAAAGCAATATGGAACTTCCTCAGAAAACTAAAAATGGATGTGCCTTTTGACCCAGCAATTCCACTGCTGGGACTTTATCCTAAGAAAACTAAAACACCAATCCAAAAGAACCTATGTACCCCAATATTCATAGCAGCACAATTTACAATAGCCAAGTGCTGGAAACAACCTAGATGCCCATGAGTAAATGAATGGATCAAAAAACTATGGTACATTTACACAATGGAATTCTATGCAGCAGAAAGAAAGAAGGAGCTCCTATCCTTTGCAACAGCTTGGATGGAGCTGGAAAGCATTATGCTAAGCGAAACAAGCCAGGCAGTGAAAAACAAATACCATATTATCTCACCTTTAACAGGAACCTAAACAACAAAACAAAGAAACAAGCAAAATATAACCAAAGACACTGAAATAGAGGACAGGCTAACAGTGACCACAGGGGAGAGAAGAGGGAATTTCAGGGGACAATGGGAAGGGTTTACAGGAACAAATTTAAAGGACACATGGACAAAAACTAGTCCTGGGAAGAGGGGAGGGTTGGGTGGATGGGCTGGACTGGGAGTAAAAGGGAGAAAACTGTACTTGAACAATGATTAAAATAAAAAATAATAATAATAAAGAAGTGAATTATAATAAAAGAAACATTTATTATAAACCTGAGGAATTTAGTCAAAGAGCTAATCAGATGTATGAGGTCCTTCCAGAAAAAGGTGAGCCATTGTTAATATAATGAGAATGGTTTGAGCAACATCAACGTACCTGACAACCAAGGAGAGTGGGCTGGAGTGTGCATGCATGAACAATTATGACTTCACTGTACTTGTAGGGGTGGGTGGTAGGGGTGGGTGTACTAGTAGGGATGTGACAATCACACAGTACACATATTCAATGGCATGAACATCATGAACAACAACAACTTCACTGTACTAGTCAGTGAGGGCAGTAGATGCCATTGAGTGAACATGTGTACTGTATGATTGTAACATTCAAGATGACTAAGTGAATAGAGCAATGAATCTGCATCCGATTTTGCATTAAGCTTGAACATTCCTCCATGGAAACTATTCAGATGATTCAGAAGGCCACAGCTATGGGCAACTGGTGATTGGTAACTTCATCACAACAATGTGCCCACTCATGCATCATGTCTTATACAGAGTGTTTTGGTGAAACATCAAATCACCCAGGTGACTCAGCCCCCCTACAGACTGAATTTGGTGCCTTGCACCTTCTGGCTTTTCCCAAACTAAAATCACCTTTGAAAAAAATAGATTTCAGACCATTGATGAAACTCAGGAAATTATGATGGGCAGCTGATAGCAACTGGGAGAACTGTGTGAGGTCCCAGAGTGCCTACTTTAAAGGGGACTGAGGTGTCATTGTCCTGTGTACAATGTTTCTTGTATCTTGTATCTTCTTCAATAAATGTTCTATTTTTCATAATATATGTCTGGATACCTTCTGGACAGAACTTGTATAGCTATAGGAATGTGGATAGTGAGCTTATTATTATTCATCTTTATTCTTTAAGAAAATTCCCAGTATACAAGTAATATTTTATTCTTTATAAAATAATATTTTATTCTTTATAAAGTAATATTTTGCCTTTATTCTTTAGGAAAATTCCCAGTATAGAAGTAATCATTTTCATCTATGGATAAATAAAAATTTAAAGCTAGAAAACCCTGGCTGGTGTGGCTCAGTGGATTGAGTGCTGGCCTGCAACCAAAGGGTCACCAGTTTGATTCCTAGTCAGAGCACATGACTGGGCTGTGGACCAGATTCCCAGTAGGGGTCATGTGAGAGGCAACCACACATTAATATTTCTCTTCTTCTCTTTCTTCTTCCCCTCCCCCTCTCTAAAAATAAATAAATAAAATGTTTTTTAAAATAACATAAAAATGTTATTTTATGTTAAAACTAAATATATAGTGACTTTAGACTCTGTCTTCTGCCTTTTTGCTTATTATATATTACCAGTTTTGCAACATTGAGAGTGATGGAGAGTTGTTCCTACAGCTTATCTTTATGGCCATCAGTACAACCTCAAAGTAGACATGATGGAAACAAGAGAACTGGATGATGAAATATCAAGCAATCAAAATTTGTTTCCTCAGGAGAAAGAGGCTTCTAATATATTACTGGTGATAAGACAATTTATGAATACAAGGATCCCAGAAAGCAATTTTATAATATTGCCTTAAAATAATAAAACTCTAGAAATAGAGGATTTAGGGCAATGTTGCATGGTGGAATGAGCTTTGGAAAAGCACTTTATACCTATTATTTCGTTTCACCTTCCAACCTCTCTGTGAGTGATAAGGCAGAAGACATCTGTGCCTTTTGCAGATGCAAAATTGAGTCTCGGAAACACTGTTATTGGTCCAAGGTTATGTAGCTGTTAGTTGGTAGACCTAGGAATAAAATTCATCTCATGACTAGTTTTGTGAAGTTTTTTCCACTAGGAAATATAGCCTTGTCTCATCCATAGGAAATACCATTAAAATTGGATTTCCATGAATGAATAAGAGCCAAACAATCTTAATTTTAAAATGAGAGTGTTAGAATTTTATAACTCTCGAACTCAGAAATCATCCTGGAGAGTTAAAGTGACTTAACCTGGATCTTGCAGCCAGCTTTGCAAGAGCTTTGTATGGTCGATTGTTGAAGTTTACTAATAAGAAATAGTCTCACTGTGGGTGATTCAATAGCTAATGGACACTGTAATCATGAGCCTCTATCTCTCTCAACTTCTGGAGTCAATGCAACTCAGGGACTTTTAGGCACATAATTCTCAAATCGAGGTGTTCTTACCCAGGAACCATTGTTTGAGGCAGTGTGTAAAAATGCAAGATAACATGAACATCTTTCCGGAGTATCCCTTTTACTCAGCACTGACTGCTATAGCTCAGTTATCTTACAATAGACAATCACAGATATATAATGGGAATTAAAAATCTAATAAATTATTAAATAAGAGAGAAGGCTTCAAAGATATTTCTCACTTTGATAACTTCTTAGATTCTGTCCCCAAGCTCCATGGGTGTTTATTTACTTTCCTCTGAAGTTGGAGAACTTAGAAACAGGCAAGCATTGTTTTAGGTTATAAAACCCCTTACTTTCTTTTCATTCCTCTCTATGACACAATCCTCTAGAATAAACTCAGACTCTATGCAAACTCTTTTCTTAAATTCCAATGTTATAGCATTGCTATTAATTAGTCTACAACTTAGGAATTCCTTACATATCTGAAAACATATATTCTTAGCCCTCTGATTAGGCTAAAAAATTTCCTTCAAAAGCTTGATAAAGGAACTCTGTGTGCATTCCAAATCAAATACTTCTCTTCTGAATAATTACAATATTGCCAGCTTTACATGGACTTCTCATTGTTGGACTGACTTACACTTCCTGCTCCATTTGGCATTCCTCCTGTGCTTGCATGCTGGACCTACTTTAGAAGTTCCATTTTTACGTTCTACGTAACAAGGGTCCCCCTCCTTTCCATGGCAATATCCAACTCCTATAGGTTACCCTCATTCCCTATATCAGATCTATATCACTCTCCAATAAAGTAAAGGGTATTTTACATAAAAATTGATACAGGAATTGAATAAAAGAATAAATTGAATTTATAGAATTCTCTGACCCCCTTCAAATATCATAAAGGAAAGATTTTGCTATCCACATTGGGCTATAGTTGACTTTTCCACTATGCATTCTTTCTCAGCCCTACCTCCAGATTTCTAAGATAATAATAATGTATATATCTTATCTGTCTTAAAATATTAGATAATTTATAATAATAGTTGGAAATGTTATCTGAGGTGGTAAGGAAATATATTTTTTCTTTTTCTTCTAATAGATTGTTTTTAGAATAGTTTTAGATTTGCAACAATTGAGCAGATACTACAGTTTCCATATAGTCCCATCACAGTGTAACCTATTATTAATATCTTGCATTAGTGTAATGCATTCATTACTATCAATGAACTAATATTTATATATTGTTATTAACACAAGTCTATGATTTACATTTTTTAGATTTTATTTATTTTTTAGATTGCAGGAAAGGGAGAGAGAAAGAGAGGGAGAGAAACATTGTTTGGTTACCTCTTGCACACCCTCCATCAGGGACCTGGCCCAAAACCCAGACATGTGTTTTGACAGGCAATTGGACCAAGGACATTTTGGTTCACAGGCTGGTGCTCAATCTACCAAGCCACACTAGCCAGGGCCCATAGTTTACATTTGACTTCATTCTTTGTGTTACAGTTCCGTGGATTTTGATAAATGCAGAATGTCGTGCATCCACCATTACAATATTATACAGAATGTCTTCACTGCCCTAAAAATCTCCCTGTGTTCCACTTGTTCAACCCTTCCCCTTCCTCCTGAAACCCTGCCAATCACTAATCTTTTTATTGTCTCTATAATTTTGCCTTTTCCAGAATGTTGTATACTTAGAATCATATTGTATGCAAGCTTTTCAGACTGGCTTCATTCATTAAGTAATATGCATTTAAGGATCTTACATGTCTTTTTGTGGTTGGTAGCATATTTCTTTTTAGCATGGAACAAGTTCATTGTGTATGTGTATGTATATATATAATAACTTGTTTACCCATGCACCTCTTGAAGGATATCTCGGTTGCCTCCAGTGTAATACAATTATGAATAAAGCTGATATAAATGTTCACATGCACATTTTTTAGTAGACCTAATTTTGTCAAGTTATCTAGGTAAATACCTTGGAAGGTGATTGCTGGACCATGTGGTACGATGATGTTTAGTTTTGTAAGAAACACAAATCATTTTTCGAAGTGACTGTACCGTTTTGTATTTTTACAAATAAATAAGGGCAATTACTGTTGCTCTACATTCACACCAGCACTTAGAATTTTCATTTATAAGGTGTTTTTTTTTGTTTGTGTGTGTGTTTAGCCATTCCAATAGGTGTGAATGTTGTTTTGAATTATTTTATTTTTTGTTTCTCTTCAAATGTGACAGCCTATTGAAATACTCAGCTGTATTCCTGCTAAATTAAAAATCAAATTTAAGCTCTGTATGTGCCTAAGTTTTATTTTTAAAAATATTTTTAATTTATTTTTTAGAGAGAGGAGAAGAGAGAAAGATAGGGAGAGAAACATTGATGTATAAGGGAAACATTGATCAGTTGCCTCTCATATGTCCCCAGCTGGGGACCTGGCCCACAACTCAAGCATGTGTCCTGACTGGAAATTGAACCAGTGACCCTTCAGTTCACAGGTTGGTGTTCAACCCACTGAGCCACATCAGCCAGGGCCTATATGGGTGTAATTTCTTTTTAAAAGTGAAGTATTTATAAATCTAGAAATCTTCTCAATAAAATTGGTGATAAAGTTGATTGACTATGAGTGGAATACAACAAAACTTTTTCTAATCCACAATATTATGCAACCTGAGATTAAATCAGACACAATAAGTATCACCATCTTGAAAAGAGATGTTTATATTACTTCTATTATAAAGAGCAAGCCAATGTCAGCCTAAGCATAAGAAATAAAAAGAATAAATGCATATAATTTGACCTTTTTAGAATCAATTTCAAAGGCACTAAAATCATTTTTGCTGAGAAAAAGAGAAGAAAGGCTTCGGACACCTGTCAAACACATGATTTCTTTTCAATACGGAAAAGGTGATAAGTAACTTTCTAATGGTATACATATATTTTTCCACAAATTTCTTCATAAGAAAAGATTTAGAGATGACATAATCTCCATTTTTATAATTTAGGAATTTCATGAATAAAAACTTACTATATAGACTCACTTTGTACACTGGAGAAGGAGACAAGAGCTTGGTGAGGGTTTGTGAAAAGCAAGGACCTAATCAATAACTAGTAGATTCTTCTCTTGAGGCATGCAGGGTGACATGAAAAGATAATGGGTTTTACAGATTGACGGACTGAGAATGGAAAAAAAATTACCGTCTGGTACATAAGATGCTCAAGAGCTCTGTAGAGGTTTTGAGGTAGTTAACACACACTGCAGGTTGGAGTTTACAAGAAGCAGGGTCTTAAAACTCTTTTTTTGTATATTTCACTTTAATTGTTGCTCAAGTACAGTTTTCTGCCTCTTACTCCCATCCCAGCACACCCCTCAGCCTTCGCCACCTCCCTCACTTTTCCAACCCCCTCTCTTGGTTTTGTCCATGTGTCTTTTATACTTGTTCCTGCAATCCCTTTCCCTTTTCTCCTGGAATTCCCTCCCCTCTCCCATCTGGTCACTTGTCAGCCTGTCCTCTATTTCAGTTTCTTCGGTTATATTTTGCTTGTTTCTTTGTTTTGTTGATTAGGTTCCTGTTAAAGGTGAGATCATATGGTATTTGTCTTTCACCGCCTGGCTTATTTCATTTAGCATAATGCTTTCCAGCTCCATCCATGCTGTTACAAAGGGTAGGAGCTCCTTCTTTCTTTCTGTTGCATAGAATTCCATTGTGTAAATGTACCATAGTTTTTTGATCCATTCATTTACTGATGGACACCTAGGTTGCTTCCAACACTTGGCTATTGTAAATTGTGCTGCTATTAGAACTCTTTGAGATAGAAGCGAGTATGCATGATGTTTATTACAAACTGCTCTTGTGATCAACAGCTGTGAGAGAAACGGGAAAGAAACAAAATTGAACAGGAGATATCAGGCTGCCAGCCCAGCCCAACAACCTCAGCCAAACCTCTGGAAGTTCTAAAGCTGAAATAGCCAAGAGAGTTACCCTACTTTGAGATAAATGAACCAGGGCCTTCTACACTTGCCTTGATCTACCCTTGAATGGCGACCACCACTGACAAGGCCATATCTATGTTCACCACAGTCCTCCTTGCATCTAGATCATCCTTTTTTTCATATACATTCAGAAGAGGTTCTCTAGGATTCTAGTGAGTCTCTTTTTTCTGGAGTAAACTTAGAAGAAGTCTAAAAGAATACACATCAGTCCAGACCACTGCAGTTGGTCTTCAGGATGTAACTGACAATCTACCTCCTCCTAGTTTTCTATCTATATTCCTTTCACCTCCAGGTGCTGGTCTTAGTGACTTGCCTGGCTGTGTGACCTAGATTCTCCTTCCTTACAAGTAGGGGTTCTTGGTCACAATGGCCTTCTCAAACCAGGATTGTTGCACTTACCTATCTAGCAGAACAACTGAGTAAGGGAATATCAAGAGAAGCTCAATTCTACATGCCCACCATATTCTTCCCTGCCCCCCACCAAGTAATAGCAGTCCTAGCTCCACCTGAGGATCAGATCAGCTACCCAGAACAAGTTGCTTGCTGATCCCTATACATAAAAAGACTAAAATACCTAAGCTGCTTTATTGTCAGATAAGCTGATTTATGTGTCTTCTGGCTGGAGAAGTCTCTCTTTGGGAACAGAACTTTTAACCCTACAGAGACCAGATTTGTAAAAATTGTTGGGGGCAGGGATAAGCCTAAAGCAGGCTGATGCAGCCAGAGATGGAAATTGCGCCTATATAACAGGACATCTGTGGTCAGAAGTTTCCTGCACAACAGGATATCTGCGATTAGAAACATTGTAGGTGCCTAGCCTGAGCACACGGGCGGCACACCAATCAGTGCCTTGATCACGCGCCTATCATGCGCCCCCTAGCCTATCCCAGTTAAGAGCACGCCCCAAAGCTACCAACCAGAGCTACTTCCCCCTATCTGCCTTCCTCTACCCTCCTCTATATAACTCCCTCCATTTTAAAATAAAACTGGCAGCTTGATCAGAATCCTTTGACTTGCTGTCGTTCTTTCGCGCCTCCTGTCCCATCCCTTTTCATCCGTTACAGGTACTTCGGCGGACCCCGTTGACTGCCTCGCGGGCCGAGGCAAAAAATGGAATAACTAACTTCCCGCTAATGATGACGAGTGTAGCCACTTCTGCTTCTAGTCGTTGGTTTCCAAACTCATGTATTCTCTACATATTTGGAGCACAGCACCACATAAAATGGTTTGCTTCAAGGCATATACAGCAAACTGGAGAATAGTGTTCTATTCTCAAAGTGCTGAATAGGAGCTGGCACATGCACTGTGCCTTTAGCTGACCATTTCACCACTTTATCAGATCAGTAGATACTAAGTGATAGAGAGTGTGATATAAACTGCAAATCCATGTAATATTCTCATTATTTTCCTCTAAAGTGGGAAACAATATTACGTGAGATCCAGTGCTGATAGACAAAACATTCTCTAAGACCCTGGGTACTGGTGCTGCTTAAGGCCATGCCAACAGGAAAGGCAAACCTAGGCACAGAATGTGTGTCTATTCCTCTTAGAATGGGTGTCTGTTTACTTCAGGTGGAAAAGGACCCAGTGTAGTCAACTTGTCATCAAGTCATCAGTTGTACTATTCAAGAAATGTACTACATTGGGATATCAGCATTTGTCCTTGTTGCTGGCAATTTAGACATTTGGCATCAGTAGTAGCTACTACCTCAGCCTTGGCAGATGAAAGCCTGCCCATCCTTGTGGATCCATGAAGAGTCTCCATTTCTGCCACTGTAGTCACTTTCTTCATGCACCCATTATGCTAGTGCTGAGGTGACCTATGTCAAAGACTGGCTGACACCAACTGGCTGTGTCATTCTGTCCTCTCCATTATTATTGATATATCTTCTATGGTAAATGTACTTTAATCTAACATGTAATTCTAAGAAATTCTCACTTTGTGCTTTCTCTCATTCATCTACCCATATTCTCTATCTCAGACCTCCTTGTCCCTGATCTTCTACTCTTTCTTCTTCCAGGTCCATGACCTTGTGTGCACGTGTGTGTGTGTGTGTGTGTGTGTGTGTGTGTGTGTTGTGTATACTAATTGTGGACCACTTCTCAAATGACCAGGTGCATAACCAGGTGCATCACCTAAAACCCTGCCTTTTGGGAGAATCTCTCTGTCTTCGCTGACTTTCAAGACCACTTCTGAGTGAAGCTGTAATGCAGCTGCTGTCCATTTTTCCCCTTGTCCCTACATATAAATCTGACTCAGCTATAAACCAAAATCTGGCTTCTCCTTCTTCTATCAGCTGCTCATAGAAGGTCTTCATACTGCAATTAATATAAGCTAAATGTGGGTGCTGGTCCAACAGTGGTAGGTGATAAGAGCCTGAGCTACCTGCTCATAAACTTTGTTGTACTCTCTGGTCCTGTTCATTAGTGATCTTGGATAAACCACCCCCAACTATGATGGCTATTGCTGTGTCCATTGGTAAGTCAAAGATAATCTGGTTTATTATGGTTGCATAGTAACTTCATTTCCCATAATCAAATTTACAAGTTAAAATACAGTGTGGGCTCAACAACCTCAGGTAACTCTATCAAAAGATCTGAGTCTAGAAAGGCTCAAAAGAGTAGTGCTGCATTAGGCTTGTATGGACAGTCTTTTAATCCTCTGTCTCAATTTGCTATTAGATTTGGGCTGGCTGGAAGGCATGGCTTTTGGTAAGGTAGTTCTCTGAAGCTGAGGCGATGTTTGAAGGAGGTAATAGACAAAAATGTCTGCCAGCACTCCCAGCAACTAGAGAGATCTGGATGTCATGTATCTACTCCTATCTCACCATGGGAAGGAGAAATTTTGGATTGGTGGAAGAGAAGAAATTTAGCTTGTCTCTAAATCCATAAATACAATTATCAGTCTTCCAGTTTTCCATGCATCCAATTCCAAATTAGTTATAAATAATAAAATATTATTGTCAAGTAACAAGTTGAATAGTGACACATTTTAAAGTAGAGGTAACCTGTGCACATACAAACTAATTTATGACAATAGTGACACTATAAAGCAGTGGGTAAAATGTTTTTTTTAATTTGAGGTTTTTAAAGTTTTTTTATTTTATAATTTTAAAAATATACAAAGAGTAAAATCTACTATTTGTGCATTGGACAGGTATATAGAGTTGTATAAACACCACCACAACCATAAAACAATTTCATCACCCCCCAAATATTCCCTCATGCTTTCCTATCTCCTGGCAACCAATGCCTTCTTTTCTATTCTGATAGTTTGGCTTTTGTGATCCAAATGGTAAGTATGTGCCAGAATATCACATAAATAAAACCTGCAGTATGTTTCCTTTTGTCTAGCTTCTTTCTCTTAGCAAAATGCATTTGAGGATTATCCATGTTGCTATACCTGTTAATAATTCATACCTTTTATTGAAGGTTAGTTGTAAATTGTATGTCTATACCACAACCTTTTAAAAATTATTTCTTGAAATACAATTGGCTTGTTTCCAGTTTTTGTAGATTATGAATAAAGCTTGTATAAACATTCACATGCATTGTTTTGTGTGAATATAAGTTTTTATTTCTCTTGGGGACAACAACTATCATTTTAATAAATGATGCTGGATCAATTGGATATCCACAAGAAAGAAAATTAACTTTTCTTTTACTACATACAAAAATTAATTACTAGTGGATTGTAGGTTTATAGTGAACTATTCCTTAAGTGGGGTATAAAAATATTAATCATAAATAAATATTTTATTAAATCAAACTATATGAAAGTGAATAAATTTTGTTTATCAGGGATACTATTAAGAGATTGAAAATGAACAAGTCCCAGAGCAAGAGAAGAAATATGTACACATCTGACTGACAGAAGGCTCATATTCAGACTTTACACATTGTTTGTATTAGTCAACTAGAAAATGTAGGCAGCCTAAGGGGAAGGTGATGGGTGAATGGGTAAGAAAGCTCAACAGGCAACTTAACTGTCTTTTGAGTTGTGTACATTTTGCATGTGCATGTGTGAATGTAATGCCTATCTGACCCCTGGTTTTGTTGAGAAAGGGTTTCCTAAAGCCTTTCTGTCCTCTTGCTGCCCCCCCCCATTGCTGTCCCACTCATTGAGGTAGAGAAGTTTTCTGATTGGTAAATTTGGAAGAAGTTGGAGGTGCATAATAAATACAACCAGTCATTTCCTTTGTTCTCTTCTATGGGTTTCCCAGCCACATGCCTCTTTTTTCAGCAATGACATGAGATCAGTGCCTGAGGTATTGAGCCTGCAGTGGGGTCTGCTCTGTTCATGATGCTTGACCACGATGAACTGGAGAATGTCTATCTTCTTAAAGAGTTAGGTAGACAGTCCGTTTGGCTGTTACACTGAAATAAGACTTTCAACAGCCTTTCTCATTAACAATGGCAATGATAAAGGCCTTCATCTGTCTTGCTGGGTTTTATTCATCTTGTTTTTTGGTTTTCACTTTCTCGCTCAGTTCAGAGGCAGAATAGGGAAAGATAGGAAAAGGGGTGCTGATTTCTGAGCATTCTCAAGATGCATATAAATATATAAACTCTAATATGAATATGTTCATAAAATTTTATATAAATGGAAAAAATCCTTCTCCATGAGTTTTCACTTATCTGAATCTTCCTTGAATATTCACTGAGGCTTCAGAAATGATGAGGAAGAGGAGAAAAAAGAAAAGGAGAAGAAATGAAGAGTACAAAACATTAACAATAGTTTCTGTTTATTACATGACATGTGTCAGGCACTTAGTTCATATATACAGGTATGCCCAGAAAGTATCCAGCCTTGTTCTATGAAAAATAGATAAATGTATTAGAGAAGATTTAAGATACAAGAAACATTGTACATAGGACAATGACACCTTGGTTTCTTTCAAAGTAAGCTTCACACTGTTCTTCCAATTGCCATCAGCTGCCCCATTGTATTTTCCTGAATTTCTTCGTTGGTCTAAAACCCCTTCCTTTTCAAAGGTGTTTTTAGTTTTGGGAAAAGCCAGAAGGCCCAGGGTACCAAATGAAGGCTGTAGCAGGGCTGAGTGACCTGGGTGATTTAATATTTCACCAAAACACTCTGAATAAGACATGGTTGATGAGTGGATACATTGTTGTGATGAATCTGCCAATCACCAGTTGCCCATAGCTGCGGCCTTCTGCATCATCTGAATAGTTTCCATGGAGGAATGTTCAAGCTTAATGCAAAATTTGATGCAGATTCATTGCTCTAATTAGGCATTTTGAATGTGATGAGCACACAGTACACATGCTCACTCAACAGCATCTACTGCCCCCACTGACTAGTACTGTGAAGTTGTAATTGTTCACACATGCACATTCTGGTCCACTCTCCTTGGATGCCAGGTTACATTGATGTTGTGCAAAACATGCTCGTTATATTAACAATGATTGGACTTTTCCTGGACAGACCCGGGTGTCTTACCAAATTAATCCTCTTAAGAAACCCACTTTACAGATAAGAAAACTGAAGCTAAGAAAAATTAAGCAAGTTGCCTAAGACCACAAAACATAGTAAAAGTTTCATTTTTCTATACTTTCATGCCATTTTCTGACTATTATTTATCTAGCTCTTGCCATTTCTTGGCATATGGTACTATCATTTTTTCTACATGTTTTCTGTCTTATGAAATAAATTATTAGCCTCTTTAAAATATAGATTATTTCTTATTTAAATTTATATGTACAGTCTCTGAGATAATGCTCTGGGCACAATAGGTATTCAGTAGATATTTGTTGGTGATGTCATAGAGCTTATAAAAAATAAGATCATAAGATAATTTTAATATTAAAAATGTGACTGAACATGAGATAAGAAATTTGAAATTGTTGTGCAACCTTGGTGGATAAAATAGAGAAATCCATATCTGCGCCACATAAACTACAAAAGAATATATTACATATAAGTAAAATGTGTAATAAAATTTTTAAGGACTCTGAAAATCAGGGACGCTACTGTGTACTAGCCATGAGACCTTGAACAAGTCTTTAATCTCTCAGAGATATTTATTCCCCTCATCAGAACGAAATTGCCTCTTCCTGAAACGGTTGTAAGGAGTAATAAAACCTTGACAAGATTAAAAACTGTAATAATATGATATTATCAATTTAAATTATCTATTTGATAATACTATATGATATGTATGATAAAGTATAATACATAATATCATGACATGCTATATTTATATAATATTATTAACACATTTTATAATATTTATTAATGTTTTGGTCATAGCCCAGGGTGAGCTCTCAATAAATATTAAGCCTTATTTTCTAGACAGATAAAATGTTGTTATTGTCACTGATACGAAGTTGCTACTTTTTTCCTCTTTCTGTTTTATTTTCTCCTCTTGCCAGTCACTTCTGTTCCCAGGCATATGTCCTGTCAGAACCATGATGTATTAATCAACTCCCTGAGGGAAAGTTTTTCCTAGTGCTTTTTTTCTGCCTAATTTTCCAAGCTCTTGTGAATCTTTCTTACTTAACCTCATCCTGTTCTTGCTGCAAACCTGATTCAGGCTACAGAGCCCAAACTGGCAGAGTGTTTGTCCAACAGCATGCATGTTAGGTCTTCTTCAGACCCGTGCAACAGCATGGAGTACACGCTGCTCATTCAGCACATACCTAAAAATGCTTATTGGTTGGAATTTAGCTTTATCATAGGACAAACTCACCTATACCATCATGTTTGTGCCCTTGCAAGAGCATTTACATCTAATATAATTGTCATCCTGAAGGCAAACTCCTAAAATAAACTTTACATTGATTGCTTTTTTTAGTAACAAAAAGATGACTTTTTAATATATTAAAAGTATAAGCTCATAATTTTAAAAATTCAAATAAAATAGATATGAAACAAAAACCAAAAATCTTCCATGACCCCACCTTTATTATTGCTAGAAATAATCACTGTTGATTCTTGTGTATCCTTCCAGAAAATAGCTATACAAACACACATTTGCCAGTTTTGCACACACCATGCTCCCTGAACAAATATTTATTCTTTTCTTAGTACATGTAGAATCTACTACTCATTCTGTTGTATACCATATTTAAGTATCTCTAATGTGATAAACGTAATTATAATAGCTGTGCTGGAATATAGGATCCACATTATTTATTTCAATTATGTTTATAGTATTACATGGAATGGGCATTCCATAACACATTAGGGAATTTTTCTGTTTATGAACACCCTGATTTTCCCGTGTGTGTGTGTGTGTGTGTGTGTGTGTGTGTGTGTGTGGTTACAAACAGTGCTGTCCTGAATGTGGTTTGCCTCAATTACTGCCAACTTGGGTCAACATTGATATATCCACAGGTGGCTTACAGAAAAGGGCCACAGTTCAGTTAAAGTAAAATCACTTTTACATTTTAATAGGCATGGTTCCCCAAGAGCTTGACTGGTTTACACTCCCGAAAGCAGGTATGGGAGTACCAATCTTAATAGTTTAAAAAAATGGCATCCTATTGTATTGCTACCTTACTTTGCATGTCATTTTTACAAGTAAAACTGAATATTTTTTCATTGCTTTCACATTTTGTTAACGGTGTGTCAGTGCAACTGTACTTTACATTCCCAGCTTCTTCCTGCCACCAAACATGCTCTCCAAAATGATGGCAGTCTTGTGTAAAAGGGGATTGTTTAACATACTAGCATCTGAGCAGTAGTTCTCTGACACTTTGCTTCAGGATCCCTGTGACACTCTCAAAAACTGAGACACCACAGTGCTTGTGTTTATGTGGGTTGTATCTGATGACATTTACCACACTAAAAATGTATTACTTGTTATTTAATATAATACTAAACCCTTTACAAGATAACATTAATAATTTCTATGAATAATAACTGTATTTAAAAATAGAAAACAGCTAAATTTCAGTATTCTGAATTCAATTTATTGCAATATTTTCCACTTTGCTTGGTAATTATGGGAAAAACAAATACTCTAATATGAGAATTTATTCTAGAAAATTTGGAGACTTAAAAAGTATCAAAATTGAAGCTAATACTACTTATGTTTTATTATGTTTGTGTTTTTCTTTTATTATTTTTGTATCTTCAATTATGTATCATGATTAGATCTAACATTGATTGTGACTGGGCTAAATCAATTATATTAATTATTTTCTACCAAAAATAGTGGTGGAAGTTCCATTTCTGCATGAAGGTATGCTAACAAATTTTTTTACAACTTTCCCTCAGGATTTGTTTCATCTTTTTTTCTATTGAAATTGAGAGTTCTGCACCATCATTTTTCCTTTATCTACTTAATTTACTATATACACATATAATTTTACACATATTAATAAATGTGATTTCATACACCTGTATTTCTCCTTTGGTTGCCTCCTCCAATTTTCTCTCCCCTTAGCCTACTCCTGTCATTTCCCTCCCTAACAATCCTGAGTAATCCTTGTTAGCAACTTAATATATATTCTTATTTGTTTCCATGCTCCCATAACAATGCACATTCTATGAACACACATAAATGCAAACATACACTTAAGAGTACAACTATTTTTTTCAAAAATATAATAATAGTATGTACATTTTTCTGCATCTTGCTTTTTTTCACTCAATAATTATCCATGGGGAATACCCACAAGGAAAATTAGTATAGTTTTATTTCATTATTCTTAAGGATTGCATAACATTTCAAAATTTATTCAAACAGTCATTATCCCACTAAGGGCATTTCCATTGTTGCTAGATTTTTTTTATTAATTAATTAATACTATTATGTTATATCCTTGCCACTCTGAACAATGATAAAATACACATCTTTGATGATATATTCATACATATCAGCACTTCTACTTTTATAGGGCAAAAGCATAGAATCCCAGACTGGAACTTCTGGGTCAACAGGTAATAAGGTTGTTTTTTTTCAAACTGTTCAATGGAAGTTGCAGATTGCTTTTCAGAAGGGATATAGAATTCACACTTCCATCAGCAAGGTATGAGAATATCCTTATAAGTATTCATCACACTTGTTAAATTCTTAAAAGTCTGACTGGTATAAAATAATACCTCATATTATTTCTGAGTTAGAATATCTCTTGCATTTTGTTGAAATTTTGAATATGTTCTTCTGCAAATAATCTACTCAAATTCTTTACATACTTTTTCATTAGTGAGTACAGTAGAATATTCACATGGGACTCTTCCTGCTAACAGTTTTAGCTGAGACTGTAAAACTGAGAACACTAGGTGCTATCCCACATTCCAAATCAAAATACCAGTTTTCCTATGCAAGACTTAAAAAGGGGTTATTAAAAACTGGTTCAATACCAATGGCTATGCCTCTACCTTGGCTCCCAGAGCTCCAGGAACTCAACACAAAAAGATTTGCCTCTTCCTAAGTGTCTGTGTACATACACTATATTTAACAAATTGGGAATGGGTTTGGGATATTGCTGTGATGTGTGGTGGTTGTATTGGGGTAGGGGGGAAGAGGTAGGTGGGAATGATTCAGGAGTGTTTGCTGTTAATACTATCTATCTTGTTCTATCTTGACTAAACTAAGCAGTTAACACTGGAAAAAAAAAGAAAAGAAAAAACTGGTTCAATAGACATTAATCCATCATCCAGGTCCAGGATCTTTAATAAGGCTAAGAGTGTACTAAAAGTTTAAAGAGATCAATAATGAGAGGTAAAGAAGTGATCAATCAAAGCAAAGATCAGACAAAAAGAGAGATTTGAACATGGTATGCTATTGGTTTTGAAGATGAAGGATAGGGGCCATGAGCCAAGGAATGTGAACCCCAAGACAAGGAAATGGATCCCCCAGGACCTCATGAATGCAGCCCTACAAATACCTTGATTTTAGTACTTCTGACCTCCAGAATTGCATCTTAGTGCTGAATTGGGGAAGTCTGTCATATATCAAGAGGCCAGTGGAGAAACAAGAGTTGAAATAAAAAAATCTGTTCATGGCCAATATATTTTCATTATACAAACAATACCCAAAGACGTGAATACAGCAGTGATGGAGTTATTGATCAGGGTTTCCACACTGAAGACTACCTGAGCCCAGGATATTACTAGAGCCATCTCTTATTTCCCCTACAGCAAGCAAAGCAAGATAAGGAAGAGGTATTCCATTGTGTACAAACTCCTAATGTTTATGCTGGCAAAAGTGGGTTTAACTCACATCATTGCTACGGAACTTGATTAAAAAAATTCCAGGCTTTTACAACTTGCCTGTGGACAACCTTAGAGCCTCAGTTTTCCTGCTTCAGTATATCCAACAAGAAATTCCAAGTAACAGAAATGCAGTCATTGTAGCTAAGTCTCCTGAAGCTCCAAAAGGGCCCACTCATATGCTGAGAAACTCCATCTGGGTTTAGCTGTAATTCATGGAGAGACTCAATATACAGTGCTGGTCATGGATGATGGTTATCACTTCTGCAATGGTCAAGAATGCAACTTTCACCTGGCCTGGAGTTGCTACTGATGATGGCCAATGAAGAGCCACCAATAACTGTAGTTGGAGACACTGATGGGAGCACCACAATCATAGTGGATGACATATTGAATGTGTGCAAAGTTTTGTTGCTGCTGTGGAGATCCTGAAAGACAGAGGTGCTCACATAATCCATCTATGTCATGGTCACCCTGGCATTTTGTTTGCAGAAGCCCTTCCCCCACCACCTGACTAAAGAATCCTCTATTGATGAGATGGTGACCAATACAGCCCTTTATGAGGTACAAAAGCTGCAGTGTCCCAAAATAAAGACTATGGTTGTCAGTCTCATTCTTTCTGAAGCAATTCAGAGAATCCACAATGAAGAGTCCATGATGTACCCTTTCTGAAACATCCCTGTGGATAACTAGCTTTCCCAGTTGCCTTGATTGTGGATCTCCTAAGAAATGCAGTACCAGCAATTATGTACACAGTGTTCCCTTTTAAGGGAGTCAGATAACCTCTCTTGCCAACTTTGGTTGGTAGAAGGCATTAAGATACTCAAGAGGCAGACAAAGCTAATGGACAAATGGGGTTAAATGTGTGCCCTCCTCATCCTGTTCCTTAAAGAAAAGTTACAGGCACTTTCCTGAAAAGAATCTGAAGATCGATTGGTATTGAAAAGGAGTTCATGGCAGACAAAGTTTTAACTCTATAATGCTCATTCAGTTGTTTCAACAGCAGGGAAATGTGTGTTAATGTTGAATTTTGTTAGAGAAGCTGAGTGTCCTGGCACTGTTTCCATTCCAATTGTCCTCTGAGTAGTCAACCTCATGTGAATCTTTACTGAGGATCGTATTTTTTCCTGAGAATGCTCTGCCTACAGCCACTGAACAATGAAGCATTTGTAGTGATTACTCCCCATCAAGGACATCATATTAGAAATAAGACCCTCTCTGGGTGTCTTCATTGCCCTTCAGTTGCAAATAAAATAATTTGTTGTCTTGCTGGTCTCTTCACACCATTGCAGAGCCACCCACTGCTGTGTCTCCTGGTGACTAACTTCGGACTCTGCGGAAGACAACGGATATAAAATAAGGAACAGTTTAGGTCCATGGTTGGTTCCAAACCTTAGACACAAGGTTCCTCCTGCAGATTTTATCCTCTTCCTCAGGATTGAGTTTAAATCTTTGTTGAATAATTTGTTTTTTGAAAAAAGTCCTAATTGTACTTTTTTCCTATTATAGGTGACACTTATGTTGATTTCATTACTTAGGACTGCACTTGGCCTTTCTATACAACAGTTGAAATTACACAATCAGAATTCTAATTTATACCCTAATTGTCAGGTAGCCCTTACAGCAAGTATGGTATAAACTTTCTGTATCTTTGAGTCTAATCCAAGTCAGGATGGAATGTAACAGGAAGGAGGATTGTTTACTTGGCAATGACTTGGAATTGCTTATTGGTTCTATTAATTCCTAAGAGATAATAAAGGACGATTTGATTATTAAAAAAATAAAGAAAGAAAAGAAAAGAAAGAGACCAATAATGAAAGACATGCAACTGTTGTGTAGAAGAGAAAAAGAGCATTTTTCCTTTCCTAAAGCCCAATGAGGATGCTTCCATGATGGCACACAGAGCTAGGTATATACACCTAAAATTTGGGAGAGGTCAGGTTTGGGGTGGGATTCACAACTAAAAGGTCTAGAGCAGAGAGACTCTCTGGAATGACATGCCCCTGCTGCTGGGCAGAGCAAAGAGACAAGGGAAATAACTGTCCTTTGAGATTAGGCAGGACATGGATATGCAGGTAAACTGGATAAGGCTCCTGTGTTAGAAAACCAGACAAGGTGTTTTAAACAGAGTGTTGATAAAGGGAACCGAATGAGATGGAGAAGCCTCAACTGTCTATGGTAGAATTTCCCCAGTGACAGTTTTGAGGGACACAGTATCCCTCGAGAGAAAAGGCCACCATTTTTTTAACATCTGACTCTCCCAGCAATGGAAACACAAGGTACAACTGTACAACTTGTTTTGCTCTTTAGCCCTACTGCTGCCTTGTATTCCAATCCTGGTGGGTGTTAGAGCAGCTTAGTGAGTAAGGGAAGGGAACAGGAGCAAAAGGGAGTACATAGGCATCATGGGGAAATACAATAGAAGATGGTCACACCCCTTCTTGGTTTTCTTGGAAGTATTTTATTTATCCTTTCTGACTTCTTTGGATTATTGCTGACTTACTTTGCATTTTTCCTCTCTGAGTGCTGCTTCCACCATTTCTCATAGGTTTTAAGTACTCTTTCTTGTAAGGAGCTTGTAATTTTTCTTTGATCTAAATGTTATCTAGGAGTTAGATTCTTAACTAGTATTTGTATTTTTAATATATTTGAAATTATTTCTAATTTTATGGAACTCCTAAGAGAGGGAATTGTTGGAGTTTTAAGGAGTTTAAAAATAATGGCCCCTCTTTTCCTTCTTTTCCTTTTCAGTGAGAATCAATTGGGAGTTGCAACCAGGACCCACACATACAAACATGGACTGTCAGTTTTAACACAGAGTTAAAGTCTCAGTCCAAGGTATGGGCTTGTTAAACTTCACCTATGATTTAGCAAGGCTTACCTATCTAGGGCCAAGAAATGTTAATTTATAACACAGGGGTAAGCTTATTCCTCAAATTTACCACTCAGAGAGGCAAAGAATTTGTGATTCTGCTTAGTCGGTGTACTCTAAATGAGCACACTGATATCAAAGTGACTGTTCTCTGCACGCATGGTCCAACAGTTGTAGCAGTCAACCTGCTACCTCCTAAACACAGGACATGAGATCTCCCTGCTTCTAGTCCTTTTACATTAACTCAGACTAGGGAGTAGGAAGACCTCAATCCACATGAACTCATCTCCTCCTAAGCTAAGATCTTGAAGATCAAGGACAGGAGGGATTGATAGATATGTTTGATGTAGAGTTTTCTTCCATAGATCCATGAATCTCAATGGTGTACTGGGCTCTGTGGATACTGCTCTCTGAGCTCTTGTATAAACTCAGGAGAGAGCTGTAAATCAGCTATCTAGTGGCTAAGATGCTAGATCAGAATTCTACTGGCAAGGAGCTCACTTGCGTCTCTGGCTCTCTGTGGCCAGAAGATCCTTAACTCAGGAGAGGCAGATAAATTAGGAGAGGGAGCAGAGGAGAAGCAAGGGGAATTTATGTGGACCTCTTTCCATTATTCTCTCCCATTGTGCCACTTAAAATATTATGCAATATTTATTTTCTATTTCTAAAAGTAATATTTTTTATTATAGAAAGAAAAATGTCAGGAAAAACAGTAAACTTATATTAATATTTTAGAATTATTACTCTGAATTTTTCTCTTGTATTAAAAAATTATAAGTACTCTTTTTTCAGATTTATTGAGGAATAATTGACATATAAAATATACAAGATATTTAAATTGCACATCACAGTCATTTGAAATATGTATATATTGTTAAAGGAATCCCCACATCTACTTAATATATCTGTCACCTCATATATTTATCTTTTTTAATTTTCTGTTTTGGTGAGAACATTTAAGATCCACTCTCTTGGAAAATTTCTTTTTTTTTTAAAGATTTTTTATTTATTTATTTTTAGGGAGGGAAGGGAGGGAGAGAGAGAGAAACATCAATGTGTGGTTGCTGGGGGTTATGGCCTGCAACCCAGGAATGTACCCTAGCTGGGAATCGAACCTGGGACACTTTGGTTCCCAGCCCGCGCTCAATCCACTGAGCTACGCCAGCCAGGGCGGAAAATTTCAATTGTACAATAAGAGTGCTATCAACTACAGTCACTGCGTTATACATTAGGTCCTCAAGTTATTCATTATAGAGCTAAAAGTCTGCACTATTTTACCAGCCTTTCTATATATCTCCAACTCCAGCCCTGGGAAACCACTTTTCTACTCTGTTACTATGAGTTTGACATTTTTTAAGATTCTGCATATAAGTGAAATCATGCAGAGTATTTGACTTTGTCTGACTTATTTCACTTAGCAAAATGCTCTCAAAGTCCATTCATGTTGATGCAAGTGAGAGGATTTCTGTCTCATTTCAGAATAATATTCCATTGTACGTGTGTGTATGTGTATATTTACACATACAGGGGTTGGCAAAAGTAGTTTCACAATTGCCCATATGGAAAATAATACAATAATTAATGAATAATAATACAAGAATAAACTGTGTTTTGTGTACTCACAACTATAAACCTTTTTTCCATACACACACACATATATACACATACATCATATCTTACCTATTTATATGTTGGTAAACACTTAGGATGTTTCCACATCTTGGCTATTGTAACTAGTGCTGCAGTGAATATGAGAGGGCAGATATCTCTTTGATATCCTGTTTTTATTTCCATTAGATATAAACCTGGATATAGGATTGTTGAATCATATGGTATTTTATTTTTAATTTTTGAGGAACCTCTACCCTGTTTTTCATAGTAGTTGCACCAATATACATCCTACAAACTGTATGCAAGTGTTTCCTTTTCTCTGCATCCTCACCAAAACTTATCTTGTCCTTTTTTTGAATTTTATTTATTATTTTTACCTTTATTTTAGTTTTCCATTACCATTTAATCCCCTTGTATCCCCTCCCACCAGCAATCACCACACTGTGGTCCATGTCCGTGAGTCCTTTCTCCTTTTTGTTCAGTTTTTCCACCCCCTAACTTTTCCCCCCAAACTAGCTGTCATCTGTTTTCCATCTATGAGTCTGGCCCCATTTCCTTGTTAGTTCAGTTTGTTCATTAAATTCCACACATGAGTGAAATCTTATGGTATTTGCCTTTCTCTGATTGGCTTATTTCACTTAGCATAATCTCTACATCCATTCATACTGTCACAAAGGGTAAAATTTTCTTCTTTTTTATGGCAGAGCAGTATTGCATTGTGTAAATGTCCATAGTTGTTTTATCCACTCACCTACTGATGAACACTTGAGCTGTTTCCACATCTTGGCAATTGTAAACACTGCTTCAATGAACACAGGGGTGCTTATGTTCTTTCAAATTAGTGTTTTGGGTTCCTTCAGACATATTCCCAGAAGTAGGATTGTGGAGTCAAAAGGCAGATCCATTTTTAATTTTTTGAAGTAATTCCATACTGCTTTCCCCAGTGATTGCACCAATCTGAATTGCAACCAACAGTGCAACAGGGTTCCCATTTCTCCATATCCTAGCTGGCACTTGTTGTTTGTTGATTTATTGATTATAGCCACTCTAACAAGTCTAAGATGGTATCTCATTATAGTTTTAATTTGCATTCCACTGATGATTAGGGCCATTGAGCATTTTTTCATATGTCTACTGGCCATCTGTACATCCTCCTTAGAGAAGTGTCTATTCAGGTCCTCTGCTCATTTTTTCATTAGGTTATTTGTTTTTTTGGTGTTGACTTTTGTAAGTACTTTACAAATTTTGGATAATAACCCCTTATCAGATGTATTGGTGAATATGTTATCCCATTCTGTGAGATGTTTTTTTTATTTTATTTATGATTTCCTTTGCTATGCAAAAACTTTTTCGTTCAGTGTAGTCCCATTTGTTTATTTTTCCTTTTATTTCCCTTGCATGGGGAGATATATCTGATAAAAAATTGCTATGAGCAATGTCAGATTTTGCAACCTATGTTATCTTTTAGGCAGGTCTATCATTTAAGTCTTTAATACATTTTGAATTTATTCTGTGTGTGGAGTAAGAATATGGTCTAGTTTAATTTTTATGTATGTATCTATCCAATATTCCCAATACAATTTATTGAATAAACTATCTTTAGGCCATTGTATGTACTTGCTTCTTCTGTCAAATATTAATTGACTACAAAGTGTGGGTTTATTTTTGAGCTCTTCATTCTGTTCCATTGGTCTATGAGTCTGTTTCTATGACAGTACTATGATGTTTTGATTATTGTGGCCTTATAGTATAGTTTGATATTAAGTAGGGTGATTTCTACAACTTTGTTATTCTACTCGGTATGCTGTTGCTATGTGGGGCCTTTTGTGGTTCCATATAAACTTTTGAAATATTTGTTCTAGTTCTGTGAAGTATGTCATTGGAATCTTGATAGAAATTGGTTTGAATATATAGATTGTTTTGGGTAGTATGGACATTTTAATGATGTTAATTCTTCTTCTCCATACACACGGTATGTGCTTCCACTTATTTGTATTTCTTCAATTTTTCTTCAGTGACATAATTTTCCAAGTACAGGTCTTTTACATCTCTGATTAAATTTATTCCTAGGTACTTTATTCTTTTTGAAACTATTGTGAGTGCTTATTTTCTAAATTTCTTTTTCTGTTAGTTCATTACTAGAATATAAAAATGCAACTGATTTCTGGACATTAATTTTGTATCCTGCTACATTGCTGAATTTGTTTATCAGTTCTAGTGGCTTCTTGGTGGTGTTTTGGGGGCTTTCTATGTGCATTAACATGTCATCTGCAAATAAAAAACAGTTTTAGTACTTTTCCCATTTGGATGCCTTTTATTTCTTCTTTTTATCTGAATACTGTGGCTAGGACTTCCAGTACTCTGTTGAGTAAGAGAGGTGAAAGTAGACATCCCTGCCTTGTTCCCAATCATAAGGAAAACACTTGAAGTTTTTACCCATTGAGTGTGATGCTGACAGTGGGTTTGTCATATATGGCCTGTATTATGTTTAAGTATTGTGCCTCTATTCCCACTTTGCTAAGAATTTCATTACAAATGTTGCTGGATTTTATCAAGTGTATTTTCGGCATCTATCAATATGATCAAGGGGTTTTTATCCCTTTTTTTAACGTGGTGAATCACATTTGTTGATTTGCAAATGTTGTACCAACCTCACATTCCCAGAATAAATCCCACTTGGTCATAGTGTATGATCTTCTTGATGCATTGCTATATTCTGTTTGCTAATATGTTGTTGAAGATATTAGCATCTATGTTCTTCAGGGATACTGGCCTATAATTTTCTTTCATTGTAGTATCTTTATTTGGTTTTGGAATTAGGATAATGCTGGCCCTGCAAAATGAGTCTGGGAGCCTTCCTTCCTTTTGAATTTTATGAAATAATTTGAGGAGTGGTTTTAGTTCTTCCTGGTATGTTTGTTAAAATTCACATGTGAAGCTGTCTGATCCATGGCTTTTGGTGGTTGGGAGTTTTTGATTACTGTTTCAGTTTTGCTAGGTGTAATCTGTCTATTCAGATTTGCTGATTCTTCCTTATTTAGCTTTTGGAAGATTGTATACTTCTAGGAATTTATCTATTTTATCCTAGTTGTGCAGTTTGTTGGCATATACTTGGTCATAACTTTTTCCCATAATTTTCTGTATTTCTTTAGTGTCAGTTGTTATTTCTCCTCTTTCATTTCTGATTTTATTTATTTGGGTCTTTTTTCTTATTTTCTTGATGAGTGTGGTTAAAAGTTTGTCAGTCTTTTTTATCTTTTCAAAGAATCAGTTTTTGTATCATTGATCTTTGCTATCATTTTCTTAGACTCTATTTCTTTTTTTTCTTCCTTGATGTTATTATTTTGCTCTTTCTACTCACTTCAGGCTTTGTTATTTTTTCTCAACTCCTTTAAGTGTGAAGTTAGATTGTTTATTTGAGCTTTTTCTTGTTTTTGAGATAGGTGTGTAATGCTAAGAATTTCCCTCTTATGATTGCTTTCCCAAGTGCCACAGATTTTGGATTGTTGTGTCCTCATTTTCATTTGTTTCAAGGTATCTTTTGATTTCTTCATTGATCTTCTTGTTGACCCATTCATTGTTTAATAACATGTTATTTAACTTCCATGTCTTTGTGAATTTTTCAGTGTTTCTGTTGTGATTAATTTCTAGTGTCATAACACTGTGGTCAGATGCTTGATATGATTTCAATCTTCTTAATTTTATTGAGACTTGTTTTGTCTCCTATCATGTGGTCTATTCAAAAAAATGTTCCATGTGCACTTGAAAAGTATGAATATTCTGCTGTCTGGGGGTAAAATCCTCTGAAGATATCAATTAAATCCATCTGATCTAGTGTGTCATTTAAGGCTGCTGTCTCCTTGTTGATCTTCTGTCTGTAAGATCTTTCCATTGGTGTCAGTGGGGTATTAAAAGCTCCTACTGTAACTGTATTTCTGACAGTCTCTCTCTTTATGTCCAGCAAAATTTGCTTTACATATTTAGGTGCTCCTTTGTTGAGTACATAAAGGTTTACTAGGGTTATATCCTCTTGTTGAATTGTTCCCTTTATCATTACGTAGTCTCCTTCTTTGTCTTTTACCATAGCTTTAGTTTTAAAGTGTATTTTATCCTGCTACCCCAGCTTTTTTTTTCTTTTCCATTTGCATGAAATACATTTTTCCAACCCTTTACTTTTAGTCTATGTGTACCTTTAAATCTGAGATGGGTCTCTTGGAGGCAGCATATATATGGGTCTTGTTCTGATCCATTCAGATACCCTATGTCTTTTGGTTGGAGCATTTAAGCCATTTACATTTAAGATAATCATTGATAGATATGTATGTAGTGCCATTTTATTGGCAGACTATTTTCCTCTGTTTTTTTCTCTTCCTCTTTTTCTTCTTCTACTTAAAGCAAGCTCTTTTATATTTGTTGCAGTACTGGTTTGGTATTAACAAGCTGCTTCAGCTTTTTCTTGTCTGGGAAGCTCCTTATTTCTCCTTGCATTTTAAATGATAGCCTTGCTGGGTAAAGTAGCTTTGGTTGTGGGTCCTGGCTTTTCATCACCTTGAATATTTCATGCCACTGATTTCTGGCCTGAAAATGTTTCTGTTGAGGAATCTGATAACAGTGTAATTTGTGCTCCCTTGTAGGTAGCTCCCTGCTTTTCTCTTGCAGCTTTTAGGATTCTCTCCTTCTCTTTAAGCATTGTTATTTTAATTATGCTGTGTCTCGCTGTTTGCCTCACTGGGTCCAACTTGTTTAGGACTCTCTGAGCTTCCTGGACTTGTGTTTCTTTTTTCTTCCCCAGATTAGGGAAGTATTTGGTTATTATTTTTTCAAATAGATTCTCCATCCCTTGCTTGCTCTCTTCTCCTGGTATTCCTATGATGTGGATATTTCCATTCCATTTAATGTTGTCCAAAATGTTTCTTAAGCTTTCCTAATTTTTTAAAATTCTTTTTTGTTTTTGCTGCTCTGCCTGGGTGCTTTTTTCTACCTTGTCTTTCAAATCAATGATTCGACCCTTGGCTTCATCTAACCTACTTTTTATTTCTTCCACTGCATTACTTATTTCAGATATAGCATTCTTTATTTAAGACTGGTCCTTTTTATGGTTTCTATGTCTTTTTCCATGCCACTGAGTCATTACTCTATATAATCACTACTCTAAACTCTCTTTCTGATAAATTGTTTTCCTCCATTTCATGTAGTTTTTCTTCTCCACAATTTTCTTGTTCTTTTGGGGTCTGTTTCTTTGTCTTCCCATTTTGGCTGCTACTTTGTATTTTTTGCCTTAGTTTTTAAGCTAATCAGTTGTTAAACTGATCAGTTTGAAACTAACAATCTGTAATCAGCAGCCTGGCTTAAACTCCACAGAGTAGTGCAGAGTAATTCCTGCAGGTGGGGTTATTGTTTACTCTCAGGCTGATGCCATTTGTAGAGGAGTGCACTGCCTGAGAAAGATGGCTTTTGCAGTTTGGGGGATGACTCAGCACAGGGATCCTGGTTGCTGGTCCTTCGATTCTTTCTCCAGATATATCAACCCAGACTCTCCTTAAGCATCTCTAATTCAGTCTGTCCTCCTCTGCCCTAGCCTAGGGTAAGTGGCTGCAAGTGAAATCTTGCATGTTGGCCCTTTAACAGGTGCTCTGTGTCTCCAGCCATCACTTCCTGAAAAGCAGACAGAAACCCTGCTGCTTTTCACAGATGGATGTTATCTGGGTTCCTTTACAGCTCAGGTTCTGTAGGCTGGGAAGCTCAGCTTGGGGTTCAGACTCCATACTTCTCAGCGGTACCCCCACACCTCAGCCACTGAAATATCTCTCCAGCACTTTAGCTGCTATCCATGGGAGCCCAGCCCTCTCACACCGCCTTTGCATTCCCTACCAGTTGCATTGTGGTGAAATGGTTTCTTCTGTCTATCCTTGGTTGTAAGGCCCCTCTCCAGCTAGTGTTCAGATGGTTATTCAGGATGATTTCTCCACAATGTAGCTGTAATTCCAGATTGGTCCTGGGAGGAGGTTAGTGTAGCTTCCACTTACTCCTCTGCCATCTTGGATCTCCAACCTTTGTATCTGGTTTTTTGATGATAGCTATTCTAACAGGTGTGAAGTGATATTTAATTGTGATTTTTAGGTGCATTTTCTTGGTGATTAGTGACATTGAGCATTTTTTCATGTACCTGTCACCTACCCATATGTCTTCTTTAGAAAAATGTCAATTTTGTTTTCTGCACATTCTTTTTAATTGGACAGTATTTTTTTTGTTAGCCATGATGTTATTTAATTTTTGAGTCACATGAGTCCTTTATATACTTAGATAGTAACCTCTTATCAGATATAAATATTTTCTGAAATTCTGTTGTTGCCTTTTCATTTTGTTGATGATTTTTTTGGTTGTGCAGAAGCTTTTTTTATTTATGTAGCCCCACTTGTTTATTTTTCCTTTGTTGACTTTGCTTTTGCTGTCAAATAAAAAAAAATGTTGCCAAGACAGACATCGAAGAGCTTATCTCCTAGGTTTTCTTCTATAATTTTTGTGGTTTCAGGTTCTACACCCAAGATTTTAATCCAGTTTGAGTTTACTTTTGTTATGATGTAAAATAGTGTTCCAGTTACATTCTTTTGCAGGTGAATATTCAGTTTTCCAACCATTTATTGAAAAAATTGTTCTTTCCCATTGCATAATCTTGGCTTCTTTGCAGAAAATTAGTTGAATATATGTGCATGGGTTTATTTTTGAACTCTTTATTCTATTCCATTGATCTATGTGTCTGTTTTTATTCCACTACCATACTGTTTTGATTACTATAACTTAGTACTATAGTTTGAAATCTTAGTACCATAGTTTGAAATTTGGAAGTGTCATGCTTCCATTTCTTTTGTTCTATTTCAAGATGCCTTTGGCTATTTGGGTGCTTTTGTGTTGGCATACAAATTTTAGAATCTCAGTCAGCGCCTAGGTGCACACTGATCAAAAACCAGACTCTTAGGCATCAGCTTTTAAAGTATGCAAAGAGGTCTCTTCAGGGAAAGACTGGGAAATAGGCAGATCACAGGGAAAAAGAAGGACTGTTTAGTAATAGACTGGAATAATTAGCTCCATATGGGTACAAAAAAGTGAATTCAAACCCCTATCTCATAACACTCACAGAAACCACCCTAAATGAAAACTTCAACTTTATAATAAATTCTTACATTACATATGTACACCAGGAAGAGTATGTATGAATATCCATAGCTTCATGAAAGCCATGTTCTTCACAGAAAAAAAATAGTAACAATCCAATGTCCATCAACTAGTTAGTGGGTAAATGAATTGTTCCTTTTTACACAGCAGAAATTAAATAATAGTGGAAGTAAATGTGCTACAGCTACATACATTATTATTAATATAATAATAATAACATAATGTTAAGTGAAAAGGCAAGTCCAGAGACTACATAAGGTATACTTTAAAATTCCAAAACAAGCTACAACTAAATAAAACAATACTTAAATATGCACTATATGGACCCAAAGATAATGACAATTTAAAAGAATGACAAAAAACATTGTCATTACAACTGTCTATTGAAACAGTGGTAGGTGAGGAATATTTATATAAATTCAAGATTTTGTACTCTTTACATTCTGTGCTTGGGTGGCAATTTCATAGGTATTTATTACATTATAAATAAATAAATATATGAATTAAGTGATTAAATGAAAGAGGGTCAAGTATAAAATTAATTATGATAATATGAAAGATCCAGGTCCAAAACAAAAGAAAACCAATTTCCTTAAACTAAATTTGAATGTTTATTAGAATGCACTTGTATAATTTCTTTTGCAGGACCAGTTATATATTATTATGTGGGGACTGTTCTATTACATTTCTAATGTTGTATCATGTGTTTTAATATGTGCTAGACAAGTTTTCCTTCATTATTCATGTTCAATACAGGCAGTCCTCATTTTGCATGGTACGGCATTATCTGTAAAACATGCATACCAAAACTGTGACCTCAATGTGCACAGTTCCTTAGTTACCATGAAACTGTGCAAAGTGAGGACATAGTTCTGATAAACACAAGTTTTAGTTAACATCATGCCACACAAAGTAGAGATTGCCTGAATTCTTCTGTCCTTCATCTATGCCTTCTGTTAGGTAAATTTAGAAATATGTCAAGTTAAAAACTGGAATTTTTAAAATAACACTCATATATTAATTAAGGAATAATAGCCATATCTGTAATATTCCATCAAGACTATTATAACAGCCCTGGTTGATGTGGCACAGAGGATTGAATGCTGGCCTGTGGAACAAGGGATTGCTGGTTCTATTCCAGGTCAGATGACATGCCTAGGTTGCAGGCTAGGTCCTCAGCAGGAGGCATGTGAGAGGCAAACAAACATTGATGTTTCTCTCACCCTCTTCGTTCCTCCTTTCCTCTCTCTAAAAGTAAATAAATAAAATCTTTAAATAAACTATTGCAACAAATAAAAACATTAAAGTTACCAACTTTATATTATGTATTTTATTTCATTTTGTTTTTTAAAGATTTTATTTAATTATTTTTAGAGAGAAGGAAAGTGTGGGAGAAAGGGAAACATCAGTGTGTGTTCCCTCTCATGTGCCCCCCTACTGAGGACCTGGCCCACAACCCAGGCATGTGCCCTGACTGGGAGTCAAACTGACGATGCTTTAGTTTGCAGGCCCATGCTCAGTCCACTGAGCTACACCAGCCAGGGAAGATGTTATATATCTTATATAAAATAAAAATGCAACAGAATATTTAAGGCTCTGTCAGATATAAAACTCTATTAGGTGGAATTGGAAGTTAAACCTCATTGGTCCATGCAGGTTCCTTCTCTGCTCCTGGGAAAAGCCAATTTCTAACCCTCATAATTTGATCAACAAGCATTTTAACTGCTTTGGAATCTTCTGGTAGAAATAGAGTTCCAGTAATAGATCTTCATATGTGTGGGACGATGGACTTTATGAAAAAATATCCAAGTAAAAATAAATCAGAGTGTGTATAAGATAGAGCAGGAGAACTTGAGTTGGGAAAGAGCAATAATGTTTTCAGTGGAAACATGAGACTAGGCCTCACAATCCCTAAAATTGCCCTTTTGGAGGCTCTTTTGCTCTGAGAAAGAGAATGACATAAGATAAAGAAGAATCTACCAGGGGCCCAACTACCTGCTATGAAAAGAAAAACATTTGAAAAGACTAGTCATATAAAGAAATAACATTTTTTTCTGATGGCCACATGTAAAATGCAGATGATCTGTGTAGTTTTGGTAATTACATGAACAACTCTTGAGTAACAGAGGCCAGGCACGACCAGAGGAATGGACATCGGACCAGAAGTACTCCAGAGCCACAAGAAATAGCTCTGTTCATGTCAGAATTTTGCCTCTCCAAAGATTCCTACAAGAAATTATTCAGGGAAATTGCAGAGGAAATAAGAAAGTAGGCTCTTTAAGAGTCAAGAAAGTATACGTTCAGAGATTTGAAGTTTGGGGCATTGCTATAAATATGGAGTGGCCAGGAAACATAAAAGTGACAAAAAAATTCCACAGCTTTCCTGGATGTGATATGATATAATGCACCATGAAAGTGTATTTATTCCCCTGACTTCTTCCATTCCAGTAGTTTGTAACCAGTGGCAATTTTTTCCTTAAGAAACATTTGGCAATGTCTGGAGACATTTTTGATCATCACAAGTGAGCATAGATGCTACTGGTGTCTAATGGGTAGAGGCCAGCGATGCTGCTATGCATATGAGAATACAGAGGACAGCCCTTTCCAACAAATTGTCCAACCCAGAATGTTAACAGTAGGAAGGTTGACAAGCCCTGGTTTAGGACATTCTCCATCGTCCCATCCTCATGCATATAAATCCAGCATTAATGTCCATATGTCACTTTGAAGAGATGTTCTGTGCCAAGCATAAAATAGCCCTATTTCATATATTCCTATATGTACTTATATACACCACTTCTCACTAAAACTTCATTATGCTTTTGAGTATAGTTGTATCACTTTCCTGGGTTAATCAATGCTACATATATTCTATCTTTAAAAATGTGGCCATCCATCAACTCTGATTAAAAAACTCATGAAAAATAAATTGGTTGAAATCATAGCTTCTTCTGGTCCCTTGGCACATATCTGTAATGCTGATTTAATAAGGCTGATATGTGTTTGCCCCAAAGCATCTCTTTAGCAGCATTAGAAATAATAGCTTAAAAAATGAATCTTTCCAGTCCCAGTAACTATAGTTGGACAATATTTAAATCAATTTTTTTGCTGTGATATTTGTAATGTCTTTTGATTTGTACATTTCTCTGTGAAATGTCATACTGCAAAGTTTTAACAGAGGCATGCCATTCTAAATAGTGTTGTTGGGGCTTTTTGTTGTTTGTTTGTTTTAGTTTTGTTTTGCTTTGTTATTTTTTCTGAAGTTGAAATTAATGAAGAGAAGTAATTAAACAGCTGTCAAAAGAAGTTGTATAGAATGGCTGGTGTATTTATCCAATGTTATAAAATCACTGCCCATTGCAGATCTGCACCTATACACAGCTATTTTAGTTTAGGCTTTATGAAAGCAACATGTTTTAATACCTCAGTTATCTTTATGACAAGAGAAGAAGCATCATAGTTTCCTCTAAAGAGATCGGACAATCTGGAGGAAGATCAAGAGTGTGACCTTGATGTGTTTTTGTTCCTGCATCAAGACTCCAGTCAGCCTTGAGTGTGCCCAGAGAATAATGAAGGGGGCTGTTTCTGTCTTCCCTGACTGCGGGTGTCATTATCCAAATCAAGCCCATTAAACACACTCTGGAGGAGACAGGAAAGGAAATTAGCCTTTAACCAGATTTTTGAAGATATTTTTAACTTGGCAGTCAGTGTTACAGGAAAACATTTTTTCTTTTGAAGAGCAATGGACGGTCAAGCATCAGTTACTTGTCAGAATGTAACTTGAAAAGAATGTATTTTGTGATAGACACTTGATTTTAAACATAATGTTGTTTTTGAAAGTTAAAAATTATTTTACAATGAAAACTTTTTTATACTGTAGATAAAATTGTTCTATCAGATACTACATGATATCAAAGCATTCCAAGGCTTGCTGGAATTTAGGGCAGAAATTCAACAGTTTTTGAGTGGGTAATAAAAACTCTTGGCTTAAGTGACAGAGAACAAAATAAAAAGAGAAGAGTAATGCATGTGCTTGGCAAAATAAATGCTTTTAATCTTATCTAGATATTTAGAAATTATTTGGAACAGTATCAAGTTAAACATTCTGTTTACAGAAAGATAATGTTTTAAGTACAAGGGAATATTTTTTTATTTTTCATAAAATGCAAGATAGTAGAATAATCTTTCTTTGGTACTGCAATGAAAGGATTGGAATAAGGAAAGTGCATACCCATTAAAAATTAAGACTTTTACTTTCTGAGAAGAATAAACAAAAATTATGCCATTGGCTCTTCTAAAGTTTGCTTTCTTAGTGACTTGAGATTTCAAAGTGTACCAGAAAAATTTCACTGTGGCCTTGGATTCTTGCTAGTGTTTAGACTTTTTCCTACCTTTGTTAAATCTCATGAGGAGTCAAACTCAAAGTATTAAATTTGTTCCCACTTTGTAATTGCAGGACCATTAACTAGTAGCTTATTTTATGCCCATCCATTGCCTTTAGAAGTCATATAATGTTTTCTATCATGGGGCCACTCAGAAAAAATTATACTTACAAATGCAAAGCAACTTGTTTGTAAACATAGGAACAAGTTCTACTCAACAAAATTCTGTGTTTATTTTCAAGCAACTTGTAAAAATATACCTGAATATATGCAGAATGAATGTTTAATATGAATTTCACAGTTCTATTACCTTGTAGACTTCATAAAATTTTCAGAAATTTGTCATTCACCTTCACAGCCTTTGTTTTTACAAGATGAATATTAGGCCTATTTATGGATGAGAAAAACTGAGATTCAGATCTTTTGCATGATTTGCATAGGGCTACAGAATTAGCACATGATAGAGCCAACAATAAAATCAATATCTTTTGTACCAAAGAAAGCAATCGGCTTTCATAAGGAAAATTCCAGTATTTTTAGTGGATAATAATAGCATCTAGAGCTTCTACAATTTTACATCCACAATTCTAACCTAATAAATCTAATCTAATACATCTAAATAATTCTAATTCAGTTAATAAAAAGTTACTCATTATGATAAAAATGAGAACCAATATATAGGAAATAAAGAATATCATTGGCAAAAGGAAGGGACCAAGGATGATTCAGACCGTCTTTAAAATCGCTATATCATATTCAGTACAATAGAGAAATGCATGAAAATTTCAGCAGAGATTTAGAATTCATTACTAAAAATCAGTTCCAGAACTGTGCTGTCTAATATGTTAATCACAAACTTCCTATGGTTATTTAAATTCAAATTATCTGAAGCTAAATAATATTGAAAATTAGTTCCTTTGTTCTATTAGCCAAGTTTCAAGAGCTCCAAGTTACATATGATGGGTGGCTACCATGTTAAACAATACAGACCAGATTTTCACCATTCCAGAAATTGCTACTGGGCAGCACTGCTCTAGAAATAGAAATTATAATAATTGAAATTAAGAAACCAATAAATGGATTTAAAGTCAGACTGAATAAGGCAAAACAGCAGATTAATAAACTAGAAAAGAAGTATTAGAAAACATCCAATTTTGTAATAGCAGAGTAATAAACTTGACAGAGCCTCTGTCATACAAATCAGCCATTTAACCACAGAAAAACATTTACAGAAATAATTTAGCATCTAGGTATTGTCCTAAGGGCATAAATAATGTAGAGAAACATTCACTCAAGGAAATATAGTAAATCTCAGTAAGAACAGTGACATCTATAGCCTTTGGATCATTTTTTGCCCCCTTTCCCCACATTCTGTATCAGCTCAGACTTATGGAATCACTGCTATGGGCACATACAACCAAGATGTTTGGGGCTCCCTCTCCCTCTAGCTCTCAGTCTAAGGCCATAATTTCACTATGTTTCTCATGCCTCCTAACTCCATGTTGCAAATATCATTCTAGGTAGAAAGAGCTAAGAAAACTAAAGCTCCCTCTCCTCATCCAACTCTTGCTTGTACAAAGGAAGCTCTACTTCAGGCAGAGCAAGTCCAGGAATACTGGAGCCCTGACCTTAGTTCACCTATAGAATAAAGGCTCCATATCTAATGAGCAAGCCAGCAAGACAAGAGTTAACCTCTGTTCTAGTGGCCTTTGTAGAACTGAGGCATGACTTTAGGAGAAATGAGCCCCCATCCCCAAGCCCCAACTACTGTGAAAAACACAGAGCTTCTGCCTCATGGAGAAGAAGGCTATATGGGAAATGAATTTATTTAGAACAGAGCATGGAAAACTTCATGGGTAGGGGCCATGTATAAAAATGTGCCCTGTCAAGTGTGATCAGAGAGGGAACATTTAAACTACGTCCCTAACTGAACATGTGGAAAGAACTGTAAACTCCTTAAACTGTGACACAGCCTCCAGGCCAACCACATGGATTCAATGGTAAAGGATAAAAGTCTAACTGACTAAAGTGACTCAGACACAGCCGTTGATCAAAATGGTTTATGCTGACAACAGGGATTGTAGCAACTAAAAGATATAAACAATTTTTTTAAATGTCAGCAAAGATATAAGAGGCTACACACAACAGAGGGGAATACATTTCAGAGAATTTCTTTAGTAAACTCACTAAACATATGAGCAAATGATCAAGTAAAAATGACATCATTGCTTTCAGGGGGGATTAATAACCAGTGTTACTACAATATATTAGCTAATATGTCCACTTTTCAATGAAAAAAATTACATAACATATAAAGACACGGAAAAGGTAACCCATACATAGTTTTTAAACAGCTAACAATAAAAATGATTTTGAAATTAGCAATTACACTATGTTGAAAGAAATAAAGGAAATCATGTCTAAAAGTTAAAGAAGCTATGATGAAAATTTTTTATCAAATAGAAAATGCAAATAAAAAGATAGCAGTTATGATAAAAGAACCAATGGAAATTTTGTAGTTGAACATTAATGATAACAAAAATGAAAAATTCATTATAGAGATTAAACAGTAGATTTTAAAAAATTATTTTATTGTTGTTCAATTACAGTTGTCTGCATTTTCTCCCCACCCAGCCAAACCCACGTCCCTCTGTTGCTTCCACCCTCCCCCTTGGTTTTGTCCATGTGTCCTTTATAGTAGTTCCTGAAAACCCTTCCCCCCACTGTCCCTCTCCTCTCCCCTCTGGTTACTGTCAAATTGTTCTTAATTTCAATGTCTCTGGTTATATTTTGCTTCCTTTTTTCTTTTGTTGATTATGTTCCAGTTAAAGGTGAGATCATTTGGTATTTGTCCCTGGCCACCTGGATTATTTCACTTAGCATAATGCTTTCCAGTTCCATCCATGCTGTTGTAAAGCACAGGAGCTCCTTCTTTCTTTCTGCTGCATAGTATTCTATTTCATAAATGTACCCTGGATTTTTGATCCACTCATTTACTGATGGGCACTCAGGTTGCTTCCAGCACTTGGCTATTGTAAATTGTGCTGCTATGAACATTGGGGTGCATAGGTTCTAGATTTAAGCTGGTAGAGAAAATAAGTGAATTTGACCATAGATCAGTAGAAATTATGCAATTTGAAGCAAACAAACATAAAAGAACAGAACCTCAAAAAATGTGGGAAACAATTAAATGCATGAACATATGCATAATGGAAGTGCCAGAAAAAGCTGCACAAAAAAATTCAAAGAAATAATAGCTGAAAAATTTTCATATTTGACGAAAAAACATTAATCTACACATCCAAAAAGTTCAACAAAGTCTAAGTGGAATAAAGGCAAAGAGGTCCACACTCAGATACAACAAAAATAAACAGTTGGTGGGGGAAAATAGAAAATTCTGAAAGTAATAAAAGTGATTAATCACAGAAAAGGTAAGCCCAATATGATTAACAGCTGGCTTATCATAAACAATCAAAGCCAGAGGGAGATGAAAGTCATAGTAAACCTGCTAAAATAAAAAACAAATTCAACTAAGAATTTTAGGTAGAGAAAAACTACCTTTCAAAAATGAAGGTGATTGTTTTCCCATCAAGATGGCAAATGTAGGTAAATGTTGTGTTCCCTCCTTACTCAACCACATCAAAATTATTACTAAATTCCAAATTATGGAACAACTGTATCAAAAAATGCCTGACATTTAGCTGAACAGAAGTCCTATTACTAAGGGTGTTCAAAAGGAGCCACTGTGGAGACTGATAACAGGGGTGGAGATTCAGAACAGGCTGGCCCCACACCCACATGTGGTGGTTAAAAACTGGAAGGAGTATCTCAATTGCAGAAGATCCCCCAGAAAAGGGATCTTCTGCAACTGAGCCCCCACACCAAGACTCACACCAAGATCCCCATCCCAGGTTCCCACATTCAGAAGAGAAGTCCTCATAATTTCTGGCTGTGAAAACCAGCAGGGATTGTGGCTGAGTAAAACAAAATGCTTCTAGAGTCCCAGACATTCCTATTAAAGGTCCTTCAATTGTATATACTGAGCACCAGCAATAGAGCAGCAGCTCAAAAAGCACCAGAGACATAGAGGGAGTAACTGGATTATCTGTCATTTGGGTGAGGGCTGGAAGAGCAGTTTTCTCCTAGACAAAAGTGCTGGCAGAAGTCATTGTTCCTTTGTTGAGCCCTGCCCTCATATGCCTGCAAATGCAGATGGTAACCAAGTCTGCATTACTGTCAACCTGGTTAACATCATTTGCCCTGTCCTGGTCATTCTTTGAGATGCTCTTCCACCCAACTTGCAGGCCAACCCAAGCCACCCCCAGTGGATTTCCCATACAAACAGCTGGTCTTGGCTCATGCTTCAGACTTTGCTAAAATCTTTCAAAGATTCACAAACCCCAAACAAGCAGTGTCTGCCTCTGTGCTCCCCCATCCCTCTTGCAAAGTAGTCCCAAGCCCTGCACTGATGGTAACCAGCTTGAGTTCATGACGAAGCCTCTTTCAGGAACCTACCAGCCAAGTAAAAGTGGTAACCATCTGCATATCACTTTGTAGCTCATACCAGGTGGCCTCAGATAGGGTACATACAGTGGGTGACCTTTGCCTGCACCATAGCCTCTCTCAAGACACCCAAGAATCAGCACACCTATAATCAGCTTCAGACCACACCACAGCACCACCCAACCACCTCCACAAATGACACATGAAAAGGAGAAACTCAGTAGGCACCTGAGCCCAGCTAAAGCAACTTCGGCTCTGTGGGATGAACCCCTGTACAAAAGTTTCACTACTGTTGTCAGAGCCAGTCACCACAGTAGATCAGCCCGAGGGTCAATCCCTCCCATTGTTGTGCCAACAGCAATAAAAACTCAACTACAATAGGAGGGCATACAAAACCCACATATGGGAAAACACCTGGAACATTCAACTCAGGTGACCAGGGAGACTGTGCCACTGGACCAACAGGACACCTATTACCTAAGTTCACTATACAAGACACAGAAACACAGAAGTTGTAACTAACACATAGGAACAAATACAGGGAGGTAGCCAAAATAAGGATAAAAAAACATACCCCAAATGAAAAAAAAAATAGGACAAAACTCAAAAAAGAAAGTACTAAACAAAAGGGAGACAAGCAGTCCACCACATGCAGAATTCAAAACAGTGGATATAAGGATGCTCAGGGAATTTAGGGGAGAGTAGATAAACTAGTGAGAAGTTTAACAAAGAGAAAAGGAACAAAAACATGGAGGTAGAAAATATTTTAAAAAGTCACAAATGAACAATACAATAACAAAAAAAGAAGAATACATTAGAGAGTACCAACAGTAGATTAGATGAAGCAGATGACTGAATCAGTTAATTGGAAAACAAGGTAGCAGGAAACAGAGCGGCAAGATGAAAAAACAATTTTAAAAAATGAGAATAGTTTAAAGGACCTTTAGGATAAGATGAAGCGTAACAACATCAACATCATAGTGTACCAGAAGAAAAAGAGAGAGAGCAAGGGATCAGGGACCAATTTGAAGGAATTATAACCAAAATTTCTCTGACCTGGTGAAGGAAAATGCACTCAAGTACAAGAAGCACAAAGTGCTAAACAAGATCAACCCAGAGTCCCACACCAAGACATATCATCATTAAAATTTGAAATGTTAAAGAAAAAGAAAAAGTCCTAAAAGTGCCAAAGAAAAGCAGTTAGCTACCTGCAGGGGAGCTCCCACAAGAATGTCAGCTGATTTCTCAACAGAAAATTTATAGGCCAAAAGGGACTGGCACAAAATATTCAAATTGATAAAAAGCAAGGACCTACAACCAAGATTACTCTACCCAGCAAGGCTGTCATTTAGAATGGAAGCGTGGATAAAGATCTTCCCAGACAAGAAAAAGGTAAAGGAGTTCATCACCACCAAATCAGTATTACAAAAAAAATGTTAAAGGGACTTCTTTAAGATGAGAAAAATAAAATTAAATATATGAGTAATAAGATGCCAATAACTACATACCTGTCAATAATTACTTTAAATGTAAATGGATTAAATGCTCCAATCAAAAAATATAGGGTGGCTAGATGGACAAGAAAATAAGACCCTTACAAGGAGATCCACTTCCAGTCAAAAGATACATACAGACTTAAAATCACAGTATGAAAAAATATATATTTCATGCAAATGACAATTTTTAAAAAGCTGGATAACAATACTTATATCAGACAAAATAGACTTTAAAATATAGACTCTAACAAGAGAAAAGAAGGACCCATCAAATCTACTTCTGAGTCTTTATCCAAAGAAACTCAAAATGCTAATTTAAAAATATGCATTTCTATGTTCATTGGAGCATTATTTATTCAATACAATTATCAAGCTAAAACTTAAGTGTCCGTTGATAGAAAAATAAAAATGTGTGTATATATACAATAAAATATTACTCAACCACATAAAATAATGAAATCTAGCCATCTGTAACAACATGGATGAATTAGAGGGTATTATGCTAAGTGAAATAAGTCAGGCAGAAAAAGAAAAATATGATATAATTTACTTATATGGGGAATCTAAACAATAAAATAAGGCAAACAAACAAAACAGAAACAAACTCATGGATACAGAGAACACTTTGATATTTGCTAGATTGGTAGCATGTTAGGGGAGTGAGTGAAAAAAGGAAGGAATTAAGATGTGCAAATTACCAGTTATAAAATCAGTCATCGGTATGTAGAGTATAGCATAGGGTATATAATCAATAATATTTTAATAACTATGTGTGGTATCACATGGGTACAAAACTTATCATTTCATAAGATTATATATATGTGTGTGTGTATATATGTATATATAATATATATTCACTAAGTTGTACACCTGAAACTAATATAAAATATTATGCTAGCTGTAACTGAAAAATAAAATAATTTAAAAATAAAAATTAAAAAATAAGTCAAAATACATGCATTACAAGACAAGTTAAGTGTCAAAGAGGTTGTTGCTAACACACCTGCCTTATAAGAAATACAGAAAGAAGTTCAAGTTGAAATTAAAAGACATAAGATAGCAATTTGAATTTATTGGAAAAAACAGAATACTGGTAAAGATAAGTAGGTGGGTAATTATAAAGTATTATTGTATATTTATTGTCCTTTTTTCTCTTATTTAAAATACAATTGTATGGACTTCTTGTTTTAGTTCCAACATGTAATGGGCTTGGAATGTATTACGCCTGTCCTTACAAGAACAAAAAATGTTGAATATAGTGAAAATCAAAGGCTTTCCTTGGACTGGCCAAAGAAATGAGTTCACAGGGCAAAATGCCACTCCAAAATTTGAAGAGGAAGGTGAATTGAGAGTCACAGCAGAGATCCATGACTGATGAAACAAATGCCCCTAGAGCCATAAACTGACCTGTCCTGCAAGAAATGTTCCAAGTTCTCCAGGCAAAGGAAAGTTATATGGGTCAGAAACTGAAACCTACACGAAGAAAAGAAGACCAGTGAAGAAAAAATATATGGAGGTAAACTAAAAACTTTTAATTTTCTTTTCCTTCATTGATCTAAATAAAACATTACCATTTAAAGTAATGATAGTAAGAAGGCATTGGGGGATTACTACCATGTAGATAAATAAAATAAGTAAATAAGTAACAACAATGTCATAAGTGATGGCACAAAAGAATTGCAATACTCTGTTATAAGCTATTGGCAGCAAATATGGAGCAATGTAGTGTTATTTTAAGGTAAATAGATTATTTACAAATGTATATAGCAAACTCTTTGGCAACCACTAAAAGTTTTAAAAGAAGTGCAATTAATACACTGAGATAAAATTGAATCATATAAAATGCTTAATTAAAAATGCTTAATTTCTGAGAAAGCAGAAAAAGAGCTGAGGAGGGGGAACAAAGAACAATGCAATGAATACAAAATAGTTACAGAGTGGATATTAATCCAAGTATATTCATAACTAAATGTAAATGGCATAAATATAAATATGCTGATTAAAAGATAGAGTTTGTAAGAGTAGGTAAAAACAAGACCCATACATATGTTATGTATAAGAAATTCATTTACATACAAAGGTTCGGATAGCTTCAAAGTAGAGATGGAGGAAAATATACCATACTAAATTTGATCAAAGCAAAGCTAAATGAGTTATATTAATTTCATAAACCAGATTTCAGAATAAGGAAAATACTCAGTATTTCTGTGTCCTCATTTCTTGTGCCATTTTTACCCCAAGAATTATTCAGAAAAATGCTTATGTTAAAAAACTTTACTATTAATTTGATTAATAATAGTTGAAAATGTTTCTTGCATTTATGACATGGAGGTATTATGGCTAAGAATATGATAATATTTTATGTTCTATATATATAAAAGAGTGCATTCTCTGTACAAAACATGAAACAAATATGCTAAATCACTGTACAATATTACTTAAATTCCATTTTTAAAAATCTTTTGTTTACATAACCTGGAAAAGACTGAGAAAGATAAGACATTATGTATAACCTAATTGGGTTATTTTTAAACTCATTACCATAACCCAACTTGTACACTATCTAATGTTTTAATTTTATCTTTTTGTTTTTAGGTCATACATTATATATTTACTTTTACTAAGGTTTACCTACACTCTTACTATTTTGTTTGTTCAATGAATTGTTTTTAAATCTCTTTTCTTCTGGGTCACTTCCTTTTCACTGGAGTGCCAATTTAGTATCTCCTTATTGCAAATCTATTAATGGTAATATTTCTCCATTTATTGATCTAAATATATGTATTTAACCCTCATACTTGAAAGAGTCCAGTTAAATACAAAAAATAAGTTGACAGTTATTTTACCACAGGACTTTGAATGCTCCACATCCCGTTATTCTTGCAGGTAATCAGTCTTTTCTCTCTAGTTGCTATTAAAATATTTTCTTTATTCTTAGTGTTTTTTTTTATTTTACTTTGGTAGACCAAGATATTCATGATACATTATGTTCCCTAAATCTTCATAAATTTGAGGACACCTTAGCCACTGTGATCATTTACTTGGTTGATTGTGCATTGGGGAAAAGGGAATTTCAGACAATTCAAGAACTGTATGCCTTAGGGTTGGAGTTGACATTGATGTTTGAAGAACTGAGGCATTATCAGGGCCCCATTGTTAAGAGTGGGGTACATGAGGGTCAGTAACGGAGTCCTAGTCAAAGTCTGGTGTACACTAAATTGAATGGGTCCACAGACATGCCCAGTGCTTGCTTCTGCAGTTCTCAAATGTATAATTAGGATCAACATGCTTGGAAGTTGAATTAACCCCTACATTAGAGTTAAGCTACATTGGCCCGTGGGGTAAAACCTAACAGGGAGAGGAGCCTAATGGAAATCTCTGATAGTACATCCTTACTCCAGTCAAGGTGGTAAATTAAAACTGACTATAAGTCAACAAATGTCAGATAGTGACCCCCTGATATTCCTTACAGAAATCAGAAAGATCCTGGAGAATGATTTTAGACCACAGCAAGCTGAACTAAGTAGTTGCCCTAATCACAGCTGGCATGGGAGATGTGCTATTTATATTACATCAGAATAATGTGACCTCAGAAACAAAGACCTACAGGCTGAATTTTGTCCCCCACCCCAAATTCACATGTTGAAGTCCTAACCTCCAGTACCTCAGAATGGGACTACACTTGGGAGGAGGCATACCAAATATTCATCAGGAAGAGGTATGGAAAAATCAAAGTAACTTGGTCACCTGACATTAGAGGCTTTGTCTTTGACCACTGCAGGTCTGACACAACAGGCTACGGTGGCTGATATGGAGGTTAGACCTGAGCCCTACAGCATGTGTTCCCACTTACCAAGGCCAGCGTACTGGTGGCTACCTTTTCAACAACAGAGACCAATGCTGAGCCATTGGTACGGTATTATTCCTCCAGGGGATCAGTTACAGCAGGCAAATTCTATTGGAGTCTTCTAGCTTGAAAGAAAGACTCCAGTAGAATTATTCTGACTTATTCTGAGTATGTGTTTGTCCCTCCTGCCCACAGATCCTCAGCCAGCACTTCTCTCTTGGGGGCTAACAGAGTACTTGAAAAATGAAGTGTGATCTGAACATGGGACCCCCTCCAAAGCAAAGGAGGTGAAGGAATTGTACTGTGACAATGGGAATATACTGTCTGCATTTCATATGCTGCCACTGAGAGGTTGCCATTCTAATAGAGCATAAGAAAAAACTGCTCAAAGTACACCTGCAGTGATGCTGCAGTGAAGGTATACCTGAAGTGGTACACCTGAAGAGACAATATGGGTGGGATAGTACCTCAGGCAGGCAGTATGCACCCCGAATCAGAGACCTCTGTGTAATTCTAATTCTCCAATAGAAAGAATATATTGGTTTAGGTACCAAAGTTTAGGGAGAAAAGATGATGCCACCTACCATCGTTCCCAATGGCATACCAGAGGACTTACTATCCCAGAAGGACTAGAGGTCATGGTCCTTCACAGGCCAAGCTCTCTAAGAGACAAAATAAAGATCCTCTTGGAACTACAATTTTTGGCTACCACCTAAGCACTTAGGTATCCATTCATACAGAGTCCACCAGGCAAGAAGAGGAGTCACCATTGGCATTGGTGATTGACCTTAATTGGGAGGATAAGGTAGGGTTTAAGAGATAACTTACACAGAGTCAAGTAAATAGCTTGTGTACTTCTTGGCATTCCCTTGATCACTTGTAATTGTGACTGAACAAGTGCACAACCCCACTGAGAATAGTATGGTTACCAGGAACTTAGACTTGGGAAAAGGGATTTGGGCTGCACCCTTGGGAAGCCACCAAGACTGGCAGAGGTGCTGAGAACAAAGGAAGTTACAATAAATAGTGAAGGTGGGAGGCAAGTGCTAGTTGCAGTCCTGAATACAGCTGCATCAATAAGGCTATAATTCTTCCCCCTAATCTTCCTCTAAACTTCTCCCAAGAAAGAAAGGTTGAAGGAAACCCTGAGGAGAGCTGCTCCCCAAATGCATACGGAAAAGTGCATCTTCATGGCAAGCAGAGGCAGACTGCAGCAGCCATCGAATCACCCGTCAGACATTACAAAAAAGAAAAATTGTGGTTCTTTTGCAAGTAACGCAGTAAGGAGAACAGCGTCAAGCCTCATCACCTTCAGGATCTGCTTCAGCTTTCAGGATGAGGCTTTGTTGTTCCTGAGCACCTCCTGGCAAAGACAGAGCGCAAAAGAAATACTGGGCCTAGTCATTTCTGCTCAACACAGGATCCCCCAATTGCAGTGACTTTCGACCTTCTTCATCTCATGGCACACATCAATTAACTACCAATTACTAAAATTCTGCGGCACACCAAAGTATATATTTTTTGCTGACCTGACAAAAATAGGTATTATTTTGGTACATTCATCCTAGAAGGCTATTGTGATGGCTGTTGTCATTTTTTTTTATTTGACGATCTAAGAGAAAAGAGTTCAGTGCTTGTGACTAAATATGCAGGTAGCATGTTTTAAAAATTCTTGCAGCACACTGGTTGAAAATCGGTGCTTTATTGGGATGACCACTTAGTAAGTTATGTGTCTAATCACTGGGTTGTATACCTGAAACTATACAGTATTATACATTGATGTAACTGAAAAATAAAGATTATACAATTTTTTTAAAAGACTCTTTTCTGTTTCGAAGCTCCCACTGTTTTGGCTGAGACTCAGTCCTCTCAGTGTCTCAGTCTGAGGCTCTTCCTGTGCTTTCTGCTTCCCCCGCTGCCCAAACTTCTCATCTCATGGATCTGATGGTATTCCAGATATTTTCATCAATCCAGAGGCATCGCATCCATTGTCTTTCTTCATCACTTTATCTTCCACAGGAGGTGGACTATAACCAATTGTCTTCTCTCTGAACTTTGTTTCAGTGTCTGCTTCCTAGAGGTCCTCAATGACGCAGAAGTCTAGAATGTGTTACAAGCACATTTTCAAAAGTTTATTTATCATCAAGGTAAATTTCAGGTGAAGGGCCTCTTTTTTTCCTCCTTTTTCCTTGACATTGTCCTATGTTATCTCCTATTTTACTTCACTTTTTATAATTAAAGTCTTTTTTTTGTTTTGAAGTTTTGTTCATAAGGATAATGCTTCATTAACTTATAATTCACAGTGATGTAGGCAGTGACCAATTTTATCTGCTTAAATCAACATTTTTCTGGTGAGTTTTCTCCAAGGAGGATTTTCCTCTTCCTTCATTCTCCTTATAATGTTGTTACATAGAACCTATTGTTTAAATTAGTATTCATCTTTAAATGGGGAATCAGAGAAAAGTCATGTTTAAGCACAAAAGAACTTCCTGGTTCATGTGAAGTTCCCCATAGCACAAGGTTATGTGAGTTAGCGACTTGATTTCTTCCTGCCCAAAAATGATTGACAGCTGCAGCACTGCTCACCTCTGTTTCACTGGCTTTCATTTGTTTCCTGAACATAGGTGTGCCTTGCACATCACGCTGTGTGGTGCCTTTCTTCCTTCTTGAACCACAGTCAAGTCCAGGGTAATGCTTACCAATAGACGCATTCTGTTTCCATTGTCCAAAATAAGGAATTGCTGGCATTCCCTTCTGGGACATGCCGTCTACTTTGCACTATAGTGCTCTGCCTGCCTTTCTTAAAATCTGCCCCTGTTTTAACATTCATGGTAATTGGAAAGACATCCACTCACATTGTAGTTTGTGTTAATATTATTTTTAATTGTCAAAAATAAAAATTGTATATGCTTTTCTTCCTCTTCATTGTTTGAAGATAGTTCCCCAGAAAAGAAAGAGGTAGATCTATTTCAATATTTTAAAACTAGAAGTTTTTATATTCATATTTCACACATGATGCATTGGGGATTAGATTTTTTAAATAATTAAACAACATATTTTCATTCTTTTTCTTAATCACACTTCTTTGATCCTTTCTGAACACTGAACCAATGTGTAGAGGAAGAGAAAATAACAACCAGAATATTAAAAAAAGGCTGCTCAGCTCCATCTTGAATCTGGATTTCTCCAAGTTCTAGTGAGACGAGGGTCCATATTTATGCATTCTTTTAAAGGAGAAGTAAAATAATAACTAATACAAAATCTGGAGCTCTAACTACACTTTTCCCTTTTAACTATAGTTTATAGAGCATAAATACTATGACATAAGGGAAGATCCTTCATGGTAGGAGAAGTGTCCTCTTTTAAAAAGTAAGAGTGAGAGAAAAATGGCAGGACTCTCTCCTCCTGACCAAAATATGAAGAAAAGGTTCAACAGGTAATAGAAATGCCAAGGTAGGTCTTGTTTGTGACTCTGTAGCTATGTAGGGCTATGCGAGGACATACCTCAAGAAAATTGCAAGTTCTGTGGAGAACCCTACAGTTAAATTGGCATTATAGCAATGAGAAGAAACCCCAACACTAAATAAAAATGGCTAAGGAGATAGCATATAGGTCTTAGATAGGACTATGCATTCTCTAATCAGCAGAACCAGGTGGAAATGCCTACATTTCTAGGTGCCTAGTACAGAAGGGCTGAGGCAACTAATGCATCAGGTGAAGACTGGTCTTGGGACAAAGAAGTCTCTCACAGTGTGATGACTCTGAGTTCAGAGATCATGGCAAGTCAGAAATTTTTTAGAAACATTTACCATTACAACAACCTTAAATTAGCTAAATTCTCACAGGCTGCAAGCACAGGAAGGCAGGTAATGGATTAAGAAAAATCTATCAAGCTACAGCTGAGAGCAGCAGACAAAGATGGACAGCAGGTAGATCAAAGTTCCATCTCTCCAAGGCTGAAACAAATTTAACCCTCCCTTAGATCCAGGCACCATTTTAGAAAAGACCATGAAAGGAGAGCCTGATGGCTAAAGGGGAAGAAAGAGGCTGGATGAGGAGTAAGAGTTCTGAACTGACTTAACCTTAAGAAATGAAAATATGTTTAATTGATAAGTGTAAATTTTTGCCAAAAAAGGTTGAAAAATAAAGCCTTAGGAACATGATGATATCAGTTGTAGAAAAATTGATGTTTTGATTTGTTTATGCATATTGTGCTATGCAAAATTAAAAGAGTTTATAGGTAAAATTATACTGTTTCCTTAATTTTAATGTTATAAAAAATCATTTTCTATTTTACTGTAACTATTTGTAAACATCTATTTTAATAGATGCTGTTTACACTTTTTGACAAAACTGTTTCTTTTGTCTCTCTGCAGACTGAATTTTTAGATTAGAATCTTTAAATAATCTATCTTGTCTTATTTGAGAAGATCTAACTTTTTTCCCAAATGTCTGAACAATTGTCCCATCTCTTTCTACTGAATAATTCACCTTTGTCTTACTGGATAATGTTTCTACTTTTATGATATATTAGGTTCTACAATGAAATTTATTTTTAGTTAGACTACTTTTGCACACTTTCTTTACTGATTCAATAATTATAGTTTCAGAATATGTTTTAGTATCTGGGAGATCTAATCTTGCTTAACATTGTTTTTTTTTCATTGTTCTTAGCTATTTTCCACTTTTTTCATGTAGATACATTTTGAAATTTTCTTGTCAAGATTTAAAAAGAAAATTTCACCATTATTAGACTAAGATTGGATTAGATATGTGCATTAATTGTTCCTCATGTGCAAGGTGACATATCTCCACATTTATGTATTTTATTGCATATGTCTGAGTAATGTCTTTTGGTTCTTTGGTTTTTGTTTTGAAAATCAAGTCACATACACTTTTTAGGGTAATAGTTATAAGATATTACTTCTCATTTATTTTCTAATATATTTGTACTAATATATAGAAACTATATTAATTTCTTGTACATTTTTATATGCATGGTCAATGACAGCATTCTTACTTGTTCTAACAATTTTTATGAGTGGATTGTTATTGACTTTTTAGTTGTTTCTTTTATTTTAAGATCACTTCCTGGTTTGCACTAGATTTGGCCTGTTTCATTCTGTCCCTGGGCACACAGATCAATGCTTCTGTTTCTTGCTTTAATGATATGGTGCATTAGTTTGAAGTAATGGTGTTTTCTCCCACATGGCCGTAATAATGACAGGTGTGCACTGGAATAAAACAAACAATGCCTTAAGTATGCATTACTTATAGTGTATTGATTAACAATATCTGTGCTCACAAAAATTAAAACAAGATCATGTACTATAGAAGTTTCCAGTGTTTTACAACTGTAAACTATAATTTGTTGTATACAGCGCAAGTGACAAAATATATAGCCTGTGGTCCTGGTGAAAGACTTTATTGCTTTCAATAGATCAGTCATTGCTTGTAGTCTAAAAACTGAAAATGCTGTTTCCCTTCAAGAAGCAACCCAGGGCCAGGTGCATTTGGAAGGACCCAGCCAATATCCTCTTAATTGAATCTACCTGAGTGGGGGTAGTTACTCTGAGAAAACAACCCTTTTAAAGGAAACCTTCTTTTGACATCATAATTACCAAACAGATACCCTTAGCTAGGTAAGGAGGCCTTCTCCTGGAACACTTGAATGCAGGGGAAAAAACCTCTCATAGAAACAAGACAACAGGTTTGGTATTATTTTTCTTGTGCAGGTTCCCTGGAATTAGACACAGGGTTTCTATCCTATTTAGGTTAGCCCCGTTTCCTACCTCATACAGAAATCAGTAGCCCAGACCTTCAGCAGCAGCCATCCCTGGGTCTCATTGTTAGCAGAGCCCCCCGACAGGCTTGTTGTCAGCTGTGCTTCCTGTGTTCCTGTCTTTTATTTCAGAACCACTGACCTGATGCTTCTTCAGTGGAGATAAAATAATGATACCTGTTGATATTCACAGGGGTCTGAGTGGGAGGCTTGACATCACAGTAACTCTGAAAAAGATAAAAAGGTGCAGCTAGCAAACAGCCACACACACAAGCTGCAACTTTATTTCTAGTTGCTATAGTTGAACAACAAAAGGGACAGGTTGAGTCATTTGGCTTCTATTGTACTGAGGTGATTTTTTTATGAGCCCTAGCTGTTTCTTTTAGAGCATGAAATAGAAATGGATCAGTCCAAGCTCTAGTGAATACATTTGGCTCATAATATAGCTTGCATTTAAATCAAATCTATATTGCCTAAAATAGACTCTTGAATTGTGCAGCAGTCATAGAAGTAGCAGTCAGAATGATGAGTGTTTTTTGCTATTCATTCAAAAGCACATAAGTCACTAAAGATACAATTTTCAATTGTTATCTGTCCTATGGAGACTATTGCAAGGGTTCAGTTTCTCTTCAATTACACTGAAATGATACACTCTTGTCTGCTGCTGTTTTAAATCCCTATTATCTCTAAATGTGTTTCCCTGTAATACTAAAAGGTATGGAGTAAACAGCAGGGGGCTCAAAGGTTCTTTTTTCCTCCTTTTCTTATTCCTTCTCCCTGTCCCCATGACTCCCCCCCTTTTTAATAGGATTCACAGGTATAGTCTAGCTTTATTCTTTTATAGCAATGCTTCTCAGCTGGGACAATTTTGCTGCCCAGGAGACATTTGGCAAAGTTTGGAGGTATTTTTGATTGTCACAATTGTGTGAGGGCTGTTACTGGCTAGCAGTTAGTCACTAGAGATTAGAGATTCTGCTGAATATTCTACATTGCACAGTAAACCCTTACCACCACAAAGATTTATTCAGCCTAAATACCCATGGGGTGGAGATAGAAAACCCTTCTTTGAAAGAAACAAACAAGAATGATCAAGCTTAACTTTTACATAATTTTTTAGAAAAGGTTAGTTGATGTGTTTTCTCTCTCTCTGCTTTTGAATTTAGATAAGGGGATTAGTGTCATGTAAGGTTTTAACAGACTGAGTTTCCCATGAAGGCACCATTGAACCCCTAAAATTCTTATTTTTAAAAATCAGTCATTATATTTGAGACATTTATCTCAAGGTCTGATGTCACTTTTCTATTTAATATTCTCCTCATATATAGCTGATATATCTAATTGAAGGGATTTTCTTGTGATAGAAACATAGTACTAAAATTCTTTGCAGTTTCATTTACCTGGCTCTAGTGAATACTTTGATTCTATCAGGGTAAAAAGAGGAGACTGTAATGAAACCCAGTTAATTTCATATACCTGTATTTTCCAAGTTCTATGTAAGATTAATCTTATGTTTAACATTTTTACTTTCCATTCTTACATTTTAGAAGGGTTTGGACAGAAAATGTCAGCCTTTCAACTTTTTTCTATAATAAAATCTCTACTGTTATGGACTAAATATTTGTGTCCTCTGAAATTCATATGTCGAAGCCCCCAAACCCAGCGTGATGGTATTTAGACACACAGTCTTCGGTAGGTGATCAGGCCCGAGGGTAGAGCCCTCATGACAGGACCATCACCCCTAGAGAAAGAGTAGAAAGAAATAGGATTTTGTCCTCCCTCCCTTCCTCTCTCCCTCCCCTTGTGTGCACCAAACCAGGAAGAAGGCTTTCACCAGGAACCAAATCCGCCTGCATTTTAATTTTGAACTTCACTGTCAACAGTGAGAAACTGAGAAAATAATTTTCTTGTTTTAGGCTGCCCAGTCTATGTTAGAGTTATTATAGAAGTCTGAACTATGACACCTCCAGAGCATGTAAAAGTAGTATGCAAATTACGGTTCAGAAAAACAATGGGTCCCAGGCACAACATGATCAAGGCCAACTGGAGCTATCATCCTCATCATAGAACAACTGGGACCAATAATTAGTCTACTTTGGGAAGCATTAGAAAATATGTCTTGTGATGCTGTGACAGGACATAGCTGAGCAGTAGCCATTCTTAGGTAGGAGCTGACCAGCAGCCATTCCCAGACAGCAGCCTTTCCCAGATAAGCAGTTATCTCAAAGTCATACACTATCCCCCGTTTTAGCAGCTGCACTCCTTCCCCTCCTCCTTCTGCCTGTGTAAAAAGCATATAAAGAAGCCTCCAGCTTAAGCTCAATGCCCAGAATTTGGATTTTTATCTCCTCTGGGTCCGCATGAGTGAATAAACCCCACTTCATAAACCCCCAAGCCGTCTGAGTCATCTTTTCCATAACAATGCTAATGATCACATCTGGTATGAAGTTTTAGGTGTATGGACACATCACCTACACCTAGACTCTTTTCTCAGGTCTCTAGGATTAGATTTACATATTATAAGAAAATTGTTTAAATTCCTTTCTAAAGTAATTGAAACACAGAAAAATATGTGCTTCTGCTAGAGACCCCCTACTAGATACCAAATTTTAAATCTGTTATACACCCAAATGTATCAACAGAAGGAAAACATTTCAATATTTGAAGCAGTGCTTCTCAGCTGGGGATATATCTGCCCCCCTTCCCAGGAGACACATGACCATATCTGTGGACATTTTGGTTGTTGCAGTTGTAGCAGAGAGGGCTTGCTGCTGGCATTTAGTGAGCAGAGGCCAGAGATGCTGCTAACAATGCACAAGACAGCTCCCCACAGAAGGGAATTATCCAGTTCTAATATCAATAGCATTGAGGTTGGAAAATTCTGATTTAAAAGATGAACCAAAGACAAGTGTTTCAGAAGAGTGAGATCCCTTTGATGCTGTCCCTTCCAGCATAAGAAACCAGACCAGAAAACATGATTCTAAACTCTTAGTGTCTTTCTCTCTCTCTCTCTTTTTTAAAATTGACTTTAGGGGAAAGAGATTTTAAATTTAGTGGTCATGAAAATGACAGCATATACTTAGCAACATAGAAAGGCAGGTAGAAGGGAATAATGGGGGAAAGGGGAGGGTATTCAGGAACAACTATAAAGAACACGTGGACAAAACCGAGGGGAGGCGGGGATGGCTGGGGTGGGGGGCAGTGGTGGGGGGAAAATGCAGACAACTGTACTTGAACAACACTAAAATTAAAAAAAAAAAAGAAAGCATGTAAACACATAAAGAAAATTAAAGGTTGCATTACAGTGTCTATTCTTGTTTTTGTCCACATTATTAGGCACCCTCTCGCAGTGTGAAGGCTGAAAAGGCAAAGCAGTGTTTCAGGTACTGAGAGTGCAGACCACCCCCAAAGCTAGTACTAGACAAAGCTGAATCCTTAATTACTCCAGAAAGATTCTCCAGGGGCTGATTCATTCTTGGATTGTACCCACAGGATGCTCTCGGGTTCTTCGCTGACGTGCCCCTTAATAAATGTGGCAACAAAATCCCTGACCACCTGTCCTATTAGGTTCTCAAACCACAAAACTTGAGTAAGACATAAATAAATAAAAATAATTATTTTCTAACTTATTATGTAAGAAATCCATGGAATCTCTACACCTCTTAGAGATTGAAGTAGAAATATAAATATCTTAAAATAAGACCTGCCATAATTATACAGTAGATGAGGAAAATAAGATAAAAAGAGAAAACAGTATATTGTGATTATGAATAATGGGTCCTTAAGGAAAAATAGTTATTCAGGCCACGTTCTTGACATTTGATGTCACCACCAAGGGCCATGATGAGCACAGCCACGTTGCACCTGCTGGGCACCCTGCAGTGCCCAGTCCGGGCACTGTAGCCTGCAGGGAACCAGGGTCTGAATGGTGCAGTGAGTTTTATTTCAACTTTAATGTGTAGGAATTGTAAGGGCTTGTAAAAATGTTTTGAATCACATAAATGAGCAACTTCCACTATGCTTAGCTCACAGTAACTTTGTATTAGATCCTGTAAGACCATATTATATTTAACTTATCTATACTAATATTTTTATAATTGCCAAGTATAAAAACATTAACACAAATAGCTTACTCCAAGTAAAACATGAAGACCTGTATTTTATAATTGAGAAAGCTACAGCACAGAGAGTTTAAATAATTTCCCCACAGTCCCATGGAGAACGTGAGAGACAGGATCAAAGTACTACAGTGCTGGGTGACACAGAGCAACAGGGCCATTGGGCACCCATCGTCTATTTCTGTGAACATCTTAGTATGCGTTCAGCTTGGATCTTTTCATGTACATATGCCTTTTAAAATAAAATCATGCTCTTCATATGGTTTTAGAATCTTCTTTTCTCACTTAACAATGCCTCATAGATATTCAAATACCGGGGAAGCCCCCAAAATGGGAATTAGCTTCTGGAGGGCAGGCATCTTTCAGCACAGGCTTCCCCACTAGGTGAGTGTTCTGGGAACCCAGCCATGTCAGTGCACCAGCTGGGGTTGTTGTGAGAGCCTCCACTGGGCTTCAGTGAATCTTTTTTAAGATTCTTTCCATGTGTTTGCCCATTTCATGATGCGTAACTTACAAGCACACCTGCCCACACTGCACTGAGTGTTCAGCAGTTTTTGACCAAAAATGGCATGACTCCTATGCCCCACCTTCTCTAATTCAGCCTATCTCACCTCCAACGACAATTTTTTGTTTGTTTCCCTGGATGAAAAAAGTCCTCAGAGGGAAATGTTTTGCTGATGTGGGAGAGGTGAAAAAAAAATGGCAGAAGCACTAAAAGGCATCAAAATCAATGAGTTCAAAGCTGTTTTGGGCAGTGGAAAAAACATGTTGATAGGTAAATTGCATCAAATGGAGAGTATTTTGAAGGTGACTGAAGTTGAAACATGTGAGAATAAACATGTTTTTTAGTAAATAAATTCTGGGTTTTGGGATCCCACCGAGATTTGAGTCAGCAATCAGCATTTCCCATATTAGCACCTGATTAGTGGTCTGTGAAACCCTAATTCACAACCTGTTAAGAGTGGTGCCACCAAAACTTATCAAAGGACATAAAAATAACAAGAAAACAAAAAGAACAACAACAAAAAAAATTATTTCTTAAATAAGTTTGAGACTAGCTTTACAAATCCAGTTAAAATGAAAAACAGGTTCACTGCAGGACATTCCAGAACACTTAGCATGCTAATGCACGTTATAACTATCTCATAGAAACATAGGTTGCTTCATTTACCAAAATTAATTGATGTGAAAATACTTTTAATTCTTTATGGAGAACTATCTACCATAAACAGGTGAAGCAATAAAATCAGTGATCTCCAAACTGCTTTGATTGCATACTCCAAGAGTGAAAACCATTTGAGCACATACCAACCATATATTTACAATTATTTATTTATAGATTATATCCATATTCTACTGCACCAATGGATTGTGTCTATTACATAATATTATAAATTTAATATGAATAAAAAGTGAATTAAATAACACATTTTAAAGACCCTAATATTAATAGCTATCAAATTTTCACTAGTATTATTAACTATTATTTCAAAGCAGTTAGAATATACATCTTTATGGTAGTTGATATAAATAAATATTTTTAAATAGATTTTGATTTCAATTTTTTCAACCTACCTCTCATTAAATCCTGTTAGACTGTTACTGTATCTATTTTATAACACTCCAGATTAAGTGCTCATACAAGAAATAAAGGTGTCATATTTATAACTCAAAACTGCAATACATACCAGTCAGCTGATACATAGAAACAGTGCCACACTGGCTCTCACTCTTCCCTCGGGATCCATTATTTGACTTAACATGTGACCTCCTGATATCTGGACCGAGTGAGAGTTCAATGTGAAAGAGAATAGGACCATTACTTTTAAAAGTAATTAGAAACTATATACTTTTCTTTCCATATCATACTCCATCATCTTAAAAGCTAAGGCCTTAGGAAACATTTTTTTGTGAAATGTTGTACGCAGAAGATTTATTATCATGGGTGAAAGAGAGCAGGTGAAAAGGAAACAGAAACATTCCAGATAGACTTGTATTTCAAGTGACCTGGCCAAGAAAGGGAGGAAGAAGTCTTATCTCAAAAGGTATAAACATCAAGGAAGCTTATTTACTTTTGTTATTTGGTCTTAAAATGTGAATGTCTTGATTATGTCTAAATATCAAATCTATGCTGTAGGAAAAGATCCAGGGAAGAGACAAGAGGAAGAACACAAGAGAGGAGGAAGACTGATGAGGAAGAATTCAATGCAGGTCCAGAGACTGAGCTATTGCAACATGTAGATGAGAGCTTTCTTTCCGCAATTAAAGCAGGAATAATACATGAAAACACCCCACCTAGAAACATGCAGCCTGACTCAGGCTGTGCCAGTGACCTGAAATGAACACAAAAATAGACAAGTGGACAGCAAAGAACCAGGATAATGATGCAGAAATAGCACCACAGGAGAGATGACCTAAAGATGAATATCACAGTTATTTCTTTAACTTTCTAGAACCATTTTGAACTAAAGAACTCAGCAAGGAGGGATTGGTAGTTAAACCAGAACTACCTTGGATACCCATAATGTATTAGCAATAACCTTTAAATTCATAAATACTTACTCAGTGCTTACCACGTTCTGAACAATGTGCTGAGTGCTGAGGATGTGGAATGAAGATATGGGTATAGTTCTTGCTTCCACTGATTACATTTGTCTTTTAATTGCAATTAATATACATAGGGATTGTTTAACAAACTAGATATAGTTTATGTCACAGTGTGAGATGTCATTCCAAATTAAATTTTGTGTATATGTTTTGACTAGAAAAGAAAAATGCTTTAGTGTTTGGTAGGGAGAAAAGAGAATGTATGGGCCTTGCTAATTTTTTTGTAGTCACTAATAGAATTCCCTAAATGGGCAAAATTATTCAGAATAGTTCCTAAAACTATATAATCTCATTGGGATATACCAATAGCTTTGAGGACACCAATACAGCTTCTTGTTTTGGGGATGTCCTTTTTGTTTCTATGGTACTCCAATCAATATTTTGAAAAATCTAGGCAACTAAAACAAAAATAGGTATAGTCACACTTTGTATACGAAAGGAGAGAATAAATGAAATTGCTAAGTTATTGACCTTATTATTATAACATAATTTTAAATTTATCTCTTCCTTTCAAGATTGATTTTTGAAGTCTAAAATTGTTTGGCCTGGGTGCCAAAAAATTTAATAGATAATGCAATTGCAATTTGACCTGTTATGTTGAAATGAAGGTTTGAGGTGCATTATGGTTTCAAACAAATACCAGGGTGATAACGACTGCCTTCCCAGTGTCAATAGATAAATGCCAACCAGACAGCACAAAAGAAAACAAAGAGGTGGAGCTAGAAAAGGCAAGGACAGAAAGAGAAGAGGGATGTTGCTAGACAGTTCTCAAGAGAAGACTCCGTCTTTACCACCTTAACAATGCCCCCATCTACAGAAAGATCTGCATGTGATCTGAATCACATTAAATAATTTTGTTTTACATAATAATTATTCCTTAATTGAGGAAGTTATTTAATGTAAAAGAAATAAAAATTTATGAAACTGATAAACATCCTTGAAATCATCAGGAGACTTTGCTAGAAGTCATCATTGGTTTTATATAACCAGAGGGAGGAAAATAGTAAACATCAAGAATTTATAATAATAATAATAATAGGTAAAAAATAAATAATAAAAACTCTTGATTTTTTTTCAATTCTTGGGGAATACTTGAGGCAGAGATGAAGAGAGAACAGGTATCTAATTACCCATTCAGAGAAATTATTTTGAAAAATTTATTTTTCCCTTCTTACTGTAATGTTGACAATCAGAATCACGTGAGCTCTGAAAATGAGAGAATTCAGCAAAATTATACTGATTGAAGTGGATCTGAAAAAAATGCTGAACCACACATTCTGTGGTCAGAGTTTCTTTCTGTGTATAGGAATTACAGAGTGGTTTAAATAAACTAAGTAGTGTTTTAGGTATGTGTAAGATGTTCACAGCTCTACTGTTGAAGTGCCACCTTGCACAGAAACTCAGCCCAGAGTGCTGCATTCTCTCAATAATTCACAATATCCAGAGTGCAGCTGCCAAGAAAAAGTGAGAGCATTGAATTTGGATAAAAACCCAGATTCTCTCTCCAGCTGTGGCTCCCTGACCTATCTGGAAAATAAGAAAACAGTCCATCTTTATAAAACACTTTTCAGCCTAACCCTTCTCTGTCTTTTCTGTCTCATTATCAGGATATCAACACATTTACACATTGATGGATTATAATGACATTAAGAAGTACAGTACAACCAGTGAGTCTAGAAATAATTAAGACCATGAAAACATTTGAAGCAATGAGATTGATTTCCTGAAATCACACACAAGAATAATTTCTATTACCAGATACATGAACTTTATACTTTTCTTGACCTCCTGTTGCTGACCTTTCTTCCTAGGAATGTGGGGAGCATGGGCCCTGCAGAGACCACAGGCCCTGAGCTGAGATTAAGTGTGGGAGTCAGGGGGGAATAAGATTTGGGCTGAAGAACAAAAGGAGATTGGTGCCCAGATCCCAGATAAAGGTGTGGGAAGCAAGTAGAGTCGAAACATTAGGTCTGAACAAAGGGTGGAGGCCAGAGAACAGACATCAAGAAAAGCCTACAGAGTGAAGAACAAGCAAAGCAGTCATGACAAGTTTGAGAGGAAAAGCACAGACAGATTCCAGACACACGGGATCCGTGGCACTGGGGCCCTTTGTAGGTGCGTCAGTTGAGCTCAGCTCTTCTTACAGTTTTAAATATTGAATTGCCTCCTTAGATATCAACTTTTAGAAATACAAGGTAGAAATAAAACAATAGTGTCACAGAAAACAGTACTATGAAAAGAAATGTAATTTTCAAACAGGAAGAAGAAACAAGGAATTGAACGAGGTGCTAAAAATAAAGTCCCTGCACTAGTCCAAGTTTAATAAATCAAATGCTATCTTGCCTATAAAAAGATAATTTCCACAGTTTATGAACATGAAAATAGCTTTATCATTCTGTTATATTCTGGGGAATCCTGCCCCTCTTCTGCCAGTGGAAATAATTCCTGCTATGTTAGAGCCTGTTCATGACATGGCAGCCTTACTAATCAAGATAAACTAGGTTATATTATTCCTCAGTAACCAATTAACCTTGAAACATCAGATACTTAATGCAGCAAAAGTTTATTTTTCCCCTCACACTAAGTGTACAATATGAGTCAATAGAACGGCAGTTCTGTTTCATATATGATTGTATCATATAAGAAGAGGCTAATAGAATCCTCCATTCTGAGGATAGTTGGATATGTTGATAGGAGAAAGGACATGTTAGAGAAATTTGGGCTCTTCATTGCCTCAGCTTGAGGTTTCCACATCACACTTATGCACATTTTGTTGGCACGAGCTGGGTCTCCTGGTCCGTCCTGCCCTAAGAGAGGTTGGGAAGTATAATCCCTCCTACACAGAAATGGAAAGAAGAATTGGGTGTTTGTAAGTGCTAGTTACATTTACCATGTTTGATATTCTTAAATCATCATAAGATTCTGGAAAGTAACTTTCTAGAGAAAAGAGAGGGTTGTAAGAAAAAAATGGGGATATAGACATACTCAAGAAAGAACAGTGGAAGGATCTTAATATAGTTTACTCTTGAACAACACAGGTTTGAATTGCATGGCTCCATATAAGTACATGTTTTTGGTTTTGTTTTCCAAAAAAAACTATAAATGTATTTTTCTCTTTCTTACAATTTTCTTAACATTTTCTCTAGATTACTTTATTATAAGAATGCAGTATGTTATATATATGTGTGTATATGTATATATATATAACATACATATTTTAATAGACATGTAATCATAAGGTTTTTTATCAACAGTAAGCTATAAATAAAGTTTTTAGGGAGTCAAAAGTTATATGCAGATCTTTTGCTGCTTAGGGGTAGGTGCCCTTAACTCCCATGTTGTTTAAGGATCAACTGTAATTTGAAATTAAGGTATTTCAGGTACTTCATAAAGGTGCAGTTTCTGCACACTTGAGATTTCCCGTAATTACAAAAATAATAAAAAAATAAAATAAAATAAAACATATTACTACCTGGGCCTATTAAAAGTAGGACTTTTTAATCAGATACTACCTGTATGTGCCCTGACAGGGGGGATTGAATCTGCAACCTAGGTATAAGCCCTGAATGGGAATTTCTTTCTCTCTGTCTCTCTCTCTTTTCCTCCCCACCTTCCTCTCTCTCTAAAAACCAATCAACATATCCTCAGATGAGGATAAAGAAAAAAGTAAGGTTCTTTAACAACAAGCTAGGATAAGATGTTGCTTTCTGCAGACTAATGAGACCAGAAATAACACAGAGAGGGTAACAGTTTGGTGGAACAACATGGTAGAGGTCTCATGCACAGTAGGAAATTAAGCTTATGCACATCTACAGAGAACCATAGAGGTTGAAACAATGAACCTCCATGACTAGCTAGTAAAGAAGTAAAACAAAATAAATATTGAGCCTTGGCTGGTGTGGCTCAGTGGATTGAGCACTGGCATGCAAACTGAAGGTTGCTGGTTTGATTCCCAGTCAGGGCACATGCCTAGGTTGCAGGCCAGGTCCCAAGTAGGGGGTGCTCTAGAGGCAACCACACATTGATGTTTCTCCTTCCCCCTCCCTTCCTCTCTCTCTAAAAAATAAATAGATAGAATCTTTTTAAAAAACCAAAATAAATATTGACAGACTAGGTAAAAATATAAAAGGCAAAACATATTTAGGTCAGTACAGAACTTCTTGAGGTTTGGAGAAGGGATCCTTGATGCTCATTCTGGTTTAAGTTTTCAGGAAGAAGTAAAGGACCCAGAGGAGTCTAGAGTAATTCTCATGGAAGGATAGTAGGCTTGATATTCAGAGAAAAAGAGTTAAAAGATACACAGAGAAGACCAGGAAACCTAACCAGAAAATATATAGCGATCGCATTAGGCCAGTGAGAATCTACTGAGTTTGGATCCTGAAGAGCTTGGTCTACACTTTGGACTTCTCAAGTTTTACTTTCAAACCAAGAGAAAGTGAATGACTCTGTATGGGGATTCTTATACTGACCTAACTCCACTTGCATTTTCATAGAGACTAGACTGGAAAACCTATTATTAGTATTACTTTGAAGAACTTTTCTAGCTTGTAATCATTCCTATTACTTGGAATTTTAAAAATACTCTCTATTTCTTTGTATGTTTGAAGTTAAATCCTTAAAAAACACAAATGAAGTTCCATGGTTCTATGTTTCAGAAACTATAACTGGGGTTGGGGGGCAGGGGAGGGGGGTGGGTGTTGAAAACACAGGCTGAGTTGCAGGTAGTGGCAATCAGGAATGAGAGACAGTAAATGCTGAGATGATTTAGTCCCATGAAAGCAGAGAGAAGATAAAGAGGTCAGTCTAGAATATAGGTAGTCTGCTAGGAGGCCATGGCCTGCTGTAAAATGACTTACTCAATTTAGGTGGCAAAGTCAATCGTGACTCAAATTTCCATTTCTTCATATAAAGTCATCCACAGCTTCTCCAAACAATAGAAAGATTACAAGGTACAGAGAGCAGCTCAGGAATTGGGTCTATTCCCATCATGAACATTAATTAGTGTTCATTACAGACATTCTAAGCATATTTTCTATTCTAGTATTCAAGTGACTGATTAAAATTTTAACTGGCCCAAGAAGTAACTCCTGTGGAATGCCATTTGTTGTGTCTCCTCAGGCTGATACTGAACCATTGAGAATATTTGTCAAAATGTGACACTTCACCCAGCTGCCTCTTCTCATAGCACGTGCATGCACAGTTGTTGGTGAGGAATTAAGACTAACAGCAGGGGCATTAAGGATTAGCTATGACAGTTTACTAAGAGGAATGCATAGTTAGTGTGGCTTTGCAGAAGCCAGGATGCCTTCCTAGTTTAGAAAGATGATGATTTCAGTTAATGAAATTTAGTTTGAAAAGAGATGAGAATAAAAAAACAACAGTGGAGGCATTTTGAATGAAAACAAAACAGAAGAGAACTCAGGATTGTTGGTCATCGTTTTTCAATCGGAGAGCACATAACAGAAAGTAAGTTTCCAATGATTAACATACACTTAGATAGTAGAAAAATAATGCTTGCAAAATTTAAAAAATCATTTCAGCTTTTTGCCAGTGTTTAAAAAATTATCCAGTGGACACAATGGCTTTACTTTATGACTGCATTCCTAGGGAATGGAATGTTAAGGAAGAGGGCAGATACCTACTTTACAATTACAGTTAAATCATGCTTAAAGTTACTGTTGGAATTTTCTACAATAGAATGTTTTGTTTTTTTAGCTTCCTAGAAATATGGTCCTGTGATGGAACAGATGTGCTATTTAGCTCTTTCTCCTTGACCTTTTGACAAGTTCTGTAATTCCAATCAGGTAGTGAACAGCTGTTCAAATAAATCTGCCCTTGAGCTTTGGGGAAGAAGATGAGGCCTCAGACTGCAGCTTCTGACTTTATTCCTGGCATCATGGTTTAAATCAGAGATAATAAACTCAGTAATCCAGAGAACACAAGAAAAACACCTTGGTAATGTTGATAAATGCCAAACTCCCTTATCCCCATAAGGGGCGGGAGAGCAGGGAAACGGGCCCTGTGGTTTAGATGAATGAGCATATTAAGTCTCCAGATTGCCTGGGGATAGCAGCTTGCGTGTTTTGGGATTAACATGCACCTTTTCAGCCCTGCCCCGAGTAAGACTTGTACACATCTGCCATCATTTCATTATGTTTTTGGTGATCTGCACAACCTTGCAATGAAGAAAGACACCCAAAGTGCAGAGAGAAATAAACAAACTCCTGGTTTTCAGGGGAAGGCTCAACAAGAGCTGTTTGACCCGAGGGACCAGCCACAGTTCCCAGCAGTGGTGCTGTGGGATGAAGCCCAGGCTGTGTCTGCATCAGTGCACTGTCATCCTGAACAGCATTCCAGTGCAAAACTGACAGCAAGAGCACATTAGGACAGCCACTCACTCAGCCGGTCTTGGTAATGCATCATCTTTAAAGGCTGATGTGTCTTCAGATCAGGGCTGTGTCCACTCCATGAAGTATACCTGGTCATCCCCCATGGAGTAAAAAACAAATAATGGAAATTACCTCATTTCTTATCTAGTATTTTAAACTGATATTTTACCTCCATTCTGAAATATATCAGGTTAGCCAAAAAAGTTCTTGTAGTTTTTTTCTGTGCAATGAATCTCATACTACTTATTTGCTTTTAACTTCATTTGAAACAATTTTGTTAGATTGAAATGAGACAGCTGTCACATCAGCTTGCATTAAAAAAAATCAAAATTGGTGAATTTTTGTGGAGCCATTTTGATATTGAAGATGGAAGAAAATAAGTGACATTTTTGACATGTTATGCTTTATTATTTCAAGAAGGATAAAGACTCAACTGAAACACACATACGCAAAAAAAGATTTGTGTAGTATATGCAGAAGGTGCTGTGACTGACTGAATGTTTCAATAGTGGTTTGCGAAGTTTCTCAGTACTACTGACATTTTGGCCAGATGATTTTTTGCTGTGGGTCTGTCTTATGCACTGGAAGATGTTTAGCAGCACCCCTGGCCTCTACTCCCTAGAAGCCAATAGCAGGAGATAGCTGACATACTCAAAATGTCCAAATTAATAAAATTGTTGGTGAAGGTGAAAAATGTGTCTTTTATTTTATGGAAAAAAACTAAACAGGCTTTTTGGCCAACCCAACATGTATCGCAGTAGAACACTTAATTAACTACAAAGTAATAAATAAACATGGAGATATATGCCCCATCCTGGCTGCTTTAACAAAATACCATAAACTGGTGGCTTACAAACTACATACATTTATTATCACAGCCCTGGAGACTGGGAAGTCCAAGTTCAAGGCAATGGCAACTTTGGTGTCAGCTTCTTAGGCGATCATCTTTCCGTCATAACAACATATAGGAGAAGGGGTAAGGTAGCTTTCTTGGGCCTCTTTTATGAAAGTACTAATTCTATTTATGAGGGGTCTGCCCTGAGGATCTAATCACCTCCCAAAAACCCCACTTTCTAATACCATCACCTTAGGGGTTAAGATTGCAACATATGAATTTTAGGGGGACACAATGATTCAGACCATAGCACATATTTTTTTTTATTGATAGGAGCACATACAACCAAAAAAAATGTTGAAGACCACTGTGCTAGCTTATTTTCCTCCTTCAACCAAATATTTGAAAGAAGAAAGGGTACATTGGGAAGTCACTATTGTCATTGTAACTCTCAGAAAGTCACTCAAACCAAATTTTTTCATTTCAGAAAGTCTTCAGACGAATGTCACTATATGGTAGAAGAAAAATGAGTGAGGGGAGAAAAGGGAAATGAAAGTCCCTTTCCTCAGGTGACATCTGTTTTTAATCAATCTTTTACTTCTTTAAAGATTTTATTTATATATTTTTCCAGAGGGGAAGGGAAGGAGGAAGAGAGGGAGAGAAACATCAATGTGTGGTTGCCTCTTCAGCATTCCCTACTTGGGACCTGGCCCACAATCCAGACATGTGCCCTGACTAAGAATCAAACTGGTGGTGCTTTGGTTCACAGGCCAGCGCTCAATCCACTGAGCCACACCAGCCAGGGATTAATCGTAAACTTTTAAACAATAGACCCAGATAGCCCATCCTCACAGTCACGGCACACCACCTGCCTTGGTGTGAGCCCCATATCTCTCTGTGAATAATCAATTAACCTGAGAAACAGGATCTCCACCAAAGGGTACCATCTCTTTGAGAGAAAGCATGTCAAATGAGTGGGTGATAGCTGGTATTGAGACTCAGGAAAATGTCACTGCTGAGTGTGGTCACCAGGTAGTTTGTTTGCAAGGAGTCAGATAGTGAGCAGAGGACACTGACCTCACAATCAAAACCAAGAGATCAAGTTGAAGATCACAGGTGGTTCTCTGGTCAAGTCCAGCCTGTAGACATAATTTGTATGGTCAAAGGTCATCTATAAAATTTCAAATTTGTTGTAAACATTTAAATATTGGAAGATCTTATAGCAAAAATTATGCACATTTTTGGTTTCTCTTAATATGTGAAAGATCTGATGATATGGAGCCCACATCCCTGAAGAGCCAGCATGGTCTGAGGATAAAGCAGGCTCCTTATGAGAGAGGGCAGAGCTTCTTACTTCCATTTCATCCCCATAATGTCTATTGGACTCATCTATGCTTGTTTCCACGTTCAAGACTCAGATATAGCAATGCAACAGAATGCTGACAGAAGTCAGGAAGGCAAACAAAAGCCCCCAAATGACTGCCCATTGTTACACCTCCTCCCCCTGCCTTTTTGCCTACCATATGCTGCATACTGTTCTAATAATCTGTGATGAAGGAAATCAAAAATGGAAAAGTCAAGGTGCCTATTCCCATTGGATTTATATTCTAGTTGAGAAAATTGGGCAACACATCAATAAGTATCTATTATCAATGATAAGAATATCTAATATACTTGAATGCTAGTATAGGCCAGCCACTCTTCTTTTTCTCATGCAGTTTGTGCTCTTTTACATGTATTAATTCCCACTGAAACCCTATAAAAAGGAAATCCCATTTTTCACATAGGAAGAGGAGTCATGAAGATAAGTATCTTAGAAAGTCCCACAGCAAGTGAGTGGTGAAGTAATAATGGGCCCCAGCAGTCTGGCTTCACAGGCTCAGCCTTGGAGCCCTGCCCCTTACAGCTGGCTCCAACACAGCCACATCACAAGTATCTACACCTCCTAAAACTCATCAGGCCCTTACGTGGCCTCCCCACATTCCGTTCTCTCTGCCTGTAAAACCACCACTGAAGTGCTGTGGTTATGAGTAGAGCCTTTGGCTTCAGATGGGCCTGGACTCAAATATAAGCTTTGTTAATCAGGCACATGATCTTAGGTAAATTTCTTAATTTCTCCATGCCTCTGTTACCTCTTTATAGCACGGGAGTGATAGCACTCCCTATCTGAGGGCACTGCTATGAAAATCAAATGAAATAATGTAACAAAGAACATTTAGCAAAGTAGCTGGAAAATTATATAATTCATAAGCAATTTTGTTTTATTCATCTATTCACCTACACAGGTCCTAGGGAGATGGGGGAAAGATATGAAAGTTTGAAAGTTTGCCTTTCACTATCTTGTCTTTTGAGTTAGGCCTACCACCTGGTTCTTCTTATCTCCAAGATGCTTTCCAGGATCCACACAAGTATCTTTTTCTCTTATTCAGTAAAGGAATTATTCAATGATATAAACTTTTATATTATCTTATGGATGATATAAAAACTAACAGTGGCTTAAAGCAGCAATTTTCACTGGTGTGATGCACGAATTTTTAAAACATGCATTACCTGACTATTTATCAGGGGCACTGACCTCTTTTCCCTTAGATTGTTAGATAAAAAAAAAAAAAGACAGCAGCCAACACAATGGCCATCTAGTGTGAATTAATCAAAATCATACCTATTTGGTGAAAAATATAATATATTTTGGTGTGTCACAGAATTTTAGTAATTAGTTCATGTGTTCCATGAGATAAAACAGGTTGAAAATTGCTGTCTTAAAGTATTAGTATTTATTTTCTAAGAGTTTTCTAGCAGCAGGAAAGACTTTAAGACTCTGGTAGTAGAAATTTTCAGCCTTTGTATTTAATTTTGATATAGAGGATTATGTAAATTTTTGTATAGGCAATCATCTGAGGTAGATAACTAAGTGTTAGTTTCCACATGTCAGGTTTTATTCACAAGAATTCCATGGACAGCTCATTTTACTGTTTAGTTGTATCAGTACCAAGGATAGCTTTACTCATTGGCTATTAAAGATAGAGGTTCTAGTGCAGTTTGATTCTACCTTTGTGACTTTGTTTAAGTCCCAAACTCTGTGAGATTTACCACATTTGGATGAGTTGTCTATACCTACTCTAAAATTCAATGATTCTACATATTTAAATATTTATAAATTCCAAAAGCACCTCCAAAACCAACAGGAAAAAAATACAGTTGGCACCATTCTCATGAGATTAATATAAATAAACTTAGGCCTCTAAAGGAAACCAAAGCAAAGCATTGAAGCACTCGTATTAATAATTCAGAAACAAAATAAAATAAAGCAAAACTTGCAGTTCCAAAGGTATCAGAATATACTTAAGTTATCATCCTATTCAGAAATCACCAGAACCACAGTGCATTCCATACTCATATTTAACAAATCATCAAGGTTAAATTTTCCTTTAAATTCAGGTTTTTCAGAGACCCCATATCAAAATCTTGCTTAGGGGAATGTTCTAGATCCATAACAACTTAAATGTGTGTGATAGTGACCCAGGTGCCTTTGCTAACTTCCTAGCCAGATTTTAAAAAGATATTTAAGAATCACTAGAAATAAAGAAATCATCCATCTATTAGATGACTCTATTCTATTATACCTTGATAAATATTATGCCCTAATCCATATATAATATTTAGGAACATAAACCTTAAAACAGTACCTCCCCTAAAGTTTTTATCCAATGATTCCCATTTTTTTAGATTATCACTATGTTCTAAATTATCTTGATAGACTGTCAGCACATTTAAGGCAACTATTTGTTCTCCAAAGATGATATATGACTATAATGTACCCTGAGTGGTGTAACCAATAAAGCCATTACTACTTACACTACTAAAATCATTGTGTATCACTTGTCAGCAATGCAAGGCCTGAGCCCACAGGAGATTTTGGCTTACTGTTAAGCATTTTATATCAGCTAGTGAACAGTCACTATAAATAATATCAAAGGAATTTTATCACACATTTCAGGTAAAAGTAAATAATAAGTCATCAACATTTCTTATTATCTCTAATTCCTAACTCAGAGATATATTATAAGTGATCTTTTTCAGGGTGGATTATGGCTCTGACATAGCGAATTTGCATTGTGGAATGCATACAATTTATATCACCAATCATATTTTTCTTGACTGGGCTTTGCATGTCAATGATTGTTTCAGGAATAAGAATTTTCAGACTTGAAAGGGTGAAACAAGATGATCTGAAAAGGCTACATACTGTATAATGCCAAGTTCATGACATTCTAGAACAGGCAAAACTCTGGAGACCATAAAAATATCAGTGGTTAACAGGGGTTAAGAATGAGAGAAGGATGAATGGGCAGACACAGGTTTTCTTAGAGCAGTGAAAATACATACATAATCTGTGACATAATGATGGGTACATGTCATTGCACATTTGTACAAATTCATAGAATATACAATACCAGAGTAAACCCTATGTAAACAGTTGACATTGGATGATTGTCATACGTCAGTATAAGTTCACCCATTGTAACAAATATGCCAGTCTGTGGGAGATGTCGATGATGGGGGAGGTTATGCATGTGTGGAAGCAGGGGATTATGGGAAATCTCTGTTCTTTCCTCTCTATTTGGCTGTGAACCTAAAACTTCCCTTTAAAAGTCTTTTTAAAGAAAGGGAATGTTTAAAAAGTTAAGGATTTAACATCTTGCAAAAAATACATGCCCATGAAACAGGAACAAATGATTTAATGAATCCCTTACCCATATTCTTACATTTGGATTATATTATGGACCCTGTAAAGTCCTATAAAACAAAGGATACCTTTTAAGTTCTCTGAAATTTTCTTCATCTCCCAAGACAGCATCTTCACAGTTTCAACTAGCTCTAATAGGATGTTAGGATGTTAGGATAATAGGATTTTAGGGAGAGTTGGTTGATAAGTTAAGCACTAGTCTTATTCTAGATGTGACACAATTAGGATGTCACTAAGGTTTTCATGGAAATACAAATACATGAGTGTATCTGTAAAATATTCTCACCTAGATTCCTCCCCCCAAAAAAAGATCTTACTTATTTTTTTTTAATTTACAGTGATGCCTCAATGCTCTAAAGATTCAGAAGGGCATTAAATGATTCATGTTGCTAGAGAAAACTCTGCTAAATATGCCTGGATGCTTTTTTATCCAGAAAAGTGCACCAGAGGCTAAGAAAGTTTATCCTTATATATCCAGGCACTTTTCCACAAGAGGGTGAGAAAAACCTATTCATCCCATAGAAATCCTCAACTTGGACCTGGGGTGGCACTGACCGGTTTAACACTGAGACCATAATATCTACCACAAGCCTTTGAAGATTCCCAGCTGTGCCTCTTGCCATGGTGAACAGGAAAATCCACATTACTGAGGGCTTCCGGTGGTTTGAAATTCTCTGGAGGGGTGGCTACAGTGTGAGTCAGCTGTAAACCATGGCCAGGCCTTCCTCAGTCCTAAGGGAAGAATTTAGGGGAGAGAACTGAATGTTTGCTAATGCAACTGCCATCTGCCACCGTTACGTCTGATGGTGACAGAGTGCACGTTAATGCCAGAGAGACAGAGAACATTCACCATCTGTTCATTGCTCTGAAATAAAATTAACTAGGTCATCTGGATTTGGAAGCCTATCTGGAATTGCTGACCTCTATTCCCAACCTTGAGAATGGAAATTTTCCCCCATCTTACATCATTCATATTACCCAGAGACAGATTTTTACTCTAATCCTTCTAGTGGAGAAATTACAGTTAATAGATTATACATTACTAATAATTTATGTGTATATCCTACATTATTATATTTGTAAGCAATAATACTACAAATTGCTATCCAAATGAAATGCTCTAAGGAGAAAATATCTAATGAATCTAATTTCAAGAAGAATGTGCAAAATCTATATGGGCATCAGTCTTTGTTGACCAGCTAACAAGAAGCCAATTTCGTACTTTTCAGGAATTCAAACTACAAAAGAAAAATAAAGAACTGTAAGATATTCTGTTCCTGCCAACTATTTAAAAGATATTTATTCATACTGTAGCAACAGAATCTCACATATGACGGTAGGGGTGGTAACACTTTATTTTTTTCTGCACAGGAAAACCTGTCTCTGGTCTCCCCGCCCAGAATCTCTCACCTTCCAATCAACTCTTCTTATCATTAATGTTCTCATTTCTCTCAGATCAGTGTTGGTCTTGGCCAGTCTTGGTCTAGTAGTAAATTTTATCTGAATATATGACACAAAAGAAGAGAAAATATAGCAAATAATTATTTTCAGTTCCTTATATCAGCCGTGTCCTAAAACATGTTTTTTTAAAGAAAACTCTAAAAGATTCCATTTTCGAGAGTCACTTTCAATTAAATTAGGAAAAAAGTTAATGCTTTTAAGAGTTTATGCACATCAATAACAGGAAATAACACAGCTCATTTAGATGACCTGTAATTTTCTGACTTGAAGTAAGTCCAGTGAAGCTATCCTTAGGTCCCAAGAGATCCCATTTTAAAATAACCTTCTGCAACTTGGATTATTGGCCAAGCTCAGTTATTAGCAAAGTCTACAGGCAGAAATTTCTCTAGATGTTTACTTATGCCTTAAGTTTTTAAGAATTTGAACAGCCTACTAAGAATGTAGGAGTCCTTATGAGTGATTTTCATATATTCAGCACTGAATTTCAAGCTCTGGAAATAATCAAAGAAGTATACAATGTTATCCCTTGGGTTCATACAGATAAAAATGTATAAGGATTATGCATACAAATATCTAAAAAATAACAACCTGCATGAAATATGCCAAAGAAAAGACACCCTGACCCTAAAACCTAAAGTAGACCTCTACTATTCTCTCATGTAGTATCTTATACTTTTTCTTTATAGCTTTATTTATTTTTATTTTTTTATTTATATGTAGATATTTGTGTCTGTGGGCAAATTGTTTCCATGGACATTTTCCCCCCTTGCTTTTAGAGAGAGAAGAAAGGAGAGAGGAAGGAATAGAGACAAACATTGCTGTGAGAGAGAAACATGGATCGGTTGCCTCTGGTATGCACCTGGACTCAGGATCGAACATGCAGCCTAGGTATGTGCCCTGACTGGGAATAAAACCCCAAAACTTTTGGCATACAGATGGTGCTCCAACAAACTGAAACACCCCCAGGGCTTTTTATAGCTTTAATTGCTGTCTATACAGTGTTTATTTATAAGATCCCTTCATGTCTGTATCTCCACCCCAACCTCATACCTATGAACTACATGAGGACAGAGTAACATATGATTGCTTTTATTGCTTCATCCTTAGAACCTAAAACAGTGTCTGGCAACATGGTAGGCGGTCACTAAATATTTGTTGAGTTAATTTTGAACTACAGTATATTCAGTCCCATGGGAGATGATGACAAACAAACAGACCATAGTTACCTGCTTTCCTTCACTGGTTAATTAATTTAACAAGTGTTTATTGAGTACATACTATGTCAAAACTGCTTTTAGATATGTGAGTAGATTTGTAAATAAAATACTCATTATAGACCCACAGAACTCATGAGGCAAGACATCATTATTATACAATCAAATTGTAAAAAATATATAATTATACCAAATTTATAATTGTAAAATGTGAGATCATTACGAAGTAAAAGCAATAGCAGATTTCATTTATTCTTAGGAGTCAGGAAATGAAGAAGGAATGCAAGCATATAAATAAGCAGGAAAATTATGATTTTAGAAGTGAGAGAGAACACTAAGGCCAACAGGGAAGAAACAACATTTATTTTATGGACACATCATGGAAAAGTAGAAGTAGTTCTGTCCTTTAAGGCATAATTATGTGTACTGAGGCATCTACTAGTGCTTGGAGTTAATATCAATATATACACTGTATTTGAATGATGTATGTCCCCAGATAGCTTGTTTTCAAAAAATGTGGGCATTGAGTCTTTCATATTTGAAAAGTTATTTGTTGCTTTTCAAATTTATATATTCACATTATGCCATTTTTATTTTTGCAATTATTCAATATGTCACGAAGTATTGTACTTCATTTGTTTAAGAAGCATCAAGCATCAATTTTTTTCAAGAAATTAACTTCACATCTCTTAACAATATGCCAGAAGTGACGTCAACTACAAAATAGTCTAGGGGAAGATAGTACAATGGTTTAGACCAAACTGTTTCCAACATAACCACTTTAAAAGTTTTCCAGGGGAGAATATTACTCCTGAAAAAATTTATCATGCACATATGGTTGATGGCAGAACCATCATTCCCCGCATGATGCTTCTTTAATAGAGATTTGTTAAGTATTTGAGAAGAGGAGATTACTTTGGAAAATATTTCCATGTAAGAACTACTATTTTTTGAGTTTCTATGACAATTTAAAAAGGCAGCATGCCATGGATTATCAATCTATACGAAGACCTGGCACGTTTATTGCGAAGCCAGGCCCACAGCCTATCAGAGCCAATAAAATGGGGCAATAGTCATGAACTCAGTTTCAAAGCTGAGACACTGAGTGCTTGGGTTGTGGCAGTTATTATTTCCTGAGTAAGACTGTATGCCAGATCCGAAATTCACTCTGTCTGACTCGCAGCCAAGAAAGGAAGTAGCGTGGGTGACCAAGTTTAACACTTGCTCTGGGGATTCCTCCCCGGCCAAAGCTAAAAGGAGACTATAATTGGGTAGCCAGGACTGTCCTTAGCACATTCTGTATTTAGATGGCTCACCTAAACCCATTAGAAAGCAAAATGACTCTGCCCTGTGCCCCTCCAGACTTTTGAAAGTGAAAAACATTGGGAACTGGATGTCGACTCTGCCAAGGTAAAGAGGAGTGAGGAAGGGAAGAAGTGGAGGGAGAAAGGTCCCTACCTGTGTCTCTGGGCTTAGGAGTAAAACAGACTAGACTGAAAGTTCAGTTCTATTACTTACTAGTCATTTACGTTTAGTTAAATATCCTCAGGGTGAACCTTGGGTTATTTTGTTGCATAACATGTATATTGTAGTCACAACTTCACAGAGTGACTTTCAGTGGCTGGTGCTATTTTATTTCTTTTGTTATGACATCTATGGAAGAGGAAAGAGAAAGTAAATGCCTAGTTTTGGGGAGTCTTTAAAGATGTCCTGTTGTTTTCTGCCATCTCCAAACCACCTCCTTTCACTTCATTTAACCCTCCCTAATTTGGGAAGAAGTTGCTTGGGAAGAAGCAAAGGAAAATGTTGACCAACCTGCCCTAGGACTAATCTTCTACACAGGAACTCCCCAAGAGAAATTGTTTCCAGTGGGATAGTTGCCAGCCTCTCCACAAGTTTTTTATAAAGCAATTTGAGTAGGTCACTTGAGGGAGGCAAATTAAAAGAACCTTTTTAACTAAGTCAACCCTTGCTCTCCAGCTAATTATAACACCTTTGTAAAGTGCTCTTGAAAGCTTCAAACAGGTAATCAGAGCAAAATGCAATTTAAATGTTTCAAACATATATATACATATATATTTTTATATATGTCTTTTAAAATATATGGGATGGGTGGGGTGGGGGAGTGGTGGGGAGAAAATAGAGACAACCGTACTTGAACAACGATTAAATAAATAAATAGAAAAAGAAAGAACGAAAGAGAGAGAGAGAGGGAAGGAAGGAAGGAAAGTACAAAGGATGGAAGGAAGGGAGGGAGGGAGGGAGGGAGAGCGAGGGAAAGAAAAGTTGAGATTAGTTCTAAAACAAAAAACAAGAAGGAGTCCAGGCTGGTGTGACTCAGTGGTTTGAGTGCTGGCCTGTGAACCTAAAGTTACTGGTTCAATTCTCAGTCAGGGCACATGCTTGGGTTGCAAACCAGGTCTACAGTAGGGGCTGTGTGAGAGGCAGTTGATGTATCTCTCACACATCGATGTTTCTCTCCCTCTCTTTTTCCCTCCCTTCCTCTCTTTCTAAAAATAAATAAATAAAATCATTTTAAAAATTATTTTAAAAAAGAAAGAAAAGTAAAAAAAGGAGCGAGAGAAACATTTTTAACAATAAAGATTGAAAACTGATTGTAGCACTACATAGGAAATAAAAATGATCTGAATGCACAATTTCCTTCAAAATAAATTTTTAAAATTGGAAACCAAGTCACATGTTTCTCAGAATTGGGGGAGTTTTATTATTTTCTATGACAGTGACAAGACACAGAAAGACATTTGCTTTTTTGGATATCAGTATACTAAGCTACCAAGGAAATTTTCTATAAAGCCATTTTAAGCTGAAAAACATATTTACTTTTTTTTAAAGGCATGCTTTCTGGGAAATGAAAGTAAAAGTAATGTTCCTTCAAAACACTGAAGAAAAAAGGAAAATAACTTTTACCTTAACAGAAAGAATGAAATTCACAATAAGGAAAGAGAGAGCTAGAGCTTAAATCTTCAAGTCATTTCACATTTGTCAGGCACAGATGAAAAACAACTTTAACTGTTAACATCAACTTTCCTGGTTTTCCTGTTATTTTTTGAAAAGACCTGTTTCATAGCAAAACGGCTCTTTACTAATTTTCTCAGTTGAAGGTTTGTATTATAAAAAAAATCCTTTTGTGATTCAGACAGCTGCCAGAGCCCAGTGTCGCTCACAGGGTCTCCCGTGTTCACCAGAGGAGACTAAGACCCCTTCCTTACTCCTGCTATACTTGGGATTTTCATACTATAATCTCCCTACTTCACAATGCCATGTCCATACACAACAGGGACAAATGCTATCCTTATGTTGCTCTTGTACTTCAGGCATGTATTTATTTACTCAAGCAGTCTTACTGCACATCCACTGTGCTGTAGGTGCCGCCCCTAGTGAGTAGATGATGGCTGTGGCAATAGAATTAGTAGGAAACAGTGCACTGATCATAATCTATCTAGACAACAGTACCAGAAGAACTTGTTAATTGATTTTATTTGGTGATTAAGAGAAAAGAGAGTCATCAATAGTGTCTCTACACATTTTGCATGAAGGGTCCATAAAGATCTCATTAAGTCAGATGGAGAATACCAGAAAGGGGTGGGTCTGACTTTTGGGAAAATCAAAAGCTCTATTTTGGATCTGCTAAACTTGGACTGTTTAATTTGTCTGGTAGGCAGCTGGAGGCAGTAGGCAGTTGAAAAATTTACTAAGGAGTGTATAAGATGGCCAGGATTAGAAAAATAAATTTGGGAGTCATTTGTCTATATAGATAAGATTAAAAGCCATGAGATAGCAAGTAGAGAGGGAAGTGAGAGGATGATCCAGAACTGAGCCTGGGACACTCCAACATTAGGAGAAAAAGGAGGCAGCAAAGGAGAATAAGAAAGAGAAGGCTGTGAAGATTATCCAGCAAGTGATGTAAAAGAAGTCAGTTGAACAAAGTATATCAAGAAGTTTACACTGGGTTACAAGAAGGCTACATTCAGCCACTGGGTATCTCTGGATTTGACAAAAAGCAAGTTGCTACAAATCTGGAGGAAAGTGTTCTTGGTGGATTGGTGCATGCATCTTAATTAAACTGCTTCACCATAGTCGTCATACAAATTGTATCATGAGTGCATGGAATGCCAAAGTGAGTCTTACTCATCTCTGCATTAAGCATCTTTTAGAGCTTAGGACAGTGTCTAACATACAGAACTTCAATAAATGTTTGTTGAATAAGGATGACTGGCCTTGATCAGTGCTTTATTTTCTATGTGCCACAGACAGCAGAAATAGGAGTTATGCATTTATCTCTGAACTCTGTTTCATGCATTCCTAGAACACTTACATCAACAATTAGATGCTTAATAAAATATTTTAATGGAAATGAAGAAATATGGTGCTTCTGGTAGTGATTTAAAGGAAGAATTAGTGTTTCTGTGAAGAATAAAAAGGAGAATAGACTGATGAAAACTTAGAAGTCACAAATTCTTTGACACTCCTTCCTTTAATCCTCACAATCTAATCACCATACCTTTGACATTGGGTTGAACTTAGTTATTTGCTTCTAACAAATAGATTGCTGAATATTAATATTACTCCCTGACTTCCAAGACTAGGTCACAGAAGGTGATGCAGTTGCTATCTGACTCTATCAGGTCTCACACCTTTGAATACTGACTTACCATGGCTACCTTTGTACCTGCCATGACGGAGAGATCATATGGAGAACACCTAAAGAGAGAGAGACATGCCCAAGGAAGTCAACTGTTCCCAGCTCAGGTGGCAGACATGCAAAAGAAGAAGCCTTCAGAATGAGTCCAGCCCTGGCTATCGTCTGGCTACAATCCAATGGGAGACTGAGCAAGAACCACCAGCCTGAGCCTAGTCAACCCCTGGAACTATGAGTGACAATGTTAATTGTTGTTTAATGCTATTAAGATGAGGTTGGTTTGCTATACAGGAATGCACAGCAGAGCAGACAATAATGTATTTCTGCTGCCAAAAAAGGGATAGGTTCACATGGCAAAACAGTAGAAGATACTTTCTGACTGGCCTAAAAAGATGTACATGGAAGAGATAGGATTAGAAGAGCTGGTTAAATGATCCCTATTATTTTTGATTGAGAGAGCAAATTCCTCGCCTAACCCTGTAAATATTGAAATAGGCCAGACAGAGCTCAAAAGCCAATTCGAGGTTTGAAGACTGGCATGAATAAGTGAAGTGAAAGTGAGTGAATGAATGAATAAATAAATGAATAAATGAATGAACTACTCCTCTAGTCCAAGAGGCTCCTCTTGCCAATAGACAGTGTTAAAAGCATTTGTCCCTATTCTCAAAGAATACTTCTCTGATCCCCTGTTACTACAGACATAGCAAACAGGTAGTGCAAAGGGTGTTTGTTGATCCAAGAAATAAGAAAATGTAAAAATTGCCATTTCTTTTGCTTCCCTTTCTCCTCCTGATGGTAACTTCAAGTTCACTAGTCTAAACAATCTTCACATAGTAAGAAATATGCTAGGTCACAGATGCCAAGAACTGTGGGTTTGCAGCTTTTTAGCTTTTCACTTCCCTTTAATCTGGAAGACAATAAATAGGGGAAATATTAACATTTGACCATCTTCATTATCATAATAAAGTTGCACTTAAACTATACCACCTGGAATTAAAACTGAACTTCAGATTTATGGTTTCTTGTTTGTTACCATTACATAACCCAATCACATAACACTTATAAAATATGCTGTAAAAAAGCTACTTCTGAGCTTTATTTCTCTCCTCATTGCACTGTTGGGGTGACTTGAGACTCCCTTGTCCACAATTTATCACACCTTTATTTGACAGTCACCATGATTACCCTAGTACAGGCTCCAGAATCTTTATGTACTGGAAAGTAGTTTCACCCCCTTTTTAAAGGCCATTTATCCCTGTGTGTTTCTGAGCCAAAAAGCCCTCTCCCTCCTCACATTCTTCCATAGGCCTTTTCTATCTACATGGAATTCAAATAGCTATCTCAGATCATTTGTACCCTAACATCTAAATATTATTTTTCCAAGTTTTCTAAATGTCTTGAATACACTGATCAATATCCTAATATGACATTCTGCTCTGCCTATTTTCTGTCATTTTATATCCTTTAGGTTATAAACTTCTTGATAGCAAGGGCAAGATCTACTAACTTTGTTCTTAAAATAGAGAAATATAGCAATATATCAAATGAGAATTTAATAATAATTACATAGAAATGTTTATTTGACCTAAGTGAAAAATAAATAACTATATTGAAGCCTTCCTCATACTATTTTATAATCCTCCTCTCTTCAAAATTTAAATGTCACCAATTAATTACAAGTCCTAAACTATCATTCTTCTCCTAGAGAGAGTATTTTCTACACAAGCTAGAGTACAGCTCTGTTTAACTCCTCCTCCTTTCCTTTTTCTACAAAATGGATGTAGCAATATAACAAGAAAAAACTCCATAGAGAAACAAGGGAAGATACTTAATCAGCCATATTTAATGATTTTAACAAAGGGACAAGAAAATCAGGATAAAACAAGTTAGAGCCTCCTTACAGACACATACACATCCTACAGCAATCGAGATCTATCTCCCACAAGGCTAAAAAATAGTAATACAGGGAATCCACTTAATGCTTTGTGTTCTTATTAAGTCCACTGCTCCTTCTAATTCCCAGGAGTCAGTCACTGTGTCCACTGACTTTTTCTAGAGGGACATGGGGGCTTCAGACAGTGCTCTGGGCATACTTGTTTGTATTCTAATGGCTGGTCATTTGATTGCTTGTTGAACTGTGTGGCAAGCAAACAACTGTTTTCCACCAATGCTGTTTTCAGCAAAGGTTTTTTTTTTTAATTCCCCTGTCCTGTGTGTTGCCAAAATTCTTAAAATACTGTTCATGGAGATTTTTTTTTGTTACCCGCCTTGGAGCCCAGATGTAGGAACCAAGCCAGTGCAGCTGGTATAACTTGGCTGTGTCTCACAGATAATTCAGTGTTTGAACAGTCTGCCTTTTTTTAAATGTTATTATTTTGCAGAATTTTGGAGTAACATTTATGGATGTAAAGGTTGAAGGACAAGTAGCAATATAGGCTAAAGTTCTCTTATTCTTTCATATATGGACTACATCAAAATGGGAAAATACAAAAAAAATCACAACTGTTTCTTCAAACCTTATATCCAATTTGCTCCTGAACTGAAGAAACAGACTTATCGCAAGAGGGTGAGGAGGAAGGAAGATATTCTTTACTTTTTTTATAAAAGACTTTATGTCATGAATATAAACATATTATACCCAACACTAAAATTTAAAAAGGCAGAGAATCTTAAAAGCAAAAAAATACTCTTTAGAAACTCCAACATAAAATCCAGTGATGCTTAGAGCAGTGAAAGTGATTTTAAACTAGACGTTGCTTTTGCTAAATTCTGGCAGCACATTCATTACTTATAAAGCAATTGCATTTTATAGCTGACATCATATTACACGGATATGGTGTGAGCACAATCTCTCTGACCTACATTCTAATTTACATTCTTCCATGGAATATGATGAAATAATAATAGCAGTTATTGGTTGAGGACTTGCTGAATTGCGTTGTGTGTTACATGGATTAACTCATTTAATCCCCTTGATAAATGCATGAGGAAGGTGCAATTACTATGCCTATTTTACCCAAGAAATCTGCAACCTAGAGTTTAAGTGATTTACCCACGACTCATAGCTAGAAAGTGGCAGAGCTGGGGTTTGAGCCTAAGCTATTTAATTGCAGAACCTGGATCAAAAACAAGACATTCTGCCACCTTTCCAAGTAAGGGATGGAATGAGTCACTGTTAAGAGGCAGGGAACTGCATACAACTGTGGCTGTGCACATAGGATCATGTTTTGCTTTAGGACATTTCCATTAAGTACGTCACAATGTAAGAGTTTAAAACCTGACTGCTCAGCTATGCTGTGAATTCTTCTCCTCCTCAAGGAAAATACCCTCTTTGCTTTGCCCTTTCTCTGCTGGTAAACAAATAAAAGAAAGTGGTATTAATAACTCATAATTACTTGATATGTATCCCTTCCCTGATTCATGCATCTTCTATCAGAAACCAACAGTGCCTTGATCTCAAGGGCTGAATAATGTGAGAAGCTCCCATATCAGGATGCATGGCAGAGCTAAATCTAAGTCAGGATGTGTTTCACCATTCTTCAAACACACCTCTCTACTTCACGACCTACTCCACCAATGCAAACCAATGGCTAACCCTAGAGACAAATCACCAAAATTCCCTTGCCATTGCTGGTTTTAGAATTCTTCAACTTCTTTTCTCTATATATTTATAACTCAATCACAGTATTAAATATAAAAAGGGTACCCTCTGTCATTTGTCTCCAGAGTGCCAGAACACATCCTCCTAATGCTCCCTGAGTTCTAATAACATGCATTTTGTACTAGTAAAGCTGTTTCAATACTTAAAAACTATAAGCTCCCTTTGTAAAGAAAAAAAGGCAACATTCTACTAGCAATACATGGTCATACTAGCTAGAAAGTCCAGCACCAAATTTTCCAGGCCATATGAAGTGAAAAGAAAGGCATATGATATAATATTGTCAATGTGAAATAGCTTTTATGATTGGAAAATATAATGGTGGACCCTGTCCTGAGGATCTTAAAGGTATTTAAAAATGGCATCAGGTCTCTGTCTTAAATGAATTAGGTGTGATCCTGTTAGCAGACAAGATGTCTTTGAACTTTATAAGTGTAACTTGTGCAAGCACAACATAAAAACAAGGGAGAAGAAAATAGAAAAAATCAGAAATCTTAGGAAAAAATACAAACCCATGTTTCAAATATGTAGCCTTCTCCAATATGAACTATTTTTCATAAGTTGCTATTGCAAAAAACCATTAATGTCATGGTATGTCCTGAATTTAGGTGTCTGTAATAAACACCCAAGTTGGAACTAGAAATAATGATATGACATCATAAAATCATCATGATATGACACTAAAACATTAGTGAAGGCATCATGAAATAACCATGATTTGCAACTGAGTCTTTCATTTTGCAAAGGAGTGAGTAAAATATGGCCCTAATATCATCACTATGTTTTCAGGGAGACCTGGGGAAAACTGGAGTAAGCAGCAGAGAAAGGGTCACAGTATTCATTTAATGCACTTAGACTATCTTTGAATCACAATTAGAATCTCACATCTTTCTGAATTTTAGTCAGTAATTCTGTGCTCATCCAAAATAAAACACAACAGGGGAAATTTCAACAATGTTCATAAAAAGCAAATATCTTGAAGCACTTGAAGACAGAAGCACTGTATATTAGTGCAGGCGTGTTTCAAAAATAACCACAGAACCAGTCCCATCACTGGGAGGATTGCTGCACTCTACAATTATGTTTGACAGGTTTTTTCAGATCTTTCCTCCTCCAAATTATCTGAATTTGAGTGAAAGCCAGAGGGTTATTTTGAAAATTGGTGGAAAAAAATACGAATGTGCTTTTCTGAGGTATCACACCTGATGTGTCATAAGCATGGGCCTGGTAGGCATAAAAGGTAGTGTAGAAGATTGCATGAAAAATATATCTTCAAATATAGGCTATCATACATGAATAATGTCTAATGAGTAAGTAACTATCAATAAATAAGAGAAAAACCTCCCTGCTCACACTGATAGTCTTAGGGTTCTTTTATTTAACCAATGCCTCGTATCTACTGAAAGTATTTGTTCAACAAATATTTGGGAAATTGCCATGTATTGGGCACTGCACAACACAGTGGGAATGCAAAAGAGTGAAAGATAGAGTCTCTCATCTTTGAGATGGCCCATCTATTGCAGAGAACTTTTATACAACTTACTAAAACATAGTATCATATTATTTATCAATACTTTTAAAAATTTGATGAAATAAACCATATCTTCATATAACATAACTCTCTGAATTAAATGTTCATTTATACTCTTCTAACATTACATGAATCTCTAGTTAGTTAAGTTCTAATAACCTTTAGTTTAAGAATATCATTACCTACTCATCAGCTAATATTTGATAAACTTTGTCTGTTTCATATATGTCCTTGGCTCATAGAGACTACTATCTTAATTGTGGAAACAAAATTTTAAGATACCTCAAAATACCATTTCCATTAATATGTACTTCTTACCCCAGTAGAGACAGTAAGGAATAGAAGTAGTAGCATGATACATAGGAAGCAGAGAGTAGTGAGAAGGGAGTATGTAGGAATGTCACACACTAATAAACATGCAGTTCATCTCCTAGGCTCTATGTTGGAAATCAAATAAAGGATATTCACAAAACCAAGCAATATTACATTTGTGTATGAAATATACATATCACAAATGAAAATATGGTACATTTCAGGTCAGATCAGATTGTAATATCTCTGTCTAGATACTCCCCAAGAGGTTAAAAATACATTCCTTTTAACTGCAATGTCATTTCTTCACAGGTCTTCAATTTATCATTCCAGCAGTAACACTGCAAACACTTCTGAATACTGTGTTACATTATTTTGGGGATGTTGGGGTAGATTTATTTCCTGCAGTTTAATTTCCCTCACTTCTTCTATTCTTATCTATTTTTTCAAATTTTTTGTTTTGAGTTAAATATTTAAAATTATTATATTCATATTAGAAAAACAAAAACAAGAGATCAAATAATTCCCACCTATTTCTCATCTTTGGGACCAAGTAAAGGAAGAAAGGCATCCCTGTCAGGTCACAATGATAACAGGTGTCATTTATCGAGTGCTCACTCCACCATGCTCCCTCCCGTGCCTGGTGTTTCCTCCTTGTGGAGGTAGCTAAAAGAATGTAACTTTGCATCTCTCTCTGTGTCTTTCTCATTCTATCCCTGGAAAGGGGGACTCACTCTTGAAATTCTAAATTTTGGGGGGAAAACTGACTTCACCATGTCTACACTCTTTCTCTGGGGCATGAGCTCCAGCAGAGGGCATACCCACCCTGCTGAGAGAATGCGACTCCACAGAGTGTGGCCTGAGCCTGGGTGGGTGAACAGGCCTCATTAGGGGTTTGGTTAGAAAGTTTATTTGGCTTTCCCATAGCTTTCCAGCCTGGCCTCTACAATTAACACAGGTGCTATTTTGACCTCTGTCACTATTCCTTTTTTATATACTTACTTGATTTTCTCAGCTGAGGCACCAAATGTGAAGATACTGAGTCCGTGAGTGGGTTCAAAGTAGGTTGAGGACGCCATGCCAACATCTGAGCCAAGAATATTGTACACAGGATCTCCATTCATTCCTCACAACAACACTACAAGGGAGATGGAATGACAACCATTTTGGAGAGGAGAAAACTCGAGCTTAGACAAGTTCTCACAGTTGCCCAAGACTGTGTGACAGAGTTGGGCTTTAAACCCAGATCCAACTCTGGGGCCATGTTGTAGAATAAAAGTAGCTGAAGCTACAGGCAAAACCAAAGAATGAACACATACTTGTTCATCCTGAACCATCTATTTTTATTCACAAAATAATAGATGACATTAGTATAAAGGTCCTCATCACAAGGAAGAGGGGATTTTAAGGAAAACCATTGACAACTACTTTAATTATAGTAATTAACAATTTGTTCTGCCTTTGGGTCAAAAGTTAGAAATCTGGCTGCCTTCTTTAGATTTCAAACCAGCAAGTTCAAAATGTCACCTATTTTATAAGCACTAAAGCACAATTGAGCTAAAAGGCAGAAATAAAAATGTTCTGCAAAGCATTTCAGCCAGGTAAATGACAGCTCACACTTGACAGACAGTACTTGAATCTACTCAGTTCTCTGAGCAGAGAACTCATCTCCGAGTTCTTTTGTCCATTTATTTTTTATAAGATGTTTTCCAGTTAGACAAGGAGATCTGCCCTGGCTGGTGTGGCTCAGTGGATTGAGTGCTGGCCTTTGAACCAAAGGGTCACCAGTTTGATTTCCAGTCTAGGGCATTTGCCTGAGTCGATGGCCAGGTCCCTTGTAGGGGACATGCAAGAGGCAACCATACATTGATATTTCTCTCCCTCTCTTTCTTTGTCCCTTCCTCTCTCCAAAAATAAATAAAATCTTTTTAATAATGGAGATCTGACTTTAAACTAGAATATATCTAATATCCTCAATAGTCTGTTCTCTGCCAGAATGACAAAACACTAGGTTAGCTACTGTACTGCAAGCAAACAAAAACATGTTTAGCAAGGAATAATGAATTTGAACTACTTCAGTTCTCAGAATAGATTGATGATGCCATTTTATTTCTTTTCTTTCCTTTTTACCTGCTTATTTCATACTCTATAATGTTCTTTACCAAATTCACTATCCGTTATCAGAAAACACACAGACTTCCTTCTCCTACCACCCTCTTTCCTTGGCCATTTCTCAGTAATATTGTGGTCATCTTTAATAAGAACATAGATAGATGAGAGAAAAGTACCTTTTATGCTAATGGAGTCTGTGTACACAAAATCAGTCTATCTCAAATCGTTGGATTTGGGAGTTTTGTTTTGCTTTTTTCTTTTTGTCAGATTCATTATCGCTGATCACACTCATTAACATTGTAAGCCTTAGAAGTAAGGAGTAACTGAATTGAAACAGATGAAAAAGAATCCCTAAGTGTATGTGATTTTCCATAGGAAATGATGCATGGTTAAGGATGATTAAAATACAAAGCCAGTAAAGTATTAAATATTACTATTAAAATAACTACATAGCAATATACAGCTCATGTTGAGAGCTAAAACCATTTCTGGGATTTTTTTTTAACAGTGCGTATCCTCAGATTTCAAACCCTTTGTGAGTTGTTTGTTTATTTATTTATTATAGGTCAAATGCATTTTCAATTATTTTGACTATTACATACATATTAAATAATGTTTCTGGTTTTTTTAAAAGGTTTGGCAACTTTTAAAATGTTAATTTTGCTATGAAAGTAACTAAAAGAAAGTAGTTTTTCTCTTGATAGGTATCAATGATTATTTTAAATAATTTTTTACAAAATACCAAGAAAACTTGGGGGTGGAGGGTCATGTGGGAAAGGGGGATATAACATCAGTCTCCTAAGAATACCCAAGAATGTCCATTATTTACTGATATAGCTTACAAAATCTAGTCTTTCACAAAAGAATGAAGAAAATCAATGCATTGGTTCAAGGAATTTTTAAGTTTCATTTCACATTTAAAATTAATTGTGCATCTCTTTATTTCATGTAAAATGTCTTAGGCTGCCTTCCCTGGGAAACAGTATTAAGATTCTGAGACAGCCTGTAGGAGTTCACTGGAGAAGGCTCAGGAACAACACTTGTGGATGGGCGGTGTTTTCTCTGAGAGCCTTGGATCAAGGAGGACGACACTGCAGAGATGTTTACATGGAGTCAAGAGCAGTGCATTCTTGTAGTAACTCTTCCTATTTCTACACCACACATTCATTGGAAGCAGCCTACACCTCAGGCACAGACACCACCTCATAGAAGGCATCTCCTTTCAGCTCCCAAAGAGGGTCTCAGCTATGCACTGTCAGTTACCAATGCTCTGGGCTGCAGAGAGAATGAATAACTCACCACTGCCAAGGGATCCATGTGAGATCTTCACAATCTATTACCACCCATCACACTAAAAGAGAATGACTAGGTAAAAGAAGTAAAATAATGTGTTTCATTTTATAAATGACACACTTTCAACTAAATCTTCAGCCTAATGAGGGAGGTAGTATATCATGTTATAGCTCTCACATGGGAATCCCTTATTAACTTAAAATGTAACATAATAGGGTGATATTTCTTATGGTTTTTGTCTAAAGTAATACCAGTGTCTTCAGTAGAGGAATCATTTAAAGATCAGAGGATAGATTGTCTATTTCACCAATGTTGTGTTTCAAAGATTCCTATTATTATTGAGAACTCATTATATGGCAAGAATGGTGCTAGAAATGGGAGTTAGAGACAGAAGGTAAATCTGTTTCCTGCAGCTCACTGGCTAGTGAAACAGAATACAATTCAGCAGATAATTACAAGCCAATGTGACAAGTGCTTTGATAGAGGTGTCATATGGTGCTATACTCAGTAAGGACTACCCAAATCAGATAAGCCTGTATTTTAACCATACAACCTTGGGGAAGGTACAGTATAGTGAAATCAGATGCACATTCAGGGAGTGAAACAGAAAACAGTTCTACAGAACACAGCACTTCACACAAGACCACTTGGGAAGGACCTGAGTAAGTCACAATGCAAAAAGAAAGGAAGGAAGGAAAGGGAAACACAAAGCCAGCCAGTGATTGGCTGATGACTGGCTTTATGATTGGTTGATTCAAATAATTTCAGAGGGCTCTGAAGCTTTGGGGTTACCCTTGGCTGTCTGATGCCAGGTACTGGGGCATTTAAGGTAGGTGCATAGTGGCTCAGAGGGTGTAAACCCAATAAGGGAGATGGTGGTGGGTATAAATGTAATCAGCTGCTCAAGAAGGGGAACTGACTGGTTTCTACCCAGGGTCAAGGCAGGGCCTCTAGCTTAATTACTGGGTCAAGGGAGTATTTTTTTGGAAAGCTGTAACAGTGTGGTTTGAGGAAGGGAGGTCTCAAAGATGATAATTTCCCAGGAAGTATCATTGAAACAGCTTTGAAGGAATGCTAATGTACATTCCCTCTGTGTGGAATGGATTTACAATACTCACCATCCTACTGAGAAATAAAATAATGGTGAAAATTAGAGCTAATATTTATTCTATTAATTATAAAGAATGATATAGATATAAGGCAACACTATTATGAGGATGAAATATGTTGTTTTCCCTTGAAATATGTCTGCAACTTCTACAAAATGAATCAATGTCATTAGGTTGTAGCACAATGACAAACACAGAACTAGAATGTATTGGTAACCATTCAGTTCCTGAACTTTTATTCACCTAGGCAAAGAACATTGCAACAATACAGAAAAAAAGACCACAAGTGACAAAACTGCCAAAAGTTAACTGTCACCCTCTCTTCCTGTCCCCAAAATAGGAAGAACCCAGTTCTTAGTCTACATTTCCTTTTTCCATCAATAGTATTGGGTTGGCTAAAATGTTTATTTAGTTTTTTCCATAAAATATAAAACACATTTTTTCATTTTCACCGATAACTTTATTGATTTGGATATTTTGAGTATGTTGTCTATCTCCCATGTGGCATAACATTTATTGTTCTCAGTTAATGTGTCAATTCCATCACTGTCATCTTCAACTGGTCTACCCGATCAGGGAGCACTGTCTAGTGGGACATCTCCAGCACAAAACTCCTCAAAATACTTTCAGTACCTCCGATCTGTCACAGTACCTTCTCCACCCACTGCACAATTTTTTTTTTTTGCATTTCAGTTGTGTTTTGACCCTGATCAAACAGTTGTATCAAACTTGCCCTTCATTTACCCCTGTTTTTGCTGATGCTGAAATGATTTTCCCCCATTTCTTTATAGTAACATCTTACTCATGTGTCAAAATATGCCTCAAAATATGCCTCCTTTCTAAGGCTTCCTTAAAATTCTGTTGTTAGAATGAACCTGCCCTCCAGGTTTAACATACACATCTATCTTAGTTTCTATTACAGGCTCTATTGTGTTTCTCTCCCTTTGGTATTTTTCTTCCTTCTTAAACCCACACTATATCTCTTATGAAATTGTGCACAAATTAAAATCATCATTAATGCTATTGTTAATGGGATTATTCATTAATGAGTTATAATAATCTATAATGAAGGCTTTGAAAAGAAAATGATAAATCTGTATGTATTGACATAGACATTTAAAATATATTGCTAATAAGTATAACTTATTAATGCTATATATATTATAATACCTTTGAAGTAAAATACATAAATGTTACATTTATGTGTGCAGGAAAAATTTATAGAAACATAGATAAGCAACTGGAGCAGAGGTTACTTCTGGGAAGTGAGAAAAGAGTTAAAAAAAGAGGACATTTCCTTCTGACTCTATGTCTTTATGTGCAGTTTAGATCTGATCATAAATATGGAATTTTATATTAAAAAAGCAATTAAAAAGTTGAAAAAATTAGTGTACTTTTCAGGGTTTACCTGTGTTTTCTTGTTAGAAACCTGCTTCCTTGCAGACTACAAATTTCTAGCAAGAGGGAGTCCAGACTCAGCCCAGGCATGCAAGTGGCAGCCATTTTCATGACTGGGACCTTTGGCGCAGCTCTCCTCCCAGGCCAGTCCTCTTAACTGAGTCCTGTGGGTTTTACAGGAGCTGTCTAAAAATCATTACTGGTTAGTAGTCAAATAAAAACCCGGTCCCATTGAGAATATTTCTCTATCGATATCCAGAAAGATAAACTGAAATTCCTATTACAGAGAAGTAAGACAGTTAAAGTTTCATATTTAAATTAAGAAAAGCAGTTTGTCATTTGGTTTTACTCATAAGAAAAGGAAATTTTGGTCAAGATGGATTGATTTTTCTAAGGTCTTCCTTCTTACCTAAACTAGGTACCTCAGCAGATCTGCTGGGTTACTAATCTAACCAAGAGGACAGTTAGATTCCTCTGCTCTAACTTTTGTAAAATAAAATAAAAGGCAATAACTCATGAATGTCTGCTGCAAGTATGAAGCTAGTCCCCAACTCTTACTTGTCCATGCCATGGCTAATTAAGTGGGTCCATGGGTCATAGTTTTAGTCACAAACTGCTCAATTGCTTGCTTCCTGTAGCGGGCCAAGGGAAGATTATGGGACTGCCTTTATGGATTTGTAATGGAAATGCTGAATCCTATGGTCCAAAAGAGTCTTAAATGAAAATTTCAAGAAATATGGAAAAAAGTTAGGAGAACTTTCTTTGTAAGACACACAGTATAAAAAGCCACTCAAAGATCTCATTTTGGGAGCAAGAAAAAGTTGCTGACTTTTACTGCAAATTGCCATGGATAACATGGTGATTATGTATGTTGAAAATAGTCTAATTCTGAGTCACTCATGAAGAATTAAGGGAAAATACGAGAGTTAAAAAAATCTATTTGAAAATCTCATGTAAAAATCCTTTCAAAATAGTATCCCTATTTTCCTAGGACAGTTCTCCTTTGTTCAGGGTCAGTTGATTGAAAATCTGGTTTTTCTGAGCATCTGTTTTATTCTTTGAGGAATCATGAATTTTTATCTCATTAAAAGACCATAAGCCTGATATAAATAAAGTAGGTTATGAGATAAATTATTAAAGAAGTAGAACCACTCAGAGGACATTGTTATACTTTTATTAAAAAGAGAAGAGGAATTGTGAATATAAGCACAAATAATTGGAGGAATAAACAGAATGTGGAAGGCAGTAGAGAGAAATAGCTACTGGGGGCCATCAGGAACACTGCAAGTACAGAATTAAGAGGATATCATCTTAGGGGTGGAAGAAGACCTTAATTCAAAAATCAGTCCTTCTACTCAGAGGCAAGGCACAAAAGAAAATCTGAGACCTGAGTCCTACAGACCATGTTCCCACCAAGACTTAGGAGCATTGCTGGGCATTTAGTACTTGTGGTGCAATCAGTGCTTTTTGCATTTCAGCAATACAGGCTAATATAGCAACGACCCGCTGTTGTTAGGAACAGCCTGACATTTCAGGAATTTCCTGACCTGCTGTGCAAAGGTCTTCCTTCTACTTTTGACTCGCTGTTTTCTTGGCAAAAACAAGGCATTTCTTCCATGATAGAGGTGAAAGCAAGGAAAAGTGGCTTCTCTTCTCAGCATCTATCTGCCTCCCATCAGGAAAGAACAATTATGAAGTCTAAAATGGTGGAATGTTCTACTGAGTAAGAAATCTTGGTTCTCTTTGACTACCCTCAAAAGAATTAGGAAAATACCCACCTATTTATTTCTATACCCCCACTCCTGTAAACATCAGGGGAGGGTGTTTAAGCAACAGAATGTAGACTTCAGTGCTACCTTCACTAATAACTATGTAACTTTGAAAATCTCACTTAACTTCTCTATACTTCAAATAGAGTCTTAAATGATAATTATATGCATGTTCTGCTCAACTCACAATTTTTAATGAAATTTGAGAAATGAAGACATTAACTAAATTATAAAATACTTTATAGTATTAATGTCATTTGACATTTCTCTGAATTTTGATATTCTGGTAGTTTGGGCACTAGCCCCCAAAGATGTACCTGTTTTGATCCCCAGAACCTGTGAATATGTTGTTGCTTTAATTGACAAAAGCTATTTTTTTTAGATGTGATTAAAATTAAGATTACTAAAATGGGGAGATTGTCTCGGATTATGTTTGTAGTCCCAGTGTAATGATGAGAATGTTGTAGGAGGGAGGCAGGAGAGTTAGAGAGAAAGCACTGTGATGACAGAGGCAGAGTCAGGGTGTTAAGGCTGCTGGTTGGGAGGGTTCCTCAAGCCAGGGGATGTGGATGGCCTCTCTGAAGCTGGAGAAGGCAAAGGAACAGGTTCTTTTTTAGAGCCCCTGGAGAAAATAAGGCCCTGCTAACACATTGATTTCAGCCCAGTTAAACCCATTTTGATTCCTGTCCTCCAGAACTGTAAGAACAAATTTGTGCTGTTGTAAGCCACTAAAATTGTGATAATTTGTTTCAGCAGCATATATTGTCTTGAAGGGTATTTACTATGTCAAAGAATGATATTTGTTCCCAATGTCCATTCTCTCCTTTGTCCATCTTTAGCTGAAAATATTTAGAATAAAGACATTTCCTGGCAGCTAGGAAGGCAGATAAGTTTTTGCCTGTGCAAGAGGGGTGTGCAGGTTCTGCAAAGTATCCTTGAGGGGTATATAGGCCTTTCCTTCAACTCTCCTTTCTCCATCATACTGGCTGTAATTAAGACTTGATGAATGAAGAGAGACCATATAACGTTGGCCTTCAGATGGAAGCTCATATTGACAACAGCAGAGCAGAGAGGAAGGAGCAGGGTCCATGGAGACTGTGGAGTCATGTTAACTCTTGGCCAAGTACCTAGATTTTTGTATGAGAGAGAAATCAACTTTTGTCTTGTTTAATACATGAGAATTTTGAGTTTTCAGTTACTCATAGCTAAACTTAATTATATAGTACATCTTTTTGTTTCTCAATTAAATGAACACATTACTTTTGCATGCATAATGAAAATGAGTGTTAGGTAAAACTAATCATAAAGGGTGAGCAGAGTTCATTAAATGAAGACACTAGAGAATGAATCTGAGTACATGGAATAATTTAAGTAAAAATACAGAATCCATACTTATATACTTTTTCTTCAAATGTAAACAGGCTGCTATATTCTAAATAAAGGAGAAATGTGCTATTTACTAAAACAAGTTGAAGGGACAAGAAGACTGTACTTGTTATTACCTTTACTATTTTAGGATTTAAGAAAAAATCTATTGAGTCAAAACATAAATAAGGAATGGAGAAAAATATGAAGTCTCACTTGTGCAAAACACAAAGAAAAAACATTTTATATAATCAAAAACAGAAGGAAAAAAACATGACCATACATATTTTGTATACCAAGTAATTAAAACTATCAAACTCTTCAAGAAAAAGAGGTGATAAAGATGAGACTATGAAAAAGAAAATTGAACACTAAGAAAATTATAAAGAGCAGAAAATAATAAAATAGAGAATAGGAATAATAGAAAAAATTTTAAAACTAAAATCTAATTAATATAATTAATAAACTATGGGAAATTAATTTATTAATAAAAAGAACATGTCAGTAAAAATCAGGACTTTTTAATACAAATATATATTCACAATAATAAAACAACATTACAAACTATTATAATTAATACATTTAAAAATTTTAGTGGGATAGATAATGGTAGGGGAAAAACTTAAAATACTAAATTTGTGCAAGAAAAAATAGAAAACTCAAATAAATAAATAGGCACAATATGTTGTGCTGGTGAAGGCAGGGAACGCAACCTGCCTTCACCAGCACAACAAAATACAAGAGGTGTTGGACAGAGTGACTCTCATTTAACCAGCTGGTAGGAAAGAACCACTGCTAAAACTGAACTGATGATTAAAAGAGTCACTTCAAAATACTTTCATATAGGGGGGCTAAGATGGCATTGGAGTAGAAAGGGGCAGATTCTGCCTCCCTCTGTTCAGGGGAGAAAATCCTGGCCGATCTATGGAGTAGAGAAGCAAGTAACCAACATACTTCAGCATATGTGAAAATAGGGGACCAAGGATTGTGGCAGAACCAAAAAACTGGACCCTAAGAAGACTGCTGCAACAGGGTGGAGGCAGTGAACACCAGGATACCCACTGGAAGAGGAAACCCAACAACAAAGGAACCACTAACAGATAACAACAGAAGAAGGTGAGAGAGGGAGTGGTAACCACACAAACCTCAATCCAGGACCTATCTGGAAATACAACTAAACAGTAGAGACAGTACCCAATACAAACAACTGAACAAGAGCAAGAAAGAATCCTTAAAACCTTAAACACATGGAAGAACCAGCTTCAAAGCAACCTGCCTTCACCAGCACAACAAAATAGAAGAGGTGGTGGACAGAGTGACTCTCATTTAACCAGCTGGTAGAAAAGAACCACCAAAGAAAGACCCAACAACAATCAAAACCCAAAGGCAAACACAAAGCCAACTTAAATGACAGCCCAAGACCAGTGAGCTTGGGAGTTCAAGGAAACTGCACCACTGAAACTCACTGCTATTCTACTACAGAAGTTCACACCACAAACCCAGGGAGCCAGAAAAGATCAATTTAAGAAGCTGAGGCTAACAAGAAGAGTCTCACAAACAATGAGAAAACAAAGAAACAATCCCCAAAAGAAGGGAAAGGAGGAAGCCTCAGAAAAAGTGCTAAATGAAATAGAGGCAACTCAACTATCAGATATTGAGTTGAAAACAATGATTATCAGGAAGCTCAATGGAACTCACAATGAGCTGCCAGAAACTACAGGGAAGCTACAACAATCTCACTGCAAACAATATAAACATGAAAAAGGAAAAAGAAACTCTCAACAAGGGCCAAGAAGAAATGAAGAATGCCATTTCTGAAGTGAGGAACACAGTAGAAGGAATGAAAAGCAGGAGATTGATGAAGCAGGTCGGATTAGCGAGCTAGAGGGCAAAGTGGAAAACAACACCCAGAAAGAGCAAGAAAAAGAAAAGAGGCTCAGAAAGAATGAAGAGGGATTAAGAGAAATGCAAGACAATATGAAACGTAATAATATCCATATAATAGGGATACCAGAAGGAGAAGAAGAAGAGCAAGAGATAGAAAACCTATTTGAAAAAGTAATGATGGAAAACTTCCCTAATTTGATGAGAGAAAAAGTCACACAAATCCAGGAAACATAGAGTCTCAATCAAGAGGAACCCAAAGAGGCCCACCTCAAGACACATCATAATTAAAATGGCAAAATTTCAAGACAAAGAGAGAATATTAAAGGAAGCAAGGAAAAAACAGGAAGTAACATATAAGGGAGCCCCAATAAGGCTAACAGCTGACTTCACAATGGAAATACTCCAAGCCAGAAGAGAATGGCAAGAAATACTCCAAGTAATGAGAACCAGAAGTCTACAACCAAGGCTACTTTACCCAGCAAGGCTCTCAATCAAGATAGAAGGACAAATAAGAAGCTTCTCAGACAAAAGAAGTCTAAAAGAATACATCTCCACCAAACCAGTTCTGCAAGAGATTCTAAAGGGACTGCTTTAAGGAAAGGAAGAAAAAGAGAGAGAGAGGAACACACGTACATAAAAAACAATAAATAAGTACCTATCAATAATAACCTTAAACGTAAATGGATTAAATGCTCCAATCAAAAGACATAGAATAGCTGAATGGATAAGAAAACATGACTCACACATATGCTGCCTACAAGAGACCCACCTCAGGATAAAAGACCTGCACAGGCTGAAAGTGAAGGGCTTAAAACAAATCTTCCAAGCAAACGGACAGGGAAAAAAACCCGGGGTAGCAATACTCATATCTGACAAAACAGACTTCCAAAAAAGGACCATAAAGAGAGACCCAGGTCACTTCATAATACTCAACGGAAGAATCCACCAAGAAAACATAAATATTGTAAATAGATATGCACCCAACATAGGAGCACCCAAATACATAAAGAAAATCTTAGAGGACTTCAAGAAAGATATTGACAGCAACACAATTATAGTGGGGGATTTTAACACACCACTATCGAAAAAGGACAGATCTTCCAAACAAAATATCAACAAAGATATTGTGGCACTGAACAATACCTTAGATGAAATGGACTTAACTTATATATACAGAGCCCTCCATCCCAAAGAAGCTAAATACACATTCTTTTCAAATGTACATGGAACATTTTCAAAGACAGACCACATGATGGGACACAAAACAAGCCTAAACAATTTCAAGAAAATTGAAATCATACCAAGCATTTCTTGGATCACAAATGACTGAAGCTAGAAACCAACCTGAAGGAAAAAACCCAAAACACTCAAAATCATGGAGATTAAATAGCATGCTATTAAACAATGAATGGGTCAAGAAAGATAGTAGGGAAGAAATCAGAAGGTTTCTGGAAACAAATGAAAATGAACTCACAACAACCCAAAACTTATGGGACACAGCCAAGGCAGTCCTGAGAGGGAAGTTCATAGCGATACAGGCCCACCTAAAAAAGTTAGAAACATTCCAAACAAACAACTTAACCCTACGTCTAAAAGAACTCGAGGAACAACAACAAAGGCAGCCCAGAGCAAGCAGAAGGAAGGAAATAACCAAGATCAGAGCAGAATTAAATGACATAGAGACTAAAAGCACAATTCTAAGGATCAATGAATCCAAGAGCTGGTTCTTTGAAACAATAAACAAAATCGACAAGCCGTTAAGCAGACTCATCAAGAAAAAAAGAGAAAACCCAAATAAACACAATCAGAAATGAAAGAGGAGAGATTACAACAGATACCACAGAAATACAAAGCATTGTAAGAAATTACTACAAAGAACTGTATGCCAAGAAATTTGAAAATTTAGATGAAATGGACACATTTCTAGAAAAATATAATCTTCCAAAACTCAATGAAAAAGAAGGAGAAAACCTGAACAAACCAATAACAACAAAAGAAATTGAAGCAGTAATCAAAAAACTCCCAACACACAAAAGCCCTGGACCAGATGGTTTCACAGGAGAATTCTACAAAGCATTTAAGGAACAGCTAACCCCTATCCTTCACAGACTATTCCAAAAAATCCAAAAAGATGGTAGTCTACCAAACTCTTTTTATGAGGCCAACATCATCCTAATTCCAAAACCAGATAAAGACACAACAAAGAAAGAAAACTTCAGGCCAGTATCACTGATGAACATTGACGCTAAAATCCTCAACAAAATACTGGCAAACCACATCCAACAATACATTAAAAAGATCATACACCATGACCAAGTGGGATTCATCCCAGGGATGCAAGGATGGTTCAATATTAGCAAATCAGTAAATGTAATACATCACATAAACAAAAACAAAGACAAAAACCACATGATCATATCAATAGATGTGGAAAAAGCATTTGATAAGGTACAGCACCCATTTTTTATAAAAACACTCAGCAAAGTGGAAATAGAGGGAGCATTCCTCAATGTAATAAAGGCCATATATGAGACACCTACAGCCAACATCATACTCAATGGGCAAAAGCTAAAATCTTTTCCACAAAGATCAGGAACAAGACAAGGCTGTCCACTTTCACCACTTCTATTCAATATAGTACTGGAAGTTTTAGCCACAGCAATCAAACAAGAAAAGGAAATAAAAGGCATCCAAATTGGAAAGGAGGAAACAAAACTGTCACTGTTTGAGGATGACATGATAGTGTACATAGAAAATCCTATAGGCTCTGCTAAAAAACTGCTTGACCTAATAAACAAATTTGGCAAAACAGCGGGATACAAAGTCAATATCCAGAAATCAAAGGCATTTTTGTATACCAACAATGAAACAGCAGAAACAGAAATCAGGAATAAAATCCCATTTGATATAGCAAAAAGAAAAATAAAATACCTAGGAATAAATCTAACCAAGGAAGTAAAAGACCTGTATAAAGTAAACTACACAACACTGAAGAAAGGAATTAAGGAAGACATAAACAAATGGAAACATATACCATGTTCATGGATTGGAAGAATTAACATCATCAAAATGTCCATACTACCCAAAGCAATTTACAGATTCAATGCAATACCTATTAAAGTACCAACAGCATATTTCACAGACAGAGAACAAACACTTCAAAAATTTATAACGAACCATAAGCAAACCATAAACGAATAGATGCTGCAATTTTGAGAGAAAAAAAAAAAGTAGAAGGGATCACAATACCTGATACCAAACTATATTACAAGGCCACTGTAATCAAAACAGCCTGGTACTGGCATAAAAATAGGCACATGGACCAATGGAACATAACAGAGAGCCCAGAAATAAGCCCCAGTCTCTATGGTCAATTAATATTTGACAAAGGGGGCAGCAACATAAAATGGACTAAACACAGGACTTGAACAGACACTTCTTCAAGGAGGACATACAGAGGATCCAGAAACACATGAAAAGATGCTCAATATCACTATCAGCAAGATGCAAATTAAAACCACAGTGAGATACCACTTTACACCAGTCAGAAGGGCCTTCATAAACAAAGCAACAAACAACAAGTGTTGGAGAGGTTGTGGTGAAAAGGGGACCCTAGGACACTGTTGGTGGGATTGCAGTCTGGTACAACCACTATGGAAAACAGTATGGAATTTTCTCAGAAAACTAAAAATGGATCTTCCTTGTGACCCAGCAATTCCACTGCTGGGACTATATCCTAAGAACCCTAAAACACCAATGCAAAAGAACCTATGCACCCCAATGTTCACAGCAGCACAATTTACAATAGCCAAGTGCTGGAAGCAACTTAGATGCCCATCAGTAAATGAATGGATCCGAAAACTATAGTACATTTTTACAATGGAATTGTATGCAGCAGAAAGAAAGAAGGAGCTCCTACCCTTTGCAACAGCATGGATACAACTGGAAAGCATTATGCTAAGCAAAATAAGCCAGGCAGTGAAAGACAAATACCATATGATCTCACCTTTGACAGGAACTTAAACAACAAAACAAAGAAACAAGCTAAATATAACCAAAGACACTGAAGTAAAGAACAGACTGACAGATTTCAGAGGGGAGAGGAGAGGGAATTTCAGGGGAATTTCAGGGGAAAAGGGGAAGGGTTTACAGGAAGGACTATAAGGACACATGGATAAAAACTAGGGGTGGGTGGAAATGGAAGGGAGGAGGGGAGGTTTGGGTGCGTGGGTTGGGATGGGAGTAAAAGATAGAAAATTGTACTGCAACAACAATTTAAATAAAATTTAAAAAATACCTTCATATATATTTTATGATGCAGTTATTACAAACCTTAAAGAGATAATCTATGCCTGAAACATGTTTTTTTTCTCCAGAAAATTAAAATGGTGAAAATTTCCTGATTTATTTTATAAGTATCATTGATACCAGAAAAAGAACAGCACAAGAAAAGAAAAAAATTATAGAAATATTTTACTCAGCACAGAAATGCAAAATAAATAAATAAATAAAATTTTCACCAAATGAATCCAAGAATATATTTTTAAAAAACATATTGTAATCAAATATATTTTATCTAGGAAATAAAAGGAAGGCTTAACATTACTACTGTAATAAACTAAAGTAGAAAAAATCAATTATCTCAATGTATATAGAGAAAAATAGTTAAGAGTATTTATAATAAAAAGAAAATGCTTAGAAGATGAGTAGAAGGAAATTAGCCAACTTAGTAAGCATTATTATTATTATTATTATTATTATCATTACCACTTCTACTACTACTACTATCTCTATGTGTATATAAATTGTAAAGGCATTTTTTTAGTATGGAATAAAAATCACAACACTGGTATTTTTCAAAGCGTGAATGAAGTCTTAGTGCCATAAACATGGGGTTAAATGAGAGCACTGAAGGTGGAGGCACCGGAGATTAAACTATCATTACTTGCAGATACTGCTATATTTATCACTAGGTAGAAAACTCAAAATTTATGAGCAAAATATTATAAATAAACAGGGTTTAACATAAGTGTAAGATGCAGAACCAACTTAAAACTTAGACTTCTTGTTTATAAGGAATAAGTAATCTGATATATTTTATAATACAATAAAATAGAGTTACACTAAATATAAAGTAAATATAAAGGTTTCAGGTTTTTATCATGCCAAAACTGCACAGGACATTTTTGGCTATCATGTTAAACTTTTATTAAAAGATATAACCATTAAAGAAGTTGAGATATTAACCACTAACCTCTTTACTCCCAAATAGTTTTCCAAGTGTGTTCTATCAGACTTTCAAGGAATAGAGAAATTTCTGTGTTCCAGGTTAAGTTCTCCAGAAGCAGACTCTGAGACATTACCATACAGTAGTTTAAAAAGGACTTGTCTCAGGATTAGAACCTATGAAGGAAGGGGAAACAAAGATTAGGCATGGAAGAAAACGGGCTATGATGCAGTCACAACTTCCCTGTGGTGAGTTGCGAATCTGGGACAAAGGTCAATTGTCTTTAGCATTCATGAACCAGTCGTCTATTCGTGCAGTCTCCCTGGATGCATTTCACAGACCCACGAAAGGCGGCATGATGTTGAGAAGGGTGACTCTCTTCAAAGACAATTCCCAGAAACGGCTCAACTGGGTGGCACTGCATGGTGTTCTCTCTAGTCCTCTTTGTATACTACTGGAGGTAATTTTTTAAATTCTGGCAGTAGCTACTTTGGGATTCTGGTGGGCCTCTTTACAGGGGAATAAGGGAAGACAGGATAGGATTTAACAGCAGGACGTTATTACCCTTGCAGCTGGCGCTCCTCCCACTCTGTTTTCCATCTGAAACTCCACTCACTCACAGCTGAGCCCCTCACCAACACTCCCTTCTCTGGTTGTGGCTGCTGCCACAACCATTCACCGTAAAAAATAAATAAATAAATAAATTGGACAACAAAGTGCCAAGAGATGCCCCAGTGAGTGGTCTGGATGCCACACATATCTCCCTTTGTCCACACTGTGTAATAGCAGCCTTTTTTCCTAATTACCAGAATTAATTTTCCCACATAGAAGGCTATTCCTTTTTATCCTCTGATCTTGCTAGAGGCATAAGTTAACATGAATAAAAATCTTGGTGATTTCCCTAGTGAAATCTCTTACTTTGGGAGCAATACTTTTAGACCAGAACTGTGGGATGGGAAGCCCAAATTTCCCCAAGTGGGCCTCTGGGAATAAGGGTCCACGGGGCCATTCTTAATTCCATCCCTTGGCTCCCAAACCCATGCAGTACATGCTGACAACACAGCACCACATAATTGTCACTGATTGAGAGCCTGTGCTAAACACCACGGTGCAGCCTCCCATTTTTACTGAGTACTTTCTGAGTGCCTCAGCTGAGCTTTCAGCAGACATTAGTGTTCCATGTGTCTGGCCATCTTGGATGATGGAGAACATGATAGCACTACTGGCATAATTCAAACACAATAGGATTCATGAGTATATAATATAGAAAAGTGTAGGCTCTGTTCTTATCCACTTTATAGTCTAATGGCCAAAGTTAAGAGATTTTTACCAGAAAGTCTTAAAAAATCTAATTTTGTATCTTCTTAACACCACAGGTCTATATATATTTTAGACCTACAAAAAGAAATGGACAAATTTACCTCCATAGGAGATTTTAATTTACTTTTATGAATAACAGACCTAACAATAACAACCAAAAAGTAAGAGCATAGAGTATTTAAAAGCATAAAAAGCAGCTTGATCTGAAGCCATTATAAAGAAGATAACTGTGAACAGTCAGAATATACAATCTTATCTTGCATACTTGGAACATTTCTAAATATTGTCAACATAATAGCCTATAAAAACGATTTCAGTAAATTAGAAAAGATTGAAATCAAAGAAATAATTCTCTCTGCTTGCTGTATGATTATGTTAAAAATTAATATTCAAAAGCTGACTAGAAAAATCTCATGTTTGGAAATTAAGAAATTTCTCAATAACTTATGAGTCAAAGATGGACTCAATAAAAATAAAAAATACATAAAATTAAATGATAATGAAAATATTACATATCAAAATTGTAGTCTATAGCTAAAGTTTTTAGAGGAAATTATATAAATGTAAAATGACCATAAAAGAGAAGAAAAAATCAAAATTAATTAGCTAAGCTTCCAATTTAAGTGGAGTACATACAAAATTTACCTAATAGAATACTGCTTGTCTGTAAAAAAGAAGAAAATTTTATGCTTTGTGAAAGCATGGATAGACCTAGAGAGCATTATGCTAAGTAAAATAAACCAGTCAGAGAAAGACAAGTACCATATGATTTCACTCATATGTGGGATCTAATGAACAAACTGAACTAATGAGCAAAATAGAGACAGATTCATAGACAGAGAGCAGGCAAACAGCTGTAGGGAGTGGAGGAATGGAGCAAAAAGGAAAAAGGACTCATGGACATGGACAACAGTGTGGTGATTGCAGGGGGAGGAAGTATAAGGGGGGGATAAATGGTAATGTAAAAAATACAATAATTTTTTATACCCAAGAGAATTTTAAGTAATATATATAATAGCCAAATATATAGTAAAATAGAAAACAAAAATAGAGAAACAGGAAAGCCAAAAATATAAGGCTAATAAATTTAACAGTCTCCAGTGAGAGTAGTAAAGAAAAGAATAATATTAGAGGCTCAAATAAATAATATAAGTAAATCTTCACAAGTAATAATAATAAGGATAATAATAATAGTAATACTCAAGGAGCAAATGATTATAATAGTAAACAAAGAGAGTGAAGAAACAATCTTCAGTCCCAGCTGGTGTAGCTCAGTGGATTGAGCGCTGACCTATGAACCAAAGGGTCACTGGTTCAATTCCCAGTCAGGGCACATGCCTGGGTTGCAGGCCAAGTTCCCTGGTATGAGGCATGCAATGTGTGAAAGTCAACCAAACACTGATGTTTCTCTCCCTCTCTTTCTCCCTCCCTTCTCCTCTGTCTAAAAATAAATAAATACAATATTTAAAAAAAAGAAAAAAGAAACAATTTTCAACTATTACTAAGCTAGAAAAATCTTGAAACTAACATATGGCAACAATGTTATTACAAAAGAAATGATAGGTCAATCTCACCTATAAATATCAATTCAAAAGTCCTAAATACATATTACAGAATTAAATTCAGCACTGTACATAAAAATAATACAGAATGACTATATTTGGAATATACCAAGATAAAAACAATTTAATATTAGAAAATTAAAATAATTCATTACATTAAGGATTAAAAAGTATATAACCTGCCCTGGCTGGCGTAGCTCAGTGGATTGAGCACAGGCTGTGAACCAAAGCATCGCAGGTTTGATTCCCAGTCAGGGCACACACATGGGTTGCAGGCCATGGCCCCCAGCAACCGCACATTGACGTTTCTCTCTCTCTCTCTATCTCCCTTCCTTCCCTCTTTTAAAAAAAATAAATAAATAAAATCTTTAAAAAAAAACTTTGACCTCCAAAAATCATTATTAAAAAAATTATATAATCTATATAGCTGATAAAATTGAACATCCCTTTATATTTAAGAGGAAAAAGGATCTTAGAAAAAGAGAAGTAGAAGCAAAATTATTTACCCTGATTGATGACACTTTACAGCTGCCCCCAGACCCCCAAAAAAACAATTGAGTTTATTTCCTTTAAGATCATTTCAAGAAAAGGTTTCTACTCATTGCCATTCCCGTAGAACATTGTACTAAAGGAGCTAATCAGCACAATAAGACATTAAAAGTTAATTAAAAGAAAAAGAATTAGAAATAAAGAAGCGAATTTATCACTATGCAAAGTTGATAGCATTGTACAAAGAAAGGAAATCATAAAAAAAGTGATAAACAATGAACTTAATACAATATAGAAAAGTTTTTTTACAAAAGACTATTTGGAAGATGACATTAAAAACCTGACAAGAGCAGTGAAATGAATGAAATAAAAATACATAAAACAACATGAATATTTGGAGGAAAGAAGTCATATTTGGTATTATTCTATTTATATACAAAACTAGAAATTATTTTTAGGAGTGGTTGACTGCAACAAGAGCCACAAATTCTTCCCATCTCTATTGGCACACCCTTGTACAGTGTGACTTTGCATCTGCTCTCTTATTTCTTCACTCCTTGGGTTTTGACTTGGTCTTGTGAGTTATCTTGGTTAATGGGACATTAACAAATGCATACAATCAGAGGCTTGAAGATCTCGTTCTTGTGTTTGGCATTTGTACTCTTACTGCTCTTGGAATGTGCCACCATCATGTGAAAAAGTCTGAATTAGCCTGCTGGTACATGTGATCAAGGATCCCAGCTGACAGGACTCTACCATCAGACAGGTGAGTGAAGTTGTCCTGGACCTAGTGGTCCCAGATAAGATAACCCAGATTACATAAGATATAGGCAGAAAAAGGTGAAGCCCTTCCAAAGAACAGCCTAGACAACCCAGAGAATCACAAGAAATGGTGAATATTTATTATTTTAAGCCACTACATTTGGGTGTTTTTGTTGTTGCTGTTATGCAGCAAAACTAAATGATAACACTGTTATTCAAATATGTGGGCCTTAAAACTAATGATAATACTATTCTATTTTTTAAACTGAGTAATGTGTACTTGTATGTTTGCTATTCTTCATCCCTAACACAAATTTTACAAATATCCTCTTTTTAAGATAGCTAATATAGTAGTCAATAGATCATAAATTCTATTTTTAAAAGGATCATATATATATTGACTCTTTTCAAATCTCCTACCTCATAAAGTTAATGTGTCACAACATTATAGAATCAGTGTTGAGACACACCTTAGAGATAACCTAATAAACCAGGTAAAATTCTGACAATTAATAGGTATCCTCTTCTTCAAATAAAATCTCCTATTATACTCAATTACATCGATGTGTTCTTATTTTTATTTCTTTATGCAAATCACATCCCCAGCCAGTGTCTTCTGCAGCTCAACCTTCAGTTACGTACCACTACCAGAGCGCTCGTTGTTTGTTCGTGGGGGCATTTCTTCCTTTCAGATTGAAACATTCTTCTATCTAACCTCTTTTGCTAATAGTTCTAGGAACCTGTGTATATTCTGGATTGTGCCTGATCAATGCATCTTTTGGATTCCAAATACCAAAGAGCTATCCAAACCCAAGGTTTTTAGAGGAACAACATTTTGTGCAGAAAATCCATTTTAAAAAAGTCTCTTTACATGATGATGACAGGAAGTCTTCTCCTTTGACAATAATTCTTTGAACGAATGTTTGAATGTCCAGGAAAAAACAAACTTGCCTGTGGATTGTACCACAAGGAGTGTCACTGTCATAACTAGACTTTGCCAGGAGAGGGACACTCTAAGGCTCAGAAATGAATAGAGATAGACTGGCTGTTACTTTGAATTCACAATTAGATCTTTCCTATCCAATAAAAGCAAGGATCAAGTTTATAAATGAAATATAAAGGACCAAGGCTATGTAAGAACCAAGTGGGAGTTACATAAAACAACTCATGTTTTATTATGATAAGATATAAGATATTCATACTTGTCCCTTTGCAGGCTCTGAATGATCCATGAACTGGATGATGAGACAATCCTATTGGGGCAGGGGGCGGGGGGGATTCTGCTAGTTGTCTTGAATTATGCATACAAAGACATTATGTATTTGACATAAGATGATCTTATTATTAAAGGAAAAGACAGAAAGGAATCCTCAAGAGCAGTCTTTGGCTTGATTACTTCAGCTGCTTATTTACCTCTGAGCAAGGGGCTTAAGATCTCTATATTTCATAATATTTTTTTAAACAAAGTGGTTCTTTTTTTTTAAGATTTTATTTATTTATTTTTAGAGAGGGAAGGGAGGGAGAGAGAGAGAGAGAGAGAGAGAGAGAGAGAAACATCAATGTGCGGTTGCTGGGGGCCGTGACCTGCAACCCATGTATGTACCCTGGCTGGTAATTGAACCTGGGACACTTTGGTTCCCAGCCCGCGTTCAATCCACTGAGTTACGCCAGCCAGGGCTCATAATATTTTCTAAGTGCTAAGTATGTCATTAACTTACATTGTTCCTGCCTTTGTAATCCCATTGGCAATCTTTTTATAAATCTGTATAACTGCCAGCTTCAATATGCTAGTAAATTATTTTCAATTGTATAAAATGGGAGAACTCAATGATATGGAAAGTTTGTCCCCTGGCCTAATCTACTGAGTGACCTTTCCTCTGTGCTTAGTATCCTCAAGTGGCCTTGACGGCAGCAGCTCCCTAGATTCCTACCAGAATCAGAGACACCCATGGCGCACCCCAGGCTTTATTTTTCGTTGTTGTCTTTGCTTTTAAATTTTATTTTAATTGTTGTAGAAGTACAATTTTCTGTCTTTTACTCCCATCCCAGCACACCCACCCAGCCCTCCCCACCTCCCTCCCATTTCCACCCACCCCTAGATTTTTATCCATGTGTCTTTTATACTTGTTCCTGTAAACCCTTCCCCTTTTCCTCTGAAATTCCCCTGAAATTCCCTCCCCTCTCCCCTCTCCCCTCTGAACACTGTCAGCCTGTTCTCTATTTCAGTGTCTTTGGTTATATTTTGCTTGTTTCTTTGACCCCAGGCTTTAAAATAGATAGTCTTTCCCTACTTTTAAGGAACAAGAAAGAGGATAAATAAAAGGATGGAAAGAGACAGATGACAGATAAACAGATTAGACAGACAGACATATAAAAAGATAAATATTAATAATATGAGAACGTTATTTGACAGAAACCATTTTATGCAATAAATATATAAAATTAAAGACAATATAATTATTTTACTCATTCATCTATTCATTCAAACTGTTATTAACAATCAATTATTCTGATAGACTCTCGGGATATATAAATAAGTTTGTATCCCCACAGAGATTCTAGCAAAACTGATAGACTTGTAAATAACTAGAATTTAGTGGGTTACCTACTGTATAGAACTGTGTCCATGTTTAGAGGTAGCACAAAAGAGAGAAGAATCAGTTCTGCATGGGTTGGAGAAAGAAAAGAAAAAACACAGATTTCACAGAGGGAAACATGAGCTGAACTGGGAGATTTTGTCTGTCCAGAGGGAACTAGGAAACGCTTTCTAGATGAGGTGACATGTGAGACTGGAAAATTTCTGACAAAAGCTTTGTGTCCATATTATGTTAATGCACATAGTCTGGTGATAATACTTAGAGTTATAGTGTTCACGCATTCACCACTTCAGCGGCACCAAAATGTCATTATAATCCCACATGTACTTTCAGAAAGAAAAGTATCTTTATCTTCATCATTTTCCTACACCATGTCAGTTCTTTCTGCTTTACAGAATGTTTTAAAGTTATTTGTGTGGAGCTGTGATATGTCTTAAAAATCTACAGATTTTCTAAAATTTACTGGTCTTTAATAACAAATGTGTCCTTTCTTTGGCAAAAGGTAACTATGGAAATTTTTAAAGCAGTTTTCTGAAGAAATTTATAGATAGTATCCCACTTCTTCAGACAAGTGTTAGTGAAGAACTGTGGAAGGGCTCAGTATAGCAGTGATTTAATAAATGGAGACTTCATTATGAAAAGCAGATTATATAGGCTTTGTTTTAAATACCCATGACACACATGCTTGATTTAAGGATCTAGACATTATCTTGGTTCTTGGCATTTCTACACACAAAGCCTAATATATTTTTATTTGACACATGTCAATCTTTCATTGTAATCAAGGTACTGTAAGAGAATCATTAACAAGTATGATTGATTTTTGAGTTATAAAGCTAAAATAAAGCAAAAACGTGAAGGTATTAATAAAATTATTTTTAAAATACCAGTAAAGAAGTAAAAAATAAGAGCTCATGTCCAACATAGAGAATGGAAATGCCTTGTAAAGTGTTGGGTCCAAGAGAGAGATTATGGGGTAGTGTCTTTGGGATTGGAATAAATCACACAAGCAAAGGCCTGGAGTTAAGAAAGAACAGAATGTGCTCAGGAAACACCAAAGAATTCAATTTGATCAGATCATACATCTAAGTTAGCAAATTCCCATTTCCCATAACCAATTTGTAGTAGATGTCTGAAACTGTAAAAGGTTATATGGCTATATTCAGGCTCAATAGGAAAAATTGTCACAAGCAATTAGCTATAGCTGCTATAAGTGAAGATGGGAAGAATATCGACCCATCATCCATGTATTTGCTAATTAGGGAATAAGACATCTGAGGTTCCATGGGAGGTTAGGATAGACAGCTAAAATAACTCAGGCTCAGAACATGATGAGCCATAAATTCCAAGCCAAGGTATTTATGTTTTATTCTTCTTTTAAACTTTTATTACAGAAGTAATACAAAGTTTGCAAAAAGAATTTAAAAAACCCAAAGTACATATAGAAAATTGAAAACCTCTTTCACAATACCACTCTGAAGAAGGAATAAATAAATACATATTCTTTCAACTTTTATACATATATATACAAATAGGTATGAAATATGTACTGCATATAAATTGTTTCAACTTAAAAACAGGTTTTCATTACACATATAATTCTACAACTTGCTTCTTTACATGGACATGTTTTCAGGAAAATACAAAGAGATCTATCTCATCTTTTCTAACCAGAATGTAACATTTCATTGCATCGTATATAAATGACATACTATTTAGTTAACTGAGAGCTATTAAAACATTTCTTTAAAAAAAGATTTTATTTACTGACTTTCAGAGAGAAGAGAAGGGAGGGAGAAAGAAAGGGAGAGAAATACTGATGTGTGACAGAAACACTGATTGATTGCCTCTCTCTCACCCCCAGCTGGGTAGCAGACCCACGACCCAGACACATGCCCTGACCAGAAACTGAATTGACAATCTTTTGATCTACAGGACAACACCCAAGCCACTGAGCCACACCTGTCAGGGCACCACTGAAACTTTACAATGGGAAAATAAAATGATTATAAATTGTTAAAAATATGAAAAAGTTGAGATGAAATTTTTGGAAGAGAAATAGGAGATAGAGAAAACAGGAGATTATTGCAATAATCTAAGTAAACTCTAATAATGCGAGCTTATATTAAGACTAACTATAAGAGATGTTCCAGATAATATAATTTTAAAAAGTTTATAATTCATCTTAGCTTATCAGGTAGGAATAAGAGAGGACAATGAGAGGAAAGGTCCAGTATGGATGTTCAGGGAGATTAGGAAGCTGTCCCTAGAGAAAGGGAACAGAAGGAAGCAAAAAGGTTATTGGGGAACTCTCCTATCTTTCACCTTGCTTTCTAGCTCCCCATCTTTGGATAGCTTGCCAAGTTACATCAACCTGACTGCAGTATTTCCCAAACCCACTCTATTTTTCCTATTTCTTCAATCACTATCCCCACTAATGCCCTTATTTTCTCTGTCTCAGCACTGCTCCTCTTTGAATTCATCCAATGCTGCTATCAAAAGTCAGGCTGATTCAGGTAGCTAATGCTCACTAACTTACACAGTCATGTAACCCTTAAAAATGGAGATATACTCTGAGAAATGTGTTATTGGGTGATTTTGTCATTGTGCAAACATCATAGAATGCACTTATGCAAACCTAGATGGGATAGCCTATTACTCACCTAGGCTGTATGGTATAGGCTATTGCTCCTAGGCTACAAAACTGTACAGCATGTTACTGTACAAAACATGAAATTAAATCAAGCACAAGAGAAATAATGAAATCAAGAGGCACAGTAAACACAGAATGTACGAGGCTGGTGCCACCATTAACAGCATGCTGTTTTACAGCAAACTTATTTTTTATAAGAAGGAAGAGCACACACTAAAATAACAATAAAAAATATAGTACAATAAATAAAAAACCAGCAACAGCCCTGGCTGGTGCGGCTCGATGGACTGAGCACTGGCTTATGAACCATAGATTTGCCAGTTAGATTCCCAGTCAGGGCACATGCCTGGGTTGTGGGCCAGGTCCCCAGTGCAGGGTGCCCAAGAGGCAACCACACATCGATGCTTCTCTCCCACTCTGTCTCACTCCCTCTCTGAAAGTAAATAAATAAAACAGTAACATAGTCATTTATCATCACTATCAAGTATTATGTACTGTACGTAACTTGTATGTTCTGTATTTTTATGCCACTGGCAGCACAGTAGGTTTGTTTGCATCACCACAGGCATGTCAGTAATGCCTTGGGCTCTGACATTACAATGGCTAAGATGTCACTAGATAATGTAATTTTCTGCCTTCATTATAATCTTATGGGACTACATTTCTGCTTCGTGTTGGGCACTGTTTGCTTTTAAAATATGTTGTATGTCACTGAAACTTCATAGAAAGCTACTGTTTGGTTTTGTGACTTTGGTGAAATTATTTAACCTTTTCCTAAGAATCAATTTCCTCATCTGTAAAATGGGAATAATAGTATTTGCTTTATGTACCTGTTGCATGGAAACTAATATCGAAGGTTAATTACTTAGTATAACGATGCCACATTGTAAGTGCAGGAAAGTTAGCTGTCATTAGCTTAAGTTCTCAACCTTATCCAAAACTGTCTCTGCCACCTGCCCAACTTCACAAACTTTCTTGTCCATTACATATTCCCATGTATATACTCCATGTTTCAACCTCTCGCTGCCTTCACCCATGCTGCTCTCTTTGACTGGAAGGCCTTCTCTGACATCTCTATCTCAATACTTATAAGTGCTGAGCCTTATTGGTCCCAACCACATGAAAATAGTGTAATTTATTCTATCTAGTAGTCATTTCTGACTGCCTCAATTGCCACAGAATTTTATATGCAGTTACCTTATAACACTTTTTTACCTTGAATTTTTTATCCATCTGTTTGTGTACATGACTTATATACATGGCTTATATACTTATAGGTGTATACACCTTCACTTCTAGGTTCTGAGCTTCTTTAGAAGTTAGGGGAAGGACCAATTCTTCTTTTTTAATATTTTAAAAGATTTTATTTACTTATTTTTAGAGAGAGGGGAAGGGAGGGAGGAAGAGAGGGAGAAAAATGTCAGTGTATAGTTGGCTCTCGTGCACCCCCTATTGGGGACCTGGTCCACAACCCAGGCGTGTGCCCTGACTGGGAATCAAACCATCAACCCTTGGGTTCCCAGGCTGACACTCAGTCCACTGAGCCACATCAGCCAGAATAGGACCAATTCTTTATCTTTATGAAATCTATAATATTTTTAATATAATAGATATAACAAAAACATTTATTGAAGATCTATGCTAAATAATCTCTATTTGTCTCTCTAAACATCATCCTGCTGCCAAGCTGACAATCCATAGATCTTACCAGCTGGCAATGGAGAGGAAAGGCAAAAGACAGAGAAAGGGAGAAGAGAGAAGTCAAGTATCAGCTCTTGCATCACAGAGTCACCTTAAGCTAGCTGCAGCCCTCAACTGAAGGTCACTGCTCCAGACAAGTTGGACAAATCTACTGGATTCTCTCCTTTTGAAACCCAGTAACTGCTCTACCCACCTGTCACTGGGCCCTAGAGGTTACTACACAGGCCCTACCTTTGTAAAGGGTCTATTTAATAATTCTTTCCCTTAAATTACCCTAATCCAAGTATACCATTTTTGTTTTCCTCCTGAGACCATCTGCTAAAAGTTTAAGGAGAATTTTTAGCTAAAAAGGAAAAGAATTGGGAAAGTAACTCCTTAAGGCCCATCTTATCAATCAAGTAAGAAGAAAAAGTCTTTACTTAGACTGGAGAAGACAGCAGTGTGGTTGGAGGCTAGAGAAAATTGAAAAAGGATTAGAGTAACTGCTCAAGAAAAGGCCTTAAGAACTTCGTTAATGGTGAATAAAAGAATAGCAGAACAGCAGGGAGGGCCTAATTACATAGAACTCAACTGGCAAGCTCCTCTCAATTTCCCCAGCAGTGCTTAACAGAACAAGAGAGTTGTTGAAACAAAGCAAAGCAAAGCAACACAAAATAAAACACAAGTGATAGGGCTTCACTAAATTGGGGATGATGGGATGTTAAAGAATCATTGGACACAAAGGTGCTGAGAAAGATCATAACTAGGACCTAGGAAGAAGTCTGACTGGGACAAGGGAAGCCCAGGAGAGGTTAATAGGTGTCTTTTCATTTCCAGGGTATTTGGAAGAAGAATAGATCACCAAAATGCACAGTGATTGCATTTTTACATTTACAAGCAACATAGTGTACATCCCAAAAGTTAGGCTGCCTACAATTTCAACTACCTTTTTAGATAACAGGATTTGGATAGTGTTCTTGTTACTATCCAGAAATTCCTCTTTGGGCTCCTTTTGAAAATTTAATTTTACAAACACACTTTTTACTTTCTAGAACTTAAATCTTTAAAAGTTCCTTTTTGTTTACCTTCAATTCTAACACAGCTTCCAAGAATCTGGACTTCTGACAAATTGAGAACAATCAGATTTCAGAGTTAGATGTAAAATAAGCAGGAGGGAAAGGAAAAAGGAGAAGTACAAAACAATCACATTAACGAAACAGTCATGTTCTTGATTACAATATGGAAACAGGAGAAACTACCCTGCCGACTCACACATTCAACACGAAGGTCACCAGGGGAACATGCTTGTACACTTCCCGGTTCTCGAAAATGTACCAATGTAATCTTTGTGTTTACCCCTTTTCTTTTCCTTTCTGAAATCTCAACTGAAAAATCTCCATTAAACTCGTGAGTTCTTTGTTATTCACCTCGTAAATTCATTCTTTACTGCTCCCATCACAGAATTCACTAAGCTGGCAACATGCAAAAAGACATTCCTTTTCCTCCAGAACTTATGAGTGTAGCATGCAATGAAAATGTCTGCTTTCCCTAGAGCCTGTAAAAACAGGAGAGTGTAAATTGGTTTTTCCTTTAAATGTCTTTCATCTTTCTTTACTCTCTACTTTTAGATTTTAAGTTCCTCCAGGGCAGGCAGTGGATCTGTAATTTTTTTGTATAATTCCCCACAGAAATTAAAACATGTATGAACCCAGAATGAGAAATAAATAACTTTTCAGCTGTTATTACATATAATGTGAAAGAATAGTTTGGGAAATTGTGAACTCAGGTCTTAGATAGTTAACATCAGTAAATAACCACCTCCAAGAAAAACACTATAGAGGGAAAGGTGTTTTTGACTCCATACTGGGCAGTTTGTGAGGTTCCTCTCTTGTATAAAACATTTGCAAATTAAAGAACATACTCATTTACCCCTTAACTGTGTGTTCTAGCCATTGCCTCCTGGTGGTGGCCACAGCCCTTCGTTTATGTGACAAAATAAACCAAATGGATTAATCAGGAATAAGTTTAGACTCTAGTTAGGAATTTACTAAGATTATAATTTTAAATCATTAGCTAAGAATATTGGTTCAAGATATATACTGTTAATAAAAAGAAAACACATTTTAGTAATAAGACAAATATAAATAAATTTGTCTGTTAAATATAGACACATGGATTTGTTAAATATTTATTAAACATCTATAAATGCACCATATTTACTGGTTATGTAAAGGTAAAGACAACATTTTTACTTTCAAGATGCTTAAAATGTATTAACATGTTTTCATGGGAAGGAAATATTTTCTCTTTCTATATAATGCTAGTCTCAACTGGTTTCAAAACAGAATTTTAATTTTAGACACTGTTAAAAACAAGCCCCAAATGGAGTCTTTTTTTGCTAAGCCCCACGTCACATAACCAAGACTCCATTTAAATACAGTTTCGGTTCTCCCAGAAGTAAAATTTGAAACCACTCAATCAGCACTAGTTGGATAAGCTGCCTCATAGACCCCTGCCATTCCCTAAAGGAAAGGAATCTTGCAATGCCCAACCTGCTTTTTACTAAGTTTATCTACCTTATCCTCCTTACTTTCCTTAATCAAGCTTCCCTCTCCCTTTCTCTCTGCTAAATTGAATGCTGCCCTATAAGAATTTATCTTTGCTCAAATAAAGTCATAAAAATGTTAATATGTTTCAGTTTAGTTTTTCACAGTTTTAGTGTAAAAAGATGGAAGCAAAGACACCCTCCCCAGCTGTTCCCAGAAACAACCAGACATAGGCACCTGCCCAGCATCTTTCATTTGCTATTTTCTTGGGAGACAGGTGGGTGAGTTCCTCATTGCTCCGCAGCTATCCTGTCAGGAGCTTTCTGACGTTGAGTTTTCCTTTTTCCTGTCTGGGTCTGCAAACCACTGGAGTCGAACTGGGTTCAACACAGAAATCAGACTATTTCCAGGTCTGCTGGGTCTGATTCACAAATTGAGCTGGATCCAAATTAAACTGGGCTGGGTCTAGTGTGAGGCCTCAGGTGAATAGAATTTTGTTTTAAGGCTGAACAACTCTACCAGAGTAATCTGGGAATACACTGGCCACAGACAAGAAATTTTAACCTCAATAAGTTTACTCATTTGCAAGATGCCCTAGCAAAAAAAAAGGGGTCTCGGCCAAGCACTCACTGTAACAGGTAGGTGAAAGTTATTTTTCCTCCTCTACAGTTTCTGGTGACCAGGATGAGACCTACTAAGACACCCGATTCTCTCCAGAGCCTGTAGACTGGATCCTGGGAAACTGGCAGAAGACAACCAAGGGTAAGAAATCAGTCATGTCTTCCAGATATCAATCTGTGGTGCCTGTTAAGAGAGGAAAGTGAAATTTCACATTGTCCCTTTCTTTTAGATTGGTGGGCAAGAAACATTTGTGAGAATTAATTGAATTGACTTGTGAATTTGCTTTGGGATACCCTTTGGTTGTCTATCCTTTCTCCCCTGGGGGCAGTATCTTGCAGTTTTTTAAAGCCAGTCAGGTTCACACGGGATTTGGGCAGATGGAAGAAAATTCACAAAGCTTTTGGGAAGCCTGACATGCCTTTATTCAGGGGTGGGGCAATCCACACACACCACGAGCCACATCACACCATGGGAAGTCCCAACTCCCTTACATACTAAATGCACACAAAGCCAGCACGGTGCCAAGATATTATTTAACAAAGCTTGATTCTGTGCATGGGGGGCCATGCTCAAGGTTATGTGGATACTGCTTACCATAGTTGCCTGGACATCTGGATGAGGGAACCTGACTGACTCCATTTTCCCTACAGGCAGTAGGGAATTTATCTCCCTGTTGTTTGGCTTGCTTTGTGTCTTGAGAACTTGATTTGGCAACCTCCAAGTTGAGGTCTCCAAAATATGGTTGGAGAGAAAATGTGGATTGTATTCCATTTGAGGCTAGGGTTCTACTGACTGTTACCAGCTCTCAGGGGAATTACTTGTCCATTTTTTTTCATTTAGGTTATCTTTTAGAGTGGCTCTAACTCTTGGGAGGGTAGTCTCTTTTACCCTCACTTTGGAATGCCTCTTGCATCCATGGGTTGTTCAATACTGCCAGGAATAGCTACTGTTTGTCCCTGCTGATAACTAATATTTGAAAAAAATGAACAGAAAAACATACTATTATTGGGAACCGCCCTGACTGGTATCAGAAGCTGAAACCCCCGCCTAGGCTAAAGCTAAGGGAACGCCCTTGGAACTGTAAGCCAGCAAGGAGACAAAAGCTTATCTTCCTGGCAGGAATGCTGCTTCTGCTGCTTTATTCATAACTGAACCCCAAAAAGCTTGGTGGGTTAGCCAAAGACGGGTAAGATTCCCCACAGGGGGAATGACCTAAGACAGGCACGATCACTTTGGGAGGCCCCCCAAAAGAAGGACTTGGGGGGCTGCAGCAAAAGGGGGTGATGGACCCTTGCTCCTCGGCTTTGACATAGCCTGAGTTCTCAGCATCTGGGAAAAAACCTCCTTGTCTCCCAGTTGCCTTAGTTCCCTTGCTCCACCTAAGCCTGAAATAATGACAGGGTGGTGCAGCTCGGTACTGAGAAGTGCGGATTCCCTGGGGTGATCAGGCCTAAGAAAGAACATGGAAATTACTGTGAAACCTTCTTTGTTTAGAATGCTCTCAGTTGAATGAGAAGGGTCTTAGGAGGAAGTTATTTTGTTCCTCAGTCTTACAGCTCTTTGACCCCCAACTCAATAGACCAGCAGAGTTCTTTGTTTTCTATAGTTCCTTACTTCCCCCTAATGAGTACTGTACTTTACCTGAATTATTATGCAGAATGAGCCCAATAAAAGCAGGTATGGACTGTAAATCAGCGCGCTCCCCACTAGGGGGGTTGGCCATTTCGTCCCTACTTCCCCACAGAAACTAGTCTGTCTCTGTGCATGTGTTTTCTCTCGCGTGTTTTCGTTGAGCCATCCACAGCGTTCTGTGGTCACTGCTGGCCGGTGACCCACGCGCAACATACTATTAATTTACTTTGATTCTTTACTTAGTCAAGTCAATGTAACTGCGTTGATGCATTCTTGGCTGGTAGTTGAAGAGACAGGCCAAAGTCCCAAGTCATTATTTTGGGACTTTCTCCCCCAATGGAGTGGCTAGTCAGAGCTAAGACAGGAGCAAAAATTTATCAATATTTTCAATACCTAACTTTCTATCACTCTAACCCCTCCAATTTTAATGCCTATACCAAGTAAAATGTATAGGCATTTATCATTATACTATATTTAATTTTATAAAGAAACAAATCCCACTTTTAGTTAGTCTAGCATTTAGGAAAGACAGACTTTGGGAAAAATCAGAGGGTTCAATTTCTAGCTAAGTGAGTGTTACTCTTTGTGAATCAGTTTTGCCACCTGAAAAGTGGGGAGTAATCTCTATCTTGTGTAATAGTCATGAGGTTTAAAAGAGATAACCTAGTGCATGGTAAGCACTTGCTGTGTTTGTATGCATCAGGTATACTCTCGACAGCATAGAAACTGACCCAAATGTTTTTTAAAGTTCATATGATCTAGGATAATCTTCAGTAAATAAAAACTAGTTTATATTTGTTGGGTTTCATTAAAACAGGTATGTCTTTACAGTTAGAAGTATTAAATATAATACTTTTATTCAACCTAGGTTTACTAAAAATCAAACAAGCTTGTTATTTCTGTTATAGAATTTGCCATCTGGAAAGATATCAAGGTGATGGTTAGCTGTTTAATGTCTCAAGAAATTTTCAAGAGTAATCTAAACATAATTAAGAATAAGTATGTTAAATAACAAAAAAAAAGAAAGAAAAAAAAGAATAAGTATGTTAAATAGATATAAGATAAAAGTTCATAAATAATTTTTCAACAATAATTATGCTTTATGGTATAGTTTACTTTAAAATAGTTTCCAAAGTCTTTTTGGTAAGGTAAATAATATAAATTACTAAAACAGGAACTACTGATTACACTACTTTTTTTTTTTTACTTTTGGCTTCCTTTTAGAGAGGAACTAAAGATATTTGGGTCTATTAGTAAACATGTTGTGTACCACATTGGAAAATATACTATGAGGAAGAATATGCTCTCAGAAACTGTGAAATGTATTTATAAATTTGCCAATCCACAGATTGCTAGTGTAACAGACAGTCCGCAGTTGCTTACTTGTTAGTTTTTACTCACAATTAAGTATTATAAGGTTTAAGAATTCTAATCAATATATGTAATTAAAACCACTTCGAAATAATAAGGGTGAATGGCAACAACTGTGCATGAAAAGGTAAGGAAAGTAAAACAAATAATTTTTCCAGAATAAGAACAAGGAAAAAAAATAGAACAAAATCTGAATGGATATGAAAATGTAGCAACAACATATAGGATATACTTTATATACTGGTACTTGGATATTTATGTTGATCTTTCAGATGTGGGTGAATTTTAAGTGTCTGAAACAGCCAGCGTACTCTCAAATAATAAATCATTAATTAACTTATTTTATTTTCATTGTATTTTTTCCATTAATAATAAATCGTTTTTTAAAAGTCGTAGAAGATTAGTGGAAAAGATATCTTCAGAAAGGAATTTCATGTGTGGTCAAGCTGACTAAGATTGGAATGGAATTTAAGTTTTAAAACTCAACTTTTATATCAAAAGTACACTGGTATAAAATTAAAATGTGTTTGTCTCTCTGAAAAGACAAAGTTTCTTGGATAATTTGTCTGCTCTTGATAAGGAATGGTGAGAGATTTTTTTTTTTCATTTGGGTAATAAACCTAGAAAGCAAACATTTTATGCCTTACTATGTAGTCTTCTGCATTTGTCTTTAAAATATTCTACTGTCACTTTGGTAAAGAGAAAATTAATTATTATTTCATGATAATTTTTATTTTATTTTTTCAAATGTTCAAAAATTTTAACATTTGACAACTTTTCAAAATCAAATTCTAAACAGAGTTTTTTTGCCTTGGCAGGGTGGCTCAGCTGGTTGGAGCATCATCCTGTGCACCAAAAACTGTTGATTCAGTCCCTGGTCAGGGCACATACCTAGGTTAGGTTCAGTCCCCAGTGGGGCATGTAAATGAGGCAACCAATCAATGTTCCTCTCTCACATCATTGTTTCTCTCTCTCTCTCTCTCCCCACCGCTCTCAAAATAAAAATCAATAAAACATCTTTAGGTGAAGATAATAAATGAATGAATGAATGAATGAATGGATAAATAAATAAGTAAATAGGGTTTTTGTTTTTGTTTTTTTTAACCTCAAAGGAACTTTGAGATTTCCCAGCGGGCCCCATAGAAAGTCTCAGAGGATTTGTCTCTCACCTTGTGAAGAAAGATGTTAAACTAATTATGTTTCTTTTATATGCTAAATGACATAAGAAACATTGTCAAATAAGTGATTATAAACCTTCTTACATATTTGTATTTATATTTGTATGTATGCATGTTGTTAATATGCGTTCTGAAAATGTATGAAATCCCTAAAATTCTGATATTACCTGCTATAATGTTATCACTCGTAATTCCAATTATTGTCTTAAAATATTGTATGTCACAGAAATATCTAACTTTCTTTGTCAATTCCATTATAATGAACTCTCATCATATCTTTAAATATGGACATTTTTAAGTCTCTTGTGCTTTACAGTTATTGCTTTACTCTGATGCTTTTGCAAAAGTGAGATTAATGGAAAGGATCTTGACACTTTTCATTAATGACACTGCTGCCAAATTACATGTGTCAAACTTGGATGCACACTTTACAACTCCAGAAGGCTCCACCTAACATCTGGTCTTATGTAAATTCTTCAGACCTCGGAATAAAATTACCTAGGAAGAGAAATAGCTGACATTGAGGTAGACTACTTTCTCCCAAGAGCTTTCTATTTCTCCTTTCCTTTCCAACCATCCTGTTTCTAATTCTTACACCAGGAAGCCCTTTATGATTCTTTTTTCACCTTTTGTCTTGTGCTCACCTGGAAAGATAAGACCACTGATCACATATCTCAGACCATTGCAAGAGAGGGGAAATCCAACCTCCAAAGGACCCCTGGATTTGCCATGTTGCTGATGATCCTGTAGTTATTCCCTGATTTCCAGTGTTTTAGTGTATCCAAAACTAACCCAGCCCCATCTCTGTTGTGTGAGACTCCCTAATCTTCAGGATCCTTTTAAATCCCTCTCTCTGGTCAACAACTTGAAATCAGGGGAACCTTGGGACACAAGGCAAGGGTAACCAGAATACAACCACCGGTGTGGTCTACAGACCCATAAATTTTGCTGGCCTCCATGACTGTTACCTTTCCAGACCCAAGTTATAGAGTCAAATGGAAATTACTAGGAGGCATTCATGATTCAAGATTAGTTTCCTTTGGCAGAATCCTGCTGCCCTGGCTAAGAGTAAGGGCAAATGAGACTATGATCAGGAACCTTTCCTTAATTCTTGAAGATATTAGAGAATCTGCTACTAAAGCAAAAGCTGCCCAGGAAAAATCCTAGAGTCTCTGGTCAAAGTTGTCTCTGATAGTAGATAGTTCTTGATTATCTTTTGTCTGAACAAGGAGGTATTTTTGCTGTAGTTGGATTGACACTTCTGGGGAGGGTGAAACTAAGCTACGTAAGATCATTGAACAAGCTCTTGGCTTAAGAGAGTGACTTTTTCAATGGAGTCTTTCTTTGACTTATTTGATTCTGACTGCTTTAAGTCTTGAGGACCATGGCTCCAAAGCACACTCCAGACATTGAGAATTGACCTGTTTATAGTCACAGTAGTCTTCCTGATACACCGTATTCTCTCAAAAGCTTTAATTACATCACATATTTATAGCCACTAACTACCAAGCATCTCACTAAGACTAGAATGTCAGAAAAGAAACAAAGAGATTGACTGACTTAAAGAACAGAAACCCAGTATCATGACCTGTGAATACCACAGAGACTCAGAAGGGAAAAAAAGTAAGAACTCCAGAGTAACAGCCTAATCCCTTAAATTTCTATTATATCTCTCAGGCTGGGAGTCAGATCAAAGGGGAGAATTATTAAAAACAGATAATAGGCCAAAAATGGTATCTAAGGAACATGTCACCAAACAGGACTTCACTTAATTACAGTTTTGGCTCTCCCTAAATGGAATCTTGAGTCAGTCAATCAGGAATCAGAATCTCCTGATCAGCACTAGTTAGATCACCTGCCCCATAGACCTATGATTGAAAGTGACCTTGCAATAACCAACCCACTCTTTTGCCAGTGTAACTTCCTTGCTCTGGCTTCTTTCTGCCTGTAAAAGTCTCATTTTGTACAGCTCCTCAGAGCTCTTCTCTATCTGCTAAATTAGATAATGCCCCATTCCAATCAGTTGTTGCTCAAATGAACTCCTAAAATTTTTAACATGCCTGAGTTTATATTTTAGCAGTACTGTTAAAAAAATTATTCTGACACTTATTAAATTGGTAAGGAATGTTTCACTCAAGACTATGGCTATCAATGTCAAGACTATTGCAATCTTAAGGGGGTTGGTGTATGGAAAATTTTACTAGGAGACATCAAAGGTAGGGAGATTCTTGCTAACCTGACTTAGAATTCTTACTGAAAGGCAGGCCAGGATTATCTGTACCAGGGGTGGGGAATAAGAAATCTGATCAGATATAGGGGTGGGGAATAAAGAATTTGATCAGATAGCAAGGGTTAAGGGGTTCTAACCATACTGATTTAAGCAGGAATTTTGCTACAACTGAACTAGGCTGCCAAAGACAAGGCCCACAAACAAAGCCTAGTTGAAAAAAAGGGCTGAAAAGCCTGCCTAAAGCTTGTTTCAAAGGAAAGTTTTGTTATTATATTGATTCTGCTTTGCCATATTATTGAGTCAGAATATGTCTAACTTAACTCATGTGATTGTAAAGGCAATGGTGCACAGGGTACCAGCAAACTATCCAATGTGAGGCTGAAACCCAGCCCTCCTACTTACCTCTTAGGCAGCTTGCATAAGTCACTTTTCTGCTCAGAGCCAGTCTCCTTACCTGTATAATAAGGAAAACACCTGCATTAATGGACTATTTGTGAAGCACATAAGATGCTATATTGAAAATATCTGGAAACGCTACTTTGCTAAGCAAATGAAAGGTGCTTTTATTGTTGAGAATGCCTGTTTCATCCTTATTCCAATGAACTCAAAGCAACAAGTAGCCCTGATGCCTTGTGGACTACAGACAGCAGCACCCGTACCTCCCTCTCCCTTTTGTTAACCCTTCTATTGCAGCCTGTATGATTTTGTGTTGTAATTAGCTAGTTACACAGCTTTTCATTCCACTACTATTTTCTCAAGGTAGGCAGCTTATATCATTCTTCTTTGTGCTCCCAGTGCCAGTGGCACATATTTGGGCTTCAATAAGTACTTGCTGAAAAAACACATGCATAGTTATTTATTGGTTCCAAGAACATCAGACTAAGAGTTCTTTATTTCTCTAGTTTTCCTGAAGCAGCATCCTTCAGCAAACAAAGAAACTCTCTTGCTGGCACTCTCTCTATATTAGTGCACTAAAGCAAAGTCAGGTATACCAAGGATTTTATGTTCAGGAAGAGAATGTGAAACAAAAGTCACATGTAGTCAAAATTGTCTTTGAAAAAGGCTTTAAGTAGCCCTTTGTTTCTCTTTTGGAACCTTTGAATTTCCCACAGCATCTTTTAGGTGAGCAGAGAAATTTATTTCTGTAAGTTAAATGTGTATATATAGTTGTTCCCTTGTATTTTGGAGTCCTACCTAATTTCTATTTTCTGATATTCTTCTTTCTCCTCAACTGGAACCTTGTCAGTCTTGGTTTTAGGTTCAAACCTGCATCAGTTTCTATCTAGGCAGTGCAATGAGGGGGAACTCAATAAGTTAAGGTTCACCACATGGGCAACATTCAATAAGTTGTTGCCCTGGCTAATGTGCCCTTACTGTAATTCTGGGTGCCAATTATGTTAGTGGATTTCTGCTTTCTTCCAAAGATCACATGCTCTGCCTCTTGCTTCATGAGTGACCTGTATCCCTGCCTTTTCCCCTGAGGCATCAGCCTATGTCTGAGGAATCTGCCTGGCACCCTGTTCTTCTAGGAAGTGGAAATGGACTTATAACTGCTAATCAACTTCTTTTCATAGACTTTAGAGTTCTAGGTTCTTTCTTCTGCTCTCACACTCTGCCTACATTCCTGCTATATTTTCAGATAGCTTTTCCTAACAATGCCTCTACCTATATTGTCAACAACTCATCGAATACCATTTTCTATTACAAATGGGCTTCTGTATCCCATGCCCAGAAGCTGGTTTTAGGTCCTCACTGTCCTGTTTCACTGGTGTAAATCCCATCATCATCATCACATCTGTCTCAGTTAACTCAGGTAAAAGACTGAATTTTTAAAGAGACAGACTACTATTGCAATGACAGCTAATATAATTTAAACAGAGTTAAAACATATAACAAAGGAATTATGTATTAAACACTAACTGATTTCCTCACACATCAACTATATGGTGAATTTTATGTTTTATTAAAAAAAGGAATATCTGCGCTGTCTGGTGTGGCTCAGTGGATTGAACACGGGCCTGCAAACCAAAAGGTCACCAGTTCAATTCCCTGGGTTGTGGGCCAGGTCCCCAGTAGGGAACACAAGAGAGGCAGCTACACATTGATGTTTCTCTCCCTCTCTTTCTCCCTTCCTTCCCCTCTATCTAAATAGATAGATAAAACCTTTAAAACAATAAAAAAATTAAAAAGGGATATCTAAAATTGGTCTCCAAAATATTTATATTTTTTAGTTATACAGAGATAATTTAATAAGGGAACAGGATACAACATTGTATTTAACTCATAACCTTAAAATAAACTCAAAGACTGATATAAAATGATCTCTCCATCAGGAGAAAATAGGAGGAATGATATCTAAGCAGTGGTCACTATGAGATCTGCTGCTAATTTATTTCAAAGTATGACTCAATGATAGAAGTTTTGGAGATTTTATCTAATGTCTCTCTGCTTGTAGAAGAATCTTACATGTGAAAACAATGATTTATCAAGCAGTTTAATTTTCTGTTTTCTTGGAGAGTATCCAGCCATGTGTGATTTAAAAAAAACAAAACACCATATATATATACACACACACATACACACACACACATACGTATGTGTGTACATACATGCATGCATACATAGATACTGGTGTGACTCAGTGGATTGAGCACCGGTCTGTGAAAGGGTCGCAAGTTTGATTCCCAGTCAGGGCACATGCCTGGGTTGTAGGCCACATCCCCGATTGGGGGCATGCAAGAGGTAACCAGTCGGTGTATCTCTCACACATCAATGTTTCTCTTCCTCTCTTTCTCCCTCCTTTCCCCTCTCTCTAAAAATAAATAAACAAAATCTTTTCTATACAAATGTGTATATGCATACACATACACATGTAGATGCATATATACATATACATCTACATGTATATGTAGATACATATATATAGTTATACATGCATTCTGTTCTGTTTCCTGAACTAGATTTAGAAAGTGTTGAAAGTGAGGTGTAAAAATCAGATCCAGAAATGAGGTGATGGTGAAAATTTAGACTTCACTTTTCATGCAGACCAAGATGAAAATTGGCTCATCTGTGTAGCTGAAGTCTTCAAACACCTTAGCTGAGATATGATAAGATATATATGCCTTACTTCTCACAGTAACATGTTTTGAATTAATTCTTCCCTACTACTATTTCTCCTGTAGGCAATTGCAATACCTTTGACCTAAATACACAAACATAGCAAACTCACAAGCTCTTTATAGGCTCCTGGTTGTATAAAGAAATAGCAGTAAAAATCAAAGTGAATTTTAGAAGTATCATGTGAAAAGCTGGCCACATTAAAAAGTTCTTGAATTTTGCGATTCAAAACCCTCTCTTCTACAGGGAAAAGAAAGATTGAGACTCAGAAAACATGATTGGATTTCCACTTATGTCTCCTTATTACTGGGAGTCCTGTGCAGTCCCAACATTTACTGCTTTGTAACATGAGTACATGGAACAATACAAACACTCTGACACTTAACTCAGGCTCTCAACAACCATACTGCATGCCTTTCCAGTCTGGGATATTATAAACATAAAAACAGAATAAAAAGGTTGAACAATGTATTTGCTGGGGTCAATGGTTCAAATGCGCCTGGCTCAAAGGAGGGAAAAAAATTATTCACAGCACGCTTTCTCCTTGAAGCCCTACAAAACATGACAATACTTTGCTAATCTGCTTTCCTGACTGTGATCTTAACTCAAACACTTAAAATCTCTCTACTGTTCTTGGGCTTGAGAAAAACTCAGTTGCAAGTTTACTAAAGAAATTTGTCATTTTGTTGGAGATGAGGATAAGACTCTCAGGAAAGAGCAGTGTGAGAACACAGCATGTATGAACTCATATCAAGAAACAATTATCAACAATCTAAAGAAAACTGGGCTTTCATAAGCATCAAAACAGGAAAACAATGGTATAAAAATAATCTAACAGACGATCAGATTTACTAAAGAAAATGCCTTCCATTGTTACTATTATCAGCACCCTAGAATTAACAAAAAATGTTTTGTTTTGCTTTTGTGTGTATATGTGAATGCTCTTGACAATGGAAAAAACCTTTTTTCAATATGTCTAAGATTAGATTTCATCTTTTTATTTTAGTTGCCTGGGAATCAGTTATCATTTAATTTCTGGGTTCATTCTAGTAATTTATAACCTAGAAACATACATAGAGACTTAATTCATGGACAGTTAACTTCTTATCTGAACTCTCAGCCTCATCATTCATATTCCTCAGGGATGGATAAAATAAAAGGACAATTGTCTTCTCTTCATTTCCATAATTTCATACCTATAAATCCTCTTTATATTTCTTATATAATTTCATAAATTATATATAGCTTCTAAATTGGTTTATAAATTACCTCACTCTTACAAATAAAACCATTTATTTAAAGTCTCTGTAAATAATGCATGTTGGACTAGGTATAAAAGAATTTGAGAAGCATGGGGCATGGGTAGGGGGTTGTTTTAAATCACCTGTGCTCTGCCTGGAATGATAGAAAAAGGAAAACATAATGTAAAATACTAATAAAGAGGTGGAGGAGAATGAACAAGTAAAAGATTTTAAAAGATACTTTTCCTTTTCCTTTCAGTGATTTTACTCTTATGATTATTTTGCACACTCACAACCTATAAAAACTCACCCAGAATACTGAGAACTCCTCTCAGTAACACGCTCTCCCATTCCACCCCAGAACTCCTGGGCTGCTCCCTCCCATATCTCCTCTGAAGGATACCCTAGACCTGAAAACTGTGATTGCTTAACACACCCCTTACACTTCTCAAGAAATTTTTAAGTTTAGTTCCATTTCCTTTGAGAGCATATCAGCAATTCCAGGATGTGACTGAATTCAAATGAGCTCAAATCATTTCTTGATTTATAAGAATAATATTTCTAGATAACAGAGTGATCATTATTTCCTAGTCCCTTTTCCTATAGTCTTTCCTAACCCTCCTTGATTTTCTGATGCCCTATTTTAAAAGCAGCAAGATTATTAGATAGCAAAGTGTTTAAAATATAAAATGACAATTTTGTGTAATAAATTTAACAAAAGTCTGTAAATTGAAGACAATAGTAACTGCAATTAATATTGCCGAGTCCTACAGTTCAATTGACCTGTGGCACCCATTGACTATAGCTTATATTATGTCAATAAATAATAAAATTTACTTAGCATAAAACCTGGGCAACTTATGTCCATAATAAGAGAGGCTTAATTTTTACATTGTTTGTGTAATCCTGGATAAATGAATGAAAAGGTGATTTGAGTTTCCTTTTTGGAGTATAATTTTTCCTTTTTTCTTTCATACACAAGGATGAAAGAAATTCATCCTTATGTATGAAAGGATTCATTTCTTAATAAATGTAAAAAAAAAGTCATCTTCATTCAAGTCTGTTCATATGGCATATTACCTTTACAAAGGTATACAGCCCACCAATTCATAGAAAAGCTATCATAGACAAAATTACTTGAAAGAAAAACTCACTAATCAAAGTTAATATCAAATCACCCCATTATTGAAATGGTAGATAAATCAAGGCTTTAGCAAAATAAATTCACATACTTTGATAAGATATGATCTAAACAATAAATTGTTTGTCCTCAAAGACCTGGATATAAATCTTAGCTATGTGTTTTGGAGCAAACTTTCTTTTAATCCTTTATTTTCTGCATTTTTCATCTGTCAAAGTGGTTTATAATATGTAAATTGTCAGCAAAAAAGTAGTACTATTTTTGCAACAGTTTGTGAACACTGTGGCCAGCATTACTATGCAAGTTAAAATTCAGATATCTTAAAATTAACTGTGGGATCTTGAAGGCAGAAGTAGCATTTAAGATGACATATTAGATATGAGCTTTACCTGTGGGAGTCCAAAAGACCTGGATTGTTATGCCAGATACTGTGGATTGGGTTTTTTCAAAATTCATTGATGTCTTTTTGTTTCATTCTTTTTTTTTAAGATTTTATTTATTCACTTTTAGACAGAGGGGAAGAGAAGGAGAAAGAGAGGGAGAGAAATATCAATGTGTGGTTGCCTCTTGAGCTCCCAGTACTGGGGACCTGACCTGCAACCCAGGCATGTGCCCTGACTGGGAATCAAACTGGCAACCCTTTGATTCATAGGCCTGCACTCAGTCCACTGAGCTATGCCAGCCAGGGCTTTGTTTCATTATTGTACTACAAAGACTAGAAAGGTAAAATTTTTTCTGATTCCCTCATAGCCAGCACTCCAAATGTTATTCAGCTTTTACATTAAGTTCCACTAGGGCAAGATTCCAATTAAATTCAGAACTGAGTTATTTGGGACAAAAGGTAAGGCATCCATTTTTTAGGTACAGATTGCAGCAGTGGGAGCATATCATAGAATCATTGCCAATGGTTTGGCAGAGGAACCTCCCAGGACACAGCAATGGTGAAGATCTGGAGCTAATAGTTGGACAAGTGGCTTACTCCACAACCAGCCTCCTGCTCGTACCAAAGTTAGAGCTTCATTAGTGATCCAGTTCTGTAGTTCATAATTCCAACCACAGAGTCTTCCTTCCCAGAATATGCAGGTTTAGGGAGTCCTTTTCTACCCAAGATACACTTAGAAAATCTGCACAGGAGTTGCAAAATGTCACATGGGAGCTATAGCCTTGTCAAGGTAGATTGTTAAAACAGATTAAGAAACTCAGCTTAGAGAGGTTAAGGAACTGTTCGTGGATCACACTATCAGAAATTGCCAGGAAAAAATTTCAAAAGCAGCATGGCTCAGGCTGATAATTGGCTAGAAGGCACCAATCAATACTAGCTATGAAAATGCTGAAAGATTTCTGTAATAGTTGGTAAATAGCTGCTGCCCTGAGTCCCTGTATGACCCTGACCCTTCCTGTGGGACCCAGGGGACTTGCTCACCAGCCAGAAACTAATAGGTAATTCCTGGCACAGCAAGGGCATATCAGTATTTTAGCCATTTCCTTTTTGATTGTATGATTTGTGCCATTGAACTGCTAAGTATTTTTATTTTTACCCCAAGGTACGACTCTGCAGGCAGGTGCTTTCTGCCAACCAGGTTATGTCTGTGCTTAATAAGTATTTTATTGAATTCAACAGAATACTTAGATTTTCAACTGAAGTAATACAATTTTTACCTTTCCTTAGAAAGTGAGGCAATTCTAGAAACTTGGTAAACTGTCATCAGAGGGAGGTCATTTGAAGATGTCAATTTATAAAACTTTACTTTTGACAGATGGGTAGCAGCCTTATAGCACTGATGAAATGCTTAACAAATTGAAAAATGAATGTGAGATTAAAGGAATCTGTCTTTGGTGCTAATAACAAGATGCAGAGCATTGTCTTGAATACAGAAGAATTTATAATTTTTGACATTTAATGTATAACAGAAGTTACTCTTCAGTAAGGAACCAAGAGAAAATAATCCAAAGGACCATTAAGCTACATGGTGCTATGCAACTGAGTTATTTTACTTCAGAAAACACTATGTGTTATTGCAAAATTCTTTACATTTATACCTCCTGGCATCTGAGTTTGACAGTTGCACTTAGCAAAAAGCATACAGAAATACTTTCTTCCTGATACTGCTTGTTATGATAAGTTATTCCCAAATTCTCAAAATGCACCCCCCCTCCCCCCCGCCAGACTTTCTAGATCCTTGATCAATAGTGCGTGAGTCATTACACAAATGCTTCTGGGAGGATCAGCCTTTATCCGAGAAATGGAAGATAGAGTTTCTTATCTTTCCTGGCAAATAATTCAGCTGTAAAATAAATGTGTCATAATTTATTTAGAGTTCAGGGAAAGGAGAAAGCCCAAGAGTTCCTAAAGTCTAGTGTACTTACCTCATGGAAAAATTGTAAATGGTTAGATAACTGCTGCTACTGAATTTTAAAAATAATGCTGAACATAATAACATAATGGATGAGAGTGAAAGTTGAAGACACCACAGATTCTCAAAACAAAATACAAATATTCCCAATTCAAAAAGAGTGAAAACAAAAACATTTTAAATATTAAAAGAGTGGAAGATAATGCTTAATATTAAGGCAAGCATGTAAAATGAAAACACACATTAATTTTACTGTCCTAAAACTCCACTAATATAAGGGTATAGGTAAATCTAAATGAAATATTGTTAAAGTTATGCTACTGCCCATATAATCAGAAAGAATGGAAGCGGGGAATAGAAGAAGAGAGATGGCAGTAAAAATTTAAAAGATAGAAATAGTAACTGACTTACTGAAGTTACAAAAGCTGAAACTAAGTACTTAAATTTATCATTCACCAAATATTTACTGAGCACCTACTGTATTCTGGGTTCTATTCTAGAGAGAAGAAATAAAGCTGCAAAAAGGCAAAAATGGTACCCTCGTAGAACTTAAATAGAAGTCAATGAGAAGAAAGTTGATTTGTGCTATGAAAGCAAAGATGCTGAAAACATTTAAGGACATAATTTAGTTCTGTAGCTCTAAAAGTTTAAGTGAGAGAAGGTGCTAAAAATAAAAGGGTAAAAATCTTGTAAAGGGGCAATTAGACTACTAGATCCCTTCGCCTACTCAGCACAACTGGTGTCTTGCATTAACCTTCTAAGGATAATAAATATGGTTCCTGCTTCACATTCGTCTTCCAAACCTTGAGCAAAATAACTTATCAGCCATTGCTAACCCAGGAGAGGAATTCTGGGGAAATGTAATTCCAGTTTGTCTAAGTTGAAACAATATAAAGACACAAAGAGAAAAATTTGAGATTCAGAAAATAGGGTACCCAAGACAACAGTAAGATAAGAGTTCTCTGAGGATGATAATGAAGAGGATGTTCAAGAAAAAAAACAACTTAAGCAAAATGCCTAGAAAGAAATCAGTCCAGATTGGAGCCAGAGGACAAAAGACTCCAAAAAATATGGCTTTAGAAAAAAATGTGAACTGGTAAACTAACAAAGATGTTTGAGTATGATGTTTTTCCAGTCTTGTTGAAGAGCAATTAAAACTATATAAAAGTTAATAGATGTATGAGAAACAAAGTATAATCATATTCTACATTGCTCAGTTAATGATATTTATATCATTATAATCATCTGTGGGTTGAGCAATGATTCAACAAAATTTAGGAAGGAAGAAAATGTAATATTGTTACAGGGTGCAGCCAAGAGGGGGGACCCCAAATGGGCATTTGAAATGGGGTCCAGAACTTAAGGTGTCCAGAAGATTTCCCCCGCCCCCCCAAGGTGTGGGTTGGGGGAAGGGACAAATGGAGCAAGGCCATTGAGAGCTGTTTTGCATAGCAACAGCCTTGCAGCTACCCTCTGGTGTGGTCATTTAACATATCTATAGCCTTTGGCTGGTTGCTTAGATATGTTAAATAGCTGTGATCATCTCTGAGCTAGGGGAATGGAAGTAACTTCCCCACCAACACGTGACTGGGGCAGATCCCCCCAAGCTACAGCGCCTGCGTGGGAGCTCGGAGAAGATTGGCTCCAGGACATGGGGCCACACCTGCCCAGACTCAAGATGGCAGCCCAGTAAAGCTGGAAGGATACGAGTTCTGGCATGTGAAGCCAAGTGTGGGAGGAGTCGGAAATGAGGCTGCAGAGGAAGATTGGCCCGGGGATTTAAAACCCAGACTTGGCGGCCATTGAGAGAGAACCAGGCTGCTTTGAGAAAGAGAGCCATGCGCAGCCCTGAGAAGGAGAGAACCACGCGGCTTTGATGGAGTGGAGACTCCTGCATCCCAAAGAGAACCATGCTGCTTTGAGAGAGAGAGCCACACAGCTTTAGCAGAGTGGAGACTCCCGCAGCCCTGAGAGGGAGAACCACGCGGCTTTGACGGAGTGGAGACTCCTGCATCCCAGAGAACCGTGCTGCTTTAGGAGAGAGAACCACGCGGCTTTGGCAGAGTGGGGACTCTCCCCCTTCCCGCAGCCCTGAGAGGGAGAACCACGAGGCCTGGACAGAGTGGGGACCCCCACAGCTTTAGAAGGGGAACCACCACCTGGTTTTAGCAGAGATCCCGGCGACTCAGCCGAGGGTGCCGGCAACCCAGGGAGGTCTCCCAGTCGAGATAGAGGACTAACTGAGAACCAGAGGACTGCCTGAGCCATGGACTTCTATTTCCTTTCCTGAGATACGGTACCCCAGACTGGGCAAAGGGGGAAGGAAGGAAGGACTGTGTGTGTTTGTGGGTGTTTTGGGGGACTTTGGGATTTTTGATAAAGACATTAGGTCACTACTTTAAGTTTGTATAGCATTAAATAAACATTTCCTTTCCTTTTCACGAATCTCTGGCATTGAGAGACGTCTTTCCTCTGGCAGCGGACATAACGGACCCGGGGCCTTCTTTCAGTAATAGTATATCGTCCCAGGCCCCCCTTGTTCTGTTCTGTAACACTATGAGAAAGCTAAAACAATCTTATTCATAGTAGGAAATTGAAGTATAATATGTTTTTAAGTAAATAGATTTTATTTATAGAAGTTTTATGTTGACAGAAAAATTAAGCTTACAGTACAGAATTCACAAGTAACCCATCCCACATATACAGTTCCCTGTATTATTCATATCTTGCATTTGTAGTACATTTATTATAATTAATGGACCAATATTGAGCTATTGTTAACTAAAGTCCAAAGTTTTATTGGTGAAAGAAGAGGCTAAAAGAATAATGTCATGTATCTGCCATTACAATGTTATACAGAATAGTTTCACTGCCCTAAAATTCCCCTGCATTTCATTTATTTGTTATCCTAATCTCCAAACATCTGGCAACCACTCATACTGTCTCTACATTTTGTCTTTTTCAGAATGTTAGGTAGTTGAAATCATACAGTAGATAGCCTTTTCAGACTAACTTCTTTCATTTAATATGCATTTAAATTTCCTTCATGATTTTTCATTGCTTAATAGCTCTTTTTTAAAAAATCACAATAATATTTTACTGCATTCATGTGCCATGGTTTATTCATCCATTTCCCTGTTGAATGATATCTTTGTTGCTTTCAGTTTTGGGAAATTATGAGTAAAGCTGCTACCAACTCATCTGAATAAACATTAAGGAAATAGTTACTGTATTGCAGATTCTTATGGGGACATAAGCTATCAACTCATTTGAATAAATATTAAGAGAACAATTGCTGTACCATGTAGTAAGATTATGTTTAAAAAATGGGTAAGGGACCTGAATAGACACTTCTCCAAGGAAGACATACAGGTGGCCCATAGACATATGAAAAAAATGTTCAAAATCACTAGCTATCAGAGAGATGCAAATTAAAACCACAATGGAATATCACCTCACACCTGTCAGAATGGCTAACATTAATAAATCAACAAACAAGTGCTGGCCAGGATGTCGAGAAAAGGGAACCCTAGTGCGCTATTGGTGGGAATGCAGATTGTTGCAGCCACTGTGGAAAACAATATGGAATTTCCTCAAAAAATTAAAAATGGAACTGCCTTATGATCCTGTGATTCCACTGCTGGGAATATACCCTAAGAATCCTGAAACACCAATTCGAAAGAACTTATGCACCCCTATGTTCATAGCAGCACTACTTAAAATAGCTAAGTGTTGGAAATAATCCAAGTGCCCATCAGTAGATGAGTGGATTAAAAAACTGTGGTATATTTACACAACGGAATACAATGCAGAAAGAAAGAAGGAACTCCTATTCTTCATGACAGCATGGATGAAATTGGAAAGTATTATGCTAGCCAGCAAAAGACAAATACCATGTAAACTCACTTATAACTGAAATCTAATGAACAAAATAAACTAATTAGAAAAATGTTTAGCTTCGTAAGAAACTTCTAAACCATCTGCCAAAGTGGCTTACTGTCTACATCCCACCAGCTATGAATGAGACCTCCTCTTGCCCTGTATCCTTTCCAGCATTTGCTGTTGTCACATTTTAACCACTCTGATATATGTGTAGTCATATCTAATTTCTGTTTCAATTCACGGTTCCTTTATGATACATGATGTTAAACATCTTTTCATGTGCTTAGTTGCTCTTTCTCTATCTTTGATGAAGTGTCTCTTCAGACCTTTTCCCCATTCTTAAATTGGACAGTTTCTTTCTTTTGACTTGCACGAGTTCATCATGTATTCAAGTTCTTTGTTAAATATGCATTTTGAAAATATTTTATCTCAGTCTGTTGTTTGTAATTTTCTTAAGTGTCCTTTATAGTACAGAGGTTTCTAATTTTAATAAAGGTCAACATATCATTTATCATACATGGATTATAATTATAGTGCTGTATCCAAAACCCAAGGTTACCTAGATTTTCTCCTGTTATATTCTAGAAGATTTATAGTTTGCATTTTCCATTTAGGTCTGTGACTTTTATTGAGTTGTTTTTTGTGAAACGTGTAAAGCCTGGTCTAGATTTATTTTTCATTTGATGTCTAGTTGCTTTAGTGCCATCTGTTGACAAGATTATCCTTTCTTCATTGGATTGCCTTTGTTCCTTTGTCAAAGTTAGCTTATTATATTTGTGAGGGCCTATTTCAAAGCCCTCTCTTCTTTCCTGTTGATTTGTTCATTCCCTCTCCAGTACTGTGCTGTCTTGGTTACTGTAGCTGCAGGGTATACCTTCATATTCCGTGATGTCATTCCTCTACTTTTGTTCTTCTTCATTAGTATTGTGTTGGCTATTCTGGGTCTTCTGTACTTTTATATAAATTTCATAGATAGTTTGTTAAAATACTCAAACTGATATGCAGGCATTTTGATTGGGACTACATTGAATCTATAAACCAAGTTAAGAACTGACATCTTAACTATATTGAGTCTTCTTATCCCTGAATATTGGTATCTCTCCATTTATTTTTATTTTCTTTGATGTCTTTCAGCATACTTTTATATTTTTCCTTATGTAGATCCTATACAGATTTTGTTAGATTTATGCCTAAATATTTTATTTTTGGTTCTAATATAACATATTGTGTTTAAAATTTTAATTTCCAATTGTTCTTTGCTAGTATATGGGAAAGCAATTCCTTGTATCTGACAACCATGCTATAATTACTTATTAGTTCCAGGGATTTTTTTTTTAAGAGAGAGTTGACTCTGGGATTTTATAAATTTATAATCATGTAACCTCAAACAAAAAGCAGTTTTATTTCTGCTTTCCAAATATTTATGCCTTTTATGTCCTTTTCTTGTGTTATTACATTCCAGTAAAATGCTGAGCAGAAGTGATGAGCAGGGACATTCTTGCCTTGTTTCTGATCTTAAGGGGAAAGCAACCTTCTTCATAGAAGGAAGTCAGAATATAATGTGTAAAATTTTTGAAGGTGATGAACATGCTTTTAAACTGGTTATTTTAAAAAATAGAGTTAGATATCAGAGAATATTGATTTAAAACTTAAAGAGTTCACTTCTGGAGTGGAGGATAAGAAGGAGTGATGAAGGGCCCTGCTATTTTTCACTATCTTTTCATACTATTTGAACTGTAAAACATGTTACTGTAGATAATATTTTAATGATTTTTGTTATAATGATACCATGAGTAATGTTAATGAGGCCTACCTGGAGACTACCTGGGAACTATACAAATCAATTAACACAATTTCTGGCACATAGAAAGTAACCAGTGAGTATTGTTTTCATAACTGAAAAGAAAAATATATTAATTTTAGTAGCATTCACATTAGTATTACTTTTACAGAGAATGCCAAATAGAAAGGAGGAAAACTTAAATAATTTGATATATATGGATGTTAAAGGTTGGTGATTGCTTAAAAAAATCCATATAGAGAAACTTAACAAAGAAATTATTTGCTTAGTCATGACAGGCTCTTTTCATTGAAGTAGGTGAGCATTAGCTTCTGGAAAGGCAAAAGCAAAAAATAAAACAGATTGGGTACCCCCATCCTCTTCATTGCACTCCCCTCCAAAAAAAAAACTAACAGAGAATCCATGGAGAGTTTCTAAATTCTTTTGACAGTCACTCTAGACAAATCCTTTCAGTTCTCTGTAGTTAGTGTTTGATTAGATATTATTTCTACAAAGCTAAAAATTTAATTGCCATTCTTTTTAAAAAAAAATTCTCTAATTAGATATTGACTCAATGTAAAGTCAATATATTAATAACATAAAATCAATATAACTTACCACACACCTACTGTTATCTGAAAATTACATCCTTCCAACTGAAGTCTTTCCTTCCAACAAAAAGTAATATGCTTTTTCATCAGCTTAAAAAAAATCTTTTTTTTACTTTATATACACATTTTTTCTCATTTTAATAAAAATTACTTGAGGACCTTTGCTTTAAAAAGTGATGCAGACTATATACCCTCTGAAAGACCATCTTTCTATTATACCACTAGGTGCTTAATAAAATAAAAATTTAATAAACTTGAGGTATAAAATGAATAAAATTTCTGAGCACATCTGAAATTCCCCATCTTTAACGTTACTAGCTCACCACCCCTTTTAGAGAGAGAAAGATAGAGAAAAATGAGAGAGAGAGAGAGAGACAGAGAGAGAGAGAGAGAGAGAGAGAGAGAGAGAGAGAGAATGCTATGAAACCAGGTAGAAAACAGTAAAAATAAGGCATCAAAATGTGTTCGTCTTCTGAAGGAAAAAGGTACTATCAGGCTGTATTTCTTTTCTGTGCTGATTAACAAATTACCACAAACTTAGTGTCTTAAAGCAAAATATAGTACTATCTCACAATTTCTATGGATCAGGAGCCTTAGTTTAGCTGGATTCTCTGCTAGGCCGCAATTGAGTTATCAACAAGGTCCAGGTGCTCATCTGAAAGCTTGACTAGAGAAAATTTGTTTCCAAGTTCACTAATATTGTTGGAAGAATTCATTTCTTTGAAATTTCAAGATATGTTGCAGTTTCTTTCTTTAAAATCAGCAAGAAGGGCAAGATTCTAGAGCAAATTGGCTAGGATTATAGAATCTTATACAAGATAACATAATGATGGGAATGGCATCAAGTCACCTTTACCATGTTCTATTGGTTGGAAGCAAATTAAAGGTTCTGTCCATTCTCAAGGTGAGGAAATTATACAAGGGTGTGTACTCCAGGAGGTGTGGTTCATTGTGGTCATCTTTAAGTTCCTTCACCAGTCACACTGATAGTGATCAGAATTCTAAGGGCAATGGAATATAAGAGGGTGGAACTTGAGATATCTTCATCCAGGCAACACCTCAAAGGGGCATTAAATATTCACCTCTATAATATTATCTGGTTTCTTTCAAGAAACAAGGAAGGAGAGAAGCAAGTCTTTTGGATGTTTAACTACATAAAGAGTGCCCTATTGTTTCCAAAGGGCTGGCACCAATTCGTATACTTCAAAGTAATCTCTGGTTAATAACATTCTCAATTTAGGCTCTCAAAACACCTATTTAGAAAGATCAGTAAAATTTGGATTTATTATAGCAAATGCAAAGAAACACAAGGAAATAAAATGAATGAAAGACTGCAAAAATAACAAAGAACAGAGTAGGCCCCCACAGTATTTAGTTAGATATTGAAATATCAGAAATGGTCTATAATCTATGAATTGCATATTACAAAAATAAAAAAATAAATTTTACTTTAAAAGCAAGTGAAATGACATACTAAAGGTAAAAAATCATATTTCTAAAGTAAAGATTTTAAAATTAAAAATCAAACTGTTGAAATCAGAGAATCAGCAAAAGAGTTAAAAAGCACATTAGGTACTGCTGAAGAGAATAGTAAATTGGAAGGTAAAAAGATGACACAGAGTCCTTCATAAAGAGAAAAGAAGGTGAAACATATGAGAGAATGCCTTAAATGGTAGAAAAAACAGAATGAGGAAGTTTAAAACACACTGTACCAGAGTTCCAAGGAGAAATAATAGACAGTATGAAGGATAAGAGATATCTTTGAAGAGATAATGACTGACTTTTCCAGATCTGATGAGAAATACCAGTCTACAAACCGGAGGTGAAATTAATCCCAAATAGAGTACATAAAAAGAAAATTCACAACTAGATCCATTGTAGCTAAACCTGAGAATACCTAACTGTTCTTAAAATTTATATGGAAGACCAAAGGCCTATGAGTAGCCAAAACATTATTCAGGATGAAGAATAGTGAGGGACTACTTACTATACTAGATATTAAGTCTTGATATAATGCTATTTTCAATCAAGACAGTGTTGTAATGGTGCAGGAATAAAGTGACTGATAGAACTTGAGAAAAAAGAGAGAGAATGAGAGATACCAAATAGAGGCACACATATATGTAAACTCGAGGTATGAAAGAAATAGCCTTATAGACTATGAGGAAAAGAAGAAACAATTTAATAAATGATGCACTTACACACATAGATAAAATTGTTGAATTTTTACCATACTCCATACACAAAAATATATGAAAAGATTTCTATGTCCTTATATGTGAAAGGCAAAACTTCAAAATTTTTCTAGAAATTAAATAAAAACAATTTTTGAATTTGAGTTAGGGAATGATTTAAAATATTAAATATAGGAGATAAGATTGATAGGTTTAATTACATTAAAATTAAGAAATTCTATGCATAAGAAAACACCATGAAGAAAGTGAAAACCCAACATTGTAGATAGTGCTTATAACATAAAAAAAAAAAACTGGAATATTATTCAAATAATAATTAACACCTACAACTCTGTAAGAAAAATAACCCAGGGCAAAATGGCAAAAAAGCAAGAATAGACATATCTCTGAAGAGAAACCGTGGAGAACCAATACACATAAAATTATATTTGTGTGATCACAGAAATGTAAATTAATATCATAGTGAATTATCATTTCATACCTAGTAATATGGCCACAAAATAAGAAGTCTGTCAAGGCCAGGGGCCAGCTGATTGAAACATAAGCTGAGACAAGCACATTGGAAATAATTTTGTTATATCTGAGATAGTTGAACATCTTAAAGCCCCCATAATTCAGCAATTGTATTCAAGTGATAAATTTGGGAAAATTCTTACATGTGTGCACCAATAGATGTGTACAAGAATGGCCATAAAAGCATCCTTGATAAGAAAATGAATAAATCATAGTATATTCAATGAAAAATAATGAACAATATATAGATAACGTTTAGAAGTATAACATTATGTTAAAAAGTCAGCTACAGTAGAGGACATAAACATTATATTCCATTCTTGTAAAGCTCAAAACTGAGCAAAGACCAACTGCTTACTGATGTGTGTATGACTAATAATGTTGATAATAGTAATTAAGACTTGTACAGTGCTCATTGTTTGCAAGGCTGCTTTCTGTGTGCTAAAAATGCATTAACTAATACAATTCTTATACAAGGTATATATTATAATTATCCACCAAATATTTGGGAAACTGAGGGAAAATGGGTCCAACTCAGAGTCTGCGTTCTTAGTTATTACACCACACTGTATGACAGCTGAGAGGTGTGGGGAGGAGCGCACCAGATGATGCAAAGGTACCACTAACATTTTTAGGAACAATGGTGAGTAATAAGTGTACATTTTATTATTGTCTACCCTAACTTTCATATATAATGCATATTATTTTGTGCTTAAATAAAATTTGACAATGATTTTATTATCACCAGATCTGATCTGCTTCACCTTACCATTTTACTTAATGGGAATCTCCTGTAGGCATCACTAACTGGGTATTTTCCTATATACCAGGTATTGTCCCAATCACATTATGTGCCTTCATTCTTAATACTCACAATAACCCTGTTATTGAGGGTTTTTTTCTTTATTATTCCCATTTTACTGATGAAAAGGAAAGTATAGAACGAAGTTAAGCAACTTGCTCAAGGTCACACAGCTAGACAGATTTTTAACCATGCTGCCATACTGAGTCTCTTTATGGAATACAGGTTAATCTCATCCACTTAAAGCAGAAAAAGATGGTAAATTAATTATAAAATAGACCCACCTAAAACTGTACATGTGATTTTTTTGTTAACTACAATCGCCTAAGAAAACAGTTTGTAAGCATTGTTTTAGTTTCCTTTTGTTCAAAGTAAGTTTACACAGCAGCCCAATATATAAAATTGATAACAGCAAAACTCGTCTGGTTGGGGCAGAGATGAAAATTCACCTGCACAGGTTTCCCAAGGCTTCTACTGAACATATTTGGAAAACCTATAACATTTCTGGGTAACACAGGTGTTGTTGACAGATTAGATTATTGTGTCCAGTCTGTTCTCCCTCTCTTAAAGAAATACACATCCACGCCCTTTACCAAGATAATGAGGCATAGCACTCTCTAAAGTACACAGACTATGTTTTCTCTCTTTGTTGCAGTAGAGTAATGGCAAATGAGACCTGAGCAAAGATTTTAAAGACTGTTACGTAATTTGGCTTGGTGTCATGTGCTCCTACCATTGTAATGAGAGGAGCATGCCCTGAGTAGCTGTTTGTTCTACAATGGGATACGTGGAATAAACCCAAATCTGACCTGCAAATGAACCCAAGTGAACCCAGTGAAGCTCAGCCAAGACCAGCCAAACTTCAGCTGACCCACAGACATAGGAGCAAGAAAAAAAAGTTGTTATCATAAGCCACTGAGATTTAGGGATTGTTTATTATGAAGTATGATTGCAGTAAAAGTTGTCTAATGCAATAACTATGTAACAGTTCAGGAAATATTATTAAGAGAATAAAAGCATAGAAGTCCAAAATATACCAAGTTCCTCAGAGTTTAAAATACTTTCCTAAGAGTCAGTACCATGTAGTAAAAGGAGCATCTCCTCCCGAGTCTGGTGCACTTGGTTACAGACTAAAATTACTAAATCTCTGGGCCTTGATGTTTACGTTTAACAAATGGACAAAGGTATAGCTAAATTAGAAATTGCATAGGATTAGAGCATGAAGCCATTTAACAAATGGTGGTTTATAATTGTTATATCATCATTATATACTATATCAAGCAAGGTAATGGAGACACAAAAAACAACTTTTCAAAACAGCACTTTGAAAACAGAGATATCTTATATTTATCTCTATTTTTATCCCAAGCAAAAGAAAGTCATAGACAAACTATGCCTGGTACAGACACAAAATTAGGTGTTAGGACAAACCCAGAATATACTCAATAACTTGAGAGCCTTGTGCCTTCCTAATTTTTCTTGGTGTAATAATACTGGCATAGGACAGGGACTTGCTTATTAAATGGTGACCCCACAGTGGCTGTTTGACAATAAACATTTAACTTTCCATTTTCTCACTGCTTAAGATTCTGAAGAGACCTGACATTCTTGTCAAAAATTTACTAATCTATTATGCACCACTGACTCTGTGTGGTGTCCTACATTTGAACTCATCTTCAACAACACGCAGAATCTGTTGACAAATGTCTTTTTTCTCTTAGCCTTCATGATACGATGACTCATTCCCTCGTGGGTGGTAGGTAGCTCTGCCCTTGGTCACTAAGTGAATAATTTGGAAAGCTTCTGTGGTTGAACATATTTGAGCTAAATGATGCGGTAGGAAAGATGGGGTCACAGAAAGAGCAGAGCACTGAAGATTGTCAAATGGTGCGTGGCAGGCATCAGGAATACAGTGCAGATGGAGAGGCTGTGAGTATGATTCAGGTACTGCAGCAATTGGAACAAGCAAAAATCCACACAGGTTTCCCTTGGATATTGGACTTTGTGTCAGTGTTCTCAGAAATGCAGATGGTGTTTCAATACACATAATAGCTTTAACTCTGACCATCTGGACCCAGAAGAAATTGCTTGCTTGGATTCCCTAATTGGTGACCGTGTTTTACTGCATAGGTAGCAATTAGAAGTGACATTTCTCTACTTCTTTTTTTTTTCAACTGATAGCCTTAGCATTCCTCTCTTCTTTCCCTGACTTGCTCCCTCTAATCCTTTACTTGTTCCCACTCTGCTGTGAACTGTGAGAACACCTGATTCCAAAAAATTTCACCTTATCCCTTTATTCATTACATGTGAGTGAATTTGTAGATGGGGAGTTTGAACAGCACCCATTCTCCAAGGAAAGGTGACACAAGCATAAATAATTTGGTTTTGTAAACAGGCAGAAAAAGAAACACCTGACAGGGGTTTTTATGTTGTCTGGGTTGCATGACTTGAGAGGGAGACACCATTTCTCTCAGCTGCAGTAAGGGGGGCACAAAGCAGTCACTCAAGATCCAATCCAATAGGAGGAGCAGAATTTTTTGAGATATTGATTTCTGTTTTGCTTTTCTGCCCATTTTAAGAGACTAACCAGGCCCTAATGCACACCCTTGCTTCAAGGGAGCTTCATATAATCAAGCTGATGTCAGAGATTGTCTACAGACACTTTTGTTTTTCTGTAGCAGAATTTTTGAAAAATTCCTACTCAGCAATTTAAAGAGCAACAGGGAATAAAACCATTGTGCTTGAGCTGTGTGCCTCAGAGACATATGTTGCTATGTTGAAGTCCCTGGGACCTGATCTGATCATGAAATGTTTGCAATAATCAAGTTAAGACAAGATTGTACTGGATTAGGATGGGCCTTAAATTCAGTGACTGGTTTCCTTTTCAGAAGGCCATGAGAAGACACAGGGACATAGAGACACACACAAAGACACCCAAATGTGAAAAGGAGGCAGAGATTGTGGTAATACAGCTGCAAGTCAAGGGATACCAAGGGCTGCCAGCAAACACCCAGAGGATCTAGGAGATGTCACAGAACAGATCCTCCCTCAGGGACTCCAAAAGGACCCAACCTTGCAAAAAACCTTAACTATATGCTTCTAGCCTCCATAATTGTGAGGAAATAAAGTTTTGTTGTTTTAAGCCACTCAGTATGTGGCATTCCTAGAAAGCTAACACAAAAATGAAGTCCCTGCAGGGCAAAAAAAAGAGATTTTCTTGAGGTTAAAATGTGGTCACAATTGAAACAGGAGAGAAAAACAACAGCAGTTTCTCTGGATAGCTCCACCACTTATTTATTCTACGATAATGCACAACTTATATAATGTCTCTAAGGTTCATTTCCCTCCTCTAAAATGAGAGAAGCTAATTTATTTTAGTTACTACAGTGCTAAACATATGATCCCTCTTATTCTTACAATCAATGGCATTGTCTTTATCAATACAACTTCTGGAAGTCATGGGGAGCAGGAGCTGGTATGAGCATCAGTGCCCAGATGTCCATGGTACTGACCAAGCTGCAGTGCACCTGAAATATCCAGCTAAGCCGTGGAGCCACCTTAGAAAAACGCAATGGGTCTCAAACCATTTGAAGTATGCTTTCCTATTAGAGAGGAGAATATTCTTCAGGCAAGATGGTTTGCTCCCATCCAGCTGCGTTGAGGTAAGGTGTCAAAGTAGCTTTGGGAGTGGAGGCTGGAAAGATTTCTAACAGTATATTGTTCTCATGATTGTCTTTATTTTGACCTAAATAGAGCAGAAATGATACACAAAGACAAGAAGGAGAACTGAGGAAGATATATCATGTTTTCTGCTCTGTGTATTTTCCCGGCACATTTTTTGTATCTTGCATTCACACTATTGTCCTGTTGTGTGCCTCTAAGGGATATCCATTGATTAGGGAATGATTTTTAATTTAATCCTCTGAGTGGACTCTTTATTTTAACAGAGAAGAAACAGGCCCACAGTTCTGGGCATACTGTACTCAAGGCAGCCGTCTCATAGACATGAGCCCTGTGGGGCGGGGTCAGGGAGTAAGGTCATATCACAGGCTCTGTAAAAACTATCTTATATACCAATGTATATGGTACTTTTACTGCTTTTCTATCACACTTTGATTAATGATCCTCATGTGCCACAACAGAAGGAAAAGATATGAAACATGGTTTCCTCCAGAGATAGTAATGACTCCTTTTAAAAACTCAGTCAAGTCACACATTTGTATAGTTACAATATCTCCAACCCTTTCCTGTGGCATCTGCATTCTTTTTCTTATGATGACACATTGAATAATGTAAGCCAGAGTAAAGGTTCTTAACTTTTCATACAATCTATCATGCCCTCATTTATAGCTGATGGACAAAGGAATTTAATTCATGACAGGGACAACCTAAATTATCTGCAATTTTTAAAAATTATTTTCATTTTTTGTGCCCAGTTAACTAAAACTAGTTAAGAATATATAGAAATGTAGAACTTCTTTTGAATATCTTATTGTAATTTTATGGTATATTCCTACATGAAGATCTGTGTCAGGACTTTTACTATGGGCAACAATGCCACAAAAATATATTTTATAATTTTATTTAGAAAAAAATTCATCACTGATTGTTTGGACCATTTGCTATGTTGTTTTTTTATTTTAAATTTCTTGTATATTTTAACCACCTTGTATCCTCTACACACTGCAATCACCACACTGTTGTCCATGTCCATGAGTCCTTCCCTTTTGTTTCATCCCTCCACCCACAACTTCCCCCCACCAGAGCTGTCATCCTGCTCTCCATCTATGAGTCTGTCTGTATTTTGCGTGTTAGTTCAGTTTGTTCATTAGATTCCACATGTGATTGAAATCATATGGTAACATGTGATTGAAATCATATGGTATTTGTCTTTCTCCTACTGGCTTATTTCACTTAGCATAATGTTCTCCAGGCCCATCCATACTGTTGCAAAGGATAAAATTCCATCTTTTTTATAGCCAAGTATCCACTCATCTACTGATGGACACTTGGGCTGCTTCCATATCTTGGCGATTATAAATAATGCTTCAATGAACATAGGGTCCTCATGCTCTTTCAAATTAGTGTTTTGATTTCTTCAGATATATTCCCAGAAGTGGGATTGCAGGGTCAAAAGGCAGATCCATGTTTAATTTTTTGAGGTATCTCCATACCGCTTTCCACAGTGGTTGCACCAGTCTGCATTCCACCAACAAGGCAAAAGTTTTCATTTTCTCCTCAACCTTGCCAGCACTTGTTGTTTAATTTATTGATAGTACCCAGATTAGAAATGTTGAGCACCTTTCATATGTCTATTGGCCATTTGTATGTCCTCTTTGCAGAAATGTCTATTGAGGTCCTTTGTACATTTTTTAATTAGAGTGTTTATTTTTTAGGTGTTAAGTTTTGTAGGTTGTTTATAAATTTTGGATATTAGCACCTTATTAGAAGTATTGGTGAATATGTTCTCCTATTTGTGAGTTGTATTTTTATTTTATCAATGCTTTCCTTTGCTGTGCAAAAACTTTTTAGTTTGATGTAGTATCATTTGTTTATTTTTATTTTCTTTCTCTTGCCTGGAGAATTATAGCAGATAAAATATTGCTATGAGCAATGTCCAAGATTTTACTGCCTATGTTTTCTTCTAGGATTTTTATGGTTATGAGTCTAATATTTAAGTCTTTAATTCATTTGAATTTGTTCTTGTGTGCAATGTTAGAAGGTGGTCTAGTTTCATTTTCTGCACATATTTGTCCAATTTTCCCAACACCATTTATTGAATAAGCTATCTTTAGCCCATTGTATGTTTTTCCTTCCTCTGTCAAATATTAATTGACCACACAAAGGTGTGGGTTTATTTCTGGTCTTTCTATTCTGTTACATTGATCTATGTGTCTGTTTTTATGCCAGTACCATGCTGTTTTGATGACTATGGCCTTATAGTATAGTTTTATGTTAGGTAGCATAATTCCTCCAACTTTCCTTTTTCTCAGGATCACTGTTGCTATGAAGGCTTTCTGTGGTTCCATATGAATTTTTGAAATATTTGTTCTAGCTCTGTGAAATATGATATTGGAATCTTGATAGGAGTTGCATTGAATCCATAACTTGTTTTGAGTAGCATGGACATTTTAATGAAGTTAATTTTTTCTATCTAGGGATATGGTATGTGCTCCACTTATTTGCATCATCTTCAATTTCTTTCTTTAATGTCTTATAATTTTCTGAGTACAGATCTTTTCATCCTTGTTTAGATTTATTCCTAGGTATTTTAGTCCTTTTGAAGCAATTGTGAGTGGTTTTGTTTTCTTAACTTCCATTTCTGTTTGTTCATTATGGCATATAAAAATGCAACTGATTTCTAGATATTAATTTTGTATCCTGCTACTTTGCTGAATTTATGGACATCCCTGTCTTGTTCCCAATCTTAAGGGGAATGCTTTTAGTTTTTGCCCTTTGAGTATGATACTGGCAGTGGGTTTGTCATATATGGCCTTTATTATGTTTAGATATATTCCCTCTATTCCCACTTTGCTGAGAGTTTTTATCATATATGAGTGCTGGATTTCATCTAATGCATTTTCTGCATCTATTGATATGATCATGTGGTTTTTATCCTTCATTTTATTTATGTGGTAAATCATATTAATTTTTTCTTCTTATTATTTTTTATTGTTATTCAAATACAGCTGTCTCCATTTTCCTGCCACCATTTTCCCTCAGCCCACCCACCCCAACCTCTCACCCTCAATCCTACCCCCCTTTGGCTTTGTCCATGGGTCCTTTATACATGTTCCTTGATGACCCTTTCCCTTCTTTTCCCCATTATCTTCCTCCCTCCACTCCTCTGGTTACTGTCAGTTTGTTCTTTACTTCAATGTCTCTGGCTATATTTGCTTGCTTGTTGGTGTTCTTGATTAGGTTCCACTTATAGGTGAGATCATATGGTATTTGCCTTTCACTGTCTGGCTTATTTCACTTAGCATAATGCTTTCCAGCTCCATCCATGCTGTCACAAAGGATAGGAGCTCCTTCTGTCCTTCTGATGTATAGTATTCCATTGTATAAATGTACCACAGTTTTTTGATCCATTCATTTACTGATGGGCACTTAGGTTGCTTCCAACACTTGGCTATTGTAAAGTATGCTGCTGTGAACATTGGGATGCATAGGTTCTTTTGAATTGGTGTTTCAGGAGTCTTAGGGTATAGTACCAGCAGTGGAATTACCAGGTTATAAGGCAGTTCCACTTTTAGTTTTTTTAGGAAATTCCATACTGTTTTCCATAGTGGCTATACCAGTCTGCATTCCCACCAACAGTGCACTAGGGTTCCCTTTTTCTCCACAACCTCACCAGCACTTACTCTTTGTTGATTTGTTTCTGAAGGCTATTTTGACAGATGTGAAGTGATATCTTATTGTGGTCTTAATTTGCATCTCTCTGATGGCTAGTGATGCTGAGCATCCTTCATATGTCTCTTGGCCCTCTTTATGACCTCCTTGGAGAAGAATCTATGGTCAATTAATATTAAACAAAAGGGGCAGAAGCATAAAGTGGAATAAAAATAGCCTCTTCAGCAAATGGTGTTGGGAGATCTGGACAGCTACGTGCAACACCAAAAGGAAATTCGACCACCAACTTACACCATACACAAAAATAAACTCAAAATGGATAAAAGACTTAAATATAAGTCGTGACACCATAAAAGTTCTAGAGTAAAACATAGGCAAGAAAATCTCAGATATTCCACTCAGCAATATTTTCGCTGATATGTCCTCTAGAGCAAGGGACAAAAAGGAAAGAATAAATAAATGGGACTTCATCAAAATAAAAAGCTTCTGCACAACTAAAGGCAACATCAGCAAAATGAAAAGGGAAACAACCGCATGGGAAAATATATTTGCCAATGATATAGCAGACAAGGATTTAATCTCCAAAACATGAAGAACTCACATGACTCCACTGCAGGAAGGCAAACTATCCAATTAAAAAATGGGCAAAGAACCTAAATCACATTTACTGATTTGCAAGTGTTGTACCAATGTAGCATTCCCAGAATACATCCCACTTGGTAATGGTGTATGATTTTTTTGAGGTATTGCTGTATTTTTTTTGCTAATATTTTGTTGAGGATTTTAGCATCTATATTCATCATAGATGTTGGCATGTATTTTTTTTCTTTGTAGTGTCTTTATCTGTTTTCAGAATTAGGATAATGTTGGCCTCATAAAGTGAGCTTGGGAGTCTTCCCTCTTGAATTTTTGAAATGGTTTGAGAAGGAGAGGTGTTAGTTCTTCCTGGAATGTTTAGTAAAATTCAACTGTGAAGTAATCCAGTCCAGGGCTTTGTTTGTTGGGAGTTTTTTGATTACTGCTTCAATTTCACTAGGTGTAATCTGTCAGTTCAGATACTCTGATTCTTCCTGGTTTAGTTTTGGAAGATTGTATGTTTCTAGGAATTCATTGATTTTGTCCAGGTTGTCCAGTTTGTTGTTGTATATTTGTTTATGATATTTTCTTACAATCCTTTGTATTTCTTTGGTGTCAGTTTTTATTTCTCCTCTTTCATTTCTGATTTTATTTATTTAGGTCCTTTCTCTTTTTTTCTTGATGAGTCTGGTTAAAGATTTATCAATATCATTTATCTTTTCAAAGAACCATCTCTTGGATTCATTGATCTTTTATATTTTTTTATAAAATATAAAAAAATATACTCTTTCATTTATTTCTGCTCTAATATTTATTATTTCCTTTCTTCTACGCATTTTGGGCTTTCTTTATTGTTTTTCAAGTTCTTTTAAGTGTGAAGTTAGATTGTTTATTTGAGCTTTTTCTTGTGTTTTGGATAGGCCTGTAATGCTAAGAATTTCTCTCTTAGGGTTTCTTTCCCAGTGTCCCACAGATTTTGGATTGCTGTGTCCTTAATTTATTTGTTTCAAGGTATCTTTTGATTCCTTCCTTGATCTTTTTGTTGACCCATTCATTGTTTAATAACATGTTATTTAGCTCCAATGTCTTTCTGAATTTTTCAGTGTTCCCGTTGTGATTGATTTCTAGTTACATAGCATTGTGGTCAGAGAAGATGCTTGATATGATTTTAATCCTCTTAATATTATTGAGACTTGTTTTGTCTCCTAATATGTGGCCTATCCAAGGAAACATTCCATGTGCACTTGAAAAGTTTGTATATTTTGCTGTTTTGGAGTGAAATGCTCTGAGGATATCAATTAAATCCATTTGATCAAGTGTTTCACATAAGGCCTTGAATGATAGCCTTGCTGGGTAAAGTAGCCCTGGTTGTAGGTCCTGGCTTTCCATCACCTTGAATATTTTATGCCAGTCCCTTCTGGCTTGAAATGTTTCTGTTGAAAAATCAGATGACAGTCTAATTGGAGTTCACTTGTAGGTAACTACAAGTTACCTTTTCTCTTGTGGCTTTTAGGATTCTCTCCTTGTCTTTAAGCTTTACCATTTTAATTATTATGTGTCTCAGTGTAGACTTCTTTGGGTTCATCTTGTTTAAAATTCTCTGCACTTTCTGGACTTCTGTGTCTTTTTCTTTCACCAGACTAGGAAAGTTTTCAGTCATTATTTCTTCTAGTAGGTTCTTTAACCCTTCCTCACTCTCTTTTCCTTCTGATATTCCCATGATGCAGAAGTTGTTATGCTTATGTTGTCCCAAAAGTTTCTTAAGCTCTCCTCATTCTTTTCAATTCTTTTTTTCTTTTTGGTGATCTACTTGGGTGTTTTTTTCTACCTTGTCTTCCAAATCACTGACTCAATCCTCTGCTTCATCTAACCTAATGTTTATTCCTCCCAGTGTATTATTTATTTCATATATTACATTCTCTATTTCTGATTCATCCTTTTTTATTGCTTCTATGTCTTTTTTTCAAATTAGTGTGTATCCTTATAATCATCACTCTAAACTCTCTATCTGATAAATTGCTTGCCTTCCTTTCATTTAGTTCTTCTTCTGGAGGATTCTCTGGTTCTTTCATTTGGGGCCTGTTTCTTTGTCTTCCCATTTTGGCTGCCTCTTTGTGTTTGTTTCTATATATTTAATAGATCTTCCCTGACTAGCATAGTTCAGTGGATTGAGCATGGGCTGCAAACCAAAGCATTGCAGGTTCAATTCCCAGTCAGGGCACATGCCTGGGTTGCAGGCCATGGCCCCCAGCAACCACACATTAATGTTTCTCTCTCTCTCTTTCTCCCTCTCTTCCCTCTCTAAAAATAAATAAATAAATTCTTTTTAAAAAGCCATGAAGTAAATCCATATAAATAAATAAATAAATAATAAATAAATAAATAGATCTGCAAAGGCAGGCTTATGTCAGATGCTCCCTGTGACTGGCCCTGGGCAACCTGTTCAGAACTATCAGTGATCCATACCTAGTAGCTCCCTCTACTCAGCCTGTTTATATGCAGAAAGAACCAGGCAGTGCACCCAGGCTGGCTTTACCCGCACTGGGCCCTGGAGAGAGTCAGCTAAGTTCTCAGTGCTCCCAGAGATCTACCTTAGTTGTTAAACTTAATTATTGAGATAACCTATAGCTGTACTCCTCAGCAGCCCAGTTTAAGCTCCACAGAGTGGGGCAGAATAATTCCTGAAGCCAGGGTTATTGCTTCCCTTCAGGCTGATGCCACTTGCTCTGCCAGAGAAAGCTGGTTTCTGCAGTATGGGGAATGACACAACACAGGAATACTGGTGACTATTCCTTCAGTTCTCTCCCCAGAGCCACCAAACCCAGACTCACCTCACACATCTTCAGTCCACTCTACCCTCCCTCCTCCAAAGTCCAGGGTAAGTGGATGTTAACAAAATTTTGTGTGTCGGCCCTTTAAGAGACCTCTGTGTTTCCAGCTGTCTCTCCCTGGAAGACAAAACCCCACTGCTTTTTACAGCTGGATGTTATTGAGGTTCCTTTTGTGGCTCTGGTGCTATCGGCTGGGGAGTCACTCTTCTCAGGGGGAATACCCTGGCTGCTAAAATATCCCTCTGGAACTCTAGCTCCCACCTGTGGGAGCCCAGCCCACCTTCTCACACCTCCTCTGCACTCCCTACCAGTCACCTTATAGTGAAGTGGTTTCTTCTGTCTGTTCTTGGTTATAAGGCTTTTCTCCAGCCAGTGTTCAGTTGCTATAGGGTAAGTGGAGACAGTCTGTCTTCCTCACCCAGGTGTCTGGTAACTAAGGGGAGCAGTGTTCCCATAGCCTTGGAGGGGCCTGATAACCAGTGTTCTCATAGCCTTGAGACTGGGTCCAATAAACTGTTCCCATAACATGAAGTGGGCTTGCATGCGCAGAATTATGTTACGTTATGTTATGTTATGTTATGTTATGTTATGATCTGGCAGTTTTCTGACTTTGTTCCTCTCTAGTACTTAAATAGATAGGGACTCCCTGCTGGGGGCAGTGATGAGAGACATGCAAGGGGACAGGTGCCATGATGGGTGCCATGCTGGGGAGCAAGGGCTATGATATGTGCCATGCAGAGACATGCAGATAAACACGCAGTTTGCAGCATGCGTGGCTCGCCCACCCGTGAATAAAGGCATGTCAAGCATTCCCACAGCTCTGTGTATTTTCTTCCATCTCCCAGAGGCAAGAGTGGATCTGCCCAGCCTGGATCAGCTGCAACACAATTGGTCATCCAGTGTGATGTCTCTAAAATTTATGTGTAATTCCAGTTGGACCCTAGAAGGAGGTTTATGCAGCTTCTCCTTACCTCTGCCATCTTAGACCTCCCCAGTTTTTTTGCTTTTACCAGCAACATTTCATTTAAAGAGGTATAGAAAATGTGGTCTGTTGGACTTGGTTCTTGGGCTCGGAGATACACTCCTCCTAAGCATCGTCTTGCAAATTTACTTTTTTCTTGGCCCATTTTTTTCACAATGGCTTGTCTTTAGATTTTCTACAATGATCTGCATTTATTTTTCTCACATGAATTTGATGGCTCAAGACCAAAATGCAATCATTTTATTGAGGGGTGGGAGGAATCTAATAAGATTAACAGAACCATGGGTAATCTAATCCCTGCCTAGAAAGATTGGCAGGAAGTGACACAGGAAGGTCATCTGCATGTAATTAGGGATATTAGGGAAACATTGTATTCCAAAGCTACTGCCAAAATACCAAAATATTACAGGTATGTAACCGACGGCCAGTAGGTGTCCTGTAGAGAATATGTAGATTGAGGAAGAAACAATTAAAATTAAATTCCTGTATTCTCCCTAGTTTCATTTCTGCATCATGCTATTGTGTTTATTGAATCTGTGGTTTAAAGGGTATCAGCTCATTAAAAAGACCCAAACGAGCTTAAAAATATGCTTATGAAAGATATGTCATTCAGTTGCATAAAAGTGTTTTCCTTTTCACCTAACATTACCTTACTGAACTTTGCAGGTGCAATGATATTAGATTGCATACTGAGCACCCATTATTGATACAAATGGCTTATTTTTAGAAAAGCACTTTCCAGAATACATTACTGCACCTACACACATAAATATATATTTTAAAAAAATACACAGAGGCTGTCAATTTGAACTTGCAACTGTATAATAAACTCTATTAAGGACTTATTTCAAGAAGCAGGGATATACACTCAAAACTTTCCCTTCGTGCTTTTAAAGATTTTATTTATTTATTTTTAGAGAGAGTGAAAGGGAAGGAGAGAAAGAAACATCAACATGTGACTGCCTCTTGTGCACCCCCTACGGAGGTCCTGGCCTACAACCCAGGCATCCAACTGGGAATCCAACCTGAGATCCTTTGGTTCACAGGCTGGCATTCAATCCACTGAGGCACACCAGCCAGGACCCTTGATGCTTTTATATTAGAATATTTTGGGAAGTTAATTCTCCCCAAAGGAATCTGTATTAATATTTAGAGCATGAAATGTTTCTAAGCATTTACATAATTTATTTGTCCAATGATTTATGAGAAATTTGCTATTTAGAGCATTTTTAAAGGGAGGACATTGCAACTCTTAGAAATATTTAGGATGTGATCCCTTATATCCTGATCTCAAGAAATATATAATATAATCAGAAAATGTAAACACAGTGGCAAATAACACCACAAAGCAAAATAAACTGAGTTTGTTTAAAGTCATATTAATTTTTCATCTCTTAAGATTTCTAAGATGTATTTGACCACTTTCAAACTGTGTGTAAAAGATGGTAAATGAGAACCCCTCAAAAAATGATTTTATATATTCTTCTTTTCTAACATCTTTTTTTAAATTTTATTTAAATTGTTGTTGCAGTACAATTTTATATCTTTTACTCCCATCCCAACCCACCCACCCAACCCTCCCCTCCTCCCTCCCATTTCCACCCTTCTAGTTTTTATCCATGTGTCCTTATACTCATTCCTGTAAACCCTTCCCCTTTTCCCCTGAAATTCCCCCCAAATTCCCTCTCCTCTCCCCTCTGAACTCTGTCAGTCTGTTCTTTATTTCAGTGTCTTTGGTTATATTTTGCTTGTTTCTTTGTTTTGTTGCCAAGGGAAGAAACCCAAAACACTCAAAATCATGGAGATTGAATAGCATGCTATTAAACCATGAATGGGTCAAGAATGAAATTAGGGAAGAAATCAAAAACTTTCTGGAAACAAATGAAAATGAACTCACAACAACCCAAAATTTATGGGACATAGCCAAGGCAGTCCTGAGAGGGAAGTTCATAGCGATACAGGCCTACCTAAAAAAGATAGAAACATTTCAAACAAACAACCTAACCCCACGTCTACAAGAACTCGAGGAACAACAACAAAGACAGCCCAGAGCAAGCAGAAGGAAGGAAATAACCAAGATCAGAGCAGAGTTAAATGACATAGAGACTAAAAGCACAATTCTAAGGATCAATGAATCCAAGAGCTGGTTCTTTGAAAAGATAAACAAAATCGACAAGCCTTTAAGCAGGCTCATCAAGAAAAAAAGAGAAAGGATCCAAATAAACACAATCAGAAATGAAAGAGGAGAGATTACAATGGACACCACAGAAATAGAAAGGATTGTAAGAAATTACTATGAAGAACTGTATGCCAAGAAATTTGAAAACCTAGATGAAATGGACAAATTTCTAGAAAAATATAATCTCCTAAAACTCAATAAAAAAGAAGCAGAAAGCCTAAACTGACCAATAACATCAGATGAAATTGAAGCAGTAATCAAAAAACTCCCAACACACAAAAGCCCTGGACCAGATGGTTTCACAGGAGATTTCTACAAAGCATTTAAGGAACAGCTAATCCCTATCCTTCACAGACTATTCCAAAAAATCCAGAATGATGGAAGACTCCCAAACTTTTTTTATGAAGTCAGCATCATCCTAATCCCAAAACCAGATAAAGACACAACAAAGAAAGAAAACTTCAGGCCAATATCACTGATGAACATTGATGCTGAAATCATCAACAAAATACTGGCAAACTGCATCCAACAATACATTAAAAAGATCATACACCATGACCAAGTGGGATTCATTCCAGGGATGCAAGGATGGTACAGTATTCTCAAATCAGTAAATGTAATACATCACATAAACAAAAACAAAGACAAAAATCACATGATCATATCAATAGATGCAGAAAAGCATTTGATAAGGTACAGCACCCATTTATGATAAAAACATTCAGCAAAGTGGGAATAGAGGGAGCATTCCTCAATATAATAAAGGTCATATATGAGAGACCTACAGCCAACATCATACTCAATGGGCAAAAGCTAAAATCTTTTCCACTAAGATCAGGAACAAGACAAGGCTGTCCACTTTCACCACTTCTATTCAATATAATATTTGAAGTTTTAGCCACAGCGATCAGACAAGAAAAGGAAATAAAAGGCATCCAAATTGGAAAGGAGGAAACAAAACTGTCACTGTTTGAGGATGACATGATAGTGTGCCTAGAAAACCCTATAGGCTCTGCTAAAAAACTGCTTGACCTAATAAATGAATTTGGTGAAACTGTGGGATACAAAGTCAATATCTAGAAATCAAAGGCATTTTTGTATACCAACAATGAAACAGCAAAAACAGAAATCGGGAAAAAAAATCCCATTTGACATAGCAAAAAGAAAAATAAAATACCTAGGAATAAATCTAACCAAGGAAGTAAAAGAACTATATAAAGAAAACTACACAACACTGATTTTATATATTTCTTTGCTTACTTCTCAGTATTCCACAGGAAATATTATGTTCCCAGAACTACAGTTGTACAGCTTATACAAAAATACATTTCAAAAATACTTATTGAATTGATGTATCACTTTTGCTTTCACTTTTTACTGATGAGAATTCATTCATGCAGTTACACAATTTCTTAAGAGCTACTAAATAGTCTTACATGACAGCCATGTGATCCAGGAAAGAGGAGAAATTGTTAGGAAAAAAATAAGAGTTCGCACACTCGGAAGTTATGTATCACATGGTTCATTTCTTAAATTTCTTTTTTTAAAACACATTTGTCAATTGCAGAGGCCAGTTTTCAGCTTTCCTCATTGAGGGAGCTAGGCAGCACCTCCATCAAATCCTGACAATACTAAAAAAATCCACAGCTCATGAGAAAATAAACCATAAATCTTGATAGTGTTTTTATTCCTTCCCCATTCTACATATCCTAAAACAAACGAGAACATTTCTAGCAAGAGACAATATATCAAGTGCTATAAAATTATTCGGCTGGAAAAAGTGAAAGAAATGTCTTGTTCAAAGGCCATATTTTTATCCAGAAGAGCTCAGTGGGCTTGCTCTTGTTACGTGCTGGGCACTGGGAGTTCTCCTTGCCCAAATCAAAGAAGTGAAGGTGCTTCAGTGCCTATCTGAGGGCTGACAAATATAAGTTAGACAGAAATAGAGAACTTCAGACATACCAAACCTAAATATGTGATACAAACTGTTTCACTAAACATAAAAGGATGTAACATTTTTTAAATATTTTACAGGAATATAAGATGCTACCCTGGAGAGAAGTGAGAAAGTAATTTGGGTAGAGGGCTAAATATTCTTGGAGAAAATGAATATCAATGAATTCCGGCCTGTTTGCCTTGGTTAGGTCTAGCAAAAACTTGTCAGGAATTTTCTCAGAACATATTTACTCAACCCCCAAGTTTTAATTTCTAACACTGTCCATTATCTCATAGCTGCCCCCTGTCGATTATGGCTCTCGACCTTTAAGTGCAGTCAGTATTTCTATGCACACTGGTAGTGTGCATTTAAAATCCAGCAGTTGTGTACATTGCACTTCCATGAGGGCTACTCTGAAGCTGAATTTCTAGATCCACTAGTTTATGGTTGAATCTCTATTCCTTGGTGATGCTCTCCAGTGTTTATTATCTGTCTCTGGCCCTTCTTCTTGGACTGGCCATCGTAGATTTTCATCTCTAGGACACTGCAGTGTTTTCACAAGGCCCAGGGCTAAAGACATCTTATTTGCCAATACTTCCTATCTAACTATCTTTTTTCTTCCTTCCTTTCAGTAAAGTTGGATCCTGGCATTTTAGGTTCCGCAATGGCAGAATGAGGGCATAGAGATTTCAGAGGGGTCTGGCAACCTAATAGCAATTAACATTCAATAAACTATTACAGCGCATTTTCTGTGAGTACAGCAAACCATCAAGCACTATGAAGACTATGCAGAAGTGCCCTCCTTAGATGCTTAAGGATCATATAGTCTGATTGGAGAGAGAACAGAACTATGCAAACACCTGCAAAGCAAACTAAATGTATACCTGGTATTTACAAAAGCAATGGAAATAAATCCTCTGTAACTTTAAACAATAGCCTCTTCCCATCATTGTAAATAACTGAGTCAGAAGTGCATTTGGGGACTTGAATCATTTATATAATGGACTGTATGTGTTACTTTTGATGAATGAACATATGCAGTTTTTGATTGAAGTAAATTTTCTGTGAAATGCAATGAAGTTTTTTATGATCATCCTATTATTTTCAGATGAAATATTACTTGTCTTACCTCTCTGTTGACACTGTAAGCAAATACAACATGAAATAAAATGCTAAAAGTACATTGCAGTTTACTGAAGATACTGACTTCTGTTCAGTCTCACTAACTTGTTAGTTTATGAAATGAAGACAACTTATCGAGGTATATACCTGATTTCTATTAGACTTAGCACAGAAAACCTGATTTGAGACATACAAAAATAAATGTTATTAATACAACAGGCAGTGGGTTTTGGTGGGCCATCACTTTATATATGTTCAGAAAAGCAAAGAATACAACCTCTAGTGGGGAGTCAGTATTTTCTCTGAAACACTGGATTTAACTTCATTGAGAAGAACTGTGTCTGATTTTTTTTGTACCTCAGAATATAGCATAGTACTTGGTACTTCACAAGCTTTTTTTATTTTTAAGTTGAACTGGACTCAGGGTACTTGTGCTACATAGAATAATGCCCATCTACCTACCCAATACACATACATATGTGTGTGTATATATATGTATATACCCACCCAATACATATATATGTATGTATGTATGTGTGTGTGTGTGTACATGTGTATATATATATATATATACCCACCCAATACACATATGTGTGTGTGCATATAATCTTAGGAACTTATTAATATGTTAGATATGATGAAAGGCAACCTCAAAATACAGAGATTATCCTAGATTATGTGGGTGGGCCCAGTGTAATTAAAAAGGTCCTTAGATAGAGAAGAGGGAGGCAGAAGAGTCAGAAGCAGAGATATAGTATCTGGAGAAGGAAAATGTCATTGTTGGATGTGAAGGAGCAAGAGGACCACGAGCTAAGGAACATGGGCCTCTCTAGAAATTAGAAAAGGTGAGAGAACAGATTTCCCCCTCCAGAACAGACTCTAGAAAGAAACACATCCCAGACAACACCTTGATTTAAACCCAGCAAAACCCATTTTGAACTTCTGAATTCTAAACTGTAAGACAATAAATTTGTGTTTTTTAAGCTACAAAGTATATGATAATTTGTTATAGCACCAATATAAAACTAAAGTGCAGTAGAATGTTAAGGGAATATCCTTTTAAGTACCTAGATTTAAATAATGATACTTATTCTCCGTACCTTTTCCCCCTCTCTCCTCTTCCCACTCCCCTGTTGCTAACCCTCCATGTGATCTCAATTTCTGTGGTTCTGTTCCTGTTCTAGTTAAAGGTATGGAGAATAAGTAGCATAGACGGTAGGTGGAAAATAGACAGGGGGAAGGCAAGAATAGTATGGGAAATGTAGAAGCTAAAGAACTTATGACACATGGACATGAACTAAAGGTGGGGATGTGGGTGGGAGAGGGTGTGCAGGGTGGAGGGGAGTGAATGAGGAGTAATGGCACAAATGTAATAGCACAATCAATAAAATATATTTAAATAAATAAATAAATAGTCTGTATTGTCTAGCTGTATAACTTTGTAGTCACTCAACTTTCTGTGTTTCAGTTTTCTCATGTATATAATAGGATGAAAGTTCCTAACTCAGAGGACTTTTATAAGAAGTAAGTAAAGCACTTAAGACAGCATCTAGCCTATTTTTAAATTATTGCGATTTTTATTATTGTTTTCTATTATTGTAAGGTAGTTAGTAAGGCCAGCTGCTTTACTCTCTCCTGATTCCTATCCAGCTTTATACACAAAGAACTTGAGAAGTCTTTCAGAAAATACACATGAGGGATTAAAAAAGACCAAAATAATGACTAGTAAAATACAAATTATAATGCAAGCATCAGGAACAAAGACCAAGCTCTTGTACTGAATGATACCACCCAGTTGTGGTTGGGTTTGTATCTCAGGGACAGAAATGGACTTCAACCAGAATGCACAAAAAGTGATATTTGTCATTTAAGGCTTGAATCACATACTATAAGAACTATAAAAACTGTCAGCTAGATAGGTCATAGAAAACTTTCAGGGAAGTAGAGATAATTACTGTATTTTGCCATGTATAATGTGAACTTTTTGCCCAAATTTTTAAGGGAAAAATAATGTTGTACATTATACATGGGTAGTACTAATCTTGTATCTGTATAAATGTTTTAAATTATTTTATTTATGTTTACACATTAAAAATATAACTGTAGAAAGCAATAACAATATTCATATGCAAAATAATACCCTGGAATGATATTCAGTTTTGTTCAACTTACAATGAACTTTCAAAAAAAACAATTTTGGCCAACAATTCAATTGAGTGAAACAAAGAGCAATGTATTGTTATCCACAGATAAGAGATGGCGATGTTGATTGTTACCCAATTGATAAGACAGGTGATGCTGACTGTATTACTGTAGGATGAACAATGAGACATTTCTCTTCATGCACTTTAGGTGGGAGAAATTATTGGAAAATCCCTTGCAAAGTGTCAAAAATGGTTTTTGTACAATGCAAGCTTTGCACTAAAAGTTATTAAAGATGCTAAAAAGCACAACAACAGAGCTGCTGAGAGACACTCTGGACCACCTCCCACAGATAGTGTCAGCAGGCAGTGGAGGCAATAGGAAGAAAATCTCCTTCAGATGCTAAGATAGAAAAAAGTAATCCAAGGAAAACCTGATTTTTTTCCAGAAAGTTTGGGCCAAAAATGTGGGTGTGCATTATACATGGCAAAATACAATAGAGTGGGCCTTAGAAATGATCAAGATTTAAATCAGGAGGGAATGGAAAAAGAAAAATATTTGTAATGACAGCAGCAAAAAAACCCAAACAATAGGCCCTTACTATAGAATCCATCTACCCAGTACCTCCTATAGAACTCATCAACCTTATGCTTTTCTAAACAAAACTACCCACATCACACTGCGTCCCAGCTATCAAATATCTCCCTAAATGTATGCTCAGTCATTCAGACTGACTCTCATCTAAATTCCCTTTTCCTCTCCCTAGCTATGTATATAAATATTTTCTCAGCTACAAGGCTTCCTGTTGAGTGCTGCTCCTCCTTAGACATTCTTACTTTGAAAGATTGAATAGTTGCCCACATAGAGAAATCAGTCAACTTTATTATATGCTTCAGCTCAAGAAAGTGTACCCCCTCATACCTTGTAATAAGTCTCTTCAACCATAATGTTTGAACCCTTCAACTATAATTCGTATAAAGAAAATGGCAACATCGTCCCAGACTTAGTGGTTGTGATAAAATATTCCCTCTCCAAATTACCAGGAACCTCCTCTTAGATGTGAAAGAATGGATTTCTAAATCAGAAATCTTGATCCTTTAAGGTTTTTAAAATTAACTATTATAAGTTTTGACTGCAAAACACCTAGATTATGGAATATGAATCATTTGGCCACCTTCTTGGTAGTTATGTATAGCCTAGTTTTCTGATAATCCTAGATGAACATTCTGAGTTCCTATAACACATATAAGAAGATGTAAAGAGTTTTTAGTTAGCTCTCAGATGATCTGAAAATGGCAAGCCTTAATATTTATTTTGTTCCCTGAGTGGTGTGGCTCAGTCGATTTAGTACCGGCAGGCAAACCAAAGAGTTGCCGATTCCATTCCCAGTCTAGGTCACATGCCTGTGTTGTGGGCCAGGTCCTCAGTAGGGGATGTGTGAGAGGCAACCACACATTAATGTTTCCCTCCCTCTTTTTCTCCTTCCCTTCCCCTCTAAAAATAAATAAATAATATCTTTAAAAAATGTATTTTATCCTTGCCAAGGAGAAAGAAAGCACACACACACAAATACACAAGAGTACTTTCAGATGGTCCCATATAAAGATTCAGAATCAATTTATGCATGCAGCAAATATTTCTGAGAACTACAATAAAATACAAATTACAAAAATTAGAAAAATGAAACACTATCCTCTAGATATCATGATATATATAATGATATATATTAATGTTAATATATATCATGACATGTTATATATTAATATATAACAAATTATATTAATAATATAATGTATAATGATTAATATGATATATATATATCATGAGCTCTCAGTCTAGCAGGGAGCTAGAACTACAAACAGTTACAATAGACAGGTACAAGATCAGAGCTAGGAACATACTGTGACAAGCAGGGACAATAAGGAACATTGGAGCAAGGTAACTTTGAGGTGCTAGGGAAAAATTGTTTGTGGGAGGGGCATTTTTGGCATTGCATATTTTTCCTTCTGCCCACAGGAATGAGAGAACTTTATGCCTAAGCTTCTGTCCTTCTTTAGCCATTGGCAACTTTTTAAAGGAAGGAGCTGTTAATCTTATTAGTCAAACCCAGAATAATCACTGGAACTTGCTTTCTATTGGGGCAGTTACTGAGTTCTAAAAAGATATAAGGCCATGCCCCTACACTACTCTTCCATTTCCTTCCTTTCACTCCATGCTCCTATGAGGTAAGTGTGGGAACATAGCCACTCTCACATGACTACTCTGATGCTTTAGATTCCAGAAATGGAATAGGAAGCCCTTTTTACTCTAGACCTAAACTGTATGCTGCATCACAGCTCACCAAAATATGATGGACTATGGAACAATAGAGAGTACTTTCTCAACAATCAAAATAATCCTATTTCCCTATTTGGTTATAATTTCTTCTTCCTTCACTTTCTAGTAGGGGCTTCAAGAAGGAGGATGAGTGGGTATTTAGATTCAGGGACCAAAACCATTCAAAACTCTATTGTCAAAAACAGCTCATTCTAAATCTTAAAGATAAGTGAGAGGTAGGAGGTGGGGGGAAGTAACTGGAATAGGCAGCCTAAGGAGAACATTTGAGAACAGAGCAAACAGCATCAGCAAAACTGTGACGCAGTTGTAGCTTAGAGTGCATGCAGGAGAAAAGATGGGAAGTCTGCTTAGGCCTTGGTCCAGCTTGTGGAAAGCCTGGTTGTTATATTAATATATTTGGATTTTATTCTGCAGGACGTAGGAAGCAATGGAAGGAATTTAAGCCAAAGAATAACATAATAAGCTAGCCTTTTGGAAAGGTGTCTTTGACAGTAGTATGCATAATCAGCAGGAGAAAAATTATAGCAGCTAGGAGAAAATTATGATAATCTGGTAAAAGAGAATGATGATTTTATGGACTGAATGGTTGTGTCCTCTCAAAATCCATATACTGGATACCTAAAGTCCATAGTGATGATATTTGGATGTGGGACCTTTGGGTTGCAATTAAGTCATGAGGAGAAGGCCTTCAGGAATGAAATTAGTACCCCTATAAGAAGAGAAGAGAGAGGTGATCTCTCTCTTTCTCTGCTTCTGCTATATAGGGACACAGCAAGAAGATAACTGCCTGAAAGCCAGGAGGAAAGTTCTCATCAAGAAACAAATTAACCAGCACTTTGATCTTAGACTTCCTAGCCTACATAATTGTACAAAATAAAATTTCTGTTGTTTAAGCTACCTAGTCTATGGTATTTGTTATAGCAGCCCAAGCAGATGAAGACAAATGACAAGGGAGAAAAGAAAGAAACTATTTGAGTATCTAATGTGTGATCAGTACCACTGATCTAGGGACTTCATCCCCATTCCTCAAAATAACCATGTAAGAATAGTATTACTATCTTATTTTACCATAAAATAAGAGAGCCAGGATTAGAACCTGTGTCCACCTCATTTCGACCTTCTTTTCTTGTTACACTGAACTGTCTTTCATACAAAAGGAAATGAATATACTAACATAGGCAAAAGAGAAAAAGTAGGAGGTCAAAATAATGAAAAACTAGTTAGATGCAGTAAAGAAAGGGAGATGAAGGAGAAGCCTTCACAAATGATTTGTGATTCAAACAATAAAGTGTATGTAGGTTCTCATGGAAAAACTACTCAGGGTTATAGTTATTAAAGCAAAATGATATGGATGAAGCAAAAGGTGCATGGGGAGAAATCTCTGAGAAACCAGGCATGAGTTTTCAGGTGTTCTGAGTGGAGTTACACAGCCACACTTAATTGGCCAGCAATGATATGTGACAATATCAATAAAATCTGTGTAGTGTTGACAAGAGAAGCTCATTTCAGCCTTGGGCTTTGGGAGTTATTGGTTATTTTTTTTTATTAGGGGTCTTTAGTGTGTTGAATGCTGCCCCCTAAAACATTTTGTCCAAGTCCTAATCCTTAGTACTTGTGAATGTGACCTTATTTAGAAATAGAGTCTTTGCAGATATAATTAAGTTGAGCTTCCCAAGGTATCATGGATCATGGATAATATCATGGATTTGGGTTTAGGATAGGCCCCAAGTCCAAAGACTGGTGTTATTATAAAAAAAAAGGAGGTGACACTGAGACAAAGTGGGAAAGGCCACGTGGAGACAGAGATGGAGATTGGAGGCTGCCACACGCCAAGGAATGCCAGGAAGCATCAGAACCTGGAAGAGGTGAAGAGGAAGCATGGCCCTGCCAACACCTTAATTTCATATTTCTGGCCTCCAGATCTGTTAGAGAACCAATTTCTCTTGTTTGAAGCCACTCAGCTTGTGGTAGTTTTCTTCAACAGCTTCAGAAAATGCATATAGATTTTGGCACCACCAAGAAGTAGGGTGCTGCTGGAACAAATACCTAAGAATGTAAAGTGGCTTTTGAATACAATAATGGATACAGACTGTGAGATTTTTGAGGTGCATGATTTAAAAAGCTTACATTGCTTTAAAAGAAAGCTAATGGAAATATGTATATTAAAATTGATTTTGCTGAGAGCTCAGAAAGAAGTGAGAAACATAAAATTTTTATTATGTTAAAAGAAAACATGTGGTCATGAACATGTTGCTAGAAATATGAACATTGAAGGTGTTTCTGGTGAGATTTCAGGAAAAGTGGAACATGGTGTTAGAAACTGGAGGAAAGGTGATCCTCATTACAAAATGACACAAAATATACCTGGATTGTGTTCTGCTGTCCTGTAGAAAGCAGAACTGATAAACAATGAACTTGGGTATTTAAGCAAGTCCAAGCAAAGGGTTGAAGATGCAGCCTGAATGAATCCTCTTTGTTGCTTATACTAAAAATCAAAGGAAAAGATAAATTGAGCGAGAAACTGCTAAGAAAAAGGAATCAGCAAAACATGTTAAGGTGTGCTCTGGAGACAGGACCAAGGCTGTGGTAGAATACACTTCTGCTAGAGACTTCAAGCATGTCTCATGGTTCCAACCTATCAACCAAGCAGAAGCCACAAATAGGGATGGGGTTATTCAGGAAAGACCAATGGAGGAACTTCTAGTCTATTAGTGTGGATCCACTGATACCACATGAAAGAGCCACAGGTTTTTGAGAACACTCTATCACCAAAAAATTTCAGCCTCAAACAAATGGGACAGCAATGAGATGAAATGAAGAAAGGCTATCAGATTTCTGGAATTCTATGAGAGGAATGGGCTGATAACCCTCCTTGGCTACAACTATGCGATATCCTCCAAGAAAACAGAAGAAGGACTCAAAGGACAAGGCCACCATTGGGGGGGGGGTGCTTCATAGGCCCAGAGACCAAAGTTAACTCTTTCCTACACAAGCGTGTATAGCTTTCAGTTGGTGCTAGAATCTTAAAGAGACATATATGTAGGCTGATGTATTAGTTTCTATTGCTGTATTACAAATTATCACAAGTTTAGCAACTTAAACCATCACTCATTTATTAGCTTACAGCCCTGTAGAAGAAGTATCTGCACGGAAGGTAGCAATTGAGGTGTTGGCTAGATCCGTTATCATACCTGAGCCTCAGGGTTACTTTTCAAGTTCATTAGTGGCTGGCAGAATTTAGCTTCTTGCAGTCATAGGCTGGAAGTCCCTGTTTCTTTGATGGCTGTCAGCTGGGAGCCACTTTCAATTCATAGAAACAGTCTTAATTCTTTGTCCCTTTCATCTTCAAAACTGTTAACAGAGAATCACCCAGGCACTGCATATGTCTTAAGCTTCTAAAATCTCTTGCCAGGAAAGACAAAGGGCATTTAGGAGTCAAGGAGTATGATTCTTCTTGCCACACTAAAAGTTTCTGAATATCGGCAAACGGCTGCTCCTGAAAGGAACCAGCACTGCTGAGTGAAGAAGGTGTGTTTCTGGGAGATTCTGAGAGGAACAAGAAAACAGGAAGTAAAGTCAAACAGAGCAGCATGACTCAAACATCCAGAGGAATAAAGCCAAAAGAAGCAAGGCCCTTTCCCCTCCTCTAGCCTTCCAATCTCTGCTAGTAGTCCCTGTCAGCAAAGCCTACCATGGATCCCCTGGCAAAGCAGACATGTGGCTGGCAAAGCCCTAATCCCGGTAGGGTACAGTACAGGGATTTAAAGCTAAGAGGCAATAGGTGAATAGTTTAATAACTGTTTCAGGTGGTACTCCAAGGAACATCAGTGTTATTGGCCAGGTTGGAGAGGAGATGCAGGACAGGGAGGGTAAAATGTGCATGGGGCATCAACCTGGGTATGAAAGGAGAGCTTGATTCAGTGTCGAAGGAACATCCAGAGAGCTGGAACAAGAGCCAAGACGATTGGGGGAGGCACTGTTCCACAACATACTTAGGGAATTCTATTGATCTAGATGTGTTATTTTAACCATTTTTCAATTGCTATAATAATCTAAAGTAATCCTAATTATTGTATAAAAATGGAAATGATTTGGAATGCTCTCCTTCGATTTTTCTCACAACCTCCTCCCAGAAGGACAATGTGGTTGTTTATGTTTCTTGGTGAAAGACTCAGATGAGACGGATGTCCTCTGAATGATCTGTATGAAACTGAAGGGGAATATAAAAAGTTGTGACAAAGATTAAAGGCCACTTGAAACAGAAAGAAATATTCATTTCCAAATTCATTAGGAGGTTACGGAGCACACCTTTTTGGAAGATGACAAATTATCTTTAATTTTGTTATTTTTATGTAACAGTCTGAAGCAATATTTTTTTCAAGTTCAGACAAATTGTGATTTAAAAAGGTTAACGTGCTTCCATAAGAGCAATCAAAACTGACAGAGAAGAGGCAAAAAAGCATTTTTTGAGAGACATGAGATAAAATCTAAAGAAGACTACCATCTTTTAACATTTTTTGTTCAGTTTTTAAATTATATGCTTAAACAACCTATAACAAAAGTACACAATTAAGACAAAGCTTTCCAGAGCCTACTTGTAATTCTAAGAATTAAATGTTTAATGTGTATAGCATAATGGTGTCACATTTACCTGGATGATGAATTCCTTTTCTTAAGGACAATTGGACACATACAAGTAGAAACTCATACATTTATATCCACTTAATCCTCTTCTAAATTAAAAGAGAGATGATTTTTTTTAAAGTAGCAATGTGATCTGTGATTATTTAATCTGCTCTGCCAGGGGCAAGTACTATGGGGAGTAAGACTGACGATTAGCTGACTGATTGGAAAGAAAACTATTAGCAAAGTCAATATTGATCTCAGCAACACATTAATCAATAATCAAGTGCTTAACATTCTAGATTTCTAGTGTAGATTCCTAGATTAGGGCAACTCAGGTATGTGTCCTAACCAGGAGTCGAACCTGAAACCTTTTGATCTATGGCATGACACCCCAGTCTACTGAGCAACCCAGCCAGGGTTTTATCCCATTTTTTAATGTCTATTCTGCCTGATATAAGTATTGCTACTGCAGTTTTGCTTTTTGCATTTCCATGAAATATCTTTTTCCATCTATCACAGTATTCCATCTACTATAAATCTGTGTGTGTCTTTCAATCTGAAGTGGGTTTCTTATAGGCAGCTTGGGTGTAGGTCTTGTATTTTTATCCATTCAGCCACCTTATGTCTTTTGACTGGAACATTTAGTTCATTTACATTTAAAGTAATTATTGATGGGTATGTAGTTATTGGTATTTTATTGTTCTCTGGTTGTTTTTATAGTTCTTCTCTATTCCTTTTATATTCTCTTACTCCTTTCTTGTTCACTGATGACTTTCTAAGGTATTAAGGTTGGATTCCATTCTTTTTATTTCTTGAACATCTCTTACAGGTTTTTGGTTCGTGGTTACCATGTGTGGCATAAATACAAAGTTATATTTATAGCTTTATATAGCTTTACATTGATGGTTGCTTATGTTTAAACATTCTAAAATCACTACAATTTTTACTCACTCCTCTACATCTATGATTTTGTCATTATTATTAGTTTCTTATATGTATGTTTTTATGTATCCTCTAATCTGTTTTTATACTCATGATCTTCCTACTTTTGCCTTTTAAACTTTCTACTAGCTTTATTGTTTGGTTCACTGCTTCACTTATGTATTTGCCTTTGTCAGTGAAAATTATCTTCTTTGTGACATTTTCTAATTCATATCTTTACTTTTTTCTCTTTCTCAAAGAAGTCCCTTTAACGTTTCTTTAATACTAGTTTGGTGGTGATAAACTTCAGCTTTTTCTTGTCAAGGAATCTCTGCATCTCTCCTTCTGTTCTATATGATAGCCATGCTGGGTAGAGTTATCTTGGTTTTAAGTTTTTGGTTTTCATCGCTTTAAATATTTTGTGTCAATCTATTCTGATCTGCAAAGCTTCTTTTGAGAAATCAGCTAGCAATTTTATGGGAACTTCTTCGTGGGCAGCTAACTACTTTTCTCTTGCTACTTTTAAGAATCTTTGACTTTAATATTTGTCATTCTAACTCTTATGTTTCTTGGTGTGGGCCTCTTTGGGTTCACCTTGTTTGGGACTTTCTGTGTCTCTTGGACTTTTATGTCCATTTCCTTTGCAAGTTAGTGAATAGTCATTGTTTTTTCAAATAAGTTTTCAATCCCTTGTTCTCTCTGTTCTCATTCTGGTACCCCAGATGTACCAGATGCTGTAAATGTTGTTTGTTATGCTTGATATTGTCTCAGAGGTTCATCAAACTATTTTTATATTTTAATTCTCTTTTTTCCTTTTTGCTGTTCTTACTCAGTGTTATCCACTACCTTAACTTCCAAATCACTGACTCCATCTTCTGCTTTCTCTAATCTGATGTTGGTTCCTAATACATTTTTCATTTCAGCTATTATATTCCTCATTTTTCATTGGTTCTGATTTAGTAGTTTCTATCTCTTTTTGTAAGCTGTCATTAACTTCATTTATTCTAACTTCATTGAACATCCTTATAACAAGTGTTTTGAACTCTGTATCTGGTAGATAGCTTGTCACCATTTCATTTAGTTCATTTTCCTGGAGTTTTGTCTCATTCCTTCATTTGGGACATGCTTCTTTGTGTTCTCTTTTGGCTATCTCCCTGTGTCTGTTTCTGTGTATTAGACAGATCTGCTACAGTTCCCAGTCTTGGCAGAGTGGTCCTATGTAGTATGTATCCTGTGGGGCCCAGTGGTGCAATCGCCTTGGTCACCTGTGCTGGGTGCTCCAGGGGTCTTCCTTTTGTGGGTTGTACATGCCTTTTGGTTGTAGTTGAGCCTTGATTGCTGTTAGCAAGTTACATTTGGGATAAACCCTCAGGCCAAGTGGCTAAGATGGCTGTCCATGGCTATAGGAGACATGCTATTATTGGGGAACTGACCCCATGGAATGGCAGTTGCTTTAGCAGGGCTCTGGTGACAGCAAATTGTGCCCTTTGGGTATGCTGTTTGTGCAGCTGTTTGGGTGGTGTGTTGGTGTGGTCTCAACCTAACCACTGTGTATGTTGGTTCTGGATCCTCTTCAGATGGGCTCTGGTGCAGGCCAAGGTCAGCCACTGCCTGGATTGGAGTCACCTGGTTAAGAGCTACAAAGTGATCTGTAGTTGATTGCTCTCTGCTTATGCTAGGCTTGGAGTACTTGGGAGAGGTTATGCTGCAAACTTAGGCCAGATGCTACTAGCACTCAGCTTGGTACCTTTGGGTGAGCACCACAATGTGAGCTGAAGTACCTTTTGACTGCTTAGGTAAAGATATGTTTCAAGCCAAGACTGGCCACTGCTTATGCCAAGCTTGGAGACACCTGATGGGAGTTACAATGAAAGTTGAGACTGGTCACTGCTTATGCTAGGCTTGGTGTTAATTAGCAAGAGACACAGGGTACTCTGAGGCCAGACACTCCTTGCTTGAGATTTTTGGAACTTTTAGAGATTTTGGAAAGGTTTTCAGTGTGAGTCAAGGTAGGACACTCATGTGGAAAAGCTGCTGGAATAGATTCAGGACAGGTGTGTGGGCCAGTGGGGCAGTGTCTCAGGGAATCACCAGAGTGGGACAAAAGGTGTTAGCCAGGTTCAGGGAGTGCCTGCTTATATATGGCTTTCTGGGTGTGGGTAGGGCTTAACAAAAGAAGTGGTACCTGTCAAAACCTCCATCCCAGAAAAGAGTTGTTCCCATTCCTGTCCCTCCAGTCCTAGCCCCAAAGTTACTCAATTTAGTTTCTCCCTGTATGTCTCTGGCACTTTTCCAGCTGCTATCCCTGTGCTGGAGCTTCTAGCAAGTGCATTGGTGAGCAAGTGAACCCACATGTGGGCCCCTCAAAGGAGTGCCTCAGTCAGGCCTCTATCTCACTCAAATGTCATCCCCACTGGTCTTTACAGCCAGATGTTATGGAAACTCCTCTTCCTGGCACTGGTCCCAGGCTTGGGATCCTGACTTAGGGCAGGAACCCATCACTTCTCAAGGAGATTCTTCTGCAGCTGAGATAACCCTCCCAATTCTTAATCACCACCCTGTGGATGTGGGACCTGCCCTTTACACATTCCCTCCCTTCCTACCAGTATTGAAGTGGTTTTTCCTTTCTATCATAATTATAAGAATTCTGTTCAGCTGGTCTTCAAGTGGTTCTCATTTATAGGTGTTCTATAAGTTAGTTGTAATTTTGATGTGATTGTGGGGGAAGGTTAGCACACTGTTTTTCCTAATCCTATGTTGACCGGAAGTCCCTACCTTAGTGTGATTTGAAAGGAGCATGTTGTAGGTGGTGGGCCAATCAGAAAAGATGCCTCCACTGGGCAGCCCAGTCCTAGGAGCAGAAAATGCTTTTATCCAAAGAAATAGATACTCTTGTTCTCCTGGCTGATCCAGCCTCTCTCCAAGACACATGGCTTGGTAAATAAACATGGCCTAATTAGTGGCACATGGGGTGGATTTCAGCACCAACTTGCCTCTAGAACTGATGCCCATTTGCATGGCACAGATGTACAACTTCCCATCATCTTCTAACTTATCTCCTTGCTTAATCATCACACCTACATTTACCTTTTTGTTTTATCTTAAATGTTCCAAGCATGCTCCCACCTTAGGGTCTGCACATTTGCTGCTCCCTTTGCTCAAGAAATCTTTCCTGATGTACTCCCATAACTCATTTGGCATCTGTGTAAATGCTGCTTCTTCAAAAAGCTTCTAAAGTTTCTCTCCTTCTCTCTCCCTCCCTTCCCCTCTGTAAAAGTAAATAAATAAAATCTTTTTAAAATAAATGAATAAAATCAAATGTTGTCAGTGAGCTTATATTTTTATTTCTTAGTATTTACCCTAAAGCTATGAATTCTATAATTATCAACTAATCAATGCTAACATATTTAATCTAATGCTTCTAGGTTTTTCTAGAGAGAACACAAAAATAGGTCATTTGGAATCCCATAAAATATATGTTTTAATTTTTTATGTAATAATAGGAGCAATTAAAAATGTAGTTGGAAATCATTCAAATGAAAGCTAGAAAAATATCCGAAAAATAATTTGTTTCACAGCATATATTTGTATCCAGTGTACTTATAAATCCAATGTAGAATTTCTATCTACATTTTCACAATTTAATAGTTGTACCAAATGTGACAGAATCATCCCTCTCTCTATATATACATATTAGATATATATGTATAATATATATGTATAATATATGTATTACACATACATATATGTATTCTATATCTGTATGTATAATACATACATATATGTATTCCGTATCTGTATATATAATACATACATATATGTATTCCCTTTCTATGCTTTATAATTATGGGGAATATGCATAATGAAGAACATTTAGACAATTTCTAGAAATATAGCAAGTATCTTCAATAGCTCAACATGTTTTGCAGCTGATGATCAACATTAAATGATATTATTTCTCATATTTTCTGCAATCAAAATCTCTTTGATTAGATTATTCTGGAATAAATGCCAATTAGTCAATAATTTTTTATCTTTTAATTATTTAGAACTAAAATGAATTTATGACCCCTTATGTATCCAGTGCTGACTTTGTAGTATTCTGTAGTTTTTGCCTTATAAACAGGTAACTTGGGGAAAAGAGAGGAGAAAAGTGGAAAGAAGCATAGCTCACAGTAGAATATAATTAGCAAAGCTATATTTACTTCCTAAATTAAAATTTATTCTCCTACCTTCAGTTATTACAAATAATCTCCATGATAATTTTCTTCATACATAAAGTAGATTTCCATATTACCATGCACTTAATTATCATAAATAGTAAAGCCAAACATAGATTCCATCTTAGTAAACCAGAGTTGAAACCTATTATAGCAAATACAGTACAAGTGCTGAAATGGATAACTAGATAAGACAGAAGATCTTAGTCCCTGTAGTGCAGATATAAATCAAACCAGAAATTTTCTATCTCTTCCTTGGCAAAAATAATACAACACTTTTGTTAGGGGATAAAAAAAGTAAAAAGAAGCTGCATTACATTCTAGAAAACCAGTAAATACAGCTTTTTAGTGACTGAGAATTATATATGTATTATATTTAATACATATTAAATGTATATTATATATAAACTTCTAACATAAAACATCCCAAAACATAGTGGCTTAAATGTAACAGATATATATTTTTCTCTCACTTTATAGTCCAGAGGTGCACAGAGCTGGCTGGGTAGTTTCATTCCCAAGGTTATTCATGGACCCAGACCCCCTGTCTTGTAGCTTCACCATCACCACTGACTTTGATTTTACCTGCAGAGTGTAAGCTGACTGCCTTCTCATTCCCATTCTACCCCATAGGAAGAGAAAAGAGGAGGCCCAGGAGAAAAGCACAATCTTCTTTAAGGAGATTCGTTGGAAGTTGTAGATACTGCTTACAATGCACATACTAAATGTAGTCACAAGCCTCATCTAGCTGCGGAAATGTCTGCAGCTAAATTGCCTTGTGTCTGTTATAACTCCAAAGATTCTGTTACCAAAGTAAAGAGGAAATGGAGATTGCTGCTTTATCTAACATACAAAGTAAAAGTTATATACACACATATACTCCATACATGTATAATTCCATAGATATGTGTGTGTGCATATGTATTTTTAAATAGTATGCAAGAATTAGCAGTGAGATTAAATAAGGACTTTAGCTGATTAGAAAAACAAAACTGGTTTGGAATAAAAAAACATAAATTTTATACTGGATGTGGAAGTATAGATTTCATTTCAAAAGGCATATATTAAATTCTTAAATTGAGAGTAGGAAGAAAAAGTTTAAAAACTAGGATTTAAAATCCTGGGGGGGTCCAAATATGTTCTACACTTTTCCTTTGAGCTTCCTCTCATCGAGCAGCATGGCAAAGTGCAGGGAGCTTTGAGTTTCTTATCAGAAGCATACAGGGCAGAGCAAAACTAGGATGCAAAAAATAGGATGTCAGGATGCAAACCAGCTTATTCTGGTATTATTCTTTTGTTAATTATTATATTGTTTTCCATACAAACAACTGTAAATCTATTTTTGCCCCACCCTGTAAAATAGTGACCTTTGAGAGTTAGCTAGAACTCATTTATAAAAACATATGAATATATACCACATATGTATTTATAATATGTATTACATGTATTTATAATATATTATTATACATGATATAAAGTGACTAATAACATAATACATTATTATATAATAATTATAATATAATACATATGTATTATAATATATTATAAATATATATAATATGCATTTATCCAATATAATGCCTGGCACCTACTAGCTATCTTGTAAATGATACTTTCATTACTGTTAGTTTAAATAAACTTTTACTTATGAACTATATTACCAGCTATTGGTAGTTGGTAATGATGCACAGACAAAATAAACATCCCAGTACTCAGGGAGCACTCAAAGTCTATAGATAGTGCTAATCAGGAAAGTAAATAACTTTAATTATATGTCATAAAAATTGCAATAAATTTATGCTCATCAAAAACGAAAAAGGGCTCATGGACATGGACAACAGTGTGGTGATTGCGGGGGGGAGGTGGGTATAAGGGGACTAATTGGTAATGGAAAAAATACAATAAAGATTACATTAAAAAAATTAAGCTCATGATGCTATGTGGTCTCAGAAGAAAGTGAACCCCTCAGTGATATTGCATTTGTATGTGACTTCCGCCAGCTCTATCAGTCCCACACCTTTTAAAGACTTATTTGAATATCTTTATTTTTATATTTATAGTGAGAAAATAAAACTACTGATATTAGAGATAATAAAATTGAGTCAAAGTTTCAGATAATCAAGCATGTCAATTCACTAACTAACCTTTAACATCAACCAGCCACTTAGTGTGCTATAGTAGTTCACTCTGCACTAGCTAGAAAATAAAATAAAAACATTAGATCATATTTAAGTTGCTGGATAGACAGCATCATAAATAGTGGATAAAACAAGAGTTCTCATGGAGAAAGACAGATGTAATCAAGAAATTAAAGAATCACATGGAAAAATCATTTTTATGGAGATCAGCATTAAAACATTTCTATTACACAAAGTAAAGAGAAAGAAGTTCACAGGTTCACAGAAATATAACAGAAATATAGCATATCACTGATTCTCCATGTCAAGAAATAAAGGATTACATTCAATGTTCCCTGCCCATTTTTACACAGGAGTTAATAAACTACTCTTGAATCAGCATCAAATCACATTCTAAATTTCTTGCAAAAGCACCATTAGTAAATTTTTCTGCCCAAGAAACCCAAAAGAACTATACTACAAGGTAAAAAGTCACTTTTGACAAGTATTTTCATTGTTCATATTCAATATTTAGTTCAACTTACTGCATTAAAACAACATGCAAATCATACACTTAATACAGAACCAGACGTGATCACAGTAACTAGGCTTTTATCACACATTTTACCTACTGTGGGAAGCAGAAGTGTCTTTACCACTCAAATCTTCTGGATTTTACTGTCATATATACTTTTTACATTAACCAAGTTAATATTTTGCATGAATGTACCCAAGCACATCCATATTTTAAATAAATGATGACTGTGCTCTAAGTGGACCAGCACACACCCAAACATTACCCAGGCTTAGGTAAGGAGTCTAGATGAAGATCAATGAAAGTCCATCAATGTTTAAAAGAAAAGTGAAGATTTCTCTTTCACCAAATCAAATCCATCTCTTAGAAAGGGTCAAAAAAGTGAGAGTACATAGGCAAAGGATACTCCTAAATTCCCAGAGCCATCCTGCAGGCAACTCCTTATAAATCAGACATTACCATCCCTTGGCCAGAACATGGTCTAGAAGCACCTAAGACATTAGATAAGCAGGTCTATATGCAGGAAACCACCTAACCCTAACCTAGGCTGGCAGAATTATAAGGGTAAGGTGGGATATGTCTTGTACCTGGCTTGCCATTAAGCTGAGAGCCTGGCTTTCCTGAGTCAAATTCCCATCACTGTGCCTATGGAGTTTTGGGCTCAATTCCTCATCCCTGCAGTGTTTATGTAGGTGCTATGTTAAGTTCTCTGCCTTGTTTTCCCAATTACAGTTTCTTCTTCTATTTGCATAGAAGTCTTGCTGCAAAGGCCAGACAGCAGGGAAAAACTCTGGCCCCTGACCTTCCTCTTGGAGATTCTACAGATGAATATCCCCAGTTTTGTCAGAAGCCCTATTTCAAAAAACTACTGTAAAGGCACAATGCTATCCTTGATTGCATGCATCTCTATTTACTGTCTAGATACTCTGGTTACTTTACACTCTCCATCCCCAAATCAATCTCTTTGTACAGTCCTATATACCTGTATTCTCCACCATTCCTTTTTTCACTCTGAACTACCTGTGACCTACCTGTTAGCACCACCATTTTGAACAGCAATGCCAGCTTAGTTCATTTTATTAAGCTGATACCTTTGGGGGAAGAAGGTCAAATCCGATTTCCTTTAACCAGGAACAATTTCATTTCCTGGATATTTTGTGACTTTCCTATTACTGAATAGTTTGTTTACATGCTCTAAAATAATCAACATCTCTACCTAACCATAAGGGAAAAAAGCCAACAAATCCCAGTTGAGAGACATTTTTTAAGGTACTTGACCATTACTCCTCAAAACAGTAAGATCATCAAAAATGAGGAAACTCATTACCCGCTATGTTCATAGCAGCACTATTTACAATAGCCATGAATTGGAAATGGCCTAAGTGCCCATCAGTAGATGAGAAGATCAAAAAACTATGGTACCTTTACAAAATAGAATACTACGCAGCAGAAAGAAAGAAAGAGTTCCTATCTTTTGTAACAGTATAGGTAGAAGTGGAGACTATTATGCTAAGTGAAATAAGCCAGTCGGTGAAAGACAAATACCATATGATCTCACTTATAAGAGGAATCTAATGAACAAAATAAACTAATGAACAAAATAGAACCAGGCAGATAGAATCATGAAATAGACTGACAGCGGTAAGAGGGCAGGAGGGAGGGGAGGACTGTTTGAAAGAAGGTGAAGGGCCTAGTCAAAGACCATGTAAGAAGGACCCATGGACATGGACAACAGTACAGGGATTGACTGTGGAAGTGAGGTGCAGGCTGGGCAGAGGGGAGCAAAGGGGGAGAAATTGGGATAACTGTAGCAGCATAAACAATACAAAATGAAAAAAATTAGGAAAATCTCAGAAACTAGTCACAATCTTGGGGAGACTCAGGAAACATGACTAGATGTAATGTGATGTCCAGGATGGGATCCTGGAACAGAAAGGGGCATTAGGGAATAACTGAGGAAACACAAATAAAGGGTGGAGTTTAGTTACTAGTAATTATCAAAATTTATTCATTAATTATGATAAATGTACTGTACTAATATAAAATGTTAATAATGGAAAATGGTTGAGAAGTATATAGAAAATCTCTGAACTAGCTTGGCAATAATTCTGTTAATCTAAAATAGTTTTGAGATTAAAAGTTATTAAAATCAACAACATAATATGACAATTATATATACTTCAGTTTATCCCATAAATAATGCTCTTGCCACAATTTTTCCAAACCTCCTTTATTATTTTTATTTAATTGAATTCATTCATTTTCTTTAAAAAATGGATATAAAGATCTCTCTCTTTCCCTGAGCAGACAGATGAGGTTATCTAAGGTGAGGTTATCTATAAATATTAGGAAAGGTTTTGTTTAGAGTTGAAAGATGAAGCTTCATCTGGAGTTGAAAGGAGAACACTTAAAATAATTTTTGGTTAATTATTTATTCTTAAAGTTTCTGATTCTTCCTTTTGTATATTGATTTACATGAGCACAAGCAAACATCTTGCATGCTTTATAAAGTTTTCATTATGCTTCCTTTCTCTGTCTTCAAAATGCGTCTTCTCAGTTGGCCCATTGTCCATCATCTAAGAACTTGTAGGAAGATTATAATGTCCTCGCCATCAGCAGTGATGATAATGGAGCATATGGCAGACTTAGGACAAATAGAAGCTCCACCACTTAGTAGCTTTTTGACCTTGAACAAGCTCTGCAACTTAATTTCCTCCATCTCTAAAATAGATATAATTCTAGTAATGAACTCATATATATGATAAAGATTAAATGAAATGGTGAATTTAAAATGCTTAGCATAGGACCTACCACATAATGAATTATCAATAAAGGGTAGCTGTTGTTTTTAGAGCAGTGGTCTCCTTTGAATGCCTATGTGACAGAAGGCAGACACCTGTGGTGAAGTGGTGAAACATAAAACTTTGCCAAGGTCCAGGTCCTGCTAAGACTGGGAGTCAGAACAAAATAGGGAGCAGAGTAGGGGCTGTGCATTGACAAGGCAATGAGGGTGATGTGCAAAGCAAGGAAGCAGATGCAAGGGCAGAGCAGCGTGGCTTTATAAGATCTATGTAATACACAGTGACTACTGTCAGGTTATTACCTCTGCACGTGTGCAAAGACATCACCAAGGTTGTAGTTATGAATACAAGAACATATAATTATTGTTGACACCCACTCCAACCTCTGGGAAAAGCAAGAAGGCAGAAAGAAAATATCATGACTTACATTTGTTTCTGGACACCACACAAAAAGGTAAGTATTGCATAGTCTTATTCGGTAAATATTTGTTGAATAAATTTATCCTCAGGAAGTCTATTTTTAATTGAATATTGAATATGTGTCATGCATTCTACATATCTTACTTTGTTTACTGTTCACTAAAAATCAAAAAGATAAATTTGTTTTATCCTTATTTTAGAGAGAGAAAGTAAAGCAAGAGGTTCGATAGCACTCTCAAAGTCACTCAGCTAGGAAAAGTGACTGGGCTCCAGGCCTCTCTAACCTCAGATGAATATTGGAATACTCATTCCTTATGCAGGCACTGGAGGCACAGTGGCACAGATGGAAACCCTGCCCACAGTGAGCTGTTCATCCAGCAGGAACACAGATGGGGTAAGTGAAGTGCAGCTGCTATAGGATCACACAGGCAGAGGCTCTAACCCGGAGAAACATTCAGCATTCATGGCTCAGATCACCGAGCAAAGCACACTTTCCTCTTGGTTCAGACATGTGAGGTCCTTCACAGCAGACACTGAATCTTATCTTTGGGTTATGCTGCAGTATATAGGCAGAGGTTTAGCACACCTGCTTCAGCATGTGGAGCTCTATACCTAAGCAGTTACTTAATGCTAGGTGGTTTGGGGCATGCTCTGGCTTGATTTTCTCATCTGTAATATGAGGGATGATAACAACCATACTACCTCATAGGAAGGTATCTTTAGGAGACTGTTAGAATAGTGTCTGCCATATACACACCAAAAAAACATGTCTGGCTCCTTTCTCTCAGCAGTTGGCACTACGCCTGGCAACACTGAGCACTCAGTCTGTGTTTATAAGTCAATGTAGGTTGTAGAAAACTTGAATATATGTTTAACAGCCCAGTAAATAAACTCAGACCCAGTAGGGTAAAAAGGCAATTTGGCATAAAATAATTAAAAATAAGAAACCACTAAGTAAATAAATACTCTTTTCTATGAGGGTTAGTAGGTGGGTGTGAACATTTAGACAACTGCCAGAGGTATATACATGGCAGGGTTTTATCATGATGCTGTCTGACACCCTTCTTCTGATTTCTGTGTCTGTATATCTACCCTCCTGCTACCTCCATTACCACAATATTACGTTCTTCTCAGCTTCTGGCATTATGCAGGAATTCCCTGTCTGTTTGGTAGGAACAGCGTGGGTGGTAATTGTTGGTCTCCACTAAACCAGATCATTGCTTGGGATACAGGCAAAAAGTTCCAGACTGGCTAATTGTCTCTCAACTTCTCCATGGAATAGATCCTTTATCCAGAATCTCCTGTTATGTACTACAAGGAAGAGATTTTTCTTATGTTTAAGAAAAATAAAGCATAATATGGGAAATAACATTGCAATAAGATCCATCTCAGTTTTGTCCTTTCCATTGGGATAGCAAGTGACAAAAGACTCTTGGAAGTTACTTACATACAAGACAACTTGTAAATTATTTATAAGATTAATTATGAATTAATTAACTACAAATTACTTACAAGATTAATTCCCAAACCTTCTTATAGTAATGCCTTCCCTGTGACAGAACTAGAAAACATGTTAATATCATCATTATGATAATGATCCAAGTGAACCCAGAAGTGATAATGACAGCAAAAAGGAATAAGTAATATTTCTAAAGGGGAAAATGCTTCTCTTTCCTAGAATGACCCAAACTCCAATTTCATGCCTGAGGCTTATAAAACTAATAATAATGAATTCATTTAGCCTGATTATGGGGTACAGTATAGCTCTTCAGATAAAATTTTGTTCTATTGTAATTTGCTCCAGAGCACTGTATCATTAAAGTAGAATATTAATGATATTTTTATTACAATTGTCAAGAAACTTATGGACAGAATTCCAAAAATATGAATGCTTAGAATTGTTTTAGACCTACATTTTTTAAATGTACTATTCAAAGACATACTCAAGTTCTTAAAAATATATATTTTCATATATGTTATATATGTATAAACATATATAAAACAGCTCTTATTTATCATGGGTATTTATTATCCTAAAATTAAATAAATGTGTGACTAAACCAAAGAGCAACAGTAAAAGAATTTATATAAAACATTAATTAGAATAGAGTATTTCCCTTTAGAACAATTGTGAAGGAACTTAGTGTGTTGATGTGTAATTACAATTTTCATATGGACAAGTTTTGTTTATTTTGATATATTCATTTGCTATATTAACCATAGTTTCAGAATTTGCCTTTTAAACAACTTGGTTTCAGAATCTGTACAATGAACCAAGAATCTTGTATATCAATTCAGACATGTGAGAATAGTGTGTTCATAAAGCATGGATCTTGAAAAAAAATAATACTATTTTCACAACTCTGTCTGCTCTGAAAAGAAGATGGTTTCAAATCACAGTTCTTTGGGGGATATTAAAGTAGTGTTTTGGCTCCCAAAATGACCATGTATAACCCAAACCATGAAAATGTGTCTTGTTTTAATTCCCAGGGACAAAATTAGTATGAGTCCTGAACCACTGTTTCCTGTGGAAAATACTAGCCCACTACTGGGAATAAATTTTCCCCTAAAACTTGCTGGTATTGTAGAACAGTTTTGACAATAGCACTGCTAGTAGCAAAAAATTTGGGGGTTTTGTTTATTTTATTTTTGGTTGGGGGGCTTAAACAATGGAAATGTATTTTCTCACAGTTCTGGAGGTCAAAAGATCAAGGTGTCAGCAGGTTTAGTTTCTCCAGAGGCCTTTCTCGTTAGCTTAGAGATGGCCACCTTCTTGCTGTGTCCTCAGATGGCTTTTTCTTTTTGAGAGCATCACTGTGTTTCTTCTTTTTAATTTTTAAAATTTTTAAAAATTTTCTATTGAATATTATTTTATATTAGTTTCAGGTGTGCAGCACAGTGGTATGGCCATCATATACTTTACAAAGTTTTCTTTCTGATATTTCGAGTACCCACCAGACACCAAACACAGTTATTACAGTATTATTGACTCAGTACCCTATGCTGTACTTTACATCTCTGTGACTGTCTTGTAACTACCAATGTGTACTTCTCAATCCCATTACATCTTTCACTTAGTCCCCCAAGCCCCCACCCCTATTTGTTTATTATTATGTCCCACTATGAAGCTTAATGCATTCTTATTTTATATTTTGAATAAAATGTATTCAATAATATATTTCAATAATTATATTGAAAAGTTTTAGGTAAATTAATTAGTTTTATCTAAAGTTTTAATAAATTAAAAAGGTTTTGGGTAAATGTTTCTGTCTTTTATCTTTCTTTTGTCTTCCTTTAATTCTAATACTATAATTAACAGATCAATGAAGTTGGTGGATTTAGTTGGTACTTAATAATTGAAGAAGCTTCTCTTTGTAAAAGTTAATGTTGAACCTAGAAGAAAAACATATACAGGAGTCAAAGAACTTATATGTACAACACATGGACATGAACTAAATGGGAGAATGCTAGAGAACTGGGAGGTGCAGGGTGGAAGGGGGATAAAGAGGAAAAGATTAGGAAAATTTGTATACTGTAATAGCATAATCAATAAATGGTACTTAAAAAAAGAAAAACTTATACTCCAGATTTTAATATCAGCTGGGAGGTGCAGGGTGGAGTGGGGATAAAGGGGAAAAACTTAGGAAAAATTTTATATTGTAATAGCATAATCAATAAAATACACTTAAAAAAGAAAAACATATACTTCAGATTTTGTTAATTTAAATATCCTTGACTTAGCAAAATTCTTTTATCTGATAGTACAAAAGTCTACATATAGTTAGAATTACTAAGAGAGAAAATTAAAATTTTTGTTGTCATTGCCCTGGTCAGCTCTGTTCAGCCTTGTCCCATATACCAAAAGTTTGCAGGTTTGATCCCCAGTCAGAGTATATATGGTGTATGTGTGGGGGGTGTGGCTAATGGGGGACACTAATCAATGATTCTCTCTCACATTGATGTTTCTCTCTCTCTCTCTTTCTAAAAATCAGTAAACATATCTTTGGGTAAGGATTAAAAAGAAATTTTAGTTGTCACAAAATTTTTTAACTTAATTTTACATACTGTATTCAAAGGGGACTCTTTTAGAACTTTGATCATGCTTTTTTTCTTTTTTATTGAATTTATTGGGATAACACTGGTTAATAAAACTATATGGGTTTCACACGTACAGTTCTATAACACATCATCCATGTACTGTACTGTGTGTTCACCACCCTAAGTCAAGTCTCCTTCTATCACCTTTTATCCCCACCTTACCCTCTTCTACCTCTCCCACCTCTTCTTCCCTCTGGTAATCACCATACTGTTGTCATGTCTATGAGGCTTTTTCTCTTAATCTTTTCATCTTTTTCATCCAGGCCTGCAACCCTTCTCCCCTCTGACAGCTGTCAGTCTGTCCTCTACCTATGAGTCTGTCTTTATTTTGCTTGTTAGTTTGATTTTTTCTTTACATTCCACATATGAGTGAAATCATATGGTACTTGTCTTTCTCTGACTAGCTTATTTCACTTAGCATAATATTCTCTAGGTCCATTCATGCTGTCACAAAGCGTAAGTCTTCCTTTATGTTTTTTTAACAGTTGAGTAGTATTCCACCATGTAAATGTACCACTGATTATGATGTTCTTGACTCTATTTTCAAACACCGGCCAAATCATCTCAGCCATGTCTAGGTTATGGAGAATCCAGTGGGTGACAGGATTGTTGACAGTTTTCCTGCAGTACAGGGTAGTAGAAAGGAGAAAAATTAATTTTTTTAAAATGTCAAACTAAAAAAAATAAAATGGATGACCTCCAGTTATTGTAAACCTTCTCGTCTCAATCTTCCCCAGTATCTCAGTTGAAGATTACATGAAGTGATATCCTGAGATGCCTAAATAAGCTCCTATATTACTTAATCACATGGAAGGTAACTCTTCAAGTACTAGACAAAATAATTTTTTAAATATTACCTAAAAGCAGTGAAGAAGATTACAAAACAGGCAAATTTGTGATGGGAAATCAAAATTTTGTGTGTGCGTGTTTATAAGTTATATATGACAACTGTAACATAAACAAGCATGTAAGAAAAAGGACCTTTAAAACTATAATATTTTTACATTTCTTCCTGAAGTATTACAATATTAACTCTAAGATTATAAAAACAAAATAATGAGAAAGTAAATGTGTTGTTTTAAGTTGCTAAAAAATTAAATGAACACACAAATAATTCATTGCTCAAGAAGAAACCAAAAATTACAAAATATTTTGAACTTAAGGATAATAACAATAATACAATTTATCAAAAATGAAAGGATGCAGCTAAGCAATTAGAGGACATTTTAACTGTAAATGCTTTTATTATTTAAAAAGATAAGTCTAAAATAAATAATCTAAAATTTCACATTCAAAAGCTAAATAAAAGACTGAAGGAAACCAAACTAAGTAAAAGGAAAGAAATAATAATGATAAAAAAAAATCAGGGAACAATAGAAAAAATAACAAACCTAAAATCTGATTATTTGAAAAGATCAACAAAACATGAAACAGACAATCTGAATAGCCCTATATCTATTAAGAATATTGACTTTTTATAAAACAATTCTCCTACAAAGAGAATCCCAGACTTAGGTGCTTTCAATTTTAAATTCTATCAAACATTTAAGAAAGAAATTTTGCCAATTTTATGCTATGAGAAAATAGAAAAGGTTATACTTCTCAAATAATACATTATTGAAAAGAAAGTTCTGAACCAATATTCCTCATGAATAGCTGCAAAATTGCTTGGTAAAATAGTAGCAAGTTGAATCTAGCAACATGTATAATATAATAATACCAAGGAGAGTTTATTACAGGAATACAAGATTAGTTTCAACATTTGCCAATTCAGTTTAACATGTTACTGGACTAAAACATGATTATTTTAATATTGCAAAAAAGTTTTGTCAAAATTATATATATATTTAGTATATATTCATTATTTCAAAAAAGTCTTAGCAAGCAAGGCATGGAAAGGGTTTTCCTCAAACTGACTAAAATGTGATTTATTATTTAAAAATTAACTAAATTATAAAAACCAATACTTTCTCTCTAAGTTTGGTAGTGATACAAAAATGTCTGCCCTCATTACTGATACTCAGCATTGTACTGAAAGTTATAAAAATCACAGTAGGGCAATAAAGTTAAAAGTCATAAAGATTAGAAAAATTTGTAGTGACCCCATGTAATTTTTTCCCATAAAGAGAGAACCATACAGTATGTGTGCTTTCACGTAAGACTTCTTTCATTCAGCACAATATTTTGAGATTGATTCATGTTAAGTAAGTTATCTATTGGTAACATTTGTTCCTTTTTATTGTTCAGGAGTAAACCTACAACTTGCCTATATATTGTCCTATTAATGGACACATCAGCTATTCTAAAATTTTTGGGTATCATGAATAATGTTGATGCAAATATTGTTGGACACATTTTTATAAATATATATATATATATATTCATTTCATATCTTTTGTAAGTAGACTTGCTGGGTCATATGTTAAATGTGTGTTTAGTTTTATATGAAGTCCTTTTTCCCAAAATGTGTTGTGCCATTCTATAGCAAAATGTGGGAGATTTCTATCTGCTCCAAAATCTCACCTACCTTGGGAGTTGTCTGTGCCTACTCTTCTTTTCTTTTTAAGGCTTGCTTGGGTTTTAAGGTTAGCTGGGTTGCAATTTTACTAATGTTTTAAAAGAACCAAACATTAGCTCTTTTGTACTTGCTAATACATACTTGCTTTAAATTTCTCTTTATTATTTTATTCTGTCTTTTTGCAGGGTGGGCAGTTATTTTTGAAAGAGTGATAGTTAATAGTTGGCAATAAATTAGAGCAATTAGAAAGCTCCTACAATCTATCATTTGTGCAATTTTCAGTATGTGGGTTTTACTGTAATATAATTGGCTACTTAAAAATACATGACAACATTTCAAGGTAATTACTAACAGATAGAAATATTATGTACATATGTATACACACACATTTGGGGAGTTAACTAGGGTTAGATGAGGTCGTGAGGGTGTGGAGGTAAGGCTCTGGTCTGATGAACTGGGTCCCTTGTAGAAGAGACTTTGTGTGCTCATACATATTCTAGCCTTTAGGGAAAAGAATGTAAAAACACTTAAAACATTAATTAACCAGGTCATATGGGAAGGATTATAAATTTAGGTTCATGTTTCACTCCAAATACTAAAATTAATTCCAAATGTATTAAGAGTTAGAAAAACCTGGAAAAAATATGTTTTTGAAGAAAAAGATGAGCAACTCTTTCTATAACTTGAGCTTGAAGAAAATCTTTCTAAATATATTTCAAACCAAGAAACAAAAATAAAGATTAATTTAAAATCTACAGGTTATTTTTTATTCTTTTTAAAGAAAAAAATACAATGAACAAAGCAAAAACAAAATAATTAATTGAGGAAAAGGTATAATTTGTGCCAAAAACATAATGCTAATGACACACTTACAAAAAAACTCCCCAAAATGAAGAAAGAAATAAATAGCCTGATATAAATATGAAGACAGACATAAATGCAAAGTTCAAAGAAGAAAAATGAAGATAATTCTTAAACATCTGGAAAGATGGTCATCTCATCACAGGAAAATACAAATTAAACAGGATCTAAGTTCCCATTTGTCATTATAAAATGGGCAAAAATTCAAGCTTAACAACATTTGGGTTGGTTATGGGAAAATAGTCACTGTCATCTATTTCTGATAAAAATATAAAACAATAAAGCTCTCGTGGAAGAGAATTTGATAGTATATAACTTGCCATAGTTGGTAATATCTGATTGTGCACTTTCACCCAATAATCCTGAACAAAAAAGAAAATAAACGAATGAAAAGAAAGAATTTCTGTGGCACTAATTGTAATAGATTATTGAAAATAACCCAAATGTCTATCAAAAGAGAACTGACTGAATTTGAATAAACTATAATACACCCACACAATATTCTATGCCACTTTAAAAGATAATAAGGACATTCTTTAATCCATGAGAAGACATGATCTTCAGGGTATATTTTTAAGTGAAAAAAGCAAAAATCCAGATGCAGAACAGTATATATAGTATGCTACCTTTTTAAAAGAAAGCAAGGGAATACAGTTTTCTGTTTGCCTGTGTTTACATGTTTGTCTATATTTTCAAAGGGATTTCCTACTAGGATAACCCAAAATGAAAATTATTACCTGTAAGGCTTGGAGGAATAAAGGTGAGGAATCTAAATGGAAAAAAAAACCCTTCTCTTAATATATCTTGCTGTGTAATTTTATTTTTGAATTATAAAAATGTTGACATCTCTCAAAAATAATAAAAGGGAAAAAGACAAAAAGCAAACTCTGAAAACTGTACAGAAATGGTAGTAGATGAACTTAACAAGGTGTCCTAACCACAGTGAGAGAATTATTTCATATGACTTGGGAACACAGTATTTTGCCTGCATATCCTTGAGACATTTGTGATTAAACAAATGCTATGGACAAATAAACTGTAAAGAAATCTTAAATGTCACTAGTTTCAGTACAATTTTTTGTGCTAGTTTTGTTTGGATAAAGTTAATACATAATTATGCTAATATTAAGAATGTTGCTAAGAACAAGGATTTTCAGAATATTGGAAACAAATGTCCATCAGTAGAGAACAGGCTGAATAAACAAACAATGATATTTATTCATTATAAAAAATACAATTTATTTATAATTAGTTATAATTACATATAAAATATAGTTAATCTTAGAAACATAATATTGAATGAATAAAAGCTCATCTTAAAGATGTACACCATACATTATGGAATCACCTCAGAAAACTAAAAATGGAACTGCCTTTTGACCCAGCAATTCCACTGCTGGAAATATACCCTAAGAATCCTAAAACACCAATTCAAATGAACCTATGCACCCCAATGTTCATAGCAGCACAATTTACTATAGCCAAGTGCTAGAAAGGGCCTAAGTACCCATCAGTAAGTGAGTGGATCAAAAAACGGTGGTACATTTACACAACGGAATACCATGCAGCAAAAAGAAAGAAGGAGCTCCTACCCTTTGGGACAGCATGGATGGAACTGGAGAGCATTATGCTAACTGAAATAAGCCAGGTGGTGAGGGACACATACCATATGATCTCACCTATCACACAAAACAAACAACCTAATCAACAAAACAAACAAGTGAGCAAAATAGAACCAGATACGTGGAAATAAAGAACAAACTGATAGTGACCAGAGCGGAGGAAGGAGGTGGGTAACTGGAGAAAGAAGGGGAAGGGTCAAATCAGGGAACATGTATAAAGGACCCATGGACAAAGACAATGTGGGGAATTGAGAGTGGAAGGTGGGGGGTGGGTAGGGCAGGGGAGAGTAATGGAAGAAAAATGAGGACAACTGTAATACAACAACAATAAAAAATATATGCCATAAAATGCTATATTTTATAAAACTTGAAAACAACACCAAACAGTATGTGTGGGCAGGATGTGAAATGGCCTCGAGTGATCTCCTGGTATTCGTGCCCCTATCATCCCCTCCCCTGAGTGTGGGCTGAATTTACTGACCTGTGTCTAGTAAATAGAATGCAACTGAAGTAATAGGATTTCCATCCTGAGATGAGGTTACGTAAAAACTGTGGCTTCCATCTTAAATGCTCTCCTCTCACTTTCTCTCCTGCTTGTTGTTATGGGCTGAACTGTGTTCCCTGCACAGACTTGAAGTCCTAACCCTCAGCACTTCAGAATCTGACCTTCTTTGGAAATAGGATCAATGCAGGCATGTAATAGGTTAAGATGAGGTCATATTGGAGCAGGTTGACCCCTACTCCAGTGTGACTGGTTTTCTCATAAGGCAATGGTCATGTGCAGACGGAGGCATACAGGGAGAACAGCATGTGATGATGAAGGTAGAAAGTGGAGTTAATGCTGCTGCAAACCAAGGAACCCCAGAGATGGCCGGCAAACCACCAGAAGGTAGGATGAAGGAAGGAAGAATTCCTCCTTAGGTTGTAGAGGAAGCACAGCCCTGCTGACACCTTGATCTTGACCTCTATATCCAGAACTGTGAGAGAAGGAATTTCTGTTGCTTTAGGCTACCCAGTGTGTGGTATTTTGTTGTGGCAGCCCCAGGAAACAAATGCACTTGCTCTGATTCCTGACCCACAGATATGGAGATAATAAAAGGTTGCTATTTTAAGCTATTTAGTTATAGGGTAGTTTGTTATGCAGAAGATATAATTATTACATCTGTTGCTTTAGACTATGTAAATATGCAACAGTTCTAGAAAGATTAGATTTGGGAATGAGGAGAACCTGGGCAGGTCTGAGAGGCAAAGCAACAGCAAACACATAGAACATCACATATCAGAAGCAGTCTGGCCTGTACACTGCCTTGAGGTGTTTGTCAGATGCTTTTTGTCTTCCTGCATCACTTGTTCTTCATTCACAATCCTTAAAAAAACTTTCCCATTAGGCAAGGGTAAATCATACCCCTACCATTGTCTGTTGTAGGAAATTAGAGAAAAAAATCTTGGCCTTCAGATTTCTAAGGGGACTGAGTGGATTGTATCTGGATTTACCATTCTAACTGGGGGTGGATTGGTTAACCTAAACAAAATTGGGGCATATTTGGATAAGGCAAATATGTCAAGGACCCTCAATATAAATGTCCTCTAAAATAAGGTGTTTAAAGAAATAACAAAAATGGTTTGGTATCATTATAGATCAAGAAACCCCACACTGTCAAAATAAAACAAGAAAGTAGCTCTCCATGAACTAATGTTCTGTATGAGATGGGCCTGCTTTGAATTCTTTCTCAAATTCCTTTCACTGGACTTCTGGGTGTGGCAGTCAGAAATTCAAGTCTGAAAGAAGAGGAATGGCAAAGCAAAGCTGAACTCAAACCACCCTGTGCACTCTAAAAACACAGTTTTAAATTTTTAAATGTTCTAGTGTGGCTGCTGGAAAAGTTGCCTGAGCCCCACTTTCCATCTCACACACACACACACACACACACACATGCACGCGCGCACAGAGGCAGAATGATTGCACATACAGCCACAAGCAAAGTATCAAGCAGGCAGCTCCCCACTTCCATCTTAAACAGTGCATTCAAGCACATCATACACCGTGGGTTTACTCTGCTTTGCAGAAGGAAAATAGCACACATCAAGATTGTGCTCACCTTGTTACAGGAGCATGAATCTTTCCCTGTCTTTAATAATTACCACCTTAACATTTTTCCAATTTAATATATGTGTGTATGCCTATGTGCGCTTTTTATAAAAATTAAAGAGGTAGGCAATTAAGCAGCTAAATATATAATAGAGAGAAAACCAGGAAAGCATTGTAAAGCTGTTCTCATAAAACTTATTACTGGTTACTGTTAAATCATATTAATGCACCACAAGCCACAAGCTTATATCATCCTGATGCATCACAGAAAGTGGCATTCTAATAAAGCTTCACATACCCCACGTTGGTATATTCCAGAGGCAGCTGCTGATTGAAATTCCTTATCTGCCTGCTGTTAATATTCTGTCAGTCTTTAAGATGTCTTTGCTGGCCTGTCCGCTACCCACCTAGGAACCAGCAGTGTGCAGTACTCTGGGAGCACAGGCAGATCTGTCAGCTCCAGTGAGTACTGCAGCTCTGCATTCTCTGCCACAGTTAGTGCACGCACGTTGTTCTTTCTCCGTGCTTTGCTCTGAGTCTTCAATCCTTTGAAGGCTGCCATGGTTCCAATCATTACCAGACAAAGTACTCAGGGAATCAGCACAGCCTTCTGGAAGTGCAGATATCTAACAGAATTAATACACCCCAGAGAACAGCTGATTGAAGTGATGTCAGGCAAAATCTAAAGTCTGAGTATTTAGCTGTAAAGGGACTTAGAAGAAATTCCAAAACCTATGAAGCAATCCAAAGCAGAGAAATCATAGGGGACATATGTTCAAGGAACATACTTTAAGGGCAAAAATCTCACTTAAATCTTTCAAACTTTTAGAAATTGGATGCATTACACTCGACTTAGCAGAATGGAGAACCTATTGTTCAGTATATTTCAAGCAGAGTAATGGCTATTATCTATTTTCTCTTCTCAAATATAGCATCTCTTTAAAATCAAAATGCTCCAAAACAAAGTATTTCTTCCATGTTTCCCCAAACCCGCTGGTCCTATTCCTCCCAATCTCAGTCATGCAACCGCCATCCCTTCAGTCGTCCAAATTAGTAATCTCAAACCTAGAGTGTCTGCAGGAGAAAGTTACCCTCCACCTCCCTATCACAGTGATCATCAGGCTTCATCAATTCTAGCCCCTCAGGCTTCTTCCTTCTCCCTCTGTGAATAACTGGCAAGGCTTTAATTCAGGCTCTTCTCCAGCTTCCTGGCTTGTAGTAATACCCCCACCTGACAAAATGCATCACTTTGCCTTTGCCTCAGCCTCTGCTCTCCACAATAATTTATCCTCCACACACTGTTTTCAGTTTCTTTTTTGTTTAAAAGACAGAACCAAAGCTGTCACTCCGAGTTTGAAATTCTTAACACTCACACCTCTTCATTCCCCAGCTGCAGGCTACCTACCCTACAGCTGGTCCTGCTTTTCCACCCACCTGCCGCACTTCACCAGCACTGCTCTGTTCACTCTGTTCTGACTGTGCTTTTCCCTCATGTCAGGAAAGGTCCCATCAAGAAAAAGAATTTTGAACAGGGGAAGTTTAATATAAAGAATTATTACTATAACAGGGGATTTGAGTGACAAAAGATTGGCTCTAAAGAAGTAAATTAAATTCTGAAGAATATAGGATCAGCAGCTTTAAGGTGCAGTCACCTCTTCCAGGGGTGAGAGCATTTAAGACCCACCTGCCCCCAAGGCAGAGATCTAGACCTTATGGGAGGAACAAGGCCCTGGCTCACTGATGGCAAAAAAAGTCACAAGAGTGCCCTGTGCTGGAGGGATTTGCTGGAAATTCGCTCTTGGAAACTCACCGGGAAAGCTGTTCATAGGCAGCTGTCTCATCAGAGGCAGCATAAAATGACTCCAACTGGCCCTGGCTGGTGTAGTTCAGTGGAATGAGCACCAGTCTGCAAAATAAAGGGTTGCCAGTTTGATTCCCAGTCAGGGCACATGACTGGGTTGTGGTCCAGGTCCCCAGTAGGGGGAAGCACCAGAGGCAACCACACTTTAATGTTTCTCTCTTTCTCCTTCCCATTCCCTATTTTTTGTCTAAAAATAAATTTAAAAATATTTTAAAAATTTTAAATATCATCAGTCTTTAAAAAAATGACTCCAAGTATATGATTGCTGGGGGCAGCTGCAGACTGCTGAGGGCTGCTGGCTGCTGCACACGGTGGGAGCTGGGTGCTAGGGAAGCTGCAAGAACACCTGTTCAGAAGGCACCCTGGAACTAGGAAGCAGACTCTCTTCTTTTCGTGGTGTTTCTCCAGCAGCTGCTACTGACAAAGCTTAACAGCCTTTCAGCTGGCAAAGCAAAACTATTGAAGAGCCCATCTCCACTGTTGTAAGCAATGAAGGGCAAGCAGACAATGAGGGGTGAATTTGGACCCATGAAGCATAACTGGATAACTAGCATATGCTTGAGCTTTTGGCTCAGCACAGAAAGCCCCTCTCTTAGGGTCCAGTTAAATGTTGCCTCCTCTCCAAAGCTTTTCCCACCATCATCAAATCTTATGCCAAACAAAATGAACCAATTCTTTGGAATGTTGTCTATATTATTATAAATAGCATCTTTATGCATCACAATTTATTTCTATGACTCTCTTATACCATTTATTTCCTTCTGTGATATCTTCAAGGGCAGGAACCATGAATTAGGCTTGTTGGTGACACAGCCTCTAAACCAAGACCTGAAACCAGAGCAAGCACTCAATTTCAGAATAGAAAAGACAGTAGACAAACTAAAAATTGACAGAGAGTAAAAATGCTTTTGGTTGCTATCATTACTTCTGCTTAGTTAGCTGGACCCACAGAATGCACATACATTTGTCCTTTATTGGCTGAGGCCTGAAGGGATCAAGCGATTTATCAAGAATTACTAAACTAGTCAGCGGCAAAGGAAACACTGCAACCCAGCTGACTTCAGTTCCAGGGCTTTCTCCACCCTGTCACACTGCTTCCTGCTAGGAAACATAATGCATACATTATTTTGTATTTATATTTTTATTTTTCCATTTCTGGTAGCTTAAGTTACCAGATTTTTATCAATAACTTATTCTTGGTATTCAAAAATGTAATCATTTAAATAAGAAAACATGTGGCTGTGTCTTCACATACCCTATGCTCACTTCTACAGATTGGCTCATCATTTTTCCCTCCTTTCATGCCTCCCCCACCTTTTCATCTGTCTTTATTAAGACTCTTCATAGTCGGAGTAATACAAACACATTAACTGTAGCTTAATTAAAGGAGATAAAGTGGGGTCTCACAAGGCACTAGAAATTATGGAATCTGGAAAGTCATAAAGAATCAAAGCAGTCTCTCTCTCTCTCTCTATCTATCTATCTATCTATCTATCTATCTATCTCTTGCCCTCTCTCCCTTCTCTTTCCTCAATCTTTGCCTCTTGCCTGTTCTTCTTTACATCTACACCAGCCTTCCCTGCCTGTCTGTGAACATAAGAAAAGAATAATGTAGTCATCTTGAACTTTAGGTTAACATGTCCTAACAGGTTCCCACCTGCCCCTAACTGCAAGAAGTTTGAAGTCTCAACTACAGATCTCAGGAGGTGAGAAATTGATTGACCATCTTAGATCAAAATATCAATCCAGATTTAATCAACTGCAGTTGGTGGCCTATTTGGTTTGTTTTGTTTTCTCCTAAGAAGTGTCTGGCCTGGCAGAATAGAGAGAAAATCAGTTTAACAGAAGGAGGCAATGATGTAAGGCAGAAACTTCAATGTTTACTATATTCTACTACTGAAATCTTACGTAGCTTTCAGTCAGACACAGTTTAAATGCATGGGCACTGGCTGATCTCACCTGATTGATGAACCAAAATTAGTTACTCTTTCTGGATCTTGTGCCTTTATTATGCAGCTCACTTATTCTGCCAATTATACATTTTTGCTTCCATATCTCTCTTCCAACCATGTGATTCATCTTTGTGCCTTCATAGTACTTAGAACAATACCATTAGATAGTTGTGTGGCATAGGACAATACATATGATGCAATATAAGACTTAAGGAAAGACAGTTTTCTTCCTTTGTCTTAAGGTCTTGGGCCTCTGAACATCTATGATGCCCTCATTCATTACTTCATCAGTTATATTTGAGCACATTCCATGCTCCAGGTACTGTGAGAGACACCATATACATAGTGATAAACAAAACAGACTGCCATGAAGCTCTTAGCTCTACTGTAATAGTATTTAAGTAGTTAAGCAAGTAAATATAAAGCTATAAATTATAGTAGTGATAGGGAGAAAATATAGGGTGCCATGTCAGTATAATAAGAGAGCGTAATTATACTGGATGGTCAGAGGAGTCATCCCTGAGTAAGTGGTCTGTCATCTGTGAAGGAAGGAATGACCGGAAGCCTGCCTGGGGAACAGTGGTGGGGGAAGAGAGGGGAAAGAGGAGGAGGAAAACAGGGGGGAAAGAATTTGGTATGTCCCAAAGATGGCAAAAGATCAGTATGCCTACAAAGTAATCAGCAATCAGATGAAAGGAGCAAAGTTTAGCTGGAGAGGTATGCCAAAATCAGCTTACACAGGATACTGCTTGGTATTTGATGGGGAGGGAAGGAGGACTGCAACAGCAGTGCTTAGAAAGGGCAACATCATGATTCAAATTTGAATTCTTAAACATGCTCTCTAAATTCAGATTGGAAAATGGATTAGAAAGAGGAGCCTTGCAAAAACGGAAAGAAAATGTCAGATGTTCTGTAAGAGGGAAGGCACAAACATTTAGACTCTCTGAAGAGATCTTTCTGTACTAGTACTGCTAAATTTCTCCTTCTACCTTTCCCTTCAGGATGATTGCTCTCAATGACTTCCTTCCTATCATAACAATTTGGTTCTAAAAATTTTCTAACCCCTCCTAGATTTTCAGAGTCCACTTAAAAGGCATGTTGCAGACATGTGATTCAAAATCAACAGATTAGTCAAAGAACATGTATGAATGGCCCATGGACATGGACAGCATTGTGGAGGTTGACTGTGGGGGTTGTTTGGCAGAAAAAGGCAAAGGGGGAAAATTGGAACAGCTGTAATAGAATAAATAAGAATAAAATAATCACAACCCAATCATCTGCCAGTGATCCATGGCTGGCAACATCCTTTTCCACAGGGATGCTAACTCACCAGTAACACACCTGTCCTCAGTGAAAAAGAACTATCTTTTTGATGCAAAATTACATTCTGGATTTTTCTAGTTCCTGTAGCCACATTTTAGTAACAATTTTGTACCAGCTGCACATAATCCTAGTAGCAGCAGTAAGCATTTTGACATTGCATCATATTAGGAAATAAAATTGCCTGATTTCTCATTACTCACTCTCAGAGTTAAGATACTGGGTCATATGAGATAAATGAAGGCTATAAGCTTATGTGATCCACCTACGAGCAAAAAAAACAAGAGCAAATTAAAAAACTCTGAGCTCCCAAATTTCCAATCTTCTGTTTCTCACCCAGAGCCCTACTACCTCCCACACTGCACATGTTGTAAACTTTATGTGGCCCATCTGCTAAGGAGTTTGTTTTCCAAATCTGCAGGGGCGTGGCACTTCTGGACTGAGTACCAGAACTAAATGTGACACATATTTTTACCTTTTAAATAATTTTGAATTGTAAGAGCACTGGTGCTAGAAAAGGTTGGGAGAACAGAGGAAATACACCTTACATACAGAAGCTGAACAGCCGGGGGTTAAGCACCGTGCCCTGGGCAAATGTGTACTTAACGCCCATCATGATGATGGCAGCGGCAGTGCTAAGAGTATATTGAGTTTTCAGGTTCAGCTGTGGGCTGAATGTGGGCACAGCTTGGCATTTGGAATTAGGCAGAATCAGACCATGATGTTTTCTCACAGTTAATGCAGAGACCATAGATAATAATTATGTTGCTGAGCCTACAGAGAATCTTTACGACTGATCCTCTATTAAACTGGCAAAACAAGAGGATGATGTCTCCAGCACTAACAAGTTGGCAGCGAAGTAGCTGGCAACTCCTCCCACTAATGTTCCATCTGTGTGAGGCTTCAGTATGATCCAGGAGATTGTTTCCCCACACAGGTTGTGCTTGCAATATAATCAAGAGAGAGTGAGCCCGAGCAGAGATATCTTGATTGTTTCTGAAAGCCACTGCCAGTGGAGGGTGGGCAGAGCATGGGATTGAGCACTCACGTGGGTACGTCATTCCAAGAAGAATGTCCATGCAGTATTGTCGACAGGAAAATAAACAGGTCTAAGTGCCAGCTTGTTGTACAAGTGACATAAAAGTCACAAGCAAGAACAGTTTCTCAACAGGATTCATTTCAGAAAAGTCTTTTGTTTCTTATGGTGGAAGGTTGGGAAACTGCTTTTGTTTAAAAATATCCTTTCTGTGATTGCTAACACAGTCCATGGTGCTTTCCCAGCCTTGACTCTCCTCCAGCATCCTGGGTCGCTGGCTCAGAAGAAAGTCTTGTGAGTGCAAAAGGAGTGCATAAAGCTGCTGAGGCTAATCCAGACTCCGATCCTTGAGGTGATGTCTGTCACTGGACACTTCCAGTGCACCCAGGAAGTATTTCCTAGGTGTTCCAGGTAGAAGTAACATTTGCATCCTCTGAACTCCTAAATATTCATTTGACACTTAAAATGCACAGTCCTAATTTAGAATTATTGTACTACATGCCTTATTTTTTATAGGATCCACAGTGCCTAGACTAGGGCCTCCCTTAACACACTTCGTACCATGAATAGGGCCTCACCTCACTGTCAGTGGTGGACACTCTAGGGAATAACACGTAATAATAGGCAGTGCTTTGGTGCCTTTATGTAGCAGACTGATTCTAGCAGCTTACATGTTGAACATTTAATTCTCACAACCAAATGCAGTCCTATTGTTGTTATTTCCATGTTACAGATGAGAAGAAGAGGCCCAAAAGGGTTTCACTCTTCAGGATTTTGCATCTAGTAAGTGAGGGACACTGAGAGTGAACACGGGTGACATCTTTAAAGCCCAAGCACCACACATTACTACTTCCAATGGGGGTCCTAAATGCTTTTAGACCATGTGTGTGACAGGAAGCAGAGAGGGGACAAAGGTTTTAATTATCTTCCTTCTCATGTGTTCCTCATGGCACTCATGTTGATTACATATTAGAGGTTGGAGGCACCCAAGAAGTTACTTCCTTCTATCCTCTCTTCAGTAGTTCATATTGATACTCAGACTCTACATTTGTTCACTACCTTCCTCCTTCTTCAAATGGGGCAGAAACAAAGAAATATAAAGTAGTAATGCTACAATAGACATTAGCAAAGATCTATGTAATTCTTCCTTCTCTGGAAGGTTTTATCACTACCTCGCTTACCAAGCAACTCCTGTTCATACTAACATGGCCTCAGTGGTGTGTCCCTATCTGTAAGCAATTTGGGTGCCTCCTACAACCCTTTGTTTGTAACTACATGATAGTGGTTATCTTTCTAGAAGACTGCTACTTATTTGCACTTAGATCTCCCATTCAGGCTGTAAATTCCTTGAGAACAAAGACCAGGTCTTTTATATATTTGATATTCCAAGTTTTGTGCATTATAGTGGATGCTGAAAATGGTTGGTCTGAATGAGTTAATGAATCCAATACAAAGCCCTCTTTTTATAGAGAAGGAAACTGCAGTGGAGGTGAAAATGTGAAGTGACTGATCCTGACCACATAACGACTCAGTGGAAAAGCTGACCTCAAGCTGGCTGCACTTGCCGTTATGAATGCCAAGTTGCCCTCCGGAACCTGAATCAAACCTGACCTCCTTCAGAATTGAAAACAATAGTGCAGCACTGAAAGCTGTCCCCTTTGAACTCTGTAATAATCTATAACACTCATTTGGCCTTTGCCAGGGCATTACTGCCCTATATCCTAACGTAGGCATGTGTGTGTATATTTTACTTTCCTCTGCCTAAGCGATCATTATGTTAAAGTTAGTGCATTTTTGTTCCTTTTCCTTTCACAATGCTCTGATGGTTTGAGTGTCTGGGTTTGGGAAAATTAGGAAATGGTCAGTTTATCCACTTTTACCACTCCCACCACGATCATGGGGTCATCCTACTCAAAATGTGTTGACCTATATAGTTCCTCTCCCTTATACAGTCCTTAGTAGTAAGAGATTGGGTTTCAATTACAACTCTAAGTAACCTTAAGTAATTTTCTTTTTTTCTCCATCTTCTGATTCCTTATCTCATACCAGAGAAAGAGAGGGAGAGAGAGAGGGAGAGAGAGAGAGGGAGAGGGAAAGAAGTAATACCATCTACTTTTGGGAAGTGTTGTAAAGATAAATAAGGTAATTGCATAAATATTTACCAATAGTTTCTCTATTTGGCAAATACTCAATAAATGGTGGTTATTGGTCCCTTCCTCTAGGCTTCCATGAATGATGAGTCTCTTTTTTAATTAACGTATTTCTTTAGATGTGATAAACTTCAGTCCTGTTGGTCATGGAATCCATTTTTTATATCTCTATTCTGACATACTCTGTGTTGATTTAATAGTTTAACTCTTAGACGTTCTTGTTTTCTATAGCTCTGATTTCCCCAGGCCTCATCAACTTATTGTCCTCCCCCCCAAAAAAGTCACATTAATAATAATAATAATTTACAATTTCTAGTTCCTATCCCCACCCACTAATAGAAGATCTCCAGCTCACAAGAGAGTTCCCAAGATACAGAATATTTCAGCTGCAATAAAACTTTCCCCCTTTTCCCTGTATCCCCTTCCTGTTGCTCTTATTTCTTGGCTTGCTCTATCTCTGTCAACAATTGTCTCAGTCCCAGCTGGAAAACTGAGGAAGAGACTCCATCCTATCCTCCATTTCTCTCCTCCAAGTGAACTTGCACCAGCCCCTTTTCACCAACCGCATAGTTGACACCAGGTAGTTATTTATTGAACAGATAAATGAATAGATGTCTTTCCAAAGTACAAATCCAGTACTCTATAGTGCTTATAAATGGAAAGCTTCATAAAAGCAGCGTCAATATCCTGCTTATCTTTCTGCACCCTATAGGGCTCTGTATCTAGTAATTTGCACAGATGAGACATTCAAAAGAATTGAATACTTGATACTTTAAATTTTATAAGTATATTCATGTACATTACCGAAGGAAGCAATACTCTCAGCAAGACAATGCACAATGGAATCTGGAAATGGAAGAAGACAGAGGAGAATTTGGAAAGCCTTTAGGGAAAGGACTTTTCAATAAATTCTTTCACAACTTCACTAGGAAATTTTAAAACAAGGTCACTCAGGAAAAAGCAAATAATTGCTTTCCAAAGGAATTCCCATGGAGAAGGGAGATAATGGTGACTCCTTTCACGTTTTATCCACCTCAGCTTCAAACCCTCCATTGCTCCATTATTAGACATTGCAACAACAACAACAGCAAAACATAGCTCTTCTTTTTCTCAAAGAGAATAGGAAAAGCATTGATAAAAAGGTATGTGCCAGAGTCAAACTCAGATGACAAGGTACTCACTAGCTAAGTGCCTTGGGGAAGTTCATATACATTTTCAGAGCTCAAATGTCACATCTATCAAATGGGCTGATGACACCAGCTCTAGCTCCCAAACACCATTGTTCAAACACTAAAATATCTTGTTGAAGTACTTTTTAAAACATAAAATGAGACAGAAATGTGTTATATATTATATTGTTACTGCTGTTTTTATTATTATTTTATATCTTGGGACCCCTGGTTTAATTACAACGATACCTGAATATCAATAATCACCTGAATCTGCATCCCTGAGTGTGGCTTATCAATACAGCTACAAAGAATGCTCTAATATTTCCCAAATGAATATTCAGTTTGCAACATAATAAATTCATACAATGTCAGATAGAAGTTCAAAAGCACCTCAAGGTAATAAAGGTAACTAAAACTATTTTAATGAAGCAAGAAAAAGTATTTAAGAGAGATTGTTGGTATTGCCCAGAAAGAACTAAAATAGAAATGGAGATGAGTTGCATATGTAGGATACACGATATTCCAAATTACATTAAATAGAAAAAAATTCCAACCTTATAGTCCCTTGATTATCCTGAATAAAATAGCATGGCACTCTGATTTTATTATTAAAAAGACAACAAAACCTCAACCCTCCTGGACAAAGACTTAGTTCATCCACTTTCTTACATCTGCATTCTTTTAAAAAAAATTTCTATTGGTATTTCCTTTTATGTTCAGTGATTTCACAATTTCATGAATAGTTCAAAGTTTATTGTCCTCTATGTCTTGCTTTAAAAAGTTCTTCATGCTGTTTTATCTGTGTATCATTTTTCATTTTCTCTTATTAGGGGTCATTTTTAATTTCCACTGCTTTTGATCTTCTCTCCATCTCATTTGCATGAGTGTCCTGGTGTGTCTGCATTATGCTGATGTTTCCTCTGCTGTTTCCCCCTCCTCTTTCTTAATCCTACCCATCTGTCTTTCTTCTTATTATTATTATTGTTATTATTATTATAAAACACAAGTGGGTGGCCTTAAAATGTTGCAAGAACAATTTGCTACTAGGATACTGGAGGGGAAAAGAGCCACATCAAAGTTTACTCTAATGAGTACGTTTCTGTGAGTGTGTGGTGGGGGGCAGACGTCGACTCAAATCACTAGGTGGCACTATTCCAGATATAATTCTAGTCAGATGGCTGTGCCCCTCCCCCTTCTTCCTTAACGTTCATGTCCTATATATGGATTTTTATTCAAAAATTCATTTGATCCTCTGCAGCATCCACTTTTAAAATCTAGGACATTCACATCAGTTCTCAAAAATAACATAACTTAACACTTAAGGCTTTATGACTGCTAATTTGAGCATGAACTGGGGAGGAAATGGTTCAATTGATTTGCTTATCTTGCATAAAAATAATTTAAATAACTTTAAAGAACTTTATATGTAAATATGCTAATGCATAAAATTCTAAATACCAGTCCAAACACCCAGTTTGTGAAGCAGAATGTATTAATGAGCATTTCATACAAACATGTCTTTCAAGATTTCCAAATCTTGATTATTAGATAATTTGAATGTGCTGTATTCTAATGATTATGTTGTGAAAACCTACTATTTTTTGCTCACCCTGCCCTGTTGTCTTTTGTGAACCTGACCTTGCTCTACCATTTACTAGCTAAGAGACTTTGGACATATTATTAAATTTCACTGTCCTTTAGTTTTCCAAATCTGTAAGATGAGAATATTAATGGTACATATCACATGGAGTTATTCTAAAGTTTAAATGAGTTAATATCTGTAATACATTTAGAATGATATCTGACATATAGCAAGTTCTCACTGATACCTATTATTTGTTAAGATTTCTTAGACCACCTATTACTTTTAAGCATTTGATTGGAGGATGGAAATTAAAAGGAAATGTTCTGTAACTTATAAATAAAGATACAGACAAGTAATCAGAAATCACAATGCAGTATGGTAAGTGTGATGATTAAGGAAGAACACAGAACTTTATAGAATGAAATACAATCAACTGACTCAGTGTTTGGGCATAAGAAGGAGAAAGAGAAATCCGCCCAGGGAGTTACATCCCTATTGAAACACAGAGAGAAGGTTTAACAGAATGAATTGGAGGAGAGGTTGGGAAAAGTATTTCTGGAAAAGGAATGAGCATATGTTCTTCCTGCAGGTATGACTAAGAAAGTAACACTGGCTTTATTCAAGAAGTAGGCCAGTTTTTTCTAATGCTCACAGGTATTTGTGAATAACTCATTCTGATTCTCTATAAAACACAAGCAAAGGAGTCATTTCAAGGACCAAGAAAAAGCGATTAAAGCCTGGCCTACTGAAGTGTGACTGTGAAATAATGAAACAGACTTTTAAACAAAATGTGGCATGACTCTTTTCTCAGATAATGTGCTGGTCTCCTCCCTATAAAATGCTACTAAATTTGAATGAATTATATTTTCCACAAGTGGTGATGGGTTTATACTGACTCATCGATTATTCTCTCCTTTGGGCCAATTGTGTGAATTTGCAAATTAGCTTGATGTAGGATGGGAGAATGGCACAGTCTGGAACCAGTCACTAATTGAAGCCACTGAACACACCAAAAAAATAAAAGTCTGGATTAAGTTGATTAAGTTTTTCATTTTATTTATTTATTTAAACAATCAACTGACCTTAGGCTTTACTCACTGGAATGAGAGCACCGAGGGTGAAAGCTGGAAGGAATGAGTTCCCCATAACTTCTACTCCCATAAAGATGTAGTCGTGAGTTCCCAAACGGAGAAAATAAACTTCCTCTAGTATGCAAAACCTAAGCTGACCTCACTTGCCTTTTTTTAAAAGCCAGCGGCAGAAACGTGAAACAATGATTTTAACTATCCAGAAATGGAGCCAGAAACCCACCTACAAATCCCTGCAGAAAAAATATATTTCTGTAAAGCAGAGACTTGTGGACACTTTTTGTGATGAAATATGTAAGAGAAGCCTCATGGGTCTGTGTGTGGATGCAAAGTGATTAAACTGAGCACTTACTGTAATTGCTTTCTACTACTGAGTCAAGTAGTGATTTAAATGGCAACCAGGTGGTATGGGTGGCAAAAGGGTCAAGTATATTTCCAGCTCTGGGTATGTCCTTCCAGTCTTCTTCAACTTCTCTTTTTATGATCTCCCTAAAGTGCATCTCCCTTTTTATATTAAACTATCAGGCTTGAAGGTTCAGAATCTTTCTTTCTTTTTTCCTCCCCTCCCCTCCCCTCCCCTCCCCTCCTCTCCTCTCCTCTCCAGATCCAGATTTAGGAATTCAAGAGAATCAGGGATCCTAAGTAACTCCTCCCTGACCTACAGCAATGATGGGTCAGATAGAGCTATGAAGACTCTGAGAGCAAGGTCTCCCCAGCCCCTGCCTGCCAGCAGGTATGTGGTTCCCACAAAGGACTTCACACTTCCTCTTTCTCCTCCTGTTTGAATTATGTATGGAAAACCCTTTCACCTCCTCTGAGCAATTTGCCACCTGGTTTTTAGGAATTTCCTGGAATGAAAGTAGCTAGTGATACTACTTTTCTTTTCAATTTTAGATTTTCCCTGATACAATATCTCTACTTTGAGAAGAAACTTAATGACCATTATTCCCTTATGATTATGTCTCTTTTTTACTTCCAATTAGTTGCAATACCACATGTTTTTAGTATAATATCCTATAAAAATCACATAGCATTAAATATTCAACAACATTCTCCTCTAACACACTGATACACATTGCATTATTGCATTCCTTTTATCACCCTTGTCTTTTACCATTACTATTTAATTATACTCTTACCTTTACTATTTAAAATAAAACCGCCCAACTATTCCTGGTCTTCTTTCCACTTGGATTATGTGTGTCTCCTTTTCCTAAAGGGTTCCACTCAGCTAGGCTCTTAACTTCTTTTCTTTTACTCTATACCTGCTTTTATATTCCTTGCCCAACCCCCATTTTCCTACCTTCCTTGACTAACTGAGTAGTTTCATCAATGATCTCCCTCAATACCATCCCTTAGTATCTAATAACACTTAAGTATTTGTCTATCCCATTGCAGCTCCACACCAAACCCTTTGAAAAATTTATTCACTTTGCAGAAGAATCAAGGGAAACTCCAAACCATTAGAGTACATTAAAGGGAAAAATAAATAAATATATATTGAGTGAGGACACTATGATGTAATCAACAATTTCTAAAACATTAGATGTTAGAGTTAGGACATGGCAATTCAAAGATGAATGGCTAAGAATAATGTGTGTTTGCTGTGTGTGCATTATGCTGTACCTTAGATACTGAAGGCTAACTCCTCTGCACCTGATATGTTGGAGAAGTTTTTAAACAGTAGACAATTCACTATCCATAACTTACTCCTCTGCCTGGGAAAATCAAAGTTCATTCTCAAGCATTCTGCTGCCCTGCTAATTGTGCTTTCACTACAAAGGAGGCTTGAACTTAAATACGTGATCTTTTTGTCTCACTCTAGGTTTTCAGAAATGGCCTGTTTTGTGGTCATGGTTTTGACCTTGATCCCCTTTCTTCACACCATGTAAGAACATGAGGTTTTTAATATGACTCATTGAATAGCAAATGTAGTATCTCATCAGTGAACTACAATTTTTCCTAATTAGACCTAAACTCTGTAATATCAGGCTAAGCTAGGACAAAGACAGGGAAAATGACCACTAAATTGTCCTGGGCTCTGAAGGAAAGGTATCAATGCACTTATCGAGACACAATATACTTCTTTAGTACTTTCAATATTATCAAGTAAATTATAACACTTCCATTTTTATTTCAGATCCTGAGTGAACTGAGGTAAAAAGTGTCTTTAATCCCAAACCACCAGAGTCTCTTTCAAGTGGAAACATCAGAACAGGTATTATTCTTCATGGTCTCCACATTTCCTGGTAGAAAAGGGTACATAAGAACAATGACCAAGCATCAAATGCAGAGAGGGCTGTCAGGAAGTCAGCAAAATTTGAAAAAAGACCTAAACTGAACAGCTTTTCTGAGATTGAGTTTCAAGAGTCACTCCAGTCATCGTCCTCTTTGCCCAGCCTCCGTCTTGCCCTCTCAGTCAGCCTCAGGAATGCTAAAGCCTGACCAAGCAGTTTCAGTGAGAACTTGCTCAGCCCTTGCCTATGGGAAGAGAAGCAACTACTCTGGGCCCTCACCCTATGGCATTTGCCTGGCAGCAGAGTTTCCAAGAATAGCTATTTTCTGTGGTTTTCTCAATCCCCACTCCCTGGGGAAACCGGGAAGTATAAACTTTTTTGGTCCTAAGGTTGTTACAAGCATCAGCAAAATGTTTGCCTTGAGTTTTTGCCAGCATCTTATTTAGTCCAAATGAATTCCCAGATTTCAACTTACTCAAACCAAAATGCCTACCAGACAGATCAGTAACTTCCTATTCTGTAACTTTAATGGAAGCAGAAGTAATTAGAAGGAGGCTCAGTGACCTCCAGAAAGAATATTTTTTGAGCAGCAGGTAAGGAAAGTTAAACCTGAAAGCCAGTGCCTCGGTCTGGGAGTAAAGTTTTGTTTTGAGCCACAGTTGATGTTAATTGCTAGCTAAGGGAGCTCTTTCAACACACCTCTGACTAACTGAATGGAGAAAGTTAAGAAGGAAAACAGAGTATCTCTGAAAATTCATTTTTAATAGAAAATGAAAAGTAAGGCAGGGCACTAAGCAAAAAACTCACAGCTTCATTTAACCTCCAACACATAAATAAATGTTTTGAGGGGACTGCTTTTGCCACTCGAGTCAAGACTGGAATTACAAATAGAACACTTATGAATGTCTCCATAAACTTGGAGTGCAAATAAGTCATATATCTTCTGGTTCCTAATTAACCAACCTAAGCTTTCTCCTATAGTATTAGCAGGAAGCTCCCTTGAGAGCCAGCATAGCAGAGTGGGAAAGATTACAGACTCTGGGGCTAAATTGGTTCCGTATTCTTCTCACTTAACCATTTGCGTGATCTGGAGAAGCATAGAAAGATTAGGTAATTTTTCCAGGATTACACAATTACAGTCCCATTTCCTCACCAAGCAGTCAGAGCAAGGGATCCTATAGATTTACTTCTGCTCCCCCTGCTTTGCCACACAGTAGAGCTATAAACAAGTATCCATGTGAACTGGATGCATAGGTTATTGATAAGAAGTCCTATCAGTTTAATGAATAAAGTAAACTCCCACAGATCCAGCTCTGTAAATGGGCCACCAGTGGATATCCTGAGAGAATAACTCCCTTCCCTCCAAAGCTGCCCCTTGCATAGAAATGGTATATTAGCTTTCCAGGGCTGCTGTAAGAAATTACCATGAGCACAGTAGTTTATAACAGTGCATCCTTGTTCTCTCACACTTCTGGAGGCCAGAATTCTGAAATCAGATTCACTGGACTGAAATCAAGGTTTCTAAACCATGCTCCCTCCAGCAGCTCTAGAGGAAAATCCATTCCTTTCCATTTCCAACTTGTGGTGGCTGCCAGCATTTGGCTTGTGGTGGCTTCACTCCAATGTCTGCCTTTGTGGTCACATCACTTCCTCCTCTTCTGTATGTGTTCATCAAATCTCCCTCTGGCTCCCCCTCAGAAGAATACATGTGACGGCATATAGGGCCCACCTGGATGATTCGGAATAATCTCCCTATCTCAAGATCCTCTCCGAGCAGAGAAAGACACAAGATCTTTTTTTCTTTACTTTTTCAGTAATAAACTTATTTGCTTTTTCTATTAATTCTAGACACAATATTTCCCTCCCAAGAAAAATTTACATACCACTGCACTTCCATATTCAGAAAATGGGAAGGTTTTCCAATTCCTCAAAAATTAATAACCCATCTAAGGATAACCAAGGTGACTCTCCAGTTTTGGGTTTTTTTTGGTTTTGGTTTTGGTTTTTTGCATTAAAGCAAATTAAAAGCAACTTTGTCCATGTAATGCCACAACAAATAAATAAGTTCCTACCTGTGTTGTGAGGTAGTGTGCAAACCAGAGAGTGAACTGAGGAGACTGCTCTTCCTTTCCCTCTAGTATATTTTAAACAATTTTCTTCTTGCTCCTTATTACAATCTATAGAAGCTTAGTCCCATAGCTTCATGGTCAATATTCTCTTCTTGGCTTGTTGTAGAAGTGTATACTATTGTTGCATGTATAGTTGTTAAGGATATGGACTCAGGGCCACAGAGGCCAGGGCTCAAGACTCTGCTCAACATTTTCCTCGTTGTGTAGTCTTGGACAAGTTACTAAATCTCTGCTCTATACTTGTTTCTGATCTGAAGAGTAAAATCATTGTCTCACTGTCTGTAATGAAGGTTAAATAAGTTAATATAGTACTTAGAATAGTGTCTGACACATACTAAGAACACGGTAGATATTAGCTGTTATTTTCCTCTTTCCCTTCCTTATTCTTTCCATGTGGAGAACTCCCATTCATTCATTCCCCCACATTCACTGAAGGCTTTAGCATGTTGTACACAGGCTACCTTTCAACTTCAAGAACTGGAACCATGATAGATAATTTTGGCATCCTCAATGATGACTTATTTCCAAACTCTTAACCTACAGGTGTGAATTTACCCTGAAACCAGTAAAGCAGAATCTTTAGGGTCCCTGCTTACTTGCATATCCCTGTTCAAGGCCAATGACTTATTTTGTCATTTATAGTCATAATTTGTATTCTGTCTTTTAAAGAAGATTCTGCCTCAATGTTGTAAGCTTCAGGTCCCACGAGACTTGAATCGATCCCTGCTCCCATCTAGTGAGTTTCTTAACCAGTGATCACTATGGAAATTGGCAGCTGCTGAACCTGTCCTGGTATTAAAGCTGCCTTCTGTGAGCCAAACACACTAGTTTTTTGAGTTTTCTCTCTAGAGTTCCTTAAAAAAGTCAGGTTTATGATGCCATAATCATTTTGATTTCCATAAATTGTTAGTTAGCTTTTCATTAAAAAATTAAAGAAACTATGTAATCCACAGATAATTTAAAAATTCAATTATCATCATGCATGAGGTACCTTAAAATATTTTGATCATGGAAAAAGCCTTTATTTTTAACAAATTAAAAAACCCTGCATTGGAGTTACTGGTATAAACCACACAGTTCATTTTAGATTGCAGATCATCAACTTTCAATGTACCTGTTTACAGATCAGGACTTTCCTTACCATGGTGGTATTCAGTGGAGCTATATTCACAATGAGATGATGGGCAAAGTCCTCTCTAACCACAAACACATACCCAGTGCCACCTGTCACTAAGAACATTGCCTCAGAATATTGAAAATATTCTAAGGCAACCATCTATGTTCTTATCTTAGGCCCAAAACTAATATTTCAGTATACTAGAACTCAAAAACCTAAATGCAAGTGTTAATGAGGGAAAATTAGCATCAAAGATTTGCCTTGGTTTCTTTGATTGTTCTAGAATATTGTAATAAAGAAGAGGCAGTACATTGTTTATATGTCAGAATTCACACTGCTGGATTTTAATTTCTGACTTGCCAAGTGTGAGACCATAATGAAATTAACCAAACTTTTCTTGCTTCATTTTTCTCATTTGTAACCTAAGGATAGTACAGCATCAACATAATGGGAATGTTTTGAGAATTAAATGTTAAAATTATGTGGAATAATACCTGACTCATAGGAAACACTTTATAAACATTAGCTGCTTTTAATACCAAATGTCATCTTATAAAAAAGCAGACCATTTGTTGGACTAGAGAAGTATTTCTAGTCATATTAAAATTTGGTGTAAGTTTTTATTAGGATTGTATTTTTATCCAAGATTTTACCTTCAATGTAGGCTAGAATTTTCTCCAGAAATAGAAAATTATATAATTATGAAATCGATGTCCAAACTTTAGTAATAAAGCTGAAGGACTAGAATTTCTGATGAACTGTCTTTAAAATACATATTTACACATGGTATACAAGCCCAAAATATCAAAGACTAAAAGTACACCCAAAACTGTGTGTTGCTCCAAAAGTGTATTTTAGGAGAATATTCCCTGATCAAATGTTTATTGAAGATGGCACGATAATCATATTAAAATAAAAAGTATCAACAAAAATTTATATTCTGATGAGCTTACAATCTAGTAAGAGATAATACACCTGTATAACACTGTGAAAAGTGTAAGGATTGAATATATAGGGTTTTCGAGTATTTAAGTTTAAACTTTTTCTTAATTAGAAATAAGCCATTTTACCCATATTAAACAGTATGGACATACATTTTAGTGATTATTTTTATTTTAGACTCTTTGTTTACTAATGAATTCATCTTCCCACCAATGAATTCATCTTTCCACCATTGTTACCTGAGGCCACGCAAATGTGTTCTGTTCTAGTCCTTTGATGAAGTTTTAATGTCAAACATGTTAACATACTGGTTAATTTTCTCCTTTAAATAAATTGAATATAGAATGATTCAGTATCACTCAATTTAGGTACATAAACCCAGAGACCCCTTAAACAGGACAAAAATTAAGCCTGCTTGTCCTCCTTGCCAAATCAGTACCCAAGAGGAGGAGAATTTTGAGCAGAAGATTAGTGTAAATATATATCCAATATATAGCAAATTTTGCACCCAAGATAGGGCTTGCCTTTCAAGCAATCAAAGCAGTGTGCCTTGCATTTTGACACCAGAAGTTAAAAGTCAGAGAACTTCAGTTTGGCCTTTGAAGGCTGCTGGCCAATAAAAGCAGAAGTGTCTCATCTAAGCCATTCAACTCAGATGTATCAAGTGATTAGGGTTTTTCCCAACTTTCTCCCACTTATTCAGTGTGTGTGCAATGCCTATATGGCTGATGCATCAGTGAGTATGGCCAGGTTATGATGAAGCATAAGCAAAATCCCAACAATCCAATTGCTTGTGGTGAATTTAGCCTCACTTCAGAATCACAACATGTAGTATTGGTTAGTTCCACCTCCCAAGGGCAGAGAGCAGAGAACGAATGCTGGAGCTGGTGGTAGGGGTGTGGTGGAAGGAAATAACTTTCTTCCTTTTATATTTGAGGAGGGGTCTAGAAGAGAAATGTATGTGAAATGATTTATGCTTCTCTACCTTCTTAACTCTTCTCTGGAATGAATAGACTGCTTTGTCATACAGCTGCAGGAGGCTGACCCTCCACATTCCCACAGCCTCCTCAGTCTACTGCCTGAGCACCTTTGAAGCCAGGATTTAAAACCCTAAAAATAGAAGCAGAATTACTGGTTGCAGACTGCTGAAAAACGTTAAATGCTTCCTGGAAAGAGGTGGGGGAAGAAAGTACAATGGCATGAGAAGGGATTCATGGGGAAGGGGAATGTCAATTTTTAAAAGAAATAGTAAACTCCACTATAACACAGCAGTTCCATAAATCTGACTTTTTTTTCCTGACTGTCCAAGATCTTGTGGATTTTTAGTTAGATTTTATATCCAGTCAATTTGAGTCCTTATAAAACGTCCTATTTTCTTCCACCAATTTAAATTCATTCCTTCCTTATTATCTGCATCATTGCTAAGACTAAATTAAGATATCCATTTACTGATTTTGCTGGCTCATTTTTTGCCGGGGTTTTCTGGTTGACAGCTTCACCCTGTCTACATGTTTATGATTACCATAGATAACCCTGGAGACAGGGTCCAGCAAGGTGCCACCTACTGGCTAAAATAAGCAAGCTTTATGTACACTTTTATAAACCGAGGCCTTCTACATCAGCACAGAGTGAGTGGTAATAAATATATTTTAATAATAACATTTGATACTAGATTTGAAACTGAGACCCTTGTGGGTACCTGAGGTCTTGGGGCTGGTCACGAATATTTATTTTCACACTCCTGTCAGTTTCTATTAGAATAATAGCACCTCATCTTTATCGACTCAAATATGGCCACGTGATTTCTTTTGTCCAGTGGAAGGGTGTTATGAATGTCAGTTCCATGCAGAAGCTTTAAGAGACACTGCATATTACCACATGTTCCTTGCCTCTGCCTTGCCAAATGATAGTGTTCCAAAGGAAAGCCTGAATCACCAAGAAAGGATAACAGCAATGTGAGAACACAGACCACAGTCAGTGAGTAGAAATAAGCCTTTGTTTTAAGTGAGTGATATTTGAGAACCGTTTGTTACTGCAGCACAACCCAGCCTATTCCAACTTATATATACCATAACATGCTTCTGGGTTCATTAAGTTATTGAATATCATTGTTTTTCACTTTCAAATATCTTTTAAGGAGCCTCTTTTCATTGAATGTCTTCAAAGTAATTTTACATATCTTAAAAGCACTAGAGGAGAATGAAAGTTAAGTCTAAACCTAATGAAATCCTGGCAGAGTAAGAACAGAACTCAAAGCCGCAGCTGTCCTCTAGCTTCCACTGTATGAATATTTTTGTGGGAAAGATATTTTGCAGACAAAATTAAGTACATTCTTCGTACCAATTCTTCACTAATACAAGAGCAAATTTATTGCCCACCACAGGACAGAAAATACAGTTTATTATTAGTTTATCAACAGTAGCCTAGAGAATATTATTAAACTGAGATAAATAAACAAAAATGTTGTTTTAAAACAGAGAAGGTAAACACATAGAGATTTCTAGCTCCACCTTATTGAGACTGGACCACAATTAATTCAGCACTCCAAGACATTCTGATACAACATTTTACTAATATAGAACACTTTTCTCAAAATCCCAGAGGGATTACTTTTCTAATTATTTTCCTTTTCATGAATTGAAACTTTTTTAAAATCCTTTTGCTATTTTTCTCCTGCGTCTATTTTATTTTAAAATTTATCATATTGCAATTTTCTTCTCTAAGTTTTAGTAGAGTAAAATAATGTCATCTGTTCATTTGTCAGGTATGAATTAGAATTTGAGATTGTTATATGGAAAATATGTCTGTTTCTCCAGAAACAAAAGATTGATTTCAAAAGCCCCTTAGAATTTCATGGCTTAATTCCACAGCATTTAGACTTCACTCACTTTAGTGTTTAAGAATAACAACTCTTTACCTAATCAAGACCTCCCTAGCATAGGGCTGAAATGGTGAATATTACTTTCAGTATAGCAGAACTTTTTACCTGTTGCATAGGGTGGTGATTCTCTCAGAAATGCACAGAGAAAGGTAAAGACTGGAGATTCCTTAGTGATATAGACTAGAATCAGCTATTTTGTAGTAGTAAAAACAAAACTGAAGTCTGTCACTCTATGTCTCCTTCACATCAGTTTTCTACTCAAAACATTTTTATGATAATGGGACCTTCTCTGTGGATCTGAAGGCACCTAGCAGATCTTCCACTCCTTTTCTTTTTCATTCTTTCCAGATAATGTTGCTACAAAAAATATTCAACCTAAATTCTTGACATTTTAGAACTTCTTTCCACATTTTTAAAAAATTTAATGCATGTCTCCTATGTGATAGGCTATGCTAGCCTTCAAGAATATAATGGTGAGCAGAATCTATATATATTGGCCCTTTCCTGGGGGAACATGTATTGAGAAAGATAATCAAGTCACCAGCAATATAATATATGGTAATAGAGGATATTCCAGAATCACAAGAATGTGAAGCATAAGCACCTACTCTAGTCTGGGAATGAGAGCAGAGGGGGATACAAGAAGACTTCTGATCTATTACCACCATAAATTAAGTCAGCCATGCAAAAGCATGCAAGCATATCTCAGGGTTTAGAAGCTAGAAAAAGTACCTTTGAGCACAAGTTTCTGATCAGAATCTTTAGGAAACTAAGGTGGATATACACTATGGACAAATGGAAAGTTCTGTCATGTTTTGAGCACCACAGTTCTAATAGCATATGAAGCAGAGAACAGTGAAGAAGCAGGTGACCATTGTGTGAAAAAGAAAAGGGTTGAAAAGAATTGTGGAAGCAGGTGAGCTGGCACTAACTATTGTAACTGTAAACTGTAGCACTGCCAATGCAGAGTCCCTACGTGTATTGTCATTCAACTGCCACCATAAAGCTGTAAGGTAGGTAACATATTAACCCATCTTAAAGATGAGCAAAATGAGGTTTAGATAGGATAAGTAAGCAAGGTCTTTCTACCTTCCAGTCCTGAGCTCTGAACTACTCGGCTACTGAATTGTCCATTAGAATTTTCCATTACAATCACATTTAAAACATGTGGTTTTTTTAGATCACAATGTCCAGGCCCACCCCAGAGCAATAAAATCAAATTCTCTGGGGTGGGGCTCAGAGAATTTTATAGCTTTCCAGAGATACTCTAATGAAAAGCCAAAATTGAGAAAAATCGAGCCAAAATCTAGTGGCTCACTCTGCCGCTGAGCCACTAGACGACTTTGAAAAAATATATAATTTTTCCACTTAGATTCTTATAAATAAATCAAAGATCTAAGACTATATTATTTCTCAGGTCCCTTCCAAGCCAAACATTCTTAAGTTATATGACAAAAATTCTATTAAATGGATGTTTCCAAAAGATTTGAAAGTGAGTAAGGGAATTTATGACATAAGTAGGACATTAATTACATAGATCTCATCTTGTCAGTAGTTAGAATACTGATCTATACTTATGGATAATCAAAATCTGGCCTTTCAATATCATAAAAAGTCCACTATTGGAATCCAGTGAGAGAGTGAGCTAATTACTCCAGTGTTATGTGATAAATTAGAGAAAACAGGAAAAACTGAAAGTCAGTTCCAGTTAGTGATCTTAGATAATATACAAGCCATTGCAGTAAAAGTTATATAAAATTATGATGCTTATTATTTTTTAGAATTAGTATGTAACCTATGTGCTTTTTCTTCTCACAGGCTTCCTCTAACATCAACTTTCAGAGAGCTGTTAAATTGATCCAGCCATGAAACAAAGTTAGACGTTTAAAGAAAGAAATTGGGAGCCCTGGCTGGTGTAGCTCAGTGGATTGAGCGCGGGCTGCAAACCAAAGTGTCGCAGGTTTGATTCCCAGTCAGGATACATGCCTGGGTTGCAGGCCATGACCCCCAGCAACCGCACATTGATGTCTCTCTCTCTCTCTCCCTCTCTCTCTCCCCCGCCTTCCCTCTCTAAAAATAATTAAATAAAATCTTTAGAAAGAAAGAAAGAAAGAAAGAAAGAAAGAAAGAAAGAAAGAAAGAAAGGAAGAAAAAGAAAGAAAGAAATTGAAACTGAGGTCCAGTAATAAGAAAGGGTCTGCTAAGACTAATAGAACATTTTCCATGCTTAGTGGAGCAGTTCAAAAGACCAGAGAGTAGAAAAAGAGAGCAGATAAACTATAGATAAGTGAGATAGAAATCCAGAGGATTTATAATTTGAAAAATAATCAATCAAGGCCTCCCAGGGAACTGACTGAGCCCATAAGAAAGAGATAGGAAAAATAGGAATTCTGATTGTAAGAACTGAAGAAGGGATCAGACAAGCAGATGCAATAGCACTTAGGCAATTTTCATGTTTTCAAATCCACTGCAAGGTTGACAGCCATACGATGGGACCATGTTCAATTGCATAATGATGAGGCAGAACTGTTCATAAAAAGCTCAGGCTCCTTTACTTCCAATAAAACAATAATTGAGCTTTTAGTCATAATCAAATATGATCTCACAAGTTAAAAAAAAATAGCCACAACTATCCATTAGGCCTATTCACAGAAAACGGGTCTGAAGGCAACCTGGACTTTGGAATGCTTGAACCTTAGTCACAGGCATTAAATGTTAATTCACTAATAAACAGCATCTGGTGTTTTGAATGTTTCCTGTCAATGTTGCTTTCTCCACCAGGAATTACACAACAAAAAGAATTAAGGAATCAATCATGCTCCTCATCACTTCACCCCAAGGTTGTAAGCCATTATGCCCCTTGCTCCCTACATAACACTGCACATATACAAAATGGTGAGTCTGCCATACAGCTTCCACCACCTCACTTCACAGCTACTTTATAACTCGCCACCATGAAATTTGTCTACAGACATTTTTACCAACCACTCAGGATAACAAGCAAATAGAAGAGTCATGGGAAAGAACATATATGTCATTAAAGTAAAAAAGCAGAAAAGGGAAAAGAAAGAAGGAGGATAATAGAAACAAAGGGGAGAAGAAGGAGAAAGAATATAGAAAAGGGAGGCTGTGATATGGGGTGACGAGGTGCAAATTACCCTGAACTACATTCAGTAAGAATCTAGTTCAATTCAACAAATATTTGTTGACTACCATCAAACTGTCAGGCACCATTCAGACACCTATAGGTAACAATGTACAAGATCCAGTCCATTATTTAAGGAGCTCACTGCCCCTTGAGTAGACACACATATATGCATTTAAACATTAAACTGATAAACTATTTGTTGAGTAAATACTATACACCAAGCATCATCCTAGGGGCTTAGCATGCCAAAATTAATGTCATGTCAAGTACTAGCAATAAGAATAAAACACCATGAGGGCACAGAAAAGACAGTGAAGACTTCCATAACAAGGCCATAAAAGGTTTCCGAAAGCATTGCCATCAGAGCCTGGGGGGCAGTACTAGCTCTTATACTTACCAGCTTGTGACTTTGAACAAGTTTCAAATTACCATCACCCACTACAATACAGAGTGGGGCAAAAGTAGGTTCGCAGTTGTGAGTACAAGGAACAGAGTTTATTATTATATTATTATTTATTTATTATTGTATAATTTTTTCATACCAACAACAGTAACCCAACTTTTGCCCCATCCTGCATTGTTAGAAGACACACATTATTTTTATCCTGTGACAATTGTAATAATAGTGCCTGGGCATCCACATTCATAGATTAAAACCATTGAAAGGACAATTCTTTTACTCTACAAGGGTGACTCAATCAGATTTTCCAAATTGAAGACAGTCTGCAATTGAGGCAGTCTATGCTGGTCATCACATTTCTAGATAACCAGGACTGAGGACCAAAGGAATCTTAAAGGAAATACAATGCCTGCTCTCTGCCCATCAGCCCGAGTGACGGCAGGCCGGCCAAGGGGTATAATTACACTGGACACAGAAGCTTGCTGGGCACTCTCACAGTTTCCCACTCCCACACTCTTTATGGCTCATCGAAATGAGTAATTCAAAAATTTGTCATTTTATGCAGGCATAGAATGCTGAACCTGCTTAAATATCTAATCTAACTCCTGTCAACAAACAGTAAAACAAAGGAAAAAAGTTGAATGATATCACAAAGTTATACAGCTAGTTAAAAAGCATCTAACATAAACGGCTACCCAACCCAGTTAAGAAAATGATCAGGTTTTGGCAGGGGGTAAAAAATCGTTTTTGTGGGTCTGCCTATGCTTCTGTTTCAAGAAAAATGGTGGAGTGATAGTGGAGTCAGGAGGAGTAGGAGAGGGTTTTTGAGGAAAAAAATAGAAGATGATAGGAAAACTAACTAATCACACACACACACACACACACATACACACACACTTAGTTTTAAACATCAATAAGCCACCTGTTCTTGAATATTTTAAAGGAACTACTCAGTTCAAAAGAAATAACTCTCTTATGCATGTCTTTGAATTTAACCAAGAGCTTGCTTTTCTATTTTAACAGGACAGCAACCCAATTTTTTCTATATGCCTGACGTTACCAGTTCATAAATAAATAACTAATAAACAGCTGCAGACAAGTAAACCTCAAGAGGCTTACAAGGTACAGCTTGGATGTTTATGTTGATAAACCTAGTCTCAAATAGACCTGGCAATCTCAAGAGGAAATTGTCTGGAGCAATTCACATCTTCACCTATTGTTGCAGGCACCTCTCCACAAGTGTTTCACTAACCTTAACCACCACTTTATAATGCAAAATGGGATTTGGGTATATCAATCTATATTTGTTGCATGTTTAAAAAAATGGCTAAATATGTCAGAATGCTATATTTTATCTAGAAGAGTTCAGTCCACTTATAGCTTCTAATCAAACCAGCTCTTTAACAAAACTAATATTAGAAAAATTTTTATCACTACTCCTTCCCTCCTGTTTTGCTGCATATTGGTAACTCCTCATCTACAGATCCTAGCTTATTCTGTATGTGATGGCAGCAGGGAGAATCAATGGTAAATTGAGGAATCTCTAATTCCCATTGAGATTCAACATAAAGGTTGCAATAACTCATCCGTTGGTTGATATGGTTGTTCATTTCTTCCATCATATTTGAACTCACATTCAAATATGATTGTGTGGGGGGGGGGACTGTGAAGGTGAGGAGAAGAAAATAGACAGATGGTAATGATAGAACTTAGACATAGTATCTTGAAAGGTATGTCTCAACCACAGAAGTGACAAAACTTGGCCAGTTCTTACTCTTTTGTAAATGGGTTGACTGGACAGCAGAAACTTTAGTGACTTTCCTCACACAAAGTGGACAAAGGAACTCATAAGTTAATGCTTATTATCTCCCAGATTATACATCCCCCTTAATACCTAATGCGTTATCAATTTGCACTTAACCAGTTGCTTTAGGAATCTTCTTTTTTAAAATTATATTCTATTGGTTATGCTATTATAGTTGTTCCAATTCCCCCCGCCCTTGGTTTACTTTGGCAAATGTTTTATTATCCCAACTAGATATGTTTCTTCAAGTCATACTCTGTATCTGCTCTGTCTCTGATGCTCCTTCCGTGTTCCTTATCTCCATTGTGTCTCTGATTCCAACCCCCACCCCCATTTATGGCCAGAGCACCTAGGACCTGAGGAAACTGAATAAATATTCATGACTTGAACACAAGTTATACCATCTTTTCTGAAGCAGCTATGATAAGGCTAAACTTTTGAGACTACAATATGCTTCCTGTTCTTAGATTCACATTTTTTTACTTCATGCCTTACAGTCTCAGAGCTTTTATCCAAATCCTGCCTTCTCAACAAATAACTGTTCTGATTAATTCTATCTTTCCAAAACAGGCTATCAGAAAATTCTTCACTTTTCATCTGTAATAAAATTCTAAAAATAAATAAATAAACAAATTCTAAATGTCTCTTGCTTTTGACCTCAGCCTTACAAAATTTTTATCAAGGGTACAGTGAAGAAGCAGTGGGCTGACGGTGAGAAGCTGGCAGCTAAGTCTTGCTTCTGCCTGGTCTGGATGCTGTGGCTCTCTCAGTGTTGCCGTGTTTATGGCCTGATGGGTGAATTAGTAACTGGGTGAATGTGTCCCGGCTTAGAATTCTACTTGTGACAGATTACATAGTCTTTTGGAAACTTGATTCCCTCATTTGCATAACAGGAGTAGTATAAAGAAACAACACCATCATCTAAAAAAAACCCTGAACTCGCCATATTCATCACAGCATTACTCACACTAGTCAAGGTATGGAGACAACCTAAGTGTCCATCGACAGGCAGATGAGTAAATAAAATGTGATGTGTGTACACAATGGAATGTCATCCAGCCTTACAAAAGAAGGAAATCCTGCCACTGGCAACAACATGGGTAAACGTAGAAGTCATTATGCTAAGTGAAACACAGATGGAAAGACAACTACAATATAGTATCACTTATATGTAGAATCTGAAAAAAGTAAAGTCACACTCATAGGTGCAGAGGGTAGAAAAGTAGTTGTCAGGGACTGGGGATGAGGTAAATAGGAAAAAGTTAGTAAAACAATACAAGCTTTCAATTATAAGATGAATAAGATCTAAGGATTTAATGTGTAACTAGGTGATGATAGCTGATGACAATATATTTTATAAGAGAGTAGAACTTTAATGTTCTCACACAAAAAAGTGAATATAAGAGGTGATGGATGTGTTAAATAACTCAGTGGGGGGTTGTTTTTACAATGCATACATATACAAAGTCATCACATTGTACACTTTAAACATCTTACAATTTTATTTGTCAATTTACATCAACTTAAGAACCACATAGAAAAATTAAAGGAAATATCAGTTACCTTATCCTGTATTTAAAATGTAGAGTTGCAAAAATACAGATAATGATTTCAGTCATTACACTCTTTTTACACGGGAAGAAAACTGCAATTCACTGAAACTATGTACCTAGCCCAAGGTCTCGCGGTGAGGAAGCAGCAGAACTGATTGACAATCTCAGGTTTGTCTGCCTCCAGCATCCGTGCTCTGGCCCCTCTGCCACCCCACTTCTCTTTATCCTTCTAGTTCTGTATCTCTGTATGAATTCCAGTGACCAGTCTGCACTTGATTTACCTAAAGAATGCCTTAAATCTCATTAGCTTCCAACACTTTTCAAGTGCCTTTAAAGAAAGCATGCCATTCAGAAGAGGTAGGGGCTGTTTCCCATAATTAATAGACCAATGGAAGGGCTGTGTTATAGGGGATACAAATATCTCAATTTTTAAAAAATCACATTTCTTCTCAACGTTTATTCATGGTAAACACTTTGTGGTCCCTTACTGAGTGGCTTTTACAACTCTGCATAGAGTTACACACTGGGCTTCAATAAATGCAAACAAAGCCTTCCCTTTTCTCTCATCAATTTCACTGAAAGTTTAATTATTCTAATAGTCTGACATATCTGGATTTACAAGTAATCTCTTAAGAGTGCCCTGCATCCATTTTGCTGTTCCCTGAAGCTAACCATTTCTGTCTGCTAAAAGAGCACACAATTCAGCAGCTTTGTTTATTTTAGTGCTTATGCCAACCTGCAAATCAGAGGTTAGTGACAAGAGGGGAACTCAGACTGCAGGTTCCTCCATCTTTTCTGCCTGCAAACAACAACATGAGGCTGTAAAAACTGGTGGCATTTTCTACTTTTAGGAAAATGCCCTGTATGTCCCAGATATAATATTAAGCCAATTTCATAGTTGTTTTTCAGGCTCTTTTCACTGACTTTGCATGTGGTTTCCTTTTACCAAAAAAGGTTTCATAACAGAAGAAAAGTTATTCCACTTTTTAAAAGAGATGATCTCATGAAATCTATGACAAATTTTCACAGGGTTTTTTAAATTAAAATTTAGCTTAAATAACAGTATACAGATGATGTATCATAGAATTGTACACTTGAAACCTATAAAATCTTATTAAGCAGTGGCACCCCAACAAATTTAATTAAAAAATTAAAAAGTAAAATAAAAATTACAACACTATATTGTTGAAAGCTTATGACCAGTTATCAGGAAATGAACCTGAAGTGCAACCCCAGTTAACCAAAATAGACTGCTCCCTGCCAATGCCACCCCATCCCATCCATTGATCTGGTTCTAGCCCTCAGCACCTAGTCTCATTTTCCTTCCACACTCATGGTAGTGTCTTTAGATTACTCATGTTTTGAGTGATGATCCAAGGGCGTTATAAAACCAGAGTCATCCAAAAAAGTTCAAGCAGCATTAGACACCATAATTCCAATCACAAGAAAGCTCATTAATACATTTTAGAAAGCCTATTCAGTAACTAAGTTTCAAATAGAATATGGTCATGGAACTCATTCTTAAATGAGAAATCCAACTAAATAGAACAACCCAATTACCAAGAAGTCTGGTTAATCCTATGTTCCAGTGCATTTCATACTTGAATTCACAAGGTCAGGAATATCCTGCTGTCCCCAAAGTTAATTTTGGGTTGATTCATGTATAAACAGATATTACACAGAAACGAGGCCAAGTGTTCCTGCAAAAAGCCAGTGAACTTTTATGGTTGTTCCTCCCACTGGTGGGAGGCAGGAGGGGATGGAGGATAAAAAGGCAAAAAAACCTCTGAGGTCAAATGCCAATTTCTATTGAGGTTCAGTTCACATTGCTCCACTTATTCGACCTGACTTCGTCACAGCAGAGAGTGCAATGCCATGAGCCAGATGCGAACACCCTCTTTTGGAGCTGTCAGACATTTTTGGTAGTTCACCAGTCTGACCTTCAAAATCATGTTCATGACATTTATCTCAAACCTAAAAGTTCCATGCCACAGAATTGAAATTGTGTAAGCATAGAAATAGCAAGCTTTTACATCAAAGTGCAAATCTCTGTTTAATTAAAATAAAACATGCAAAAAGCAACTTTGTCCCACCACTTAAATTTTTAAATCCTAGGAGGGGTAAAAAACAGAAAATATTGCTTTGTTTTGCTTTGTTACTTCATGATATCAAATCATAACAACTGAAATTTAAAATTGAAGCTGGGGCACTAAGTATCTTTTTCTATATATAAATAACCTACCACATGAGTCAGGTTTCTCTCCTCTGTATGTTTTCTATTTATTTCATGTTCTTAAACACATCTGAAAAACTCAGTCATAAAAGTAAAGTATATGGTGGATTTTTTTGTAAATACCTCAAATGTTTTTACAGCCAAAGCTGCCGGCTGTCTTTCTTTGGTTAAACCATGAACTCTGAGTTACACTCTAAATAAGACAGACAGCTTTCTCTCTTTGATGGAGCCACCCTGGGCTATCAGGCTACACTTTGTAAAAGTAAGCAAAATAATACATTTGCAAAAAAAGAAAAAAGAGAGGCAAATCTACCTACACATCAAGTAATCAAGGCCAGCCCTCCTGCAGATTTCCCCAGCTATTTTGTCCTCCAGCTCTGATTGGTCCTTTTCTGACTCTGATTACACTTCCAAATAGGTCATCAACAAACATAAGCACTTTCTAACTTTCTAAACGGGCATACATGTCAATCTCCCTAAGCTGCTGGATTGTGAGGAAGAAATCTTCTCTTCTCTCCCTTTGTATTCTCCACAGTGCTCAGCCAGTAAATATTTAAGAAATACTTGCTGATTTAGTCTTTCTTCAAAACCACAAAGCTACACAGAAACATACAAGAAAATTGTCCTTCCAAGATAGAAGGGGGCTTCTTTGTTATACAAAGTAGATGATCCTTTTAAAAGTAGGTTCAGGGGGCTGAAAGAGAATCTGATGCACTTGGCCAGGCCCAGAAAAACTGTCCCAGTGCTCTGTGCAGTTGAAAACAATGAGGTCCATACTGACACTGGCACTTAACATAACACCTGCTGGCCCACCCTGCTAAGTGGGCCAGCAGTGTAAGGTAATTATCCAGGTGACTCATGGAAATAAGTCATTTTTAGCTGAAATATCTAAGCTGTTCAAGCTAAACTAGGTTGTTACCTGGGTCATTCAGGCAAAAGCAGGTTGTTTTGTTTAAATTTTCTCACAGGACAGGGAAGGGTGGAGGCCAGCTACACCAAAAGGTCAGCCAGAAGGTCTCCCCAGACTCTGGAATTGTTGCTAATAGCATGGCAAACAGGCTTCATGAGCTCTTGAGAAGGGAAAGAAACTAACATTTTCTTGATCTCATGTTCTACTGCACACAGTTTTAATTTGAAATCAGGAGCTTCTTATCTTAAGAAACTACCTTTTACTGTGTTGGTTCGTGGAAAGAGGAACACTGGATGGTAGAGACCCTGGCAGTTGAAACACTGAAAGGTGTTTCACAGACATCAGTTTATTTTAATGGTAGGTCCTGACACTACAACCACAGTAAAGTTCCTGGTCCTTGTAGGAATGACTTTTAAGATCTGTGTTGTTCATGTTGAATACAGTACTGTTTCCTGGCTATGGCATCTGATGCACATGAGTCCTTTATACACTCTAGCAAAGGGTTGACTGATGACTGCTATCAGGAGAGATGGGTGCTAGCACAGAGCTTCCCCAACTTGTGTCTGCTTGGGAGCTTTGTTGAAGACTCCTTCCTACTCTTTCCCACCAGGGCCAGAAACCATTCTGCTTTGTTGGCTCCCTACAGCAGCACTGCTTGAACTTGGGCCTCAATAAGATGTTCCAAGTTTTGTTTGCCTACTCTGCTTACTAGAATTCTAAACCACAGTCCTTGCCAAAGAGACTCTTGTAAGTCATTGTGTTGTTTTTTTCTTACCACAGCAAGCTCAGCTTCAGACAAAGGGGACAGAGTGACAAAATAACATAGAGTACAATGGGTAAGACGCCTTTGGAATAAGGTCACTCATGCAACCTCCAGGGACATTTCTTGGCCATATATTAGTTCACTGATAATCCATTTGATAGTAGTTCACAGTATATATACTCTCTGGAGTTAGGCCAGTTGTGCATAGAATTCTGGTTCTTCCGTTTATGAATGGAATGCCTTTAGAAAAGTTGTTTTAACCTTTCTAAGCCTCAGCTTTCGTATCTCCAATATTAATACAGCTCTACACAGTTGTTGGAAAGATTAAATCAAATAATGCCTGTAAAACACTTAGCATAAGGATGGTACAAATAAACTTTCTAAACTGGTAAGCTGTTTGATCACTATCATCATTTTCTTCATAGTGCTTTATTGCATGCAGCTTATTGCTCCTCAGGAGTGACATTTCTTCTCTGAGCCACCACAAAATGAACCAGATTAAGAGCTTTGCCCTCACTTTCTTTTGCAACCCAAATCGAGTTTTTCAGGATGAGATAGAAGAGAGGAAATTCTAGCTGGTGAACCTGAGAAGAAAGGAGAATTCTTGATGCCATTAGACATAATGGCTATACTTTTTAAAACAAGAGTGAGTCACGTGGTTATATCTAAAAATCATCAGTGTAGCCCTGGTGGTGTGGCTAAGTGGTTTGAGGGCCAGCCTGTGAACCAAAGGGCTGGTTTGATTCCCAGTCCAGATATATGCCTGGGTTGAAGGCCAGGTTCCCCAGTAGGGGGTGTGTGAGAGGTAACCACACATTGATGTTTCTCTCTATCTCCTTCTCCCTCCCCTCCTCTCTGTCTAAAAATAAATAATCTTTAAAAAAATCATTAATGCACCTAACATGCAAGAGAATATTTATAACAAAACTGTGCTAAAAAATTAGAACTTTGGGGTTACTACCAGCTGGGACAACAAATCTTGGAAAGCCTTTCTTAAATATTAGAGTTTGGACTGCTGGTGTTTAATCTAGCATGAAGTCCCTTTCTATGGGACCTCCTTATCTAATGATATTGAGTCCCCATCTGTATTAAACTGAACAAGTTTTTCAGGTAGCATTATCAGCCTGTGCAAATTTTGCTTCTCCTTTAGAACTGAAAAAAATCTATATCTATGTTTTTTCAGTTTTTTAAAATATATTCTAAATGTATTTTATTGATTATGCTATTACAGTTGTCTGATTTCCCCCCTTGACTCCCCTCCCCCCTGCACACCCTCTCCTACCCACATTCCCTCCCTTTAGTTCCTGTCCATGTGTCATAAGTTCTTCAGCTTCTACATTTCCCATACTATTCTTGCCCACCCCTTGTCTATTTTCTACCTACTATTTATGCTACTTATTCTCCATACCTTTTCCCCCTCTCTCCTTCTCCCACCTCCTTGTTGCTAACCCTCCATGTGATCTCCATTTCTGTGGTTCTGTTCATGTTCTAGTTGTTTGCTTAGTTTCTTTTGGTTTTGTTTTAGGCGTGGTTGTTAATAATTGAGTTTGCTGTCATTTTATTATACATGTTTTTTTTACCTTCTTTTTCTTAGATAAATCCCTTTAACATTTCATATAATAAGGGCTTGGTGATGATGAACTCCTTTAACTTGACCTTATCTGAGAAGCACTTGATCTGCCCTTCCATTCTAAATGAAAGCTTTGCTGGATAGAGCAATCTTGGATGTAGGTCCTTGTCTTTCATAACTTGGAATACTTCTTTCCAGCTCCTTCTTGCCTGTAAGGTCTCTTTTGAGAAATCAGCTGACAGTCTGATGGGAACTCCTTTGTAGGTAACTGCCTCCTTTTCTCTTTCTGATTCTAGGATTCTCTGATTAATTTTTAATCTTGAGTAATATAATTATGATGTTCCTTGGCCTGTTCCTCCTTGGGTCCAACTTCTTTGGAACTCTGAGCTTCCTGGACTTCCTGGAAGTCTATTTCCATTGCCAGATTGGGGAAGTTCTCCTTTATTATTTATTCAAATAACTTTTCCACTTGTTGCCCTTCCTCTTCTCCTTCTGGTACCCCTATAATTCAGATGTTGGAACATTTAAAGATATCCTGGAGGTTCCTAAGCTTCTCCTCATTTTTTTTGAATTCCTGTTTCTTCATTCTGTCCTGATAGGATGTTTCTTTCTTGCTTCTGGTCCACATCATTGATATGAGTCCCAGTTTCCTTCCCATCACTATTGGTTCTCTATACATTTTCCTTTATTTCCCTTAGTGTAGCCTTCATTTTTTCATCTAATTTGTGACCAAATTCAACCAATTCCATGAGCATCCTGATTACCAGTGTCAGATAGGTTGGCTATCTCTTCATCACTTAGTTGTATTTTTTCTGGAGCTTTGAATTGTTCTTTTGTTTGGGCCATATTTTTTGTCTTGACATGCCTGTTTTGTAGTGAGGGGCAGAGCCTTAGGTGTTCACCAGGGCAGGGCACCCCATTTCTGGGTTATGATGCTCTATGTAAGGGAAAGGTCTGAGAGGGAACAATGGTGCTTGCTCCATTCTCTGCCAGATTTCAGTCATTTCCCCCACTTCCCACAAGAAAATTGGGCCCTCCAGGTGCTGATTCCCAGGTGGGTGGGCTTGTGTACATTCTAAGACCCCCTGGGTCTCTCCAATGAACTCTCCGGTGAGGCTGGGAGTCTCTCCCAGCACCTCAAATCCATAGGTGTTTTCAACTGGTGCTTTGAGACTTTATTTCCATGTGCTGAGACCCTGGGTTGCATGGTCTGTCTTGCTCCCCAGTTTCACTTGCTTTATCTGCACATGAATGTGGGACCTCCCCGTCTACCAGCTGCCACTTGTGTGCCCGGGGTTCACCCCTCCTACCGTTCTGGATGAATGTGCCTTCTTTAACTTCTTGGTTTTCTACTTCCATGAGGCGTAGGTAGACACACTGTACCCCCTCACACAACCAAAACAAGGACAACACAATTTAAAAACAAAAAACAACCAGAACTGACAGAAAGTTGTTTTTTCAGTTTTGAAGGTATTTGGAGACAAGTTCTGATATTCACCTCAGCTCTGTTGTGGCTATGTGTCATTTTTTAATTAAAATTGTCTCTGGTTCCATTTCTAGTATTTGATATTGGGTCACTGATAAGAGGTCTGCCACTTCTAAATCACAGTATGACAGATAACTAAATCCAGCAGAAAATTTGCTATTTACAAATTCTTATCCCTCACAAGGACTTCAAGCTAAGAAGAATGTGGTCCTTCAATTACATGCAAATTATCTTCTTTACTATCTGCAAAATAAATTAGAATAAAAATTAAATTGAAAAGTATGTCTTCAGTAGGAAAAAAACCTGAAGGAAAATTACTTCCATAATCAACAACAGTATGTTTTATTAAAATCCAATTAAGTTGCACTGTTTATCATGTCTCTCTCCTGCTTAAAGCCTCTCAAAGACCCGAGTTTCCTTCCTGTCAAATCTATGATGCTGCACACGATTCAGCCCTCCCTATCTCTCCACACTCACTTACCACGTGCCACTCTCCTCCCTGTTTTCCTTTCTCTATCCACACAAGCCTTCTTTAATCTTCTAAAGAGCTACAGCATATCCCTTCCTGCCCCAGGCCCTTTGCACATGCAGATATCATTACTGGGTGCTCTTGCTTCTCACCCTGCCCCTCCTCCACTCTTCATTTACCCTGTTGCACATACTCCTACCTCTATGTACTTATCGTTGATAGTACATATTTATAATCATAATTAATTAATTAATTGTTGGAGTGCTATCTTTTTTCCTGCTAAACTCAGATTTCCATGAGAATAGAAATTTTATCCTTCTTATTTATAGTTCTATTCTCTTATTCATATCTCTATCCTTTAACAAGAAAGCATAAAGTAAGGTGTTCACTGAACTGATTTGTTGATGGAATAAATACCACAGATTTTAGTGAAACCTATCAAGTTATCATATTACAGCTTCTTCCTTGCTTAACTATCAATGTTATAGTTCTGAAAAGTTGGCACTCTTTTGTAGGTACTCAGCAGTTAATGCCAATAGTCATGTTTTTTAGTCCTCGAAGGAAATGATTCCTGCAACTGTTCGCAGTGCATAGAACCACCTTGACTTGTGTTTGCGTAAGATGAAAATACCTAGCTTTTCCATGAAATTTGTTGCCTTCTGTCTGTCAGTTTCAACTAGAATTCTCTCCTCCCCACCTAACCAAGCTTGTGGAAGATAAAATATTTTCTTCTGAAAGTTGAATATTATATGTTTATTTTAGCTTTATAGGAAAACCCTAACAACTAAAACCTGTTTCATTATGAAATTCTTACCTATTTTCCTTCTTTCATTTTTTAAAAATAGTTGTGTTATCAAAAAAGCAACTCTGGTGTTTCACCAAACACTGTAGACCAAGAATTGAAACTATGTTGCAATTGTCCAAATTATAATGAACATAACATAAAAAGTTTGCTATTTCCTGTTCTCTATTTTCAGAAAATGTAAGTAATTAAGAACAAGCAGAATTACTACTGCACGCAACATTATTCATTCTAGAAATTTGAAGAGGGGGAGAATAGTCCTGTACTTTCAGTAACATAAGTGGAGGTCACACAAATTATCTTAGCAATCCAAGTTGACCCAGAGCATCATGACCAGCCAAGCCTCCTTTAATGCCCTGCATTCCCCACCCCAATGTCTACTATACAACACTGCTATTGTTTACTGTCCACATGTGGTTAGCACTAAAATGGGGAGGTGAACCAACCGTAATCATGTTTGTGAGACTTTTTAATAATTCATACCATAATCAAATAATTCTCAAACTGGCCTGTCCTGAGATTTAAGACACAAGACCCATTCAAATAAAGAAAATGGAAAAGCTGTAAAAGCTGTTTTTGAGTGCCCAAAGAGAGGTGTGTTGATACTGGTTTCCTTGGAGCTGTCCTGTGATTAAATCGAATCAATAGCACGAGTGTCCCCCTAGCCTTGGAGAGGGTTAGTTCAGGGAGCAGCAGAGTTTACACAGGATCAGCTGCCAAATGTGAACCTGGGTTTGGCTCCACTTCCCCTGTGAAAGTAAAGAATGGAAAGTCTTCTCACACTGGACATTCAGTTAAACTTGATTCAAATATTTAGTCTGTGACTACCCACAGTTAAGTGGGATTGAAGCACAGTTAATTTGACTAATGCATTCCCCCTTGCCCCTGGGCCTCAGTTCCCTCCCCCTCCCTAACACACAAATGAATGCGCTCTGCAAACTTGAACGTCTCTTCCCTTTTATAGTCCTCTTTCACCCCATCTCATGTCCTCATCTCTGGTTCTATTCCCCTTCTCTGTGTTCCCACAGTACCCTGTGCTTACCTCTGTCAAATAATTTAGAGCTTATTTTTAATTACCTGTTTCCTTGTCTTTCACCTGAATAAGACCCACAAACTGCTTAATGACAAGAATCTTATTTTATTCTTCCTTATATCCCCAGCATCCAGTTCTGTTCCTGATCAGTAATAATTTGATTGAAAAATGCATTTAGGAATTATACTAAAAGGTTCCTTATAGAATCACAAAATACTCAACAGGGTAACATTCTTAGAACTGAGGATGCTGTATCATGTGACTGCTCTCCTGAAATCTGTAGCCAAAAAGTACTAGCTCTGAGATTCCCAGAACTGCTCTCAGAAATGACATAATGCCTGAGGAGCACTGCAATTGACTATGAGCAGCAGTGACTTAAAATTCAGGAAAAAAATTTTTACCCAAAGACTGCCTTCATGTCAATTGAACTTTCTGTGAATGCTGTCACTTCCCTCTGTACCTCCCATGAGAAGTGCTGCTCATTGCATCCCCTTGGCCTCTCATATCAAGGGGGCAGAACGTGCAGACTCTTGATTCTTTCCCATGGCTGTTTTGCTCCATCATCTTTATCGCTTCCTTGAAAGCCTCTATCCACTGAGATTGCTCTACTACTCACCCCATCTATCATCAACCAATATCCAGTGTGCAATTCTACATTCTTTAAGGATACTGGAACTTAATTTAGTGTTTTTCTCTTCCTATAGTCTCTACCTATTATCTTAGCCAACTCCATTATCCACCCTAAACAATCATTTATATCTCTAATTCCTTGAGCTCTTCTGATTCAGTGTCTTGTATCCAAGCACCAGACTCTTGATTCTTCAGGTTACTTGCCCCTTTCTGGCTGTTTCAACCCTATATGGAGCTGCTGATGAGGAAAGGAGGTGGATGGGTGGAGGCAGTGGGTAACTTAGGCGAGGAACCCTAGGCAAAAGAGAAATGGGCTGTGAGCCAGCCAACAAAGAGAAACTGGTAGCTCATCTTGGACAAAGAAGAACAAGGAAGTAAGGGTGGGTCGAAAACAATAAGCACAATGAAGGGAGGTACAATTAGCCTGACTGGTTAAAATCAGGAAAAATGTTAATACAGAAGTAGTCACAGTCTTTGGCATTCTCTTAGCTGCTTAAAGGACTCTGTAGTTATTGGCTGAGCATCCCCCTCACATTCCCCCTCCTCACTCTCATCTCTGTCTTTGGAAACAAACCTGACTCAGCCAAATCTGTTTCTAGACTTAGGTGAAGAAAATGTCCACAAAGCCAAGAGGGAAACAAATTATTTGATTCATTCAAGAGCTGGGGGAAAGTAATAGGAGGAACATGAATAGGGCCACTCCCCCGAGGCCTAGGGAGGAGGAGAAGTTGAAAATCGGAGGCCCCAGCAGTATATGCAAATTTCAAAGGAAAGAAAAAAGAACTCAACAGTTGGATTCCATTTCTGCCTTCCAAGGAATACAAATGGAATTCCTCATGTTGTGTACATATGTGTATCTGTGTTGTACACTGAGCTTGAATCACACAGGTCACACCCTGGGCTGAGTTACTTTGGAGTTCAATGTGGAGGGTGGGCAAATGTCAGACAGTGGACTGCCTAAAGAGAGGACATTCAGGACACGGAGCATCTTGTGCAGTGCTAGTGACCAGCCCCTGAGTAACAGAGGGTTGTGGAGGCACAGAACCAAACTGGGCAGCCTTGATCTCCCACTACTGCTAGTTTGAAGAATGCCAGCCCAAACCTGGATCAACCCAACCATCTGTTTCTGTGGGATTGCTCCCAAGCTACCAAATGTAGTTGCAGAAAATTGGCTTTAAAACAAATGTATAATTTTCAAGCTGAGCTAGACTGTTAGTGCAGCTCAGCAATTCTTTTATTTACCCGTGACTGGTTCCCTTTCCCATTCCCAATATGCCAATATTTTTTTTTTCCTGGGATCCAACCCACCCTCTCCATTCTTGCATGCACTCAACAAAAAATTATCGAGCACTTACTATATTCCACTTTTTTAGGGCTTTGTGGAAGGTAATAATCACAATTTCTTTGAAGGTTTTCTCATTAAAAAGGTTGATCTATTTTTCTTCACCCCTGAATCTGGTCTGGCTCTTGGATTTGCTTTGGACAATAGATTGCAGCAGTAATAACATTGTTCTACTTTTAAGCAAGATTTCAAAGGCCCTGCAGCTTCCTCTCACCCTCCTGAACACTGACACCACCATGCTCTGAAGAGCCCCAATTTAGTCTCCTTAAGGATGAAAGACAAAGAAGACAGACACCTAGTTCACTCATCCATCACAGCTGAGCCAGCCACCAGCCAACCCACCAACTGATTGAACTGCCTGAGAAAGTGTGTCCCTCTGGTCTCTCTCTGTTTCCTTCTATCACTGCTGGAAAATCAGCTAATTCTTAGGTGTTCTCACCTCTTTCATGTAAAACTTAAGGAAGGTAATAGTAGCCAATGCGCACTCTCACTTTGACACTTTCAATAGCTTCCTTTTGCAACAGAGTCAAGGTCTTTCAGAGTCCATGGGAAACATGCTCTTTTGTCTCAGTCTACTCCACTATTCATCACAGTCATCAGTCCTATCTGTGGTCCAGGCCTCTGCACTGCTCACCGTTTCCCAGACATGGTGTGCGTGTTCACACCATGTCCGTGCCTTTGCTCATCATTGATGATTAAAACTCCAGATGTATCTTCAATGTTCTTAGTGTATTTTTGTGAAGTTTCCCACAACTTTATTCCATCCAATAACTTCAGTAAAAATCAGGTTCTTTTTCCTAATTTGTCCCAGAACAATTTGGTTTTAATCCTAGTCAAACATAACATTGTTTTTAGAGTTATAGATTATATATTTTTTGTCCCCCAGTCTGACTCTTGACTATTAGTTGCTAAAGAATGGGGATTTGAGTTTACAGATCTTTGTGTCCATGGTGTGCAATCTGGAACATAGTAGGATCTCAATTAATATCTATTAAAATTAAATATATTCATACAAAGCTAACAGTATTCTTTTTAAAAAGATTTTATTTATTTATTTTTAGACAGGGGGAAGGGAGGAACAAAGAAAAAGAAACATCAATGTGTGGTTGCCTCTCGAGCGCCCCCTACTGGGGACCTGGCCCATAATCCAGGAATGTGCCCCAACTGGAAATCGAACCCACAACATTTTGGTTTGCAGGCTGGCACTCAACCCATTGAACCACACTAGTCAGGGCAATATTCTTGTTAATTAAATAATTCTGTCTTCCTACCCACCAATCACACCAATCATAATGACCAAAACAATCTACCCTGATATTTAACTCAGCAACGATGACCAAGTCAGCCAAGGGACAATCAGATCATTTCATACTGAGAAAACTATTCTAATTTTTTCAGAGCATTAAAAGGGAGAAGTTCTCATAATACACAGGTGGCTTCAAAGAGGCAATGCATGCTCTCTCCAAAATGGAGGCACTTCATTCTTGTCTCACCACCGAGACAAGACTCATTATTTAATTTTGTGCATCTGTCTTCAAGTTATTTATAAATATAGACCATTACTTAAAAGGACAATTTTTGGTAGCTGTTTAGAATTACCTCATTTAAATGCATGAAATCCTGAAAATGTAATGCATTTTCAATGCATGAAATCATAGAAAAAATGCAGAGAAGCCTAGAAAAATGAGTGTCTTTGGAAGATACTAGTCCACACTGCTTTATGTTCCTGCTCAAAGCACAAAGCTTGTGAAAAACATGTAATTTTATTTGGTGGAGGTTGCAAATATGTACGTAAAATATTCTATTATGTATCTTTTATTTCCTATTCATATTTATTTTGATAATATCTCAAATTTTAAGCATTTCACAGGTGCTTTCTAGCTGTGTTTTTATATTTTTTCTTAGACCTGCAGCTTCTTAGACCTAGAAGGAACCTAAAGATCCTATTAACTGCATCCTTTTATTTTGCCAAAATTTGGAAATGTCAAGCTTCTTGCCCAAGTTTACAGAAGAAGAAAACAGTAAGGTTAACAACACATTTTTCTGACTCCACTCAAACTGGAAGTAGCAGAGTGAACCTGACATTTACCACAGAGATTACAAGATCTCTGAGTTTCACTCTCTGCTTAGGCCAATGAAACATGTCTTCCTTTGTAAAAAATAGGACAGAAAATATAATCCTGATTTACTAAACTGAGAGAGTACTACATAAAGTACATATCTAACATAATTCTACCAAAGTCACAAATTACTTTAAAAATTCCTATTCTTAACATTGAGACTAGACATTTATTTTGTATTTCAACTCAGCTTGCTCGCGCACGCATTCACACATGCATACATGCGCACATGCACATCCAACAGCCTAGGTTAACTGAACGTACCTCCTTAACTAATGTGCATGCCTTACCAACAGTAGTAAGAATCTATGCCTGAATTGCTCAGATGCATCAGTCACTTTTTGGGGGGTGATTTAACCACTTCCTTCCATTTAATTACTTTAAGGATTAACTGTAAGCAAATGTATTCCAATAATAGGCCAATCTACAAAGAACAGGAAGATTTCCTCATGGTCCCAGGGGGAATGTAGCACTTCTGACTGCAGCTCTGCATGACAGCTCATGTTTCTATTAGCTCGAAGCCATGTGTGTCACCTTACTTGTCTGGACATAAAAAAAAAGTGTTACGGGATGTACTGTTTACATGCTAGCATTTGTACACAATTTCTGGCAGAAATAAAGATGGCTCTTCTTAATCCGGGCCATACAGGAAGCTATTTCTTTCCAAATCAAGTCATTAATGCTTAAACAAGCAAACAGTGCAGCCAAGACAAAAATCAATTTGCAGAAAGGGAAGGCTTTTTTCCAAATATTCCAGCAGTCACTGGGGAAAGATGCTTTTACAAACCTAATGCTTGTGAGTATTACGGTATTATGTTAGGTTGATCCTATTTTTCTAGTTGGATTTATTTTATTTGAGAATCAAGGTGATTAATAGTACTGAATACTATCAGCAATGTTTTCACTACCAGAAGAAATATTTTTCTTTCTGACTAACAAGCATAGAAATCTGTCCAGTGACCTTCATTTGACCTGTTGGCCTCATGTGTCTGGGTGTCTTCCAATTGCTATGTTTCATGACCGTCACTCCCAAACTCTGCTGCACATGAAAATCACCTGGAGAGCTTTTTAAAAACCCTGATACCCAGGTGGCACCCTTCCAAATTAAGTCAAAATATCTGGTGGGTGGCAGCCAAGCATCAGTATTTTTCATGATTCCCCAAGTGAGAGCAATGGGCAGCGAACTTTGGAGACCACTGTTCCAAGACGTTGTAGACTCATGTTGCTTTCCAGTAGATAAACTCTCAGAATAGAGGGTAAGAAGGCATTTCCCTTCACTATTTTGGCATCTACACTTGTAAAAATAAAAAAATCTTAAAGATGTATGTATTGGGAGATATGTTTATTTTTAAAATAGAGGGATAATGATATTTATATCATGATTCATGAAACAGTTTATACCTTGAGACATACCTATTTTAATTTATGAATCTATGTCAAAGGTACCTTTTACAGAGCAGTTAACCAGTATGCTTTGCCATTTAAAAAAATGTGGGGTGGGGGAGGTTGAATTGAAGAGACATCAGAACACTTTAGACAGTCTAAGTATTTCCCATGGTTGAAGCTTAAATGTTCTTCACATGGTGGCAATCATAACTAAGACAAGTGCCCACCAAAAAACTATAATGTAAATCATAATAATGTTGTTTAACAAGGAAACTAAATGGACAGAAACCCCTATGTGATTTAAGAGAGGAAGATGGAGCGAAGAAGCAAGTGAAAAGAGGGAAACAGAAAACAGTGGGCGAAATACATCGAGAAATTTTCAGACAAATAAAGGAATTTAACAGGAGCATAACTTCTATCAAAGATACTTGATTTTGAGAATTTTCAAAAGGCTTAGTTTAAGGAGGTAAGCATCCTTCAGTTTGTGAATTTACTTCTAACTTGAAAATGAGGATGTGATAAAGTTAACTAAGAAGTCAAACCCGCCAGTATGTAGCAGAGATTTGGAAATCCACGTGACTGTGGACAAAGGTTAGGTTGGGTGAGGAAAATGTGAACAAACAAGGTTGTAGGAGAAAAGAATGGTCTGTGAAAAAGCGGGCAGACGTTCCGGGACTAAATTGGCTTCACTCTGACAAACGCCATGCCAATTTTTGCTCAATCAGAAATCCCAAGAAAGTTGATCACCCAATCCTTTATTTTTCACCAGGAAAAATAAAGATTACTTTATTGTAAATAAAGATCTGAATGTAAAGAAAAATAATTAACATAGAAGGCACACTCTGCTGACATAATCGTGGCTAAAATTAAACCCAGAAAATGTTAGTGGTTTCCTTCTTTATGAACACTTCAAAGCAGGTGTTAGCGGGTTGGTCTTCCAAGCAGCAATTCGAGACCACAGGCTCCTATCATCTTATGGCCACACCATCTTCCGGAACCTGGAAACCTTTGACTTCAGCCAATGAATGGTGAAAGAGAAAGTGGAGAGGTGAAAGTTATCACTTCTGCTCACATTCCAATTGCAAAAACTGAACATAAGGCTCCCCCTCCATGTAGCTCCCAACTAGGCACATCCTAACAACAGCACATGTGAAAAGAGGAAAGCATGAATCTTGGGAGGATGGTAAGCCATTGTGGCCACAACTGCCATTTCAAATATCAGTGATAGTCTTATCAGAGGTTCATTCTTAGTGGTCTAACCTTGATATAATTCCAGCTCTATCTATTTGCACTTGCTTATAGTTGTTCTATAGTTAGAACATGTACATGTGCTTTTAGTTCTCAATTGGATTGTCAGAGTGGAGACCATCTTTTCTCAATTTTTTATAAAATTCCTTTCTACCAGGAGTTCTAATAGTGCAATGATTATACTCAACCAGTGCTGACTCTGGAAAAACTCTCTTAATTTCCACCCTCACCCCAGTCTGAGAGGTATAGAACAGTTTCTGTTTCACTCATAGACTCTGAATAAATGGCTGAGATACTTTCACATTGTAAAACAAACAAATAAATACCTCTTAAGTAATAAATCAACTGAGTTTTAAGGTGGGCAAATATCAACTTTAAATTTTTCCCCATTGACATTTATGTTTTATTCCTTTCCTTTCATTTTTTTTATTTTTTAGCATTTTACTTCCCATTTTCACCAATGTTTATGGAAGACTTTATTCTTTTTTGCTTCTTTCATGGCAGATTCATATGTCACTTGGGCTAGTTGTTACACTTACCCAATATTTTGTAGCCAATGATATGTGTTTATCAGACAAGATGGTTACTTAGTTTCTAAGATTCTGCACTGGCAACCATGTATTGCCTTGTAGAATTATTACCCTAGTAATTACCTCTGACATTTCCTGTATTTTAATAAAGATAACATCTGTATTTAAGATTCTCCTCAATTATAACAATCTCACCAGTCATTCCACACCTATAGAAAAAGGCCTTATACCTGTTCTTATCGTCCCCAAGTACTGGCTGCCTATAAATTGGATGCTGCCTGTCACAATTCCCAATGCACAAGTTGCCAGGGACTGCTGCTGGGCAAGACAGTAGAAATGGATCCAGGCAGTCCCATCACTGCTGCTGGAGAGGCATGTGCCCTCCTGAGGCTAAGTCACATGTTAAGAACGGTCTATTTCTATGTCCTAACTTTTATACCCCAATGAGTTTGTGTAACCTTATAATAATTTCAACCCTGTTGTCTAAGTCCATTATCATATACTGTTAATACAGAAGTTGTTCGGTGATAAAGAAAATATCTAAAACAGTGTCTTTGAATTGTGACAAAAAAACTATGTAAATATAATATTTTCTTATTACTGTAAGAACAAACTGTTCTCTATTACGATACCCCATTCTATACCAATGGCTAAGAAAGTACAATATCTACATATTTCTTTGATCTGCATTTGACTGTGTCTATTTGCCAGAGCTGTAAGCATTTCTCAATTGTGTCTGAGAGAAAGAAAGAGAAAGACAATCTGTGAGCTGTGAAAATACTCTTAAAGGGTACAACCAAAGCTCTGGTACTGTTTTAAGAGTATCACAGAACTTAGTAACATCTGTTATTATGCCCCTTTCCAAGGCCATGTTATGTTCTGATCATAATTTTCTAAAACATTCTTAAAAATGTATTCCCATTAACAAAAACGTAATAATCACCTCCGATGTACGAGGCACTGTGTCAGGTAACAGGGTGGAAATGAGGTGTGGGGACTAGTCCTGCAAAGACAAGTAAAAGCTTCATTACTTAGCAAGGCAGACTTTAAGGTTAACTGTGACTGTGTAACCTAGACATTGTCCTACCTGTAGATGTAACTGCAGCTGTGAGAAATCTCGATTCTCTAGGACCAAATCCATTTCATTATCTATTGCTCCTTATCACTGGCTGTCACTCTCTATCTCTTATCAATCATGTATTTGCAGTGCTTGGAATTGAAATGGTCTCAACTTGAACCACCTGAATAAGACCTTCAGTTTTACCAAACTTTTTAAATTTTATTCTCAAGTCATATATAACTTCATCTATGTGATCTTGTTCAAGCTGCCCTAGGTGTTGATGCTTTCCTGTGGTTTTCCTACTTCAGAAAATATCCTGGGGAGTTTTAGTCTGGCTAAATTGTTATAACATAGAAATACCATATTTTCTGACCTATTTATACAGACTGCAATGAGAGTATAATAGAAGTCTTTATGCTTATTAGCAGGAGAGTATTACCCCTCATAATAATACTAATAAGTAAAATGTTAAATGTAAAATAAGTTCTATTACCATGCAGTTAGAACCTTTATTTTATAGATTAATTTGCTGGGTAGAACATTTCCAGGAACCGCTGCTTATTGCTGATAAATATAGCTTGCTTATTTAAACTCTTTACCTTTTCCTAACCCTGCTGAAACATCTTCTGAGGCAAGAAGCTTTAGAATGACATAGGTGATGTGCTGAAAGCATTGGACTACCTCTTATTGGAGGCACCATGATCAGATAATAAAGGAACCATTGTAGCTCGAGGTCAATTAATCCTTAATCGAAAACAATCTCTAAATGGCATAAGAAGGACTTTAACCTTAACATCTTCTGCATTTGAGGCCCCATTTCATCTCTGCAGAGTAAAGTCAATAATATGAGAATCATGAACCAAACAGAATTGCAAATCCTTTTATGTTACCTGCTAGAACTCAAGTAAGTGAGGGAAAGCATTCTTTCAAAACTTCACTAATGCAAAGAAATGAGAAAGTAGTTCACAAGATGATTGTTCAATATACGCAGTGGTCGAATCATGTTATTGGATGGAATGTTTTTCTCTTCTGGCTTCCCCAATTCTCTATTTAACATTCAAGGAAACTATTCTGATGAAAAAAAAAAAAGGTAGAGGTATGCAAAAAATAAAACAAGGCTTGATAATCATACTTTATAATTGGAAAAGTTGAACTTTTTATTCTAAGAGAAGCTTTGTAACTCTACCCCATACATTAATTACTCAGAACCTAAAGCAGCAATTAGATTCAACAACTCACATTTTTATATTGAGTTTTATGCTCAGAATACTTTATATTCATACTTATTCCTACAACTAAAGAGAAAAAGCAGTCATTTGGATAATTTAAGAAAAAAATTAATTTGTTAGAGACAAAAGACTTGTAGAGTAATGCTTCTCAAACTCTAATGTGCACAAGAATCACCTGGAGATCTTATTAAAATGCAGGTTCTGATTCAGCAAGTCTGGGTTGGGGCCTGAGCTCCTCCTGCCTTTCCAATGAGCAGCCAGGGACAGCTCATGCTTTGGGTGGTAAGATCATAACATTCTGTGTTATTTCTGAATAGAGAGAAGTTGAAGATAGAGGAAGTATGAAAATGAATTTTCTGGATTTTCTCATTTTTTGCTTTCATTTATATGCACAGATAAGTCTGATATTTTAAAAAATGCAACTAGGACACTGGCCACTTGGCTCAGTTGGTTGGAGCATTGTCCTGTACACCAAAAGGTTCTGGGTTCAATCTCCAGTCAGGGTTCATACCCAGGTCATGGGTTCCATACCTGGTTGAGACACCTACAGGAGGCAACCAATAAAAAATTGTCTCTCTCTCATCAATATTTCTCACTCTCTTTCTCTCTCTCTTTCTTTCTCTCTCTTTCTCTCTCTCTCTCTCCCCCCTTCCATCTCCCTCTGCTTCCTTTCTCTCAAGAATCAATAAACATGCTCAGGTGAGGATCTAAGAAAAATTTTTAAATGACCAAAAAAATGAAAAGCAACTAGAATGTATGTGGTTTATCCTCTTGAAAATGTAAAATATGACACAAATTGGAATGAGCACTCTTATGATTTATACTGAGCTTTGTTTCAAAAGGTACTGCACCTTTTATTAACTCAAGAACTGTTCATTTTAATATTCTTACTGGGATCTGTGAACAGGTACACTGCTCTCAGATTGTTGAGGTACAAATTTAAATGTAGCCAATCAAATATTCAGTTAGGTTCTATTGAATAGTTTACAAGCAATAAAAAGATCATTTCAAATTAAAAATGCACAGGGTAATATTGTCTTTGTTGAACTCAAAAATTTATTATTTAAAAATTATTTATTTATTATGTAAAAATTATTTACTTAAAATGCTGACTCAGCCCTTGGTCTGGCCCTGGAACTTCACTGAGGAGTTCAAACTATGTTAAAGCTCTTAATAAAACTCAGGGGAAATTCCACTCCCATACAATGAAATTCCATTACGTCTAACTTATTTTTGGCTCCCAAATTGATAATAAAACATATCAAATGGCATTTCCCTTTATTTTTTCCTGAGACATGGTTATTGTTCTATTATGCATTCTTCAAGGACTAGTGTTTTTACTTAAAAAGGCTTTTAACTTTGTTCTTCAAGAAATACTAAAATGTTTAAATATTTTTATTATAATAATGAAATAGCATATTAAAAATATGTATTAGCAATCATCATCCTTAATGATTTCCATAAATATTCTGTCATTTATAATGTTAAAGTGCCAAGGAATAACTTTATGGCAGAAAAAAATTATATTTTCCCAAGTTTTGCACATAGTTAGCATCCAACAAATTTTTATGAACTGTAGCCTGATTCTCAATGGTTGATAGAGGACTGCTGCCATGGTCTAGAGTACTATTAAACTTAAAGGAAGAAATACATATATTAAAGAATAAAGTTAGAGATCAATATTTTTATTCATATCAAGTACCTATCATAGGGCAGGTCCTTAATAATACTCTATGATCATGGTATTTATTATAAAAATTAATTAACATTTGTAGAAAGTTTTAGTTAAAATACTCTGTCTCACAGAACCCTGTTAAACAGGTGAAAACACTCAGAGATCTGTGTCCCAGGCCTCTCTTCAGGAAATGACTTTTCTCCCACAGGAGTGGATCCCAAAAGCCTCCCCTAAAACTCCTATGCACTAAATTCCTCTAAGAGTTTGTTTGCCAGAGACCTGACCTGATAAGGATACAAAGGCTTGAAAACAGCAGCTTGGCCAAGTCATGGGCTGAATCTTACTCATTGCAAACCCTAGTTCCTCTACCAGGAGACTTTCATCTCTATGGTCTGTCAGATCCTCGATATAGATTTCGTCTGCACTTGTGGAAATGTACTCGACTAAGCAGCTTGGAGTCCCTTTAATCATTTTCTAAATGTTCAGTTCCAGTTATTCCTCTTTTCCATCTTCATCCCAGGAAGTACAAAGGGAAGTTGCACTTAATATTGACTGCCCTCAGGCACACTGCTCTACATCAAATTCAGAATGCTATCATCCCCAGGATCCTTGGCTGCAAGGAGAGGGTAGGTATCGATACAGGAGAAGAGTCTGGGGTAGGGTCAAGTGCAGGCATAAACCAAGGTAGGGGTAGGTTTCCCATCCAATTGCAGAGATGTGCTAAGAGCAAGGGAAATGTCTGGGACTGAAGGAAAGGTAGGGGAGGGGCACACATGGGAGCTAACTACAGGGTTAGAGGCCTGCCTTCCTGGATTTTTTGCAGCTTCTCTATCAAGCAGATACTGGCCATCCTTCAAAAAGATCTGCTCTTATTACTGGTGAGCCACTTTTCACTTGTCCGGTTATCCTGCTTTAGCCCATAGGGTAGGAAAATCCTTGAAAGATCCACATGAAGCATACTCTGTAGTTGTGAATAACTTGGAGTGTGTTGTGGTGTCTGGGTCAAACCAAGCACGGGCCACCACTCAAATGTATTGCAGGCAGGCCTCCATTACAAGAATCATTATAAAAGAAGAAATTTTGCAAACCCAATTTATTGGCCCACATGCTTTAAGTATTATTTGATAGTACACATTCACAATAAAACAAGGAAAAATGAGAATTGTTCCTTTGCATTTTTTGTAATAAGATTTGATCAATTTTTCTCAAGCAAAAAATGTGTTCACTGGGATATGTATCAGTTTATTCTGGAGGACTTTAAATTGAAAACAAAATGGAAGGAAAAACAGAGGGAGAATGCCTGGGTAAAATTCTAAGTATGAATCCAATGTTGAATGTAATGAGTAATTCATGGGAGAAAATAATTCAGAAGGAAGTAGGGCATTACATTTAGGTTCCTAGTTGCTTGCATACCAATATACAAAGCATGTCATCTGGTGTTCACACAAGAAAACCAAGACCCTCCATAAACGTTTTTGCATCTTGGCAAAATAACACAGACAAGCGGAAACTCTTACAGAATGTACCATGTTGTGCAAAAAGAGTAGCATTCTGCATCAAGAAGATAAACACCTTTGGGTAAAAAACCCAAATCAGGGGTGGCAGAATGATAAAGAACATCTGGGTAGAGATAATAAGAAAAAGGATCAAAATGATATTGTGGTTAGCAGGGGTAGCCTGAGGGTGACAATTGGTAAAGCAGTCATTCTCAGCAGACAGACATCAATCATGAGTCTGGCACAGAAACAGAGACAAGATACAGAAGTGATGAAGGATTGTGCTTATCTAGACATCTCCAGGAAGTTAGTCAGCTGAAAGTAAAGCATTGGATACATCTTATTGACAACTTCATCTTTTAGAAGGCAGAAAAAGCAACGAAGGGAATTACTGCTTAGGACCTAATTCTGACACGCAAACTACTAGATGGCAACATGAAAATGATAGAATCCTTCAGGAGGAAGGGAGAACCAGTAAAAGCATCTTACAGTCTGAGATAGCCTGAGCTCTGAACCCTAAGTAAAGCTAGATCTATGGCCTAAAGTAAAAGAAGACAGATTCCCAGGGAATCAGAGAGAATACAGGCATGATGTCATAGCCAGAGGCTGGGGGAGAAAAGAAGAACTCCAGGCTTTTAAACACATTGTTCTAAGAAGGGAATCGTGAAGGGGAGGCAGAGGCAGCTAAGAAAGCCATTCTGGCAGTTTCACCAGCTCTTGGGTAAATGGAGACATTTTAAAGTCATCATTTATAAAGTACGGAAGGACCAACTTGTAACCACAAACAAATGAAACTAATACCAAGGGAATAAAATGAAGCTTGTGAAAATCGCCAAGGAAGATGAAAATAGGTTTTCTAAAGTTATGCAGAGAGCAACAGAAAGATTTGGAGTCGATACTAGGGAAACTTCAGAGGATAGGCAGAAACAAGACTCTCAGTTGTCTCTACTATAGCAGATCTCTGCTGCTTTGCCTGCCCTGCCTCATTCCCTGTTCTCATGGCCTGGGGCGGCTCTGCTGGCCGCAGTGCCCAGCCTACCCCGGCCATGACTGTGAACACATGATCAAACAGGGCCAGTCAGATGTTCCCCATGAGATCCGATGCATGAATACCAAGAGAGAGATAGCACAGCCCTGCAACTATCTTCTCTACCACGTGGAAAGCCCATCACAGAAAGAATCAGATCTCAGATATTGCAGGAAACGTAGGCTCCTGGTGACCTCCTTTGCATCCCTAAATCCAGCTAGGATTGTAACAATACTTACCCCTGAATTTCCCAGCTAGGCAAGCCAAGGTATTACTTTTTTATCCTAAGAGAGTTTGAATTGGGTTTGTTGTATTTGTAATCAGGAGCTTCCTGACTAAGACATTAATTGAGAAAGATAATTGTCAGGTTAGAAAGGAGAAAGCAAATACTGGTAGGAAGAAATAAAAGTTTAAGCTAAAGAAGTCGGTTGAAAAACTGCACTTTTCAAAGGATTTCGGTTCTATTCCATAAAAGCCAAAAGGCTCAGGTTACATCAGTGAACTGTAAATAGTCATCTTTGAAGCACTATGGGAACAGAAGTCTGGCTGGCAGGTGGGAAAAGGGCAAGTAAATTTTTCCATTTTCAAAAAGGTGAAAGAAGTTAAATTTTTTAAACTTTATGCCAAAGAGATTATATGAATTCCTAGCAAAATGTTAGAGTATGGAAGGTAAGTAAATACTTAAGAATCAAAGAGGTAATCATTAGGAACCAGTATAGGTACAAAAGTACAATCCATTCTGGCATTATATCGTTTCCTTTTTGAACTACATTAACCATAGACATTCAGGGGAATACTCATTATGCCAGGTACTCTGTGAGGCACTACTCTAATACAGTCCCAAGCTTGTGTTTCTTACTTATTGTGGCAGACAGATGAGAGAGGGCATCTGTAGCCGTATTAGGGTCCCACTGCTGCTGTAAAACATCACCACAAATCTGGGGGTTAAAACCACACAAATGTATTATCTTATAGTTTTGGAGGTCAGAAGTCTTAAGCAGGTCTCATTAGACTAAAGTGAAGCTATCAGGAGACCTTCACTCCTTCTAAAGTCTCTAAGGAGAATCGACTTCCTTGCCTTTTCCAGCTACTGGGGGCTGCCCCTATTTCTTGTCTTGTGGCCACTTTGAAACAATCTCATCACTCTGATCTCAGCTTCCATTCTCACACCTTCTATCACTCTTCTGTCTTCCTCTTTTACTTATAACCCTTCCAATTATATTAGGCCCACCAGAATAATCCAGGATAATCTTACCATTTCAAGATCTGTAATTTAATTACACCTGCAAAGTCTCTTTGCCATGTAATGTAGTCACAGCTTCTAAGAATTAGGACATAGACACATATGGGGCTGGGATTCTGATGGCCACAGCAGCCTCAGGCTAAACCTTAGCAAGAATTCTGAGCTATTACTATAGCAGCTGGAAAAAGTATGCTGGTTCCTTTTTTAAACCTCTAGTAAAGGTAAGAGGACAGATGTTTTAGCTTAGCAATGAAATAGCCACAGAGGTTAATCCATTAGATCTCACAGAGGAGAACATTTCAGAAAAATCCTAAATGACACAAATATCACCAACTAAATGAAAAAGAGGAGTGCATAGAGGTAGGATCGCTTAAAAAAATTTCTCCCACTCAGCGTGGTTGTATAACCACCATATAGGAATAACAAGATTTTTGGCTTACTTGGTTTTGGAAACATTTTTAATTTTAGTATTTTCTATCCCCATAAGAAATTCAAATCATTATTTGGCAGGGCATCAGGGGAATTCAGGCCCTTGCAGGAAAATTTCCCCCAAATCTCCGTACCAATGCTCAGAAATTAATTGGGAAAATAAAGAGGAAGTGACCTTACTTGAACCCTGATTTGGTGAAGTGAGTCACAAAAGCCACATCAAAAAAGAATCTTTTATTTAGCACAGTTTCTAAAAATACCTGCCTCAGTGGCATGTTTTTCATTTCTGTTTTTGCCAACTCCAGACTGTAGCCAATCCCGGAATTTTTTCTTTTTTCTTTTTTTTTTTTTTTACTTTGATGATGGCAAAAGACTAGCCAATAGTGCCCATTTCCTTCTATGGCACAACTTGCTTATTAGAAATTGTAGTTACTATATCCCATGTTCAGATCAACTCATCTCTGAATGTTGGAGAACATTTTGACTGGCAGCCATGGGAACTGGAAAACAAACTATCTCAAGTTCTTATACTGTAGTCACCAGTATGTGAGGAAAAAATTCTAGTTTCCCGAAGCAGTAAAAACCAAGTGTTAACTCCTTGTCTACAGGCTACCCAGGTAACTTAGTATCATTAGCCACAGAGGATGAATACCTAGCAATGTCAAAATAGATGCCTAGAAATGCCCTATCTACAAATAAAACATAGTATTCTTCTCATTATACTACCTACAAATAGAATACAGTTTTTTATTATTCTGATGAAGCTAATATATTTATTCTTATTTTAGCAGTAAAAAATTGAGGTTGTTAGCTTTTCATTTTAGCAATCATAAAATGAGGAAGTTACCCTCCATGTCCCAAAAGAAAGGAGTAACTGTTAAGTATTAGAAAAATATCAAATGGCCATGGATGAAATTAATCCTGAAGCAATGACTTCTGGTATCTTTCTTAGTACTTTTATAATCTGTACGTGTTACAAGTCTCTCACAAAAGGATATATAAAAATTACAGGATGTTGATTATTTTTTCTCCAGCAAATATAGCACTATTAACTCTAGTATATTTTTATTCAAAATAATTTATGAAAGTACAGAAAAGGGATGCGATGTCAAAGTTAAATTAAACCTATGCAACCTCCACCTTCGATGCTGCTTAATTGCTTCATGCTATATATAGCATTGCTGTGACTGAACTTTTGGGTACTCCCTCCTGGATTGTAGATAAATAAGTAAAGGCTTGCCAATCATATTAGGAGCCTGATAAGAACAGGTTCCTCAGGTACACACTCCCCCACCTTTGACTGAGCTTTGTGAGAGGCTGTGGAGCTGCAGGAAGGGCCAAATTATCCACTATTAATTTAACAAACTTTTAATAACTGATTACTCTGTTAAGGACCTGAAAGACTCAGAAAATAACACTTTTAAAAAATTATTTTTAACCCTGACTGATGTGGTTCAGTGGACTGAGCACTGCCCTGCAATCTGAATGGTCACCAGTTCAATTCCTGGTTAGGACACATGCTTGAGTTGTGGGCTGGGTCTCTAGTTGGGGGTGTGTTGGGGGCAACCACACACTGATGTTTCTCTCACACACCAATCTTTCTTTCTCTTCCTTTCTCCTTCCCTTCCCCTCTCTCTCAAAAATAAATAAATAAAATCTTTATTAAAAATACTTTTACACTTATTTTTGTTAAATACAGTAAAACTCAACCTTTGTGGTATAAAATTCTATAAGTTTTGACAAATGCAGAGTCATCTATCTACGACCAAAATCATGATACAGAATGGTTCCATTAACTCAAAGAATGTCCTTTGTAGTCAATTCTTTCTCCTGTCTTGAGCTCCTCATAGCCACTGTTCTATTCCTCCATTCCTGTAGCTTTCTTTGCCTTTTCCAGAATGTCATTCAAATAAAATGACTTTGTCTGTAGCCTTTTGATTTGGCTTCTTTCAGTTAGCAAAAGTACATTTGTGACTTATCCATGTTTTTGAATGCACCAATAGGGTTTCTAATTTCAGTCTTGTACATGGGTGTACTGCAGTTTGTTTGCTTTTATTTTATTATTGTAAAAACACTAAGCATGATCTACTTTGGTACTGGTGACTATACATACAGTGTTGTACAGCCGATTTCTAGACCTTATTCACCTTGTTTAACTGAAACTTTATGACCGTCAGTGACTAACTTCCCATTTTTCTCTCCCTCCAGCCCTTGGCAACCATCATTCCACTTCTTAATTCTATGAATTTGATTCTTTAAGATACTTCACAAAAGTGGAATCATGCACTATTTCTTTCTATAACTGGATTATTTCACTTAGCATAATATCCTTAATTACAACATGTCCTCAGTTATGAAATCACAATCCTTTTAGCATAAAACATAGTTACAAAATCATAATAATATTTGTTATCTGAGGATAAAAGTTTACTTTTTAGTTAAAGCACATTCATTTTATTTCTATCTTCCCTATTTATAAGTGAAAAATATGTACCATTGTTTTTAGTTGGCCAAAAAGTCCATTTACTTTTTTTGTAAAATTAAAGACACATTTTTCATTTTAACCAATAACTTTATTGATTTGGATATTTTGAGTATGTTGTCCATCTCCCACTATTGGCCTCTAGTGGGTAGAGGCCAGAGATGCTGCTAAACATCTTCCAGTGCATAAAACAGCCCCACAGCAAATAATTATTTAGACAAAATGTCAATAGTACTGAGAAATTTCACAAAATTGACACTTTTGACACATTCAATCAATCACAGCACTTTCCCCATGCACTGCACAAATCTTTTTTATGCATTTCAATTGCAATTCTACCTTTCTTGAAATAAATAAGCATACTATACCAAAAATGTTATATATCTTCTTCTATCTTCAGTATTAAAATGGCTGCTCCAAAATTCACCAATTTTGATAAGGGCTTTTTTAAATGTATGCTGATACATTTTTAAAATGTATCACAATACAATCTAACAAAATTGTTTCGAATGAAGTTAAAGACAACTAAGCACTACTTAGAACCATTGTAAGGAAAAAACTAAACAAACTTTTTGGCCAATCCAATACTTTTGTTTTCAAAATTAGAAAGATATGCAATGAGACACACACTATAATAAGTGTTAGATCTACTACTGCTACTATACTCTCTTAGGCAAATTACTTAGCTTCATTAAATCTCAGTTTCCCAATTTGTAAAATGGGAAACAATACTTCTTAAGGGACTTGCAGACATCTCCAGACATTATCAAAGTCACCCCAGGATGAGAAGCACTGATTCAGACAAACTTTTCATTGTGTCTGTTTTAAAAGGCCCGTGTTGCTCAGAAGGTTCTTGTTCTTTTTTTCTATTATCACCTGCTAAGTTATAAGACATTCTGCATTCTCATTTGAATAGATTACAAGAGCTTTATTAGGAGGCTTTATTGGATGAACCCTCAAATAAGGAAATGTCTAACTATAATATATATTTCTGCAGCTTTCAGTTTTTGATTTGTAAAAAACAATGGTCAATAATAAATTACTACAGCAATTTTGCCTTTTTACCAAAAAAGGAAAAAATTTTCAAATCTTACACACATATACACAAAATCCAAGTTAAAAATTTAAATGAGTTATTTAAGTATTATAATTGATTTTTTAAATTTTATTTATTTTTTATTTTTAGATACAGGTGAAGAGAGGGAGATATAGTGGGAGAGAAACATTGATGTGCAAGAGACACATTGATCGGTCACCTCTCCCAACAAGGGACCTCGCCCATGACCCAGGCATGTAGGTCGGAACTTGGAATCGAACCAGCAACCCTGCAGTTTGCTGGATGATGCCCAATCCACTGAGCCATGCCTAAATACTATAATTAATTTTTATTCCTCACCCAAGTTTATGTTTATTGATTTTAGAGAGAGAGGAAGAGGAAGAGGAAGAGAGAGGAAAACATTGATCAGTTGCCTCCCTTATGCATCCCAACTGGGGATAGAAACTGCAACCTAGGTTTATGCCCTGACCAGGGATAAAATCCTCAGCCTTTTGATGTATGGTATGATGCTCCAACCAAGTGAGCCACCTGGCCAGGACTAAATAGTATAATTAATTTAATTTTATTATTTGTCTTACATCAAAAATAATGTAATATAAAGTTTAAATCATGCTTTATTAGTATACTCTCTGAAAGTTAACTTACAGAAACAAATAATTTATAAAAGTATTTGCCACTATTAAGTCTTGTATATTTTATTGTGAAGTAGATAGCAACACTGGTGTATAAGATGATGTTTCATAGCTTACCTTTGAATAATTGTCAGTCACAGTGTGTTATTTTGCAATGTCTCAATCTACAAGTGAACTGTTTATTCCTAGGATACTACTTATCACAAACGAGCAATGAATCTGTCCATCTAGCATATGAGCTTATTAAATAAATATTGTTATTATTCATAAGATATAATCTGAGCTAACAATCCACTATTTAAAGATTAGCTAGATCTATATTTATTGATCTGAAATTATGCCAAAGAGATAATGTTAAGTGAAAAAAGCAAGTCATCAAGGTAAGATACAAAGATACAAACCAAACTACAGTTAGGAAAGGAGCTGGAGGTTTAAAAAAGAACACAACTTGGTGAAAGTGAAAAATTGTTCAAAATAAACTTCTTCATGTATATTTGCTATTTATGTGTAATTCATTTAAAACTAAATATTCCTTATCTTCCCTATTTATGGTAAAGAAACCTGCCATAATCCAAGTGGTCAAAAAATACTGGATTAGTTTAACACAGTTGGTTATAATAGCATTTAAAATGTGGTTCCTATATATTGATGAATAACAGGCTTTTATAAAAGATATTAGAAGTCCAGGAAGCTCAGAGTCCCAATGAAGTTAAACACAAGGAAGCACACACCAAAGCGCATCATAATTACATTAGCCAAAATTAAAGATAAGGAGAGAATCTTAAAAGCAGCAAGAGAAAAGGGGATAGTTATCTACAAAGGAGTGCCCATAAGACTATCAGCTGATTTTGCAACAGAAACTTTACAGACAAGAAGGGGCTGGAAAGAAATATTTGAATTCATGAAAAGCAAGGACCTACATCCAAGATTGCTCTATCCAGCAAAGCTGTCATTTAGAATGGAAGGACAGATAAAGTGCTTCTCAGATAAGGTAAAGTTAAAGGAGTTCATCATCACCAAGCCCTTATTACATGAAATGTTAAAGAAACTTATCTAAGAAAAAGAAGATCAAAACTATGAACAGTAAAATGACAACAAACTCACAACTATCAACAACGAACCACCCCTCCTCAAAAAAAGCAAACTAAGCAAACAACTGGAACAGGAACAGAATCACAGAAATGGAGCTCACATGGAGGGTTATCAGTGGGGAGTGTGGGGGGGTAGAATGGGGGGAAAGGTACAGAGAATAAGTAGCATAAATGGTAGGTAGAAAATAGACAGGGGTAGTTAAGAATAGTATGGCAAATGGAGAAGCCAAAAAACTTATATATATGACCCAAGAACATGAACTAAGTGGGGGAATGTGGGTGGAAGAGGGTGTGCAGGGTGGAGGGGGATAAAAGGGAGACAATGGGACAACTGTAATAGCATAATCAATAAAATATATTTAAAAAATAAAAAATTAAATTAAATTAAAAAACGTATTCGACAAAGCTCCTGAAAAACATTCATAATGGATATCTCTTTCTGAATCATAAGTATACTTTATGTTATTTTGCTTTTCTACATTGTATTTTTATGAATGTGTATTTCTTTTATAATGAGGGGCTAAAAATAAAAGAAAAATATCTGAGGAGTGGGAAGTGGAATAAAGAAGCAGCTGACTTTCCAGAACACTGAAAAGTACGTGAGCAAATGGTATGTGAAATAATGGTCTTAAAATGTTTAAGATTAGTTTTGAAATTTGTCTCCAAGATACTCATCAAGAGCTGATGGAGCATCTGAGTCATACTTCCAAGGAATCTCTTAGTAAAGGAGGAGAATGAATTTCGGGAGATAAAAACAGGTTGATGGAAAAAAGCTCCTGAGGATTTGTTTTTTTCTGGGTATGTTTTATTTTACTTCAAGATATTTTTTTGAATATATATAGATATGGGAATATATCCTCATGTGATTAGAAAGATAATTTATATAGGACTAAATCCAAGAATTTATTTTCCACTTGAATGAATTTAGAACTAGTTCCTCTTTGTCCTTCATCACGCAGATACCTTACTTGGAAAGCTTAGTGTCCTAGGCATGTGAACATAGTCCCTGAAATTGTGTTCGTAGGACTGATTGATGCTTCCACAGGTTATCCTTTTGCTGCACAGGCTGCAGCAGTCGTTCCCTTCTTTGCCTTCAGTTACTCCTTCTCCTTTTCCTTCTACCTCCTCCAGCTGGTAAGCTATACAAAAAGCCTCAATTCTTAGAGATTGTACATGATATGTGAGCCCTCAAGCCCTAAAAAGAAGGTTTTAAAATGCAGCAACTAAATACATAACACATGCTTAATCTGTATTATGATTTGCAAGTTTTATTATAAAGTCTTTTGAACATGCTCAGTCAGACTGAAAAGGGAAGCAATTGGTCAAGGAAGTATAGACAATCATAAGAATGACAACAAAATTTGATTTACTCTTGAACTGCATATAGAAAAAGCACAAATAAAAAAGTAATTCCAAGAGCTATATGGCCCCCTATGTTTATTGCTGTAAATGTCCATTGACAAATGAATAGATAAAGAAGATGTGAAATTAAAGCCCTGGCTGGCGTAGCTCAGTGGATTGAGCACGGGCTGGGAACCAAAGTGTCCCAGGTTCGATTCCCAGCCAGGGTACATTCCTGGGTTGCAGGCCATAACCCCCAGCAACCGCACATTGATATCTCTCTCTCCCTCTCTCCTTCCCTCCCTAAAAATAAATAAATAAAATATTTAAAAAATTAAAAAAAGAAGATGTGAAATTATATATATCAGCAATAATAAACAATGAAATCTTGTCATTTGTGACAACATGGACGGACCTAGAAGGTATTTTGCTAAGTGAAATAAATCATATGGAGAAAGACAAATTTCATATGATTTCTCTTATATGTGGAATCTAAAGAAAACACAAAACAAAACAAAATGACTAAAACAGAAACAGACTCATAGAAACAAACTAATGGTTTGAAAAAGTTGAAGAAGAATAAGAGGTACAAAAGTTGTAAAATCAGAAAGCCACTGGGATACAGTGTACAGCATAGGGAATGTAGTCAATAATATTGTAATAACTTTGCACAATGACAGATGGTTATTAGACTTATTGTGATGATTGCATCATAAGATTATTAAATGTCAAATGACTATTTTGTATACCTGAAACTAATATAATATTTATGCCAACTATACTTTAATAAAATATCAAACAAAGAAAGAAAATAAAATAAAAACTGTCAGTGACAAAATGCTCTGAAAAAAATGTTGAAATAAATAAAAGAAGCACAAATAAGAGGTTAAACTGAAAGTTTCAACTGTGATAATCCCATAGGTAGGATGTCAGATTCTGAAGTGAGCTGCTGGACCACTGAGTGGAGATCTCTAACCTAGGACAAGTGGAAAGAGTCTAAACTCCATAAGGAAGGTATAAAGGTGTAGGAGTAGCAACTTAGAGTAGATTTGTGAAGAGATATTTTGGAAAGAGCTGCTTCAGCACTGTGAGTCTCCTGCACTCTCCCCCACAGCAGGAAGTGGGTACTTCTCCCTTAGCCTAAAGCCCAGAGAGCAGGACATCAGTGGAATCTGCAGAGAGCTTCATGTGTGTCCCCTGGACTTGGGAATCACACTGTGCCGGTGTCAGAGGAGCCTTGGGATCTACAGATGAGAGGTCTGAGGGCAGAGCCGAAGAGAGATGCTGCTGCATTGAGATTTGTCTGCACAACTTGAATTTTGCCAAGATAAACAATAATATCTCCTGGAGACCAGGTGTGGGCCATTTTAAATGAGATTTTGCCCAAGGGGGCTTCATTCAAAGGATAAGCGACCTTCATTGAGAGTCTGTGTGAAACGAGCCTTGGGTAAACCAGAACCTGAGGTTGTGGTCTAAAGCAGCAGCTGAGAAAACCTGTTGTATTACTTTAATTATGAGTATTCTGATGGGCCAGAAGGGAGATCTCTGGAGAATCCACCAATATGTCCAGGAGGGAAAAAGAAAGTTTCATCATTTTCCAGGCCCCAAAATCACAAGGCTATTTTGTAGGAGCAATTGTCAAGTGAGAAGTGCCCTATACTCTTACCTCTTTATCTGCCCCTCCCCACCTGCCTCCTGCATCACACCCTGGAGATGTTGGAAACTGCAGCTGGATGACTGATGGAGAGGAGCTGAGCTGAAGACAAACAGCCAACCACACCACTTCCCCAAAGGCAGGCTGTTTGCCGCCAGTTAAGCCCTAGCTCAGAGGAAAAGATAGAAGTCTTAACTTCGAATGAAGATCTAAAAATCGATCCTTTAATTACCAAATTAAGATGATATTTAGTACATTACAATGGATGAGGAATTCTATATTACCTGGAAATGAGTAGAAAATTTAGGAACCTGATAGATTTTTCTTCTTAGCAGGGGAGAAAAGAACTTTTGCTACTGCAACACTTTAAAAGACATTGCAAGATTTATAAAATACAAACAAATAAATTGGTATTTTGAGTATCCCAGTAGCTTTGTTTGTTCATAATACAAAGGACAATAGTTTTTAGAAGAAACAAGGTCATGATTATGTTCTTAGCAGCTGTCAGACCAGGATTATGTTCTATTTTTTATGATGTTCTTCACAAGGAGTGTTGGCAGAGTGACCAAGGCGGTGAAGGGATCCAAACATCAAACCACAGAAAGGGCAACTCAAGGAACTCAAGCTGCATGTGCTGGAGAAATTTTAGGCAAGACGCAATAGCTTATTTAACCTCTATTAATAGGCTCCCATATGGAGAACAGAACAGAATCTTTTTATGGTGTTCCTGAGGGCTATATAAGGGCTAGAGGGCAATTGGTGAAAAATGAGACATATATGATGCAAGCATTTAAAAACAAATGTCTTTCATTGTTTTGGATTGCCATGTATCGCAGTGTATTTCTCCTTATTAGTTGTTGAGCTGAGGCTAGATGACATTTGTCATGGTTCTTCCACAGAGAATCCATTAACCATTTGGTTCCAGGTCAAATTGACAAAGACCAATTTGTTTTAAGCCAGTTTGTCAATTGACCAATCCACCAAATGGCCTTTCACGGAAAACCAATTCACCCAACACCAATCTGTTTCCTTTGATAATGTCATTTTAGTTGACTAATATTCATTTTGTCCTCATAAAAGAGCATTTAAGGAATATTTAATTGATTGTTACCCTAGTTCTATGGGGTCTGAGAGGATTGACTTGAGGAACAGGGAAATAATACATTCTTAAATGTAATCCTGAATATAATGAATTATTACAATTGTAATCTTCTTAAAAAATACTATTGTGCCCCTTCCAGACCCTCATTGTCTATGCCCCTCTTTCTTCCTCTTGGCCTCCAGCTGCAGCACCCAGGCACTAGAATAGAAACAAAGAGAGCATTTATTGGGTTTAGGGATATTAAAAACAACACCCCTTTTTCCTCCATTCTGGAACTAATTGAGAAATAGATACATGTGCCAGATGAGTGAAGATCAAAATATCACCTCTATTCTTGGTAAGCTGTCTTGGAGGACATGGTTCAAATCGGGCCAAATGGCCTCAAACTGCAGGCACAGCCCTTCCCACGAGAAACAAGATTCCTGCAGTGCTGTTTCCAAATCCACAAATATGCAAACATGCCAGTCCCCAACCTCTTGGCAGGACTGTCCCACCTGTGGCCCTTGGGCTGCATGCAGCCCAGATTGGCTGTGAATGCAGCCCAGTACAAAATCATAAATTTACTTAAAACATTGAGACCTTTTTGTGATTACATGTCGCAATGTATTTTATGTGTGGCCCAAGAGGATTCTTTTTCTTCCAGTGTGACCCAGAGACGCTAACACGTTGGACACCCCTATGTCAAGAACATCATCACAGGCAAAATCATGATCTTAGAACTCAAAACCAAAGAAATTCAGTGGTACCTGAGAGAAAGGGAGAAAATAGAGAAAAATGTTGGTTTATACACATAGGCTATGTTCAGTTGAAGCCAGTAATTTGGAGCCCTAGATTTCTGATTTTAAATTCTACTGGAGAAATCACCCAGTAAGTTAAGTGGTCAATTCTGAACTTACATTGTAATATTTCAATGGCTGCCTATTTCTCTCACAGTAAAAGCCAAGGTCCTCCAAAGGCCTACAGAGTTTTCTTATGCTAACATTTCTCTGACCTTATCTCCTCTGCTCTCTCCCTACCTTGGAGATTCTGCTAAAGCCACACTGACTTCCTTGCTGCTCTCAAACATACCTTGCCTTCACCCACCTGAAGGCCTTCACCCCCAGGTACAGTTAGAGCACCTGTCAGTCAGTACACCCATGACCCTGTGCATCTGTGTGTAGGTGTATATAAATATACATATAATACATGTGCATACACATAAGCAATTATACATAATCACATGTATTATATATAAAAATTATATATAATTGTCCTTTATTATATTCAGTTGACATTATTCAGTTACACATGTACTCCCTTGTTAATTTATAAACCCCTAAAGGGTAGGAACCGCATTTTTAGGCCATCAAGTGACTTAATACCATGTCTGGTACTAAAGTTAGATAAATGAGTTAATGGATGGTTGAATGAATGAATGAATGAATGAATGAAATGTTTTTGTATCACTGGTCACAAACACCATCAGTAAAGTCCCCAGTGGAAAATGTAATTCTCATTCAGATAATACAAAACATAGTCTTCCAGAAACCCTGGGTCTGCTCCTAAAATCAAGCTGGTCAAAGTCATTCATGGTTTTGAGTCAGCCTTAAACTGGATGCCTGGTCAACTGTCTTATTCTTGGCCCATAATAGCACTGTCTAGAACCACCATCCTTCTAATATCTCAAGTTCTTTTGCACCTCAGGTTCTTTTAATCTTGCTATTGTAAGGCTTGAAATACAGCCATATTATACAGTTTATAAAATGTACTGTGTACATTTAAGGCATCATCATATTTCTGCTGCTGTGAGCAGCATTCTCCACATCTAGTGATCATCTGGTCTGATAGCTCTCTTCTTTTGCTCCAGAACAAGGAGCAATGTATCACAAGCTCTTTTCAATTGCTAAACTATAGACCTACAATTCAGAGTTCTCTTCTGCTAGATAGACTGTACTCACCTGAGTCATGGAGATCCCCCAGTAAGACTTGGTCCTTGCCATGTCAGATAGCACACCTTCTCAAGTATAGAACAGTAAAGCAAATTAGCATAATCAGCATGACCACACCTGAACATCCAACTTCATGCCCTATGTCTGTGGACATCTGTAGATTAGACTGAAGAAGCCACTTATTTTCTACCATGAATAATTCAACTTCAGGTGACAGAGGACAAAAGACACTTATTTTCTACCATGAATAATTCAACTTCAGGTGACAGAAGACAAAAGACTCTGATTCTCTCTTTATTTTCCATGGTCATAGTATGTGTACATGATAAAAATCTTGTGCTTACATACTTATTTATATGCACATATTTGTGTCAGTATGTGTGTATGCATATATACACATAGATATAGACATGCATACATATATATACACCCAAATTAGAAAACAACATCTTTCTAGATGGTATTTTTAATTTTGTTACTTCTACCAAATTTGAAGCTCTACATCATTTCTTCCTCTATTATTCTTTTATAACATTTCATAGCTTATCTAGATCACACAAGTGCTTTCCTCTAAACATGAATTTTGTTTTAGTAATGTATTTATTCTTTAGTTTGTCAGTGACTATTTTTCATTTCTTTACTCATTTGAAATTAATTTATTTTCTTTTAATTTGCTCTAATTTTTACCTTTTTCTGAAATGAGTCACCCAAAACTCTGTCAAAAATATTTTTTTAAAAAGTAATACAATCAAAAGCAGAAGCCAATAGTTCTGTTTCTACCACTTCTCATAGATAAATCTGTTTAACAAGAAAGTATAATATATGCTGATAGGTATCATCTATATTTGTAAATTGCCGATGTATTCATGAAATCATAGAAAACTACCACTGATATTTTACAAAAAGCCTAAATCCATCCATCATTTTACATAGTAGCCAAAAAGGCTGAGAGAGATTTTATGAGTTCCCCAAAGTCTCACAGCAGACAGAGACTAAGTCAAAACTCGAAGCCAGTTCTGGTCAAGATGGCTTTGTAGGAAAACACAGCTTGCCTACATCACATCAAAACACAGCTTGCACAACCACATCAAAATTACAACTAAACTATAGAACAACGAGCATTTAGAACCATCAGCAATTGATCTGAACAGAGGTTCTGCAACTACAGAACTATAGAACAAAACACCTCAAGACTGATAGGAGGGGCAAAGAAGCAGAATGGACTGTTCCCACACCACATGTGTCAGACAAAACTAAGGAGGGATATCTCAGGAGTAAGGGACTGTTTCCACACCAGGCCACCAGCCCAGGGTTCCAGTGGCAGGAAGATAAGTCTCCATAAATTATGGATATAAATATCGGCAGGCATTGAGGCTATGGAAGACAAAAACTGCTAGAATCCCAGGCAGTTCCTCTTAAAGGGTCCATGCACAGACTTACTTGGACTCACTCCTTCTGAGCTCAGTGTGGGGGTAGCAGAATGAAAGAATCAGAGGCATATAGGGAGGAACTGAATTGTCCAACATCAGGGCAAGAGCTGGAGGGCAGCTTTTACCCAGAAAGAAGTGCTGGCAGAGGCCATTTTTCCTTTTCAGAGCATTCATTCTCCCCACAGAACCAGGAGGCTAGTACCACCTCTGAAACTCCATCAGCTTGGCTCATACTGTTTGTCCCACCTAGGTGATTCCCTGAGGTCCTGCTCTACCCAGCTTTCAAGACCACTGAAGCTGTGTCCATGGCTTTTCCATACAAATGGCTCATCTTGACCCATGTTTCAGATTTTCCTAAACTGCCTCAAACAAGCAACATCTTGCTTCAGCAAGCCCTGTACCTCTCACTAAGTTGCCCCAGACCCAGCACTAGCAGCAGCTGGCTTGCCCTCCCCTGGGCACTTCCAAGTCCAACAAAAGTAGCAGCCAGCTGCAGATTGCTTTGTAGTTTACACTGTTTGACCCCGAACAGAACACTGGCAGTAGCTGACCTCAGATGTGCCAAAATCGATCAAGTCTCAACTAAATAGGAGAGTGTACACAGCCCACGCAGTGGATGCACCTTGAATACTGAGCTTAGATAATAGGAGGGTTGTGTCGCTGGACCCTATAGGACACCTACTACATGAGGCTACTCTACCAAGCTTGGAAGATGTAGTAACTCTACCTAATACATAAAAACAAATACAGGGAGGCTTTCAAAATGAGGAGATATGGCTGGGGTTGGGGGGGAGTGATGGGGGTTAAATGCTGACAACTGTAATTAAGCAACAATAAAATCATTTTAAAAAATAATAAATTAAGAGATAAAGAAATATGGCCCAAATGAACGAACAGAACAAAACTCTAGAAAAAGAACTAAACAAAATGGTGAAAAGCAATTTATCAGATGTATAGTTCAAAACTCTGGTTATAATGATGCTCAAGGAACTTAGTGAGGATATGAATAGCAAAAACAGATCTAGTCAGAAATGAAGGATCACTGATTAAAATAAAGAACAATATACAGAGTATCAACAGTACAGTGGATGATGCCAAGAATCAAATCAGCGATTTGGAACAGAGGGAAGCAGAACCACAAGAAGAAAAAAAGAATCAGAAAAACAAAACAAAACAAAAAACAAGGAGTGTAAGGAACCACTGAGACAATTTCAAGCATACCAACATTTGCATCATGGGGGTACCAGAAGGAGAAGAAAAAGACTATTTGAAAAAATAATGAAAGAAAACTTCCTTAACTTGCTGAAGGAAATAGACATACAAATCCAGAAATCAGAGAGTCCCAAACATGATGGATCCAAAGAGGCTTACTCCAAGACACATCATAATTAAAATGCCAAAAGTTAAATACAAAGAGAGAATCTCAAGAGTAGCAAGAGGAAAGAAGTTACTCACCTACAAGGGAGTCCCCATAAGACTGTCAGCTGTTTTTTTTTTCAAAAGAAACTTTGCAGGCTAGAAGGGATTGGCAAAAAATATTCAAAGTGATGAAAAGTAATCAAGATTAAGATTAAGATCAAGATTACTCTACCCAGGTAAGCTACCACTTAGAATTGAAGGACAGACAAAGAGATTCCCAGACAATAAAAAGATAAAGGAGTTCATTATCCCCAAACCAGCATTAAGTAAAATGTTAAAGGGTCTTCTTTAAGAAGAGAAAAAAATAACAATAAAATAGCAATAAATACATATCTTTCTCTTTTTTCCTTTTGTCCATTTGGGTTTTTAAATATATTTTATTGATTATGCTATTGCAGTTGTCCCATTCCCCCCCCCCCCTTTATTCCCTTCTACCCTGCACACTCTCTCCACCCACATTCCCCGCTTTTAGTTCATGTCCATGGGTCATACATATAAGTTCTTTGGCTTCTACATTTCCTATACTATTCTGTTGGGGGCAGGGATAAGCCTAAAGCAGGCTGATGCAGCCAGAGATGGAAATTGCACGTACATAACAGGACATCTGTGGTCAGAAGTTTCCTGCACAACAGGATATCTGCAGTCAGAAGCATTGCAGGTGCCTAGCCTGAGCACACGGGCGGCACACCAATCAGTGCCTTGATCACGCGCCTATCATGCGCCCCCTAGCCTATCCCAGTTAAGAGCATGCCTTGATCACGCGCCTATCATGCGCCCCCTAACCTATCCCAGTTAAGAGCACGCCCCAAAGCTACCAACCAGAGCTACTTCCCCTATCTGCCTTCCTCTACCCTCCTCTATATAACTCCCTCCATTTTAAAATAAAACTGGCAGCTTGATCAGAATCCTTTGTCTTGCTGTCGTTCTTTCGCGCCTCCTGTCCCATCCCTTTTCATCCGTTACAGGTACTTCGGCGGACCCCGTTGACTGCCTCGCGGGCCGAGGCACTATTCTTAACCTTCTCCTGTCTGTTTTCTACCTACCATCTATGCTACTTATTCTCTGTACCTTTTCCCCTTCTCTCCCCCTCCCATGCCCCTGTTGATAACTCTCCATGTGATCTCCATTTCTGTGGTTCTATTCCTGTTCTGGATTTTTGCTTAGTTTGCTTTGTTTGTTTGTTTTTTCAAGTTTGGTTGTTAATAACTGAGTTTGCTGTCATTTCACTGTTCATATTTTTAAGCTTATTTTTCTTAGATAAATTCCTTTAACATTTCATATAATAAGAGCTTGGTGATGATGAACTTCTTTAACTTGACCTTATCTGAGAAGCACTTGATCAGCCCTTCCATTCTAAATGAAAGCTTTGCCAGATAGTGCAATCTTGGATGTAGGTCCTTGTCTTTCATAACTTGGAATACTTCTTTCCAGACCCTTCTTGCCTGTAAGGTCTCTTTTGAGAAATCAGCTGACAGTCTTATGGGAACTCCTTTGTATGTAACTGCCTTCTTTTCTTTTTCTGATTCTAAGATTCTCTCCTTATTTTTAATCTTGGGTAATATAATTATGATGTTCCTTGGCCTGTTTCTCCTTAGGTCCAACTTCTTTGGGACTCTCTGAGCTTCCTGTACTTCCTGGAAGTCTATTTCCTTTGCCAGATTGGGGAAGTTCTCCTTTATTATTTGTTCAAATCACTTTTCCACTTGTTGCCCTTCCTCTTCTCCTTTTGGTACCCCTATAATTCAGATGTTGGAACATTTAAAGGTGTCCTGGAGGTTCCTAAGCCTCTCCTTATTTTTCTGAATTCTTGTTCCTTCATTCTGTTCTGGTTGAATGTTTCTTTCTTGCTTCTGGTTCACATCATTGATTAGAGTCCCAGTTTCCTTCCCATCACTATTGGTTCCCTGTACATTTTGCTTTATTTCACTTAGCATTGCCTTCATTTTTTCATCTAATTTGTGACCAAATTCAACCAATTCTGTGAGCATACTGATTACCAGTGTTTAGAACTGTGCATCCGGTAGGTTGGCTATCTCTTCATCACTTAGTTGTATTTTTTCTGGAGCTTTGATCTGTTCTTTCATTTGGGCCATATTTTTTCTCTTGGCGTACCTCCTACGTATAAGGGGCGGAGTCTTAGGTGTTCACCAGGGCAGGGCAACCCATGTTGCTATGTTGTGACACTATATATGGCAAAGGGGTCCAAGAGGTAACAATGGTGCTTGCTCCACTCTCTCTGATGAATTTCAGTCACTTTCCCTGCTTCCCCCAAGCAAAGTGGGCCCTTCTGGTGCAGATTCATGGGTGGGTGGGTTTGTGTGCATTCTAGGGCCCTGTGAGTCTCTCCAACGAACTTTCCTGTGAGGCTTGGAGTTTCTCCCACTGCCGCCTCAACCCCTACAGGTGTTTTCAGTCTGAGGTTTGAGGTTTTATTTGCCAGCACTAGAGCCCTGGGTTGCGAGGTCTGCCTCACTCCCCAACTGTTCCTCCTGGTTTATCTATGCGAGAATGTAGGATCACCTGCTCCACCAACTGCCACCTCTCTGGTCTGCCAGCCTTGCTGGCCAGCTGCAGCCTTGCCCTCCTGGGCCCTCCATTACCACTTTGCTGTGAGTCCTCTCTGCCCTGGCTGCCCATCTCTGCCCCTCCTACGGTTCTGGATGGATTTTTCTTCTTTAACTCCTTGGTTGTTGGACTTCTATACAGTTCAATTTTCTGTCAGTTCTGGTTGTTTTTTTGTTTTTAAATTTTTGTTGTCCTTCTTTTGGTTGTGTGAGGAAGCACTGTGTGTCTACCTACAACTCCATCTTGGCTGGAATCCTCTAAATACATATCTTTCAATAATTGATTCTGAAAATAACAACATAAACAAACAAGCAGAACAGAAACAGAATCAAAGGCACAGAGAACATTTTGATGGTTTCCAGATGGGAGGAGAATCAGGGGAATAGGTGGAAAGGTGAAGGGATTAAGAAGTACAAACAGGTGGTTACAGAATAGTCATGGGGATGTACAGAACAGCATAGAGAATAGAGTAGCTAAAGAACATATATGCCAGACTCATGGACATGGACAACAGTGTGGGGATTGCCTGAGGGAAGGGGTGGGGCGCTTGGTGGAAGGGGACAAAGGGGAAAAATTTGGGACAACCATAATAGCATAAATAATAACATATAATTTTTAAAAAGCCTAGAAGCCAAATATTCTAAAGACTCAATGTTCTTTCTAGTCCAAAATGTTGCCTTCCTTAGTAAAGACAAAAATACAATTTCTGAGGTTGGAATTTTACCAGGACAGCCTCTTCTGAGTGTTACATTATAGGAAGAGAATATTATTGGGGTTCTTTTGTGGTACAGGTGGGGTTTTAGGAAATATGTGATAAAACAGCAATATTTAGGGCAAAATTCAAAAGTCTCAAGTTGTTGTTCCTACATTATATTAAAATAAAAGATGATTTTGTTAAGCTAAATACTATAAAATATAATTATAGTCCTTGGGAACAACTCAGCAGAACTAGAGCTATATTTTTCTGTCTTAGCTCACCAAAGCCCTGGAAGATATTCAAAAACAGATTGTATAACAAGTGGAAAACGTCATTTCCTTTAGAGTCTTAGCTCTCAATGATCAGAAAATGTGACCATTTTGGACTCACTAATAATCAGTGTTGAATGCCAAAATTTAATTGCTTGTGTGTCAGCTCGTATTGAATAAGGCTAGGCACTAGTTATTTATCTCTGTATATGTTAGTAAATACTTAGGGTTCTTTTACTGTAGCCCATATATTTCTGTCTTAGGGAGATAAAAGTAATGCTCTGAACCACCAGCTTTTCCAATTTAATATGAATCTGACTTTCTGTCATCTTTATTTTTAGTTTATGAACTGCTTGAGGAGGGCCTTTTTCTTCCCTTCCTGATTCCTGGCTGGAGTTGAAACTGAGATTATGGAAATACTTCGAGTGGTTATTTCTATCCTCAGTGAAATGAGAAATTTGGGATGTTCAGCTGAACATTCAAATGTTCCAGCTTTTACCCTTCACTATTAATACCATCATCTGTCTGTCACACACACACACAGAATCTTTCTCTAACTTCACACTTGAGAATCTTGTTTTTCATTTCATTTTTTTACAGAGCCTTCCTGGAGTGAGTCACCATGTATTGAGGTCATGCCAGTTGCATTCTGTTCCACAGGAGGATATTTCATCCCCTAACACAGCACCAAACCATTGACATGCGTATCAGTCTTAGAAGGGGGCCTCTGGTGCTTAAGAGCCCACCTAAAGAATGAATGGGCTCAGAATCCCCTCCAAATGGCTGTTTTTATTTAGGACAAAACCATAAAGAAGATAAAGAAATTCCTAATAACCTTAGACTTAGACTTTGGTCCCTATCTCCAGTCTTTATGAGAATTAACTTAATACAAGGGTAGGTGGTGCTCACAGGAAGTGATCCAAGTCTCCAAAATTAGGTTTTAGAAGCTTTCAGCTTTCAATCCCAAGTGTCTTTTCACTCATTTTAACCAGTTTAAGTTAGGATATGAGTAGCTGGAAAAAAATGAATTATAAATTACATAGCAAATATGGGGTTTCCAAATTATTCACAATTCACTCATAAAGTGAGGTAGTGTCATTTCTTGTGTGAGTGTTGCTCAGTTAGGGAGGGGTTTCACAGTTTTAGTTTCACCTTCTACTTAACCTCCTTCCTCCATAATGGATATGTACATATTTCATTGTCCTCATAAAACTCACTAGACTTCTATACATAAAGATGATCTTATTGCAGGGAAAAAAAGTTGCCAATTTTTTAAATTTTCAAATAGAATTCTGATTAAAATATGAAGTTTTGCTGAAACTCAGCAATGTATTTTATATAATGTGGACATCTCAGTTGGAATAAATGCTTTCGGTTGTGAGTCTTGAATCTTTTGTGTGAATTCACAGTCCACTTCGACCCTTCACCTCTGTTCCTTCCTACCTTTACTGCTTTCTGTAGCAGTCACATACTTACACACTATTCAAGCTGGAATAGACCTTTGAAAGTAATCATTTAGCCTCGTTCTTCCCTTTACAGAAAAAGATAGCTAATGCCCACAGCATTTGAGAGATGTTCCCAATATGAGCCGACTTGACCCAACTGTAGATCAAGGACAGAACCCAAGATTCTGGATTTCTAATATTCTTTTCCATTCATCACCCCTATCACTGTGGCTTTTAGTTTACACAGTCTCTTGCCAACATTCTCAGCTCTCTTGTTTGTTGCCTTGTCTGTTGCCTTGTCTGTTGCCACTTACCTAGCAAAGCACCAGTAATAGTTAGTCCAATGCCCAATATTCTGGGTATTGTTGGAGATAATCACCCACCCAGTAAAATCACTGCCTCTTAAATTTCAGTGTGTCTCCCTCAACTGACACATTGATGCTGCCCAGATGTTGTTTCACAATCCCATTAGTGCTTACCTTCCACACTCAGCACTGGTGTTTGGCACAGCAGTGATTATAAACTTTCTCCATTCCTCTCAACTTTTGACCTGTCAAGTAACCTGGCATCTTACCTCTCCAAGAAAATACAAGCAATCCAAGTTCTTGCCATGAAACCTCCAAATTTACTCATATGCCATCTGTTTTCTTTGCACTTCCTGTTAAAAGGAATGAGGTATTTCCTGTTTAGGTTTAATTTCTGTGTTCATGCTTTGGATGATAACATTCTTCTTAAGTCAGGTCTCCTTAGCATTTGTTCTATTGTGTTCCCTCAAATGTTCACCAGTACCACTACTACTGTTTTCTTACTATAAACATTTAAATATATGCAAGCATCTTTATTTATTTAATGGCTCTTCATTAGTCATATTCTTCGCTCTTTTTCCTTTGCCAAGCCATTTCTCTGAACTATTCATTAAATCCCATGGTTTTCACTTCCTGTTTTCATGCTCATGACTACCTCCTCAACCCTGCTCCTTCTCTCTCAATCAATCTCTCTCTCTTTCACTCTCTCTGTCACTCCCTTTTTCCAATCTCCCTCACCCCCATGCCTCTATCTCTGTCTCACTTTCTTCAGGTTTTCGGGAATTTCTACTCTTAGGCCCCAGGAACATCTCCAAATCAACATGTTCAAAACCAATGCATAAACTTGCCCCACAAGTCTGTTTTTTCTCTTTTTTTCCTTGTCTATCAAATAACACCATCATCCAGCCAAACATTATCTTTAACTGTAAGTCACCAAATATATTATAATATATTTAGCACAGAGTAAGTTCAGAGAACAGTATTGGTCCTGGGTATGCAATTTGATCTTAAGCGAAGTGCTGAACAACATAAGGGTCCATTGGTAGATAAAAGGATAAAGGAGATGTGAAACATGTATATGCTGGAACACTACTCATCTATAAAACAAATGAAATCTTGCCATGTGCAACAACATGGATGAATCTAGAGGGTATTATGCTAAATGAAATAGTTAGATAGTGAAAGACAAACACCATATGATTTCACTTACATGTGGAATCTAAATAAATAAATGAACAAAAAAGAAAAAAACTCATAGGGAACAAATTAATAGTCACCAGATGGAAGGGGATTTTGGGGATGGGTGAAAATGGTGAAGGGATTTGGAAATACAAATTGCCAGTTATAGAAATAGTCGCAGGGATGTGAAGTACTGCATAGGGAATATAATCAATAGTATTATAATAAATATGTATGGTGTCAGGTGGCTACTAGACTTAGGAGATTACTATGTAAGTTATTGTCAGGATGGGTGGGGTAGGACAATTGGGAACCTAGTTACAATTAGCATTTTGGACTACAAATATGGCCACCGTTTGGACTACAAGTAATATGGCGACTGAACTCTGACCCAGAAGAGGTGACTGACATCAGACCAGGAATCACCAATGATATGTTGCTTCTTTGTTCACCAAGAACCAATCCTTGGCTCCCTTGCGAAGTTAAGCCATATAAAACTCCTACCCTTTCCCTTCTCCCTGTGGACTTTTCTTTAGCCCTTTCTCCGGGTGGAGAAAACGTCACCCGGGAGCACAAACTTCCAAAATAAAACTTATCTGCCTGTTTCCATGGCTAATTGGCTGTTTATTTCCTCGGCGGGGTCTAAGAAAACCTTACAGTTATACAAATGCCTAACCACTGTTCTGTACACCTGAAACTGATGTAATATTGTAGGTCAACTGTAATTAAAAGAGAAAACAATGATTTCTAAGCTTCAGTATCACCTTTGTAGTGGACCATCCTGCGTGGCATGGGCCCAGCCCCCAGTGGCAAACATTTACTGCAAAGAAACTTCCTAAAAACCATCCTAAACCTTCCAAGGACCAGTGTAACCTATTCAACCTCTTGTGCCTTTTCATTTGCAAATATGCCTTTTCAGTGATGTGATTACCAGCATCCTCTCCTGTTTTCTGTATAAGGTAACCACCTTAAGTGAGCCTGTGCATAGTTAATGAGGACCTTCTTGTAATGTGCCCAGTAAGACAATAAAAGCTCATTGGAGCAAGGACCTAGGCTTTTGCTCCCATTAAGAGAAAAGCCACTTGCCCTTTTCTTCCACAGGATTTGGTAGTCCATGTGAATTTCTTTTGTTTCAGCTACAACGCTGTGGACCCCACATGTGGGGGTCCGCAACAACTTTTTGGAAAATAGAGAAAGAAATAGTAACTGTGTAGAATAAAATAATTTAACTAGGACATCTGGCACATAGTAAGCATTCAGCAATTTTTATCTATGTCTATAAATACTATGATTATTTGTATGATTATTATAATTAGTACATGTTTCAAATTGAAGTCTACTTCTCCGTGTGGCTACTACCACAAGCCTAGCCCAGGTAATTCTCATCCTTCCTCTGTATGAGTCAGAAGTTTCCCAACAAGTCTCCCTGGCCCCAGTCAGTCCCTATCCCCCTGCAATCTGCTCTTCCAGTTGCAACTATAAGTGATCTGCCAAAAGTTTGAAGTTCTTTCCTTCCTAAATGTATTCAATGTCTTCCCATCAGTACCAGTATAAAGTCCAAATTTCTTAGAATGGTATAAAAGTTCCTTTGTCATCTGGCTCCTGTTTACCTCTCCAGCATCATCCCTTTGTTTTTCCCATTCTTTCTTCATAATTGAGCCAAAATGATCTTATTAAATGTCCCCTAAACTATTCATGCCTTTCTCACATCAAAACCTGCACCCAAGCAATTTTTCTACCTGTGTAACTTTGTTAAATTTTAATCGTATTTCAGTTCTCCATTTATATGTCTTTTTCAAGAAAGCTTTAGCTAAACTTTATCCTACCTAATCTAGGTTAACAGCCTAAAGTTGCTATCCATTGCTTTCTCATCTATTCTTATAGAGCAACTTAATCTTCTATCATAGTGTCACAGGTGGGCACAGGTAACCAGGGTCATGGTGATCAGGATGAAGAATTGAACCGAACACCCAGAGTTTATAACAGAGAACATGGGAGCAGCTCCAAGCAGAGATTGACCTCATGGGCTGGAGGGACTCTATTCCCATAGGACAGATCCTTCCTGGCTAGTTTTGGTGGGCTTTACTGCGCATGTACGAGTAGTTGTATCACTTCAAAGCTACTGAACATGTGGTCTCCCATGATCCTCCCCGATTGGCCACCAGGGAAGAAGGTCCCACAATGCTACCAAATTGATCCCCATTTCTCCTGGGGTCCCCCTGTACTAGGCTCACCTTTCCCTTCGCCAGAGAATTATAGCTCTCCATGTTAGAGATTTGTGAAAAGGAAAGGAATTATTTATGCAAGTTATACAGACTTAAGAGTAATGACTTAATGTCTTCATCAAAATCCCAAAGTTCCTTAAAACACCCACAAACACACACAGTCCTTCCTTCCCCCTTTGCCCAGTCTGGGGTACTGTATCTCAGGAAAAGAAATTGAAGTCCATGGCTCAGGCAGCCCCCGGTTCTTCCCAGTAATCTGTGCTCAGCTGGTAGGCCTCCCTTGGTTCCCAGCACCATCAGCTGTGTTGCTGAGATCTCCAGCTAAAGCCTCGTGGTGATTCTTTGCTAAAGTGGCATGGTGATTCTTCTCATGGCTGTGGGGGGGGGAGGGGCCACTCTGGCCAAAGCCACGTGGTTCTCCTCACTGCCACAGCTGCATGGCCCTCTCTCCATGGCTGCCGAGTCTGGGTTTAAATATCCTTCCAGCTTTACTGGGCTGCCATCATGAGTCTGGGCAGGCATGGCCCCATGTCACGGAGCCAATCATCTCCAGGCTCTCATGCAGGCACTGTAGCTAGGGGGAATTGCCTCCCAGTTACATCTTGAGGGGAAGTTCCTTCCATCCCCCTGGCTCAGAGCATGGCCACAGCTATTTAACATATCTGTGAAACCAGTTAAAGGTTATAGATGTGTTAAACAACTACACCAGAGGTTAGCTGCAAAGCTGTTGCTATTCAAAACAGTTCTCAATGGCCCTGCTCCATGTGTCCCTTCCCCCAACTCACACCTGTGGTGGAGGGTGAGGACATCCCATATATCTTTCTAATATTTGCTGAACACCTTGAGTTCTGAACCCCATTACAAATCCTTCTTTTGGGGGCCCCCTGGCTGCACCCTCCTACAATAGCACTTGCCAAACAGCATTCTACCAATTTATGAACTTGATGTTATTATTTTCCTGGGCTGCTGTAACACATTACCACAAATTTGGTGACTTTAAAACACAGAAATTTATTCTGTAACAGTTCTGGAGGCCAGAAGACTGAACTCGATGTTTTGATAGAGCCACACTTCCTCCAGAATCTCTAGGGGAGAGAGCTTCCTTTCCCCTTTCATCTTCTGGTGGTTCCTGGTGTTCCCTGGCTTGTAGTAGCATAAATCTGTTCTCTGCCTCTGTCTTCACATGGTGTTCTCTCTGTCTTTCCATGTCTTGCCTCTTCTTATGAGGACATCCTAAATTCAGGATGATTTCATCTTGAGATGCATAACTAATTATATCTGCAAAGACACTGTTTTCAATTAAGGTCACATTCTGAGGTTCCTGATGCACATAAATCTTGAGTAGAGGCTATTCAGCTTATTACACTCATCAATCTTATTCATTAGACTGTAACTCCATGATGACAGCAATTATACACATGTTGCAGTCAGCTTTGCACATAGTACACACTTAAGAAATAATTGTGCAATAAATATTTTCCTTCCTCTCAGTTTTTACCAAGCTTTTCTACCTTATTAACATCCCATCCAACAACTTCAGTGCTTATGTAACAGGGTGCATCCAAGAGGGGGGTCCCAAATAGGGATTTGGAATGGGGTCCAGAACTAAAGGTATCCAGGTGATTTTAAGAAGTCCTCACCCCCACTCCCCAGGTGCGGGTTGGGGGAAGGGACAAATGGAGCAGACCCATTGAGAGCTGTTTCACATAGCAACAGCCTTGTAGCTAACCTCTGGCGTGGTCATTTAACATATCTATAGCCTTTGGCTGGTCGCTTAGATATGTTAAATGGCTGTGGCCATGCTCTAGGCCAGGGGGATGGAAGTAACTTCCCCACCAAGACCTGACTGGGGGGCAGGTCCCCCGAGTTAACAGCCCCTGCATGGGAGCTTGGAGAAGATTGGCTCCAGGACATGGGGCCACATCTGCCCAGACTCATGATGGCAGCCCAGTAAAGCTGGAAGGATATGAGTTCTGGCATGTGAAGACGAGTGTGGGAGGAGTCGGAAATGGGGCTGCAGAGGAAGACTGGCGCAGGGATTTAAACCCAGTTGCAGCAGCCATTGAGGAGAGAGAGAACCACGTGGTCTTGACAGAGTGGAGACTCCCACAGCCCTGAGAGAGAGAATCACCATGCGGCTTTAGCAGAGAACCGCCACTCAGCTTTGGCAGAGTGGCAACCCCCCGCCCCTTTGCAGCCATTGTGCAGGGGGAGAAGCACACGGTTTTGGCTGAGTGGGGACTCCCATGGCCCTGGGAGAGAGGACCATGTGCCTTTGCCAGAGTGGGGACCCCTGCAGCTTTAGGAGATACAGTACTCTGGACTGAGCAAAGGGGGAAGGAAGGAAGGACTGTGTCTGTTTGTGGGTGCTTTAAGGGACTTTAGGATTTTTGGTGAAGACATTAGGTCCCTACTTTTAAGTTTGTATAGCATTAAATAAACGTTTCCTTTCCTTTTCACAAATCTCTGGCATTGAGAGACGTCTTTCCTCTGGCGGCGGACATAACAGACCTGGGGGCTTCTTTATATTGTCTCAGGCCCCCCTTGTTTGTTCTGTAACATTAGCATTAGCATAACTCTTTACCTGAATTTTTTTAAGAAATGTATAACTTTCTAACTTATATGATACTTGAGTACCTTTTATAATTTCTTTAAGAGCAAGAAATATATTTTTATCTTTATATTCCCCAGAAGACAGCAGCAAAACTCAACATAGATTTCCACTATTCATGTTATATGTAAATATGATTATTTACTCATGTATAAGTTCATCTCTGTTAAATAAGGATAGGTTTATTCAAATTTTAGAGTTAGTTTCATTCTTTTTGGCTTCAGAAAAAGCAAAACAAAAAACAAAAAAAGACCAAAGATATACCCCCCAAAATAAAAAAAAAACCTCCTTCACTCAAAGTGCTAACAGGTTTTTCTATTATTTGCTTTAATTTTTTTCTAAAACATATAAATGTCAATGTCTTCAAGTCTAAATGCCCTACAAGTACCTTTTGTAGGTTGCCCTGTTTGCTTTGCTCCATTGAGCTTATCTTCACTCACATTCAGGTAAATTCAGCTGTGGCTTCCTCATAGATACAGTACATCTGCAAATACGTTTTGTTCACCATCATTGCATTATAATGTTGATGAGATATAGTAAATTAACTCTTGTTTATATCAATTAGCCTATGATAAATTGGTTTCATTTTAAGCTGTCTTGCTTAAAGTTGCAAAACCTATGGATGATGTTAAACAAGGACTTACTACTCTATACTCAAAGTTTATCATAGATTTTTTTCAAAATATTTGTTTCAAGTAGATATGAGTCCTACAAAAATAGATATGCTTATATTTACATATTTATGTCATAATGTATTATCAGAGTTTCATCAGGAAAAAAAGTATTATAGATATTTTAGACGGGAAGAAGTTTAATGAGAATTCGGTGCTTTACAAAACTGTTGAAAGAGCAAAGGCCAGAGAAGGCTACCACTAGCAGAGGTTTACCATGAGATTCAAGCAATCAGAAAATTGCTACTGTAACCCAGGTGAGAAATTCCACTGAATTGCTGCCAATGGTCACAAATGTTTGTAGCACTAGGACAAGTAGTAACAAGCCAAGTAACATCCAGAGGTTACTGCAAAACTTCAGTTCTATCAATGACTCTTTATCTGCTTGCTAATACTAGTACATTAATAATATGGTTTCTACCCAGTATGTGCTAGAAATATCCACCAACTGACTTACTGGACAGGAATAAAGTGCTATTTTGTAGTATTTGCCAATTTCCGTAGCGTAACTGCTTTTGCTATCGCTGATTGAAGGTTACTGAATACAGTGTCAGGAAGAGATGCACAAGGTCTGTTTCTTTGAGTTTGTGTGAGCCAGGTCAACACACTTCTGCCTCTCTTCTGCCTTCCAAACATTACAAAAAGTATTTCATTGATTAAATTTAATACAAATTTAGAACTCTGCTGTCACAGAAGATTGGAAAATGTATAGCTCTCAGACTTCCAGACCCTGCAACACAGAGTAGAACAAAGAAGAGTTATCAGGTGTGCCAAGAACCAACACACATGAACATCGAAGTCATGTAACAGACAGACTAAAGTTAGATGCCCCTTCTGTTTGTATGCAAATAATAAAAACAAGTTATTGGTGATTTCACCTGAATAATTGGCTCAGTCTCCTAATGATGTTCCAGCTCTGTATAGTTCATTTGAAAGTTAGTGTTTAAGTAGCCACAACACTAATTCTAGCTAACATTTATCAAGTCATAATAATATGCTAGGGATTACTTTTGTTTTTACATGCATTACTCCATTTAGTTTTTCCAACAACTTTATGTGATAAGTTTATTATTATCCTAATTTTACAGATGAGAAACCTGAAATTTTATATGGTTAAGCAAATGCCCCAGATCACAGTTATTAAGTAGCAACATATTTCAAACTCAAGTTGTCTGACTCCAAAGCTGTTGCACTTACTTCTCTAAAGTAATCTACCTTAAAAATATGCAATATTTTATGAATTCTGCTTCTGAGGCCATGCTTTGTATCAGTTGCCTAATAACATAGGATATGTCACAGAATTAGTACACTACATTATTTTTAGGACTACATTGAATCTTGGCAATCATCTGATGATACTGGAAATAATGTAATGAGCATCTCTCTAAAAGGAAAAAATATGTAATTTACAATTCAAACTAATGTGATTATGAAGTATCTCCTTTCCCTTTGTTTCCATCATTACTACATAAAACTTTGGTCCCTTCTATTCTAGTTTAGATGAATACCCCTGTTTTTATTAGTATCACTGAGCTTAAAATACATGAAAGGATAAACAATCTGTATGCTTTTCAATAGGAAAAGTATGGCAGAGAAACAGGATCCAATCTTCCTTTAAGTTCACATAAATATGCTGGATTAAAGGTGTTTTATGTTTCCTGGTAGAGGAATTGGTTTTAATGTGTAAGTTGTATATTTATACATTGCTTGGAATCGCCTCTAATTTTTCTAAGCTCTTTGTCTTGCCTGATGTAGCAAAATATCACTCTATGCTTTTATGTCACATTCACATACCTTGCCTTCCCTTTTCTAGATTCTATTATGAACGCAAGAAAACATCCCTCTTTTATTACAAAGCATTAAAAGATAATTTAGTCAGTGTGCTTTTTACTTGTGTATTTCAAATTAATTGCATGGTTGTATATTTGTCCAAACCAAAGCAGTTTGATTTCTTTTTTCTATTTTTGGCCATCTTTAAACATGAAAAAATAAAAGCACATATTTGTGGAGCAGTGGCTGTCCTTTGAAGAGCGGTGGGCCCTCTTTCAGGGGCAGGTGCTGTCCCTGTGGGACACCATATCCAGTCTGGCCATGTTTTCGCCAAGGCATGCTGTGTTTGTGCCAGCGCACTGCGTCGGATGCTTTCAGTGCTTGTCAAATATAAGAATGTAAGGTGTTTCTCAGCTATGTGATATCTGGTTGAGGCCAGTTCAGAGTATCAGATGCATTCAAACATAGCAACATATGAGATCCCTGAGGTTCATATTTCTTCCACTAACTTCAGCTTGATGATTAACCCAACTGTCCAGTAATAGGCTAAGGAAAAATTTTTGAGTGGGAATATTTTATGAAAAGCAAAACTAACTTTGATTGCTTAATTAACCCATTTGTCAGGAGACTTTCAGAATATTAACAATCAGAGAGACTTTTCTCTTTGAACACTAGAACAGACAAGTTATTTTCCTCTTCTAAAGGGATTTCATTAAGATTTGCTGAGTTTTTCTGAGATTTGCCATATCCGCTACAAGAAGTTTCACAGCTATGTGTTATCAGGCTAGTTGATATTAAACCATATTAATTAAATTTAATTTGACATTTGTATTATAAATTGTTACTGAAGGTAAAAGAAAGCAAGTATGGACCACTGAGCAACAAAGCCACTAAGAATGACAAACTTCTTTCTAATGCTGGCAGAAGTTAACCATCCCTAATGCAGACGACACTGACACAACCCCAGCTGAAATTAGTAAACACACAAAAGAATGGAATAGGTTTGTTTAATGACTGTAAATGTTGTCTCTCATCTAAGCACAAAACTGCTACATTTGGGAATAAATAAATGAGTATTTATCATTTCCTGAATTCTGATTTGGCCAGTGGCCAAGGAAGAATGTGCATAAAAATTAGAAGAAATGGAAGGTGGCACTTGGTTCCAGATTAATCTGAATAACAATAGTAAGCTTAAAAGCTATCTCCCTGCTTTTAAAGTTAGTTGTTGTCTGTTTTCAGGAGCAAAAAAAAAGTTTTTTTAAGAAAATAACAGGAAGTCAGACTACAGCTCAGAGAGAATCTTCCTTGGTTTGAGTCCTTTAGAGCATTATATTATCATCTATATGAAAGCAGAGGTCACTCCTTCCAAACCCTAAGATGCATAAAACTGAAATAAGGAGGAAAGATGCCTTTGTCTCTCTCTCATTTACTTCTGTATCAGGAAATGTCTCCAGTGCTTCTGCTTACTGTCTCAACCAGAGGTTTTGTGTGGCCACATTAAACAGGGCAGGTGCCAGGCAGGGACAAACCTAGATGTGTGCTGGCTTGACTTGTCTCTTACAAATCCCAGGTGCATTTCATCTTAATGAAACACCCCCACAAAAGGGACCACTGGTCTTTCAAGCCCAGAATTCCCTAATCAAGTTAAGTCTTGCTGGGAATTTCGAGATAATCTCCTATAGAATGCCATTAAGTTTACTCTCGGCAGGCTCAGGAAAATACGTAGGTTAAGAAAAGTCTATCCCGGGTCATGGTCCTGGTAGCAATATAACTAATTATATTTTTATCCAAAGAGATTATGTTCCAATAACAGCCTGGAACAAGGAAATACAATCTTACCACATATATGAGAAAAATACATAACTATTTAACAATTTCACTTAAAAATTAGGTGGCAAAAATTTGAAATAGGTGATATCTCACATGTTTCTCTCACATGTTAACCACAAATACATGCACCTGTTACACACAGGCACACATTTAAATACATGCTCACTGTATTAACTGCTTAGGGCTGCTATAACAACATACCATAAACTAAGCGGCTTTAAAAAATAGAATTTTTTTCTCTCACAGACATAAGAAGCTAGAGATTGAGAAATGAAAGTGTCTTACAGTGTTACCATGCCCCTGGAAGCTCCAGGAAATGGTCCTTCCTTGACTCTCTCTACCTTCTGGTGGTTGATTGCAATCTTTGGCATTCTTGGGCTTATAAATGCATCACTACAATCTCTCTCTGCCACCACCTTCACTAGTGGTCTTCCCTCTGTGTGTTTCTGTTTACCTGTCCTCTCCTCTTCTTATAAGGTAATATTGGATTTAAGACCTATCCTAATCCAGTATGAGTTTATCTTCACTTGATTACATCTGCAAAGACCCTATTTCCAAACAAGGTAACAGGTTACAAGTCTCCATGAATTTTGGAGAGAAACTATTCAGCCTGCTATAGTCTGCACCTGAGTCCTCAAATTCATGTCTTTCACATGTACAAAATAGGCTTGGTCCATCCCTATATTCCCCAAAAGTCTTAGTCCATTCTCACATTAACTCTAAATCTAAAAATCTCATTTAAATGCCACCAACTGAAAAAAGTTCCAAATCTCAACATCTAAGTCAGGTATGGGTGAGGCTCTAGGTATGGTCAGTCCCGGAACAAAATCTCTCTCTGTTCACAGAACCATGAAACTAGAAAAGAAGTTACCTGCTTCCAAGATACAATGATAGGACAGACATTCTTATTCTATAAGGGAAAAAAAAAAAAAAACCCTGGAAGGAATAAAGGGATTTTACTACACAGCAAGAAGAATTCCACTAGGCTTTTGAGATCTGCGAATAATCTTCTGTGGCTCCCTCCAAAATGCCTGTTCTGCTTTCTGTGGCCTCCACACATCCATGGTCCTGACATTGGAACCATCCTTCCTTCATTTTATTCCTTTTGTCCCTTTCACTCCAGGCTGGCAGTGTTTCAGCTGGCATTAAATTTTCAGAAACCTGTCAGTCTTCAGATGACATCATGGGGATTGTCAGAATTAGACATGAAGGTTCTCCTAGGTCCTTCCTGGATAATTCCATCTCTATTCTGCCTTTTGCTAAGATGGTTTTTTGGTTCATGGGTCACATACCTTATCTCTTGAGGGAAAGCTTGTCCAGCTATACTCTTGGCTCTGCTTCTAGAACACCCTGTCTGTACAAACTGAAAATGTTCCTGATCATCAAGTTTGAGTTTGTTTTTGCTTTTTTGAGCTGTCTCTTTCCTCTCAAATTTTACTGTAATCAGTGACGAGAAACAAGGTCATGCCTTGCACACTGTTTAACAGTCTCCTCAGTGAAATACCTAGCTTTATCACTTTTAAATTGTGCTTTCCACTCAGCCACAGAACACAATCCAGCCAAGTTTCTACCAGTTCATGACAAGGATCACCTTCCCTCCAGTCTCCAATAGCATGTTCACCATCTTCTAAGTTCTCACCAGAAGCACATTTAACATTCATATCTCTTTTTTTCCTTTTTTAAAATTTTTATTCTTTTTTAACTTTTTTCCTGTTTTTTTCTTTTTGTAACATTCTTATCTCCAGCAACATTTTGCATTTTGTTCATGATTATAATTCTTTGAAAAAAATTCAGTTCAGATGACAGAGATTTTTCCACAGATGCACAGTTTCAGTTACGTGTAGAAATCAGCAGCAAAATAGGATTTGATTTCTAGGAATTCATTTTAGAGCTAAATGTGTTGGAATAACTTGGAAAGTAAGTGATCCTGCATTATGTTTTAGAGATAGCATCTTTATTCCAAAGCTCCTCACTGTTCTAAATGGCAGTCTTTACTTCAGCTATTCATCTTTGGGGTTTTCTTTTCTGTATTCTGGCAACTAGGTCCCTCTTTCCATAGACACTCTTACCTGAGCCCACTTTAAAGCAAAGTTAATATTGTTTCTAAAATCTTACATGTTAGGCTTTAGTTTTTATCAAAAAAAATTTTTTTTCTTCAAGTTGTCCTTGTCCATTCAGGATGTTATAATGAATTACCCTTGGCTGCGTGGATTGCAGACAGTGGAAATTTATTTCTCACAATTCTGAAGGCCTTTCAGGTTCACAGACTTCTCACGGTATCTGAACAGGCTAAAAGGGGCAAGGGATCTTTGCAGGGTCTCTTTTATAAGAATACTAATCCCATTCAAGAGAGCTCCACCCTCATGATTTAAGTACTTCCCAAAGTCTCCACCTCCTGATACAATCACACAGGAGACATTAGAATATCAATATGTAAATTTTGAAGGGACATGAACATTTAGATAATAAGATTTAGACAGCTGTGGTTGGTGGAAAAAAATAGCTCCCCAAATAAATACTCATTTCCTAATACCTAGAACCTGTTAATATTGCCTTGTATGGCGATAGGTGTGATTAAATTAGGGATCTAGAGAGGAGAAATTTATCCCCGGTTAGCCCTAAATGCAATCACACAGACGGAACAAGAGAGAACCAAAGAGAGATTAAACACAGACACATACCAGAGAAGGTGATGTGAAGGTGGAACAGAGAGAGATCTGCCACAAGCCAAGGAATGCTGAGAGTCCCAGAAACTGAAGAGGTAAAGAAAAGATTCTCTTGCTAGAACTTCTGGAGAGAGCCTACCTCTCCATTGCAAACTTCTGGCCTCCAGAATGGTGAAAAATAAATTTGTTTCTTTTAGTCACCAAACTTGCAGTCATTTGTTACAGCCATCATAGAAGCCTATACAATGGATGAACATAGGAAATACAAATATGATAGAAAAACAATCATGAATGAATATATCTCTTTCTATTAATGCCTACCATTTACCAAGCACCAGACAGGTGCCAGAGAATGAGTTACAATCTTTATGCACCTACATCATCCTGACACAAAATACTAGAAATGTGAGTGTGATTGTCCTCATTTTGCTGATGAAGAAAGTGATCCACTCAAGGGTACACAAAGCAAGTAAACAGAAGTTCCAGGATTTAAACCCAGATGTAGTCAACTCCAAATTGTTTTCCACTCTTTCTGCAGTACTATGTTGTAGTGCCCCCCCCACAACTCTTATCACTCTGGTCTCCCTATGCCATTTCCTAGCACACTTGTATCTATGTTTATTTAACTCTTAACCACAAGCAAAATTCCCCTCCATAGGCCCAGGGGCCAAGTCATTGTTTTCCAGGCTTTTGTAGGAAATAAACATAAAAATAACCCATAAAGCAATGTAGCTCAAATACCATGATCTGTAATCTTTTTTATTTAATCTCTTGAATTCCTATATCCTGGCCTCAATCTATCTAAACAGGCTGGGTTCTCCTTCAAACTAATCCTGATTTATCTGAGATTAGGCAAATTGCTAGCAGTTCCTGGTTGTCAGAGCAAAAACTCTGGGTAAAAAGTGAATTCTTGGCCATGTTTCATTTATCTTGCCAAGCTCTCTCTTTTCCCCAGGCTTCTGCTTCTGCTCCCCCTACGTGCTTACTGCTGGTCTGTCCAGCCTTGATCCACTCTATTTTAAGCCACAGTATATTTCCTGAAATGAGGGACTGCTAGTAAAATCCCATTCTCTTTGAGATTTACATATGTACACACACACACAACTTTAGCAGGTATTTATTTCTTGAGGCATAAAAACACAGGTGTGCAGAAACAGAAACTTCTTTATTTTTATAGTTAAAATGAACCTAGTCCTTAAGTCTACATTTCTACTAATTATGGAAAAGAGATTCTTCTATTTTCTTTTTCCATTTTTCTTTCCTTATTTGCTTTCCTTATTTTCTCCCTTCCTTCCTTTCTTTTCTTCTTTCTTTCTTTTCTTAATTTCTTCTTCCTTTTCTCCTTTCTTTCTTTCCTTATTTTCTTTCATCCTTTTTTCTCTTCCTTTCCTTTTTTTCTATTTATTTACTTATACTGCAGCTCAAAGGGATTGTTCTGTTTCAAACTGGGTCTCTTAGAAATTGTTCCTATCCTCCTACCCTGCTATCCCTAACTATTCTCCTTGCTCCTAGGAGAGAGGTAAGTTCTCAAGGCTCATGCATGATCCTGGCATGGCGGCAGGGGCTTCTGGGAGCTTCAGGGGCTTCAGGGGCTTCAGAGAGCCACCCTCTGTCCTAGGCCTCATCTTCCTGTCTTAGGTGTTAGCCCCTTTCTGCTGCTTCCAAAATTGGTGTTTGCAGAGGGTGGTGGGACACCGTCTCAAAGTCAAGTATCTGTCAAGTTCTGCTGGAGAGTTGTGTTGCCCTGCTACCCCCGCAGTACTGGCTGCAGCTACTGATTCAACGAGGGTCCCTCTCTCAAGTCTCTACAATAGGACAGACCTACCCACTCAGCACCCTGCTGAACCCCGGGCAGACAGATGGATCACAGTTCTCAACTACATTTCATATTCCCTCACAAACAGACAATGATTAGGTTTTCCTAGATGTATCCAAGGACGAAGGGATTCGAGGGTAAGGTAGCAGAAAGAGGTAACTCAGACCTCTCTGAAGCATTGTTCCAATCTCCATCTAAGAAGGCAGCCCCACACGGATATAAATCCTGGAAGGTGTTTCATTCCAGAATTCCAGAGAGGAAAGCAGGCACCAGCCTCTTTTCTTTCCAAAAACTTTACCCCATCTCAGGGGCCTAGGCCCCTATACCAGGCTTTCGTTGCAGGAGGACAAGGAGCAGGACCTTGCCCAGTATTCACACTCATGTCTCTCCTTTAAAATCTTCCTTGAGTTTCTCCCTCAATTAAGCCTAACTAGGGTTCAAAAGCCTTGATCTCCATCCAGGTGGGGAAAAAAAAAAACAACTTACCCTAAGGCACTATGATTCCTGCATAGTCCCTGGTTTACAGCAGACACTCAGTCCTTCTATTCACTGCATTTTGTTCTCTGTTTACCAACTAAAAATTTTGAATTTCAATGAAACCCTTTTTCTTCCAAGGGGCTCATACAAGTATTGTGGCTTTTAGAGTACTGTATCTACTGTATCTACTTCAAAATAGAGATGAAATTTGGAGCCAACTGAAGACATCTTTGCCCCAAATCTGCCTTTCTTTGGAAGCAGCAAATGCCACCATTTCAATGAGTGAAGTGCCTTGGCTTATAATTAGGAATTACTGGAAACAAAAGATGCGTCAGTTAGTATTTTAAAGCCACTATTTTCAACATTATATAAATATTGTAAACTAGGCTTATGACATAGTTTATAACTTTATATAACACCATTGTTCTAATGGTGCTTTTTGGCCATTTTGGAAAAAAAATGTGCTTAAATGTCTATTTTGTTTAGGTTTGAAAAATCACAGCAATTCATGTATTTGTTCATTTTGATTTCAAAGTCAAACAAAGTAGTTTATGCATTTGGAGTCTGATGTAAAGTAAAATTTCTAAACAAGCAAAATAGAGACAGACTCATAGAGAGCAGGATGATAGCTATGGGGGAAATTAGGGGATGGATTGAGCAAAAAGGAAAAAGGACTCATGGACATGGACAATAGGGTGGTGATTGAGGAGGGAGAAGTATAAGAGCATTAAATGGTAATGGAAAAAATACAATAAAAAATAAAACATTGAAGATTAAAAAAACAAACTAGTAATACTATTCAAAAAAGCATATGTATGTTGCAGATTAACTTTATTTTCATATTTCACATTCTTGTTGAAATATTGTAATATCAATATTTGAGAAAAAAATTAGAGTTAGTCTTAGCACCACTATCCTATGTGGTTAGGGGATATGCCATAAGTTACTAAACTAATTCCATATTACTGAGTGTTAACATTAGTTTTTCTAATTTTGCATGGTTTTGAATGACGACATAATAAATGACTTTGCTTGCCTATATGTTTTCTTTATCAGGTTACCTACTGGGGGTCAAATACCAAGATTTTGATTCTTCAGTCGAATGGTAGAGCTGGCTCCAATCACTGTCTCCACAGTCACAGGCTTTACCCCAGTACCTTTTCCTGGGAAACTCAGTGCCTGTGAGGGTTGTTCATGAAATTAAGGTAACTGCAATAAAAAAATTATAAAAGTAGGTATTACTTTTCTTTTTAATAAGAAAGTGACTTTCTACCTTTTCTTGTTTTCAGTTTACACAATATATCATAAAACAGCCTCAGAAGTTGATGATCTAAACTCAGTAACCTATAATGCTATCTACAACTATTTTTTTCCAACAGTCGCAGGGTTCAAGAGAACTTACTGAAACATAGTATGAGTCAAAGTATGATGTAAGATCATTTTTGCATGTGGCCTCATGGTCAGGTAAAACATTAAATGAGAATAAGCATACCTTACAGTAGGTAGTAAAATTATAAAATGAAATTACTCCTATAATTTGTTCTATTCATCATTGTAGTAAATACTAGACCTGAATAATGAAGGAAAGTTCTGATAAGTTCTGCATGTGTTATCTTCACATAGACTTCTAGAAATTTGAAATTTAACCTTTTATATAAACACTAGGCTTTTCTAAAATTTTCAGAGTGTATTTAATATTAACTGCACTATGCAAATTATTTTCATATATATCTAAACCTATTAGCACAAAGTAAAACCCAATGTCACAGTGTCATTGACACTATTATTTCAGAAATGTATATGTTGATTTTCAATGGTTTTTATGAAGAACAAAATAAGATCAAACAGAAAGTTATTAAATTATTACAAATACATTTCCTTAGCTAAGAGTCACCAAATTAAGCTAAACCATGTGAAGGAGGTTTCTTATTTTATGTTGAGTAGAATAACTTCTAGGAAACTGAGCTTTACAAAGCTGGGTTAACACCTGAGATCTGCATCTCAGATGAGATGAATGAGGTAAATGAGACCTTGCATCTCTGCAGGCTTTAGTATGGACATCTGCAATATAAGGAAAGGAGTAAGCAAGTTGACTTGTAAGACCTTTTCCAGACTTGTAATGCTATCATTCTAAGGAGAGGGCATCAAGAGCAGCTCAACTTCAGCAAGAAAGAGTTCAATGACCATAACCAATATAATAAATTATAATTATAATTACAAGCCAAATGAGCAATATACAGAGGCACCCCTACATTTCTTTCTTAAAGTATGGTCTATGTCAGGTGTACACAAATGCTCATACTATTGCAATGTGTATCATGTTTTTACACTTAATGATCTGCAAAATAGAGGGTGCTGTTACTACATAGCATAATCACTAACTTATGGGCCTCTAGGAGTTTTTTTTTAAAATCATTCCCAAGAAAAAAGGTTTACTGACAAAATATAAAGTAAAAATCAATTGCAAAATCAGATCACATTATTTGTTTTGCTCACCCTTTTTGTTCCATTTCTGGTCCTGCCTCCTTTGTAAAACCTTTTCTAATGTTTCCAACTTAGATATGCTCTCTCTCTCTATCTCCTCTCATTCTTTCTCTCTCATTCTTTATTTTTTCTATGTTCATCTTCTACAGTTTTACCTTCTTCATAGACCTTATCACAATTCAAAACACATAGCTCTCCTCTTGATAAGCATTGGATAAGTACTTCTCCTATTCTCCAACTAGATTTTAAATTATTTTTGAGTTTAGGATTTTCTGCCAACTGCAAATTACGCATAATACTTACTAACTCAGCAGTTTAAGTATTATATTACTTGTTGACTTGAATCAATAATAAATTAATTATTTAGCTCAATATTTATTTTATTTCCTATAAGAACATTTATATAAGTGAGTGGTGATATGGAGATACCCCAATAAGCCTAAGTCAGGGGTGTCAAACTCATTTCACTGGGGGCCACATCAGCCTTGCAGTTGCCTTCAAAGCACTGAATGTAATTTTAGGATTGTGTAACTGTAATTACTCCTTAATAGTTAAGTGAGAGCTTGGTGCTTCCGCCAGGTAGAAACAAGGTGCTGGACCACATAAAACAAGGTGGAGGGCTGGATTCCGCCTGTGGGCCTTGTGTTTGCCACCTGTGGTCTAAGTGATGTGATTACACAAGAGCCTAAAATTTAAAAAAAACAACAACACAACATTTTTTATTTGACTCTCATGGTACATCAGGATGACATGCCCTGTAGTTATGAAGTCATAGAATTGAAAGCCTTTGTGCCAGCACATACCAATGTGCCTATGACAGGCCTCCCTAGGTGTTTATATTCTGAGCATTTCTCTCAGGTTGTCCTTGTGCAGAATCACAGGACCTTTGTTACAGCTCCACTGGATTAGAAAAGAGTATAGACCTGCATCTGCTGCTCAAACAGAAACAATTTTGTCCACCCTCAACTACGGGGTCTACATGTTTTAGGTCTCGCTACTGTGACCTTGAGGCAACTTTTCCAAGCAGGGACCTTAGAGATGGGTTGAGCAAGAACCTTGGATGCAAATTTTCCCACAATGAACAGCCTAAAAAAAGGCCTCAAAGACCACAGATAGCTTAAAGATGAAATTGGAATCACTGTTTTCTAATGACAACACCTCTTCAGGGGATTTATTTTTCTTACACAAGTCAGTATGAATCAGTCATAAAGCATTTCAAGCCACTAAAATTAAACCTAGCTTTTAGCGAGACTAGATTAAAATATTTTTGCATAAATAATTCAATAAAATCATTGACTTAAAATGCCGAATTCATAATTTAAAGATAAAAGTATATAATCAGCCAACAAGAACAAAATAATTTTTGGCATCAAATATAAAATGTATTCACAGATCTTTGTCTTTTCATAAGCTATAGAATATTTCAAGTGAGTCAATCTATACTTTTTTATAAGCTTTTTATTCATTTATTTTTAGAGAGGGAAAGGAGGGAGAGGGGTAGAGAGAGAGAGAGAGATCAATGTGCGGTTGCTGGGGGCTTTAGCCTACAACCCAGGCATGTGCCCTGACTGCGAATCAAACCTGCATACTTTGGTTCGCAGCCTGCACTCAATCCACTGAGCTATGCCAGCCAGGTCACTCAGTCTATACTTTTATAAAAGTATCTTTTACACCACTTTCCATCTCTTGCTCTAGGGGACATATCAATGAAAATACTGCTGCATATAATATTGTTACAGAACAATCAAGGGGGGCCTGGGACAATATACTATTATTGAAAGAAGCCCCTGGGTCCGTTATGTCCGCCGCCAGAGGAAAGACATCTCTCAATGCCAGAGATTTGTGAAAAGGAAAGGAAATGTTTATTTAATGCTATACAGACTTAAAGTAGTGACCTAATGTCTTCACCAAAATCCCAACATCCCTTAAAACACCCACAAACAGACACAGTCCTTCCTTCCTTCCCCCTTTGCCCAGTCCAGAGTACCATATCTCCTAAAGCTACGGAGGTCCCCACTCTGGCAAAGACACCTGGTCCTCTCTCTCCCTGGGCCACAGGAATCCCCACTCTGCCAGAGCCACGTGGTTCTCCCTCTCAGGGCTGCGGGAGTCTACACTCTGTCAAGGCCACGTGGTTCTCTCTCCAATAGGGCTGCGGGAGTCTTCACTCTGCTAAAGCTGTGTGGTTCTCTCTCCCCAATGGCTGGGATCCTCTCTGCACTTCCACAGCTGCATGGTTCTCTCCTCTCAATGGCTGCTGCCTCTGGGTTTAAATCCCCATGCCAGTCTTCCTCTGCAGCCCCATTTCTGACTCCTCCCACACTCGGCTTCACATGCCAGAACTCATACCCTTCCAGCTTTACTGGACTGCCATCATGAGTCTGGGCAGGTGTGGCCCCATGTCCTGGAGCCAGTCTTCTCTGAGCTCCCACGCAGGCGCTGTTAACTCGGGACCTGACCCCCAGTCAGGTCTTGGTGGGGTAGTTACTTCCATCCCCCTGGCCTAGAGCATGGCCACAGCCATTTAACATATCTAAGTGACCAGCCAAAGGCTATAGATATGTTAAATGACCACGCCAGAGGTTAGCTACAAGGCTGTTGCTATGCAAAACAGCTCTCAATGGCCCTGCTCCATTTCTCCTTTCCCCCAACCCATACCTGGGGAGTAGGAGTGAGGACATCCAAAAATCTCCTGGACACCTTGAGTTCTGGACCCCATTTTAAATGCCCATTTGGGGTCCCCCCCTTGGCTGCACCCTGTAACAATATCTGAGATTTTCCTGCCTGTGTTCTCCTCCAGGACTTTGTGGTATCACAACTTATATTTAAGTCTTTTATCTACCTTGTGTTTATTTTTGTATATGGTGTAAGTCGGTAGTCGAGTCATTTTTTCACATGTAGCTGTCCAGATCCCCCAACACTATTTGTTGAGGAGGCTATTTTTACTCCATTTAATGCCCCTGCCCCCTTTTTCAAATACTAATTGACCATAGAGACATGTGTTTATCTCTAGGCTCTCTATTCTGTTCCATTGGTCTGTTCTTATGCTGGTACCAGACTGTTTTGATTACAGTGGCCTTGTAATATAGTTTGATGTTGAGAACTGCCCTGTCTGGTATCAGAAGCTGTAACCCCCGCCTAGGTTAAGGCTAAGGGGAACACCCTTGGAACTGTAAGCCAGCAAGGAGACAAGCTTATCTCCCTGGCAGGAGAGCTGCTTCTGCTGCTTCATTCATAACTGAACCCCAAAGCTTGGTCAGTTAGCCAATGACAGGTAAGATTCCCCAAGGGGGGAATGATCTAAGACAGGCACAATCATGTGGGAAGCCCCCAAGAAAGGACTTTGGGGGCTACAGCAAAAGGGGGTGATGGACCCTCGCTCCTCGGCTTTGACATAGCCTGAGTCCTCATCATCTGGGAGAAAACCTCCTTATCTCTTGGTTGCCTTAGTTCCCTTGCTCCACCTAAGCCTGAAACAATGACAGGGTGGTAGAGCTCTGTGCTGAAAAGGGTGGGTTCCCCGGATGATCAGGCCTAAGAAAGAATATGTAAAATCCTGTGAAACCTGCTTTGTTTGGAATGCTCTTAGTTGAATGATAAGGGTCCAAGGAAGAAGTAAGTTTGTTCCTCAAAGTTTTACAGGTTTTTGATCCTGACTCAAAATAGGCCCTCAGACTTCCTTGTTATCTATTGTTTGATCCTTACTTCCTAGCAATGAGTAATGAGCTTTTACCTGAATTCTTATTCAAATGAAACCAATAAAAAGCCTCTCCGGAGGGAAACAGTGCATTCTCCCCACCAGGGAGGGTGGCCAAGCAGCGCCCTCCAGGAGAGAGGGTGGCCAAGGTGCTCGCCATGTGAGGAGCAGCCCTGCTGTTCCTATTCCCCCACAGGACTTGGTTGTCTCTGTGTATGTTTTTCTCGCATGTTGACGAACATCCGCAGCCGAGATGGATACTGCTGGCCGGTATCCTCCACAGTTTGATATCAAGTATTGTGATCCCTCCTGCTTTGCTCTTCTTTCTCAAAATTGCTGAGACTATTTGGGGTTATTTATGGTTCCATATAAATTTTTGAAATATTTGTTCTTTATGAAATATGTTATTGGTATTTCAATAGGTATTTCACTGAATCTGTAAATTGCTTTGGGTAGTATGGACATTTTGATGATGTTAATTCTTCCCAGCCCATGAATATGATATATGCTTCCATATACTTGTGTCTTCCTTAATTTCTTTCTTCAGTGTTATATAGTAGTTTTCTGAGTACAGATCTTTTACCTCCTTGGTTAGGTTTGTTCCTAGGTACTTTGTTTCTCTTGTTGCTATAGTAAATGGGATTTTTTCCTAATTTCTGTTTCTGATATTTCATTGTTACTATACAAAAATGCCTTTGACTTTTGAATATTGACTTTGTATACCACTGTTTTGCCAAATTCACTTATTAGGTCAAATGGTTTTTTAGTGGTGGGACTACATCAAATTAAAAAGCTCCTGCATGGCTAAAGAAAACATCAGCAAAATGAAAAGGGAACCAAACATACGAAAAAATATATTTGCAAATGATACCTCAGGCAAGTGTTTGATCTCAAAAATATATTAAGAACTCACACAACTCCACACCAGGAAGACAAACAATCCAATTAAAAAAATGGGCAAGGGACCTGAACAGATACTTCTCCAAGGAGGACATAGAGAGGTCCCAGAAACATATGAAAGGATGCTCAGTATCACTAGACATCAAAGAGATGCAAATTAAAAAGCACTATGAGATACCACTTCACACCGGTCAGAATGGTCACCATTAACAAATCAACAAACAAGTGCTGGTGGGGTTGTGGAGGAAAGGGAACCCTAGTGCACTGTTGGTGGGAATGCAGATTGGTGCAGCCACTGTGGAAAACAGTATGGAATTTCCTCAAAAAAGTAAAAATGGAACTGCCTTTTGACCCGGCAATTCCACTGCTGGGATTATACATTAAGAATCCTGAAATACCAATCCCAAAGAACCTATGCATCCCAATGTTCATAGCAGCACAATTTACCATAGCCAAGTAAGTGCTGGAAACAGCCTAAGTGCCCACCAGTAAATGAGTGGATAAAAAAACTGTGGTACATTTACACAATGGAATACCATGTAGCAGAAAGAAAGAAAGAGCTCCTACCCTTCGTGATAGCATGGATGGAACTGAAGAACGTGATGCTAAGTGAAATAAGCCAGGTGGTGAAAGACAAATAGTATATTATCTCACCTATAAGTGGAACCAAATCAACAAAACAAACAAGTGAACAAAATAGAACCAGAGACATGAAAGTAAAGAACAAGCTGGCAGTGACCAGGAGGGAGGAGGATAACAGGAAAAAGAAGAGGAAGGGTCAAGTCAAGAAACATGTATAAAGGACCCATGAACAAAGACAACAGCAGAGGTGCGGGGAGGAATGAATGTAGGAGGTGGGGGTGGGCAGGGCAAGGGAGAGTAATGGGGGAAAATGGGGACAACTATAATTGAAACAATAAAAAAAGAAAAGGAAAAAGAATAAAGAAATAAACCACTTTGGTTTTATTTTATTTTATTTTATCTGGTTGCACTGAATTTATAGTATCATCTGCACAAATGTTTTATTTTTAAGTTTCACTTTTAACAAGTCAGTGAAAGCAAAACTCTAACAAATTTACCTGCCAAACTTTGCCCAATTGAATCCAATAAAAATTTTTGGATTATCCCAAACCTGTTTGGCCTACTATGCAAGGTTTTCAGAGTTATAAGTAAATTAAATATTAAGAAACTTAGAGCATTAGGTCCACATACCTATGGAGTTAAAATAGAGATAAAACCAACGACCTTTACTTTGTATTTGTTATCTAGTATCTTGATAAATCTATATTCTGCTACTCAGCTGGATCAGATTGGGGAACATGCCACTTATTTCTTTTGAATCTCTCTTTCTCAAGCTAAATGCAATTATCTGTATGTGTTAGGTAATGCTGGTTAAATGAGAGAATGTAAAACAGCTCAGATAATAGAAAGATAATCCAATTAAGACAAACTCATGAAACTCCCGTGAATTGTGGGAAATGTCTCTGACACCTGACTTTATCTACACCTTTATAAATCTTATCCATCAAAATTCAGTTCAAGTGTACATCCTCTACATGTCTCTCTTGATCTCCCCTCTCCAAATTCCAACACAGGCTACCCAACTTAGGGAAAATTAGATGAGTAGGATATCATTTCTATTTGCTTCACCTGTTTAGCCCTGTCTGCAACACCTGGGGAGCTCATAAGACTCTTGAAGGGAGGCAGTGCCTCTTTGCTGTGTATCATCCAAGGTGACTAGCACTGTATTCAGCACAGAATGGTATCCTCTTGAATGCATAAAAATATAAAGATGATACATATATCAAGCTGCCTACAAAGAAATCTTCTTTTGGTATAATACATTCCAGATTATTAACTTTGGCAATATTGAAAATCCATGCATCCATGGGAGACCTATGTGTTTGCAGTAAATCCTAGTAGAATATTTATATGATATTTAATGATTACCTAAGGTCTATGCTACCTAAGATGCATCCTGACACAAATGCAAGGTGTGGGGAAAGACATGTAATTATAAGCTTCAGGTGTTTGTATGCCTTTTCTTGCATGCAGCTGCTATTATCTCTACTTATAGTTGACGTGTCATTTTACATTCTGGCAGCAATGATTACACCTAATTATATATGGGAAAATAAATTGTAATATGTGTTTAATACAAACAGTCTATCACTTGGGTTGTCTTGTCAAATGATAAATCATGTTTAAAACTAGCAAGAATAGGTTAGAGGGCAAAAATACACTGTGAAAAGATGGCATCCTCTTTTCTTCATTTTGATTTAAAATTTAATCTGAAGATCAAAAATGGCTCCAAGAAACATGTTAGCATGTTTACTAATGAATAGTTTCTCCTTGTAACAAGAATTCTTTTGAATTAGATGTCATATCCCCCTACACTTGCTTCGGTATCCCTGCAAATACGAGTGCTTTCCCTTGATTCTATCTCCCATATTTAGCCACTTCCCTCTGCCCCAAGCCTGGTAAGACAAGACCAAGGAATCCATCATTTGGGCTGCAGTTTAGCCAGTTTCTTGCTGACAAGATATCAAGAAGATTTTTTTTCAACAGAAAGTTCATTTTAGTATTTTGTTTGCAGTCTCTCCAATAAGGGTTTTTCGGATTTTTCCCAAATTTAACTCTGCTTTGTAAGTAAGAAGTATGTCTTCAGATGCAGTTTGTTGTATGTGATCAATGCAGTTAAGATTTTTTTAAAAACCTTATTTTGAAATCAACATATTTCAATGAATTATTCACCCTGAGTGAGTGGGCATTCAGCTATTTATAAAGCAGGCTTGGATAGTATTGATTCTTAGCTAAATACCATCACTGTTAATAACTTTAGGAAAAAAATGGAAGAAAGCACAAAGATAACAGTCACATTTATGGACCTTCAAAATATTCCCATACTCACAAAACCCTACCTGTGCTTACACAGCAACTGTTTATTTACAGAAGTTTATTTCTTTTATGAGCATTTTTATGGTTCCCATCAATGACTACAACATTTCTCTATGCAATAAGATTTTCAGCTGGTGAAATTCCAGGAAAAAACTGATCTTTTTCAGGATCTGAATTTTGTATCAATTATACAGGTGATTCATACCTCTTCAGTACTTTGAAGGTTACAAAAGTCAAATATTTAAAAGTATAAAACCCCGCAGTAAAAAATAATAAGACCTCATCGTATTGGAAGATATATCTGTGATGTCTGCGATAGATCAGTGGTGCCTCTCCATACAAGATTCAGAGAATGTCAAAGAAATGTACGTGACTGAATTTTCTACTATTTCAGGAGAATGGGTATGCAGACAGAGGCTGATCATGGAACAACAGGTGAAGGAAAAACCTGGTATAGGTTAGGCAAAATCAGAGGTAAAAACTAACCACAAGTTGGGCTGAACAGAGAATGATAAAAGCTATCCTCAGGATCATATCATAAGGCTGTATATTTCTAAGGAATAGAAGACATTTTACATTCCAAGAATAGCAGTAAAAAACAGATGTTCTAGTAACATGAAGTCAAGATCTTGGGGCTCTAAGTCCTTTTGTTCCTCATGGACAAAAATAAAAAGAAAGCCAAAAATAGAGGAACAAAGACCATTTTTTATGCCCTATAAGTTGACACAACTATTCATCTTTAGTGAGAGGAAAGTCATAGAAAGACCTGATTTTGTGAGTGAGAGGAGTCTAGAAATAAACATTCCCAGTTTGCCGTTAGCCATTATGAATAAGGCAGCAAAATTAATTTATTTTAATGTTATACCCAAGAGGCATATGTTTTTCTTCCTATGTGATTACAAAAATACTGAATGTCCCCTGAGGAAACAAGTCCTTTTATAGACTTCAATTTTCAGACAACCCAATTTTCTTTGGGTTTGTTTTTCCTCCTTTGAGAGCACACTTAATTTGTTAATGCAGGAGTGCCTTTGTCACCAATAAAATTCATCTTCACTCTATAAACAGACTGCCTGAAATTAGTCCTGATAGAGGGAAAGCTAAAGGGAGTGTACATCATTGCACGTTATGAAAACATAATTCAATGGTTTAATTTGTAAGATTTATTATATCCAACTATTGCATGGGCAACATAAAAAAGATCCTGAAAGATCATGCTTTTATTCACTTCTCCCAAGCATTGGCTTTTATGATTACAGATCAAAAAACAAATTCTGTTTTTTTAATGGGGACTTCACTGTTAAATGGGGGCAAAGGCTGTCAGGGCATATTGCTTTCAACATTGGTATATATCAACAATAGTGAAATGAAAGATGGCTGGGCCATGGCCACTGCCCTCAAGTTATGCACAATCTTGTAGGGACACCCACACAGACATAAATAACTGCCCTATACAAGACAGCAGGGAAGAAGCTTCATGAGTGCATTTGATCAGAACACATTTTGGATGCAAACAACTAAAGCACAAATTAAACTAGCTAACAGTATAGACATGTAGAGTAATGCAAAGAGAAAGTACAGAGTTTGGACTGGTCACTGGGCTCAACCGTGTCATCACGGATGTACAACCTCCCATCTCTCCAAGCTGCCAGTCACAGTGCTGGTTCATGCTCAAGCTGGTGATCTTGCCCAGAAATGGTTGTCAGCAGAAATCAGAGCAACATGCTTCTTTTTTCACATCCAGCAGGAGAGAAAGACTGGGTTTTTCCTCCAAAATCCCTTTCCTTGTATTGCCCATGTCTGAGCTCATAGCTGATAAGAGGGATAGGGGCACCCCACTGATTTAGATTATTCATAAAATAGAAGAGAGTTTGGGGAGTCAAATACAATGTCCACTCAAGTGTGGTAAAGAAATCAGACCTGAAGCAGATCCCATCATTTATAAAACTGAGTAGCTCCCTTGGGGTTTTGTGGGTTATCCTGAGGTTCACAAATGACAGCAAAGGAAGGTAATAGACAACACTCAGTATAAGAAAAATATTTTTAAAGTCTCTAAGAGATGATTCATTATGCCTCCATGACATTTCTAAATTTAAGTAAGAGGAATACCTCAGTATTCTCCCTTTTTTCCAAAGTCAGATAATCATTCTAACATGGTTGCCAAGCATTTTTAAGCTGATATTTCTAGCTCTTTCCAAAGCAGTCTGTCACTAACCTCACCCACTCTACAGAGGAGGGAAGAAGGAGGAGCAGTTGCAGTGATATTACTTTTTATAGAGACGTTAATTCTTCAGTTTTGTCAGGTTTTGAAGGGCAATAAGATGGTTTCAATACAATAATACCTCTTGTCTATTGGCACACTGCCCTATTCTGAGTCCACATGTGGTCTTTTGCATTTAATGGTGTTTTTTTCAGCTTTTTTTATTTTTTATTTTTTTTACTTTTAATGTTTCTCATGTACTACAAGCTCACCTTGTGCAAAAACTAATTTAATCTTCATAACAACCCCTGAAATAGAAATTATTATTATCCTCACTTTACGGGTGAGAAAACTAAGTTGCAGAGAGATTAAGCTACTACCCCAAGATGACACAGCAATCAGTGACAGAGAAGGGATTTGAATCTAGGCTATCATTTTCCACTGGCTATGTTCTTACCCACAATAACACAGAATTCCCCATAACCTTTCAACTTTCTTCACCAAAAAAGAAGTAAATCCTTAATTACTGGTCCAGACATACCTTAGATAATGAAAAAAAAGATGCTCAGTTTTAACTATCTTCAAATTAGAGAATCTCTTGTTCACATTTAGTCTTTCATTTGTCTGTTCATTCAACTCATTCACCTATCACTCACCATAGCTTGTTGCTATGGTGGGTGCCAGAAACTTGAAGTCTATTGGAGGATACAGAGAAATCCAACACAATATAGTAAGAGTTATAACAGAGTATGTGTCAGGAGCCACTGGAGCACGGAGGGGTCAGAAAAGGCACATGGACAAATGACAGCCAAGATACATGTCAAGAATGAGTTAGTCAGATGTCATGGACATGATCAGGACAAAAAGAAAAGTGAATGTGGCCAGTGAGTGAGAGGAACAACAGGGCATAAGGAACCTAGGAGATACTGTGCTAAAGAATGTGAACCTGATCCTCAGAGTGATAGGTGTTACCTGAAGGGCATCAGAAAATAGACAGTAATACTCAAATAAGTAGATTATTAGAAAAGAATATTGTTTCTGAGAAAAGTTGGAGGAGAAAAGGAATTAACATTTGTTAAATGCCTAATGTACAGAGGGATAGTGCTTGATGCTTGGAGCATGCTGTGTCATTTAGTAAGAGTGTCCCAAGTTCTAATATCCCCCATTATAGCACTCAGAGAAGTTGTCTATGATCTTAGGGAGCCTAAAATTGTAACATATCTGATTCCAAAGTTAATACCTTTTTTCAGTATTCACTAAGGCTTCAGAGCTCCTTCAAGTCAGAAACCAAAAGAGAGAACATACTCCTTCCTGCTAACCTTCATTCACCCTGTGAAATGATGTCCTCTTTAAATAATAATAAGAATTTTACATAAAAGAACTAAATATCACTCTGAGAAATTTCTCTCAGATCTTTTAATTATAGGCACCAGAGTATAAAGATCTGAATATATGACCCAAAGATATAAAGAAGAAACGTCCCTTGCTCCTCCACCCTTGCCACACACACGCAGCATTTTTTTTTAAAAAAAAAAAAACCTTGTATCTATCCAGGATAGAAACATGATCACCACTAAAAGTATTTTCCCTACTTCCCCAGGAAAAGGAAGAATGAACCCCTGCCCAAATACCCAGAAGGAGAATAAAGTTCCCTGGAGCTGCCTTGGTTGCTCAGTGCATCATGTTTTGTCTTTGCGAAGTACACCACCCCTAAAAAATGCTAGGTCCGTTTCTGCCCCTTGACAGGGTGACCCTGCAGGCCTCAGCTTTTAGCTGCAGAACAACCTTCTGCAGAAGAATGCTTGTTATTTGCTAAAGCTAAGTCTTTGTTATGTTCCCATGAATAACTTATAGCTGTGTGGCCTCGTGAACAGTGGCCCTGAGACGGCTAACATGACAGCCTCATTCACGGAGTCGTGACCCACCCTCCCAGGAGAAAATGGAATATTTGCTCGTTTCACATTTCACTGAGACAGGCTCTTCAACTATTTATAAGTCGAACAGAAATTTCCACAACTTCATCTGACACAACTGGCAGTACCCAGCAACTGATAGAAGAGATCCAACTGGAGCATTTAGGAACCCAGCTTTGGCAAAAGCCAATAGTGGCCGGGAAGGGGACAAGGCTGCATAGAGGGAAGTTCTCCTCCAGCAAGTACTGTTCTCCTCTGGTTCAGCCTCCCCTTGTACCTCCACACCTAAAACCCCAAGTTTACAGCTCGTCCAAGGATGGCATTTGCTAATAACTTTTTATACACATGACTGTTGGTAGGTGCCTGTGTCTTATCAATACTTATCAATATTGATACTGATCAATATCACTGTGCCCTTCTTTTTCTGGAATAAGGGCTGTCATCTCTAATTCAGTCCCATTTGATTCAAAACAGAGTCACTGAAGACTTTCAATATACTGATTCTGGAAATTTAAAGATTAATAAAATTAAGTCCTTGCCCTGAAAAGGCTGAAAAACTAATAAAGGAGCAGACAAACAGAAAATATTGACTGAGATAACTGCTCTGCCATAGGAAAATCCAAGGGGCAAAGGAGGTCACTTAACCCAACCTGGAGGGTTATTTTATTGATAACATATGCAGGCTAAGCACTTTCATCCTCTTATTTAATCCTCGAGAGGCTAGTCCTATTGTTAACCTAATTTTTCAGGTCAGAAAAACCAGCTCAGAGAGGTTAAATGATTTGCTCAATCTGACAAAGCAAGTGGCCAAAATAATATTTATACTGGCAAGTCTAACCACAAAGAACACACACTTACTTATAAAATCATATTACCTCTCAACAGTAATTTGCAAAGTTTAATGTTCATGACTATCTTTGTTTATTTTTAGAAAATGTTTGCTGAATGTCTACTTATGTTCAAGGCGGTTCAAGACACTAAAAGGGACACAAACAGTAGTAGGATGTCCAAGTTTTGGACTTCTGGCACTCACCTTTAAAGATCATCCTGGTCAGTGATTCTGAAAATATTTGTGGAATATTGTTATGTACCAGGCACCATGTCTGGTTCTGAGAATACGGAGTGATCTAAAAAAGAAAAAAAAAAAGAAAAGAAAAGGTCTTTGTCCTCCTAGAATTTATATCCTGTAAAATATGCAAATAAACATACATTATATGGATGGTGCTAAGGGCTATGAAGAAAAATCAATTTGAGCAAGGGGTCCAAGAGTAAGAGTCAGGCAATGAAGGGAGAACTTGGCATTGTGAATCAGTTGCTTGGTAAAGCTTCTGAGACTGGGAGGAGAAACCTGACCAAGGAGAGCAAACAAATTCATGTGGTCACCTGTGTGAAGAGTATGTGTGGCTTGGGCAGAAGCAACAGCAAGTGCAAAGACTCCAAGGCAGGAACATATTTGGAACACACCAAGGACAGGCCAGACGGCAGTGAGGGAGACTGAGAGCAATAGGAGGGGGAGGAAAGTCAAAGGACGGATCATCCACGACCTTGTCATCAGTCATCAGTGTACAGGCTTCCCATTTTCTTGGCTAGGTAAAGGGAAAACTCTGAAGTGCTCTGAATGAGAGTGGCATGCTCTGACTAGCTTTTTAACTTCACTCTGGCCAGCATGTGGAGAACTGACTATGGGAACACCAGAGTAAAAACAGGAAAACCAGTTAGAAAACTATTATACAAATGTGTATTTGAAATTATGATGGGTTAAATTAAAGAGAAAACAGCAGAGGTTGTCAGATTAAAGGTATATTTTTCTTGGTAGTGCTGACAGACTAATTCTATGAGAAACAAGAGAAGAGTGAATGCACTCAAATTCCTGGAACAGTGCCTGGAACAGAGTTTGTGCTCAGTATATGGAAATTCTGTCCCCTTCTCTCAGAACGCAACATAATTACTTGGGGGAAATAAATCACATACATAACTAATTATACCCAGAATCTATGTAAGATGGGCCTTAACATAAATCTAACCTCATGGCCACAACCCAACCATGAGCTGGTAGATATTCTACTTCATTTGCTTCAAACAAACTAGTAAGCAGCTTCTATTTTGTTCAAATAAGCAAACTCAAAGAATAACTAAAAGAAATCTGATTTTTTCAAGTATGAGGAAACTCTTATTCTTGGTGAAAGTGGCTCTTATTCTTGGTGAAAGGTAGAACACAGTTCTGTGTCTTTGCAGGAAAAGTCTCCAATGGAACCTCTCCCAGACTAGGTCAGGTCTCCTTGTTACAACTGCTCAACGCTTTGGTGTCTTTCCATCACAGCTCGTATTGTTTGAATGTGGTGTGTATTCAATTAATATTGGCTACCACAACCCTACTGTCATCCCATTTTTCTTAACCTTGGAACACTTGCCTAGAAAAAAATATATAGCAGGCATTCAAAAATAATGTTGAAAAGATAAATTAATATTTTCATGTTGATTTAATCAACATTCTCAATAGCCTAGTTGTAAAACAAACTAAATACCCATTGACAGATGAATGAAGAAAATGTGGTATATACATGCTGTGGAATACTGTTTAACCTTTGAAAAAGAAGATGAAATTTGAGGGCATTAAGCTAAAGGAAGTAAGCTGGTCAAAAGACAGATACTATGTGGTTCCAGTTACATCAGGCATCTAAAATAGTAAAAATCATAGAATCAAAGACTAGAATGGAGCTTGCCAGGGTCTGGGGGAAAAGGAAATGGGGAGTTGATAATTAACAGGCATAAAGTTTCATTCAAGCAAGATGAGTAGACCCTAGAAATCTTCTGTACAACATTGCACCTATGTTTGAGAATAATGTATTTTAAATGTAAAAAAGTTGTTAGGAGGATGGGTCTAATACTGAGTATTCATACCACACTAACAAAATTTTTAAAAATTAAAAGAACAATAAAAATGTATTTTAAAATACATTTTCTCCTTGAAGCAGAGAGTAAATGACCTATGAAAAAATGGAGTGACATTTAATAAGTAATGGATACTTAATTTGATTCTTAAAATTCTATTTGTAATCACTTATTATCCTACTAGTAATACATAGGATTCGCTTCAACAGAGCTAGAATTGCCACAGAGAACTTGCTTCTTACAAACATCTAGGACTTTAGGCTATGGTAAAAGTTTATGGGTTTTGTATCAAGGCTTATGAGATGCATTTTGGATCAGTGGAGTATTGATTAGAATAACTAGCATATATAACGGGCTACAAATGAAATGTGTCTCGCCTGGATTATAGCAGTAATCTCCTAACTGTTCTCCTTGCTTTAACCTTGCCATTTTACAGACTTTTTTCAACACAGGAGCTGAATTGATTCTTTTAGAATATAAGTCACTCTTCTTCATCTCCCTCATCTCTATCAGAATAAATGATCTTATAATGGTCTAGACCACATTTATTGGTTAAGACCCAGAAGGAAAATGGTGGCAAAATTAAACTAGTAATTGAGGGGATCTTAGTAAAGGGACTATTTGCAAAGGTGAGATTGGGGGTTAAAAAAATCAGTTATAGATGCTACACTACCTTACAGCCACATTAGTGGAGAGCTATTACCATCCTTAGCTCTACTAGGGCAACAGGAGAAAGCAGTTACCAATTACATGAGCCCAAGGGAGGAGCTTCCTGGAGAGGGCTGCCTGACAGGAGCAAGCAGTGGCCTTTGGCAAAAGGGCCAAGTCAATAAGCAGCAACCCAGCAGGGAGGAGGCTGGGGGAATAAATTTCCAGACCTCACTATTGTTCAGCCTTTGGATCTCCTTCCTGTAACTCCCATTGGCTAACCCTAACTGGAAGCTGGTGATCAAAGAAGGTTGTTGATACAACCCACACACATCTACCTTCTGTGGCTCCAAACAGGGTGTAAAAGAGATAAGAATGGATCTGGAGAAGCAAATGGAAACTGGTGACCTGCCCCTGGTTGTTTCTTTGTCCTTTCTGCTCCTGTCACTCTGGCCTCCTTCATATACTTAATGCTCCAGGCACTACAAAACTTCAGGGTTTTTGTATTTGCTCTTCCCTTTGCTTGGAACATTTTTTCTCTAAACATCTACATAGTCACAATTTCACTTACTTCAAGCCCAAATGCCCCCTGGACGCAACCTACCTGAAAAGTCTATTTAAAGTCACAAACTAGCAGAACCCCACTGACTGGTATGGCTCTGTGGGTTGAGCACCAGCCTACAAGCCAGAAGATTGTCATTTCGATTCTCAGTCAGGGAACATGCCTGAGTTACAGGCTAGGTCAGCCTACCAAGGGGCAGTCAATCAACATTTTTCTCCCTCTCGATCTCCCTCCCTTCCTTTCTCTTTAAAAAATAACTAGAATCTTAAAATTACAAACCACCTCTCCCAATATCCTAACCCCCTTAACCCTCTTCTACTTTTTTCTATTCCCTCTTTCCCCCATTGTGTCTATCACACACTAAATTATATGTGATACCGTATTGCATACTATATTGTTTAATTTTTATTATGTTTATTGTTAATTTTCAGCATTTTCTATTTCCTTGCTAGGATATAAGCTAGAATGCAAGCCCTTCAATATCCAGGAGGTGCCTAATTATACTGAAGGAGAAATAAAGTCACATACAGTATATAATTATATATCTTGGTAACATTTCAAAGAAAGTCATAGACTTGTAGAGTTGGAAGTGCTTAAAGCCTTGTCTTAATTGGCAGACAAGGAGGCTAAGGTTCTGAGTTAAGTGGCTTGCTCATAATCATACCACACCAGTGAAATGTAGAACCCAGGTTCTCACTTCCACAGGCAAGAGCTCTTCCAATCATACAATTAAGAAACATTAAAAATTGAAAGGCCAAAGACACTTGAAATGATTCTATTGGTATATGTCTTTAATCTGTGCTTGACAAGCATGGAAAGGTTTAAAACCAAATTAAAATGTTTATCCCCTCAAGTATATAAGGAGAGGTATATTGCACCAAACATATATGATTAAACACTGATTGTTTAAAAATTCCTTTATAAAGGCAATTATATATCTAATAAACTTTGAGAGTAATAAAACCGAGTATAGAAAAACTTCAGAAAAGTACTTTCTAATCAGTCTTCCCACAAATTTAAACCAGGATAGAAGTAGATAATGATCTCATCCTCCCCACCACTTCATCCCCCACAAAACAGGGACCTTAAAGCTATGCAGATGTACGAGTCCTCTGGAGTTCTTAAAATGAAGGCGTATTTTTAGAGTCATCAGTAGCCATAAAAGCTTTGCCAGTAGTATTTATGTGCATGGTGGAAGCTTTTTACCTGTTAGTACAGACTCTAATAGGAAATTATAAGTAGGTTGTGTTTCAAAGCAGAGGATTGGTCTTCTTGAAATATCCAATTTATTTGCAAGCCAAAGAAAAAAAAGCTTCTCTTTAAAGATGGTATCACAATATTTCCTTTAAAGTCACTTAAAATGAAAAAGGGGTGATCTAACTAGGGCGTTATTGACCTCATAATAGGAAGGAACTTCCTTTAAACTCCCCATTAAAGGAATATTTTTAAAGTAGGTTGGGTATATCCTTGAAACAAGAAAGTCTCTTCAGATGTCTAGTTTTTGTGCCCTTCAGTCTAGTGTGCCATTCAGCCCACTTTATGCAATTCACAAGAGCCATGGCTTTTGAGAGGTGATGTGGTTAGATAAAGGGCCACTTCTATAGATCTTTGCCTTCATGCATTTCCACCTCTGGCAGCTCTTTCACAAGTTCACTCCTGGTATAAAAATCTGTAGAATGAATCCAGGAAATATAAGGTGCCTTGAAATTAGACATTTTCTTCTTCTCTTTTCTTCTAACATTAAAAAAATAGATGATGATTTTATATGTGTGAATGTGAAGAATTATGACTGGCTCACCAAGGTCAGACAACTTCATTTTAATAAATTGCTAGGTAGGCAAGGAAATCACGAGAAGAAGATCTATGCATAGCATCTAGGCAAGTCAAAATTTCACTTGATTTGGTGTCAAAAGAGCGAGCACAAATAAGACCAAATGTTGGTCCATAGAAACCCCTAGATATTAGAACTTTTTTCTGCTTCTAGAGAATTATCCTAGTAGACTCCTTCCAACACAGGGGAAGTATACATAGATCTCTGTATTTAACTGTGCTTTGACCAACTAAGAAATACGTGTTTATCTGGAGATATTTTCCAGATTTATTCTTCTGTCACTTTGATTCATGTCATGATGCCTAGGGCTGAAAGTATGGGCCATGGGAACCTTGAATCTGGAATGCTTTATGCTTTTATAGGAAACCTGAACCATTTTTTTGAAAAAGGTTTTATTGGCTGTATATAATATTTTTATAAACATTTATGGAAATAAGCACTATAGAAAGTAAAGGGCAGCACAGCCCAGCCAAAGTAAAGAGAAATGTGGTTAATCGATGGGAAAAGAAATGCAACTTACTAGCTAAGCTATAACAATTAAAACCTGAGTTCTATGTGGACAAAGACAATGTTGGTATTGTTCATCATTGTATTTCTAACGCCTAGTGTAATATTTGGCTTATTGTAGAGGCTCAGTAAGTAATGTTTATAAAATAAGTAAATTGCACAATAGATGAATGAATGGTCTTCCAAGTCAAAACAAAATTCCCCCAGGAAATGAAAAACCAATTCATTCAAAGGCACTTCTAGCTAGACAAAACCCTTCGAGACGAACTTTTTTTCTTTGCTTTTAATGTGCTTTCTCCAAGGCTCCACATACACAATAATTAGTTTTCCTGAATTGTCATACTCACAGGGATAATAATTTATAGTTGGTTACAAATTAATAAATTGGCTTTCTGACACAGATTTGCCCAAATCCCATGAGATGTGGTTTTCTTAGGATCTCTTCAGATAGTTCTGACCATGTAGACTCTTACATTCAAAGACATGTTATAGTTTTAGACAGCAACTTATGAGTCCTGTGGTAAATAACCAGCCTCCTGTACAAGACCTTGTTAAAATAAATAAACAAACAAAACCCTTTGTACCTGTGGATGCTACCTTCATCAGGAAAAGAACATCTGTCATGATTTCAATGCTCTGATATGTTTAGAAATTTTGGTCACCTCTTATTTTTCTGAATTTCTACCATAGAAGGACTTAATGATTGTACATATTTGGTCATCACTAAGACCTATTAAAACATGGACTTTATGTTATCACTACAATTTCCCCTTGTAATTGGCATTGTCCTAGAGAAGAAAGTACAGAAGATTGTTATCGCATCAAAACCCCTGTTGGAATCCATCCTGACTGCATATGTGTGTGCAGGCAAATACTTGTTCTTTCATTCGACCAATATATTTGAAATATGTGTTGATAGGCATTCAGCTTCTGTTGTGCTGTTAAGTGTATTGGAGTGAGAAGGATGTTGGCTAGTGACAGTTTATTTGATAATTCTAGCAAACAGTTTTAGTTTGTTAGGGCTACCATAACAACATACCACAGACTGGGTGACTTAAATAACAGAAGTTTATTTTTATACAGCTCTAGAGGCTGGAAGTTGAAGATCAAGGTGCTGACAGGGTCCATTTCCTGTGCAACCTCCTCTCTTTTTGACTTGTAGATGACTGCCCTCTCACCTGCTCAGCCCTTTCTATGCACGCACGTGTGGTTTTGGTGTCTCTTGCATGCATCCAAATTTTCTCTTATAAATTCACAGGTCAAATTGGATTAGGGCTCACCCTAAAAGCCTCATTTTAACTTAATCACCCCATTAAAGATCCTATCTCCAAATACAGTCACATTCTGAAGTTCTGGGAGTTAGAATTCATTTAAAATAATGAATTCTGGAGGAGGAATTCAGCTCAAAACACTAACTTAATGCTGTACTAACACTAGAAAATATAAAGTATTTATTGTAGATGTAAGCTGGGAGAAGCAATGATAGAGGTACAAAGCAGAGTCACATCTCTGTGTGTGTTTGGTAGGAGAGAGGGTAGAAATTAATGAGGGCAGACATGGTAGTACAAAGGATTGGAAGTGGAGGAAAGTGACCCATAAAGGCCAAGGTAGCTCTGCCTTAAATACCATGGTGGTCTCTGAAGGAACACTGGATTATCAGACGTGAATATGTTTCCACTTCAGTCTCCTGTAAACTAGACCATTTCCCATGTAGAGATGGATTTACCATGAAATTAATGAAGGTCAAATTCAGCACCCTTCAAGGCTCTTTCCAAGGCCATTGATCTAATTTCATATTCGTAATTGTGTACTCTTTTCCTTTACGAGGGCTTTGGATTTCACATAACCTGCATCTGTCCCTCATTGCAAGTTTTTTCAGCTGTTTTCATAGGAAGAGGTTTGGGGCATTTATCACACTAAAGTCTCAGAAATGGGTATTTATTTGGACAAATTGTAACTCACGTATAAAATATGAACATTGAGTAATACTCTTTCATTGCAACAGCAGTTACTACATTCTGCGTCCTTGTGAATTTGAATCTTCTAGTATCAGACCACAGGTGCTCAGAAATGTCCTGGTCGGGGACTAGTCTGTCTGTCTGTCTGTCTCTCTGTCTGTCTGTCTCTCTCTCTCTCTCTCTCTCTCTCTCACACACACACACACACACACAAACCACAACCACATTTATTTTTGTTCCAGTAATCAAAACTGGGCAACTGAACTGTATAATTAATTTAAGAGGCAAATAGGGTATGTCTAATAACTGCAGTTGAAAATATGTGTGCAGTCTTTCCATTTTCTTTACAGGGTACCATCCTCTCACTTCTCATACAGTTGAGTTAATGCTTCACTCCAAGTCCCCTGGGTGTGCATACTACCAAGTCCAGACAGTGTGACATTTGCTTATTCTGACATTAGCCACAAAATTATTTCTTTACTTTCTCTGAAAAAATATGTAGCCCTCTTAAATGATGCAAGCTGTAGCACAGTGGACCTTTCCAAACACATTACACATAATGAGAATCAGTTATATACTGATCTTTTAGATTTCCTACATTTCATTTTTTCAGTTTTGTAGAAGCTCTTTCTGGGAACAGTCTTGCAATTGCAAACAGAAAGGTGGCCCTTGGTTGAAAAGCAAAAGATGGCAGTGAGATGAGACTGGTGAAGCAAGACAGTTCAATTTGCCTAACAAAGTCAAAGTCCCGAACTGAGTTTCTCTTAAAAGTACTGTAGTCAGCCGTGTTTCTTACAATGCCTGGGTGATATCTAGCCCGATCACACAATGGTAATTATCAGCTGCCATCACACAGAAGTGCTACATTTCCTGCTACTTTTTTTTAAATGTCAGCTTGTAATCTGCAGGAAAATTACAAACCCTACTTTTTTTTTCGGAATGTTTAAAATAAACTCACAAAAGCACCAAGACTGTTACAATTACTGTCCTGCTTTAAGGGAGAACTATCCCAGGTGGCATTTTATCTCTGCAGCAACTATTTCTAGAGTGTAGCCATGATGAAAAGAGCAACAGTGCTTTATATAATAACAGGCCAATCACAGTTTTTGGAAGAAGCTGAAACTTCTTTGAGAAGCATTGAGAATTTATTCTAGAGAATCATAAACTACCCTAAGGATTATCACCAATAGTGCTACCTTAATAAAATACCACTGCATAAAAAACCTACAGTATTAATTATTTTTATATGATGTTGATAATAACATGTAGAAGTTTGCTCTCTCTATTTAATAAGAACATAAAACTCATATCAAGTGGGATGTTTCATGCTAATGGCAGCATTTCCAATGAAACTGCCAATATAAATCCCTTTGACATGGCATCATTCTTTATTTTAACAACTATTTTTATACCATACACCTTAGAGCCTATATATTGCTCAGTTTGTAAAAAAAAAAAAAAGAAAAAAAAAAGAAAAGAAAGAAATATCAGTCAGAACTCTACTGAGAAAATTTTACATGAGTTTAAGGCACATGAGTTATACAAGGAGATTCTGCCCAGAATACTAAGGAGTTTTTAAATAATAGAAGCAGGTCACTGAAAAAAATCCATAAATGCACCTTTTTTCATATACTTTAAGCCACATTTAGGATAGTAGCCTGAGAACTTGAAGGCAGAATATCTTTGTGGTCCCAGCTCATGAATAGCCTGGATGATGTTAAACAAATCTCCAACCTCAGTTTCCAGAAATACAGTTCCCTATGGCCTGTTTCAACTCCAACTTTTTGCAACAACAAGTTCCATTAAAGAAGAAGAAAAACTAGGTCACTTCATGAATTCAATGAAGTTCAGTATACAATTTCCAGTAATAGCTTCCTCATGTCCCTTATAAAATGTCTTATTCCTATGTTTTTCCCCTGTTTATATATCCAAAAAGGGGAAAGAGTGTGCAAGGCAGAGTCAGGTTTGCATCTCATCTGCAATTCCTCACTAGCTGTGTGACCTTGAACAAAGTACTTAACTTCTGAAATTCCAGTTTCTTCATTCACAAAAGGTGGATAATACTCTCTGTCTTCTAAGGCAGTGATGATGAGTATAGGTATTTCTAACTGTTCTTTTATTGAGATTTCAATCCAGTAGCATTCAATAAGTAGTCATTGTTATGTGTGTGTACATGCACAAATGCACACACATTCACTCTTATGTAATACGCATTCCACCAGACTTAAAGAATAATTTTTGAAGCTCCAACTAGAAATAAGAACTGATAATTCTCATGTCATTAAACCGAAATTGGAAATGCATGTGGCTGTGAGTGCATTCATAATGGTATAATGAGATATATATTCTAGGATGCCAGTGTAACATTGAAATTCTTTATTATACTGTTCACTACCACTACCAGGAACCCAGCAGGAGCCTTATTTGTCTGACAAGGTCACTAGCAGGTGGGATGGACCACCACTACAGGTCTAGTATGCCATTCTACAGACAGTTTTGGTAATTTAGAAATTTAATTACATCATTTTCTACAACAAATGGGAATTGTATCAGGTTTGGTACATATTAAGAATGAATATCCTTCAATTCCATCTCATTAACTCAACATTCCAGATTATTTAATCTAAACAAATAATAGAGCTAAAGCATGGAACACCTACATACCTCAAATGTAGAGTTTAGTTCAAGTCTCCTACATTCTAACAAAACTTTCCTTCATCTTGGCTATTCAGCCTAAATGCTTTTATTATCTTGTTCTTCAGTTTTGTGCAACTTCTCTTCAGAGTAGTCCATGATCTCTGTCTTCAGTTTCTGGGTATTCCTCAGTGTCGAAACCTGGCCACTCCCATACATCTTTTCTAAAATGTCCATGTGATGGTCATCAGTGATTTCTTATGGCCAATTCAACAACCCTTCTCAGCTGCCATTCACTTGGAGCTTTCCCAGGAATCTGAAATGGCTATCCTCTAGATTCCCTGTGTTCCAGGCTGCATTAACCCTACCTATTCATGATTCTTCTGCCTTACTGGCCTAGCTTCTCTTTCTCAGACTTTTTTTCCTGCCAGCCTAAATTCAGGGAGTCCCAATTTTTTTATCTTCCTTCTTCAATGATAATTTTATAGATTCCAAAGTTATAACTGTAAGTTTATGCAAGTAACTCCCAAATATAAATCTTTAGCCTTATCCACTCTGAAAGCCTCCTCCTGGGAATCTCAGCATCTCAATTTCAATGAGTCCAAATGTACATCATTATTCCCCTCAAGAACCCACTGTTAGTGCTATGTCCCCAAGTTTTTTGACTATCATGACTGTCTTATGGTTAGCCATGCTCCAGATCTCTGTGTCCCTTTGTCTTCTTTCATATTATTTATTCTAGGTCAAGTCTGGCTGCATTCATGTATAATATACATTACTACCTCCTTCCCACTGTAGATGCCCTAATTTATGAAATTTGTAGAATGAATTTGAAAGAGTACATATTCTTCAGTTCTAGTCACTTTCTGTTTCATTTATTATCATTTTCATTTCCTTGCTCAAACACTTTCTGTAAAACCACTTTTAGATTAAAAACTAATTATTAGGATAGCTGATATTTATTAAACATTTGCTTAGTAGGTCCTAGGTAATATGTCAAACACTATACATCAATTACCTCATTCACTATTATTATAGATGTGATTTTGCAGTTATTTGTATAATTTATTGGTTAATATACTTCTCCCCAACCAAAACACAAACATCATGAGGTTCAGAATTTGAAATACAGGCACTCAAATACTATCTCCTAGTTGAATGAATGAATGAACAAATGAATGAAGCTCTTTTTGATCATCATAGTCAAAAGTCCTCTTTTTTCCTTTTTCATGTCACCTACTAATTTCTTATATCTATAACACATTGTGTAATGTAGTACAATACTATGCCTGTGTTAAATTTGGTGAAGGACAACAAATCAATTCTAGCTAGATGACTTCTATTTCTGCTAAGGACCTGTACCAAAATATCACAGACAAGCAAACCTAGCAAAATTATGTGCTAGGAATATATGGAGTGTGTCCATCGGCACAGGGACAGAGACGATATCATATTAAAACTATGCCTCCATGTATCAACCCAATATTTTGTGGAAATCTTTCTCCAAATGCCCTCTCTCAAGAAATTTAAGCAACTCTGAAGGAACAAACTCAGCATTCAGCCCAAGCATATGACCAGGTTACAACAGCCAGCCCATTCACTGTCTGGGTTAATTTATGGATCTTCCAGTCTGTATAAGATTTCGTATCCTCTGTCCCCTCTCTTGTGTATCTCCATTAAAGCCCAGCCCCTCTTCTTTAATAAAAGCTGAATTAATAAGTGAGATTCCTTCCCAGAACCTTGGAAGGAGCTTGTTCAAGCAACTCTACTTTTTCTTAGTTAGCACTTATTCGGTAGAACAAAATAAATCCTAACATGAGTGAGACATGGATCTTGGCTTCAAAAGACTATGGATTTAAAAAGATAAAGCATGTGCTTGAGTAACTATAATTCTAAGGAGAAAGGTGTAGATGGCATAAGGCATAGCTAAATTGTGCTGTAAATTCAAGGTAGGAATATATTAATTTCAATTAAGAGGATCTGAAAAGAATTCACAGAGAATTTGTATACAATATGGTTTATAAAAGGTTAGTAAGATTTAGGTGTTCTAGGATGAGAAAGAGGATTTCCAAGAGGAACAATGTTTAAAAAGATGTAAAAGTCTAAATAATCTTGTGATGTGTATAAGAAACACTAGGTAGCAGAATTTAATTATAATAATTAATTGTATTATTACTGTTATATTCCTTTTGAAATGTGCAGGTATATTGATGGTTCTATTTTAATATTAAAGAAGAAAGAAATAATTATATAGGGTTCACTGGTTGGATTACATTGGTTAAGTGATATTTTTATTGTGATAATACCACTTTCCAAATATTAGTCATTGACTAATTTGTGTGTGTGTGTTCAGTATGTCCATTCCTCTTCTTTTTTTTTTTTTTTTTGCATAATAAGGTCCGGAGATGTGGAAATGTCAAATTATATTGGGCAGCAAGAGGACAGATTTTGCATAAATATTTAAATCTTAGACACAAATTCATAACTTGGGTGCTATAGACAACTGAGGTAATTAGAATCTCTGTAAATCAAATTTTCTTCCCAAACTTGTTTTTAAAATAGTCTGAGAAAACTTGACTTTGGTGCTAAACATCTCAGGGTTGGTATTTTGCTTTGTTTTTCCTTTTGAGTTAGTTGTTATTTTAGTTTATTTTGTTTCAAGTTGTTCCCCTTTGGATTTGTGCTATAAATCAGACTTATGGTATTTTGCATTCCAGTGATGCCTTATCTTGGCTGTACAACTGTTATCTCATCTAAATCCCACAGCTGTGCCACTTCCTAACAACCAACATTCCTGTAAAACAGCTGTTGCTCTTAATTGGCAGGAATAAAACAGATGAGCATTAAGAAACCAGCCCGAATGATGTGCTACACAAAGAATCCATTTACATTTTTTCCAAACTATTTGAAGCTAGAAAAGGCAGGGCAGGACACTCCATCAGACATTCATGGAGTCCCTTTGTCTCTCACCCAGAATTTTACAAGTGAAATTGCATGGAGCCAAGCTGCCTCTTGGCCAGTCTAAAGGACAGTCCTACCTACAAGAACATTGAAAAGTAATTTTAAATCTCTAACAAATTCTCCTGATGAGTTGCCAAAGAAGAACTCTGTCATAAATCACAGTGAAACTTCTTAAAATCCACCTTTTCCATCTCACCTTCCATAGCACAGATTTCATAGCAGCAACTCCAATGTCTAGTGACTTGCAGCTCAAAGTGCCATCCATGGACTAGTAACATTGGCATCACCTGGAAGCTTGTTTAAAAACTCACATTTTCACATCCTACCCCATACCTATTGAATCAGAATCTCTGTGTTCGCAAGACTACAAGTTGGCTTCTATGCACATAATATTTTGAAAACCACTGCTTTGTCTACTGGTTCCAACACTTTAGTGTACCCCAAAATCACCTGAAAATACTATTATAGTGAAGATACTAGGTCCACACTCTAAGTGTCTGAATTACTAGGTTAGACATTGGGATACCACCATGATTTGATACCTTAGATTTTTGTCTTAATCCATAAAAACTGAAATCTCTTTATCTCACCCTGAACTGTTTTTTCTTAATTTCCTTCCTTCCTTATTTTCTTTTTCTCTGCATTTTTAAATGTAAATCAGTCAAGAATTTCAGAACTTATATTTGTGTGTTTATATGTGACTATCTTATACTTTAACTAATTAATCTTTCTATAACTTCTTTTCTTCCTCCATATGACAGTCTCCCTTGTGATATTCTAAGTCTGTCATCCCTTCACTCAAAATTTTTCAGTATTTACAGAATAAAAAATATCCTAAAGCTTAAGCTAGAATAAGACACTCTTAGTGCTAGAACTCTTTTGGGTAACTCTGTTGCTTAAGACTTCTCAAAGGTATGTATCAAGGGCAGAGAAAAACTGTTGACTAATCTTTCAAAAAATAATTGTAAAACAACTTTTTTTGTTCTGGCCTCTTTTCCCCTGAATCAGGGTAAAAGTTAAAGGATCAATTCAAGGTGAAGCAAATAGAAGAGATATAAGCAGAGAAAAACCAGAATGAGGGAAGTAGTGATGAAGACACACTCTGATCATGAAATACAAGGTCTGTCCAGAAGGTATCCAGCCATGTGCTATGAAAAATAGATATTTATTTTAAAAGATACAAGAAACATTGTACATAAGACAATGACACCTCAGTCCCCTTCAAAGTAGGCACCCTGAGACCTCACACAGTTCTCCCAATTGTCATCAACTGCCCCATTGTATTTCCCTGAATATCATCGATGGTCTGAAATCTCTTCCTTTTCAAAGGTGGTGATATTAGTTTTGGGAAAAGTCAGAACTTGCAGGCCACCAAATCTGGGCTCTAGGGGGGCGCAGTCACCTGGATGATTTGGTGTTTCACCAAAATACTCTGCAAAAGGTGTGATGCATGAGCAGAGGAGTTGTCATGATAAAGCTGCCAATCACCAGTTGCCCATAGCTGCAGTCTTCTGAATCATCTTGTTTCCATGGAAGAATGTTGGAGCTTAATACAAAATTCGATGCAGATTCATTGCTCTACTCACTCAGTCATTTTTTAATGTGATGGCCACACAGTACACATGCTCACTCAATGGTGTCTACTACCCCCACTGACCAGGACAGTGAAGTCACCGTTGTTTACCCAGGTGCATTCCAGTCCTCTTTCCTTGGCTGCCAGGTTACATGGAAACCAAATAAACCATTCTCATTATATTAACAATGACTGGATTTTTTTCTGGACAGACCTGTTCATATATTGATATATGTTCTTTCAGAGAGAGAACACTGAACTTGAAATCATAGGGTATAAATTCAAGTTCTTTTTTTAATCCTCATGGGCAGTATGGCTTTGAGCATATAATAAATATCTTCCAGTGATTTCAAGTTCTTGTTCATAAAATGCAAATAACACCTATATTACCTACCTCACAGGCATTTGCAAGGTTTAGTCATCCTTGATTAAACTAAATCTTAAACAAGATGTAAATTGCATAAATATTTGCTGAATGAATCAAGTTGACACTATGCATATAAAGGAAAGAATAAGGCTAGTCCTTTCAAAAGACCACTGTATAATGATGGAGGTATGTATGCAGACAACAACTGAGTTAATTAAAAACTTTGTGCTGAAAGTATAACTAAACTACTGTGGAAACCCTGAAGAATAAACACATTTTTAAAAAAGGGGGAAGGGCATCCCGTCATGAATTCAGAAGTTCTTTTCAGTATTATGCTAAAATTATTTCTACCATTTTAACATTAGGATTAATTCTGGCATAATGAGAAATGGTGATGCTAATAAAAAATTTAGAATTAGTCCAGCAAAATTTTTGTATTATTGGTTTGTTGAAAAAAGAAGTGTTAGTAAATGGGAAGTGTGACAGTTTGTGGAAGAAAGTGAAAAACAAATTAGGGGAGTGGTTGGGAGGTTTTTTCTTATTCCATACCACCTGCACTCAAAGATGCTGGAGTCACTAAATACTTAGTATTATTCAGGCTTCAGTCCGAAGTGAGAAAATACAAGCCTCGCATTAGAATACAAACTCTCATTATAAGCAAAGGGATGGTCTGTTTTGTTTACTGCTGTTTCCCCTGTGACTGAATGTTACCTGATACATCAATGGAGCTCAATAAGCATTTGTTGAGAGAATATATGAAAAAATAAGTTCTCTATGAAGCTAGCAACTGCCCTGTTACACATGCGTAGATGTTCTGTACATAAACAGGACACTTGAAGTCAATAAATGCCATTCTAGGTCTCAAACATGGAATAACTTCACAAAATGTGAACATTTTCAAATTATAATTTGTACTTAAAACAAAAAATCTTTATCTAGCTATTATTTAAAGATAAAGAGAACCAAAATTATAAGGTTCTCTTGCTAAAGGTATTTCTGTACAAAAATTTTAATTCCCTTCATCTATATCTCTTCTCACTTTTCCTTAGATACCAGTAATGTATGAAGTTGAGTAACATTTCAAAAAAGGATTTCTGTGACTTTTTATCTTAACACACTTCTCTAAGTAATAGTTTGTCTTGACTTCCCATGCACTGCATTATGTAATTTGCAGGGTCATCTCTCATCCACAGAATGAAGGTTCCGAGCAAGATTATGAGAGGGGTCTCTCTCTCTCATGAACACTCTTGTGCACCCTGTGGCTTCCTCCACTTTTAAAATATAAAAGTCTTTGCACAACAAATAGCTTAAGTAGGTACTTGAGTAATTGTACGGCTGTTTTCTTTTATCTTTCATTTTAACTTTACATAGCTTTCATTATGGGAGAGGGAGGGAGAAACAGGAAACTACAAAAGAGGTTTTCCTTAAAAGAAAAGGGTACCACAACTACTTTGGGAGGAAAACGTATAGTTGTCTATCATGCAAAGATGAAATAAAGATAAATACAATAATAATAATTAGTATAATTATAATTAGTAATATAGGTGTTCCTCTTAATCTACTGTTAAATAAACTTCTCTGTGGATCCCAATTTGAGGGATACTTTATTTTATATGACTTCTCACAGTCTGACTACTCCCAAAAGCCCAAGGATATACAAGGGGATAATAATAAAATCAAGGCAGTTGTTATTTCCTCTTTATGGAAACAAGCTAAACCCAGAAGTCTTCTCATAAGAGATGGTCACAGAAAAGTCAAATAACCACGGTAACATATACACAGCTAAGGCAAAATAGTATATCTAAAATCTTCCATAAAAAACTCAATACATAACAGTAAAATAATTTAGGGACAAAAGAGTAGGTTCCAGTCCTCAGTAGAGCTCTTAAAATTGAAATGGCAAACACAGAATGTTGTAGATTATCTGCAAAAATAAACACCAACAATTCTTTCTATTCCTTCCCAACTGATATTCCACTTTTCTTACATCTGAGCTGGCAGTGTAACTTGTCTGAATGATAAAATAGGGACAAAAGTGAGAGTTCTAGCCTTAAGAAGTCTGGCAGCTTCCACTTGAACCCTCTTGAATCCCAAGCCACCATGTAAAAAGTCCATTACTTGGCAAGGGGGAGAGGCTCTGGAGGATGTGAGAGAAGGAGGACCACCTAGACCTCGGAGACCTTCTCTTGCAGCCAAGGCTGCCAGGGATCTTCCAGCCCCGAAGAGACGTTCCAGCCAAATCACATGAAGCAGAAAGAGCTGCCAGGCCAAGCCCTGCTGAAATAGCAGAATCACGAGCAAATAACTGAAATACTGAGTAACTAAAACAAAGAATAAAAAGCTAAAATAGTAGATAAGGAAATCAGTGGATATTCAAATTGTTCATTCCATTAAGTGTATTAACCATATCCCAATGTCAGGGCTATTACTGGCTGGGAACAGAGGACCGAATAGAGTGCCTGTCTTGGAAGAGCTCACCATCCAATGGGAGTGACACACCAGAAACCCTTGGCAAGGACTGTGCGTGGGGCTGCATTAGAGGCACAGTCACGGTGCAATGGCGGGCTGTGGACCCACCAAGCACCTGCCCTCCTGGAAGCTGACCTGCAGCCTGGTCCAAGGAAGAGTCACAGAGGACGTGACACCTCAGCTGTGTTTTGAAAGCTGAGGAGGAGTTTCCCGAGCCAGGATGTGTAGCTGAGGGGGAGATACATTCCAGTGAACCGGTCTCATTTGTGCCAGAAATGTAAGCATTTTCTTAAAGCCCAAACTATAGGAACTAGATCTGTGAATATCACCTGCTAAGAGATTCATCTGTTTTCATAGACAGATAGGAGATGATATATTCTTCTTTGTGGTAAAAACTTGCTGTTTTCTAAAACTCTCACTCTGCCTCCAACTTTGTGACTTATGAAGTTGCTGAGAGAAATTCATGTGACAAATGGACAGACTGTTAAAAGCAAGGTCTGTAAACAAATGCTAAATAGACAAAGTTATTTTATTTATCTTTATTCAAAAACAGTTCTCAATGTTCTTAATTGGAGATATACAAGCATGTTGCTCTTTATTATGAAAGAAAAAAATTTCTACTGACATTTGTGATTTTAAAGGTCAAACATACATAACATCTTTTATTAAAGTAAATAAGCTAGTTAATCGCTCAGATTCAGTTCTAGGTAAACTAGCAGATAAAGAAAATTTGAACTGGGTAAAACTAGTTGATCTCATACATTGCTAGAATGTTCATAGACATTTGTTTCCACTTTGCATTAATTCTTTGTGCATTTGCAATGGCAAAGTTCTAGTTTTTGAAGGCATCTGCAACCCAGACGCTACTAAAAAATTTAGGCATGAAAATTTACCCTTTAGGACTGAGTACTTTTTCTCCCCTCTTCACACAGTGCTGCACCTATTGCCTGACTTCTTGGAGTTGACACACGAGGATCTGCACATTTAGAGAATGCCTCCACCTTGTTAGGTGCTGCTTGGGTCAGAACCATATGTCCTGAAGGGAGCACGCTGTTTGAAGTCTGGTGCTGTGTTTTATTGGTGTTACCTTCACTTCATCTCAAAATACCTCTGCATTAGCTATCAAAATCCCCATTTTACAGGTGAAGAAACTAAGACTCAGAAAGATGATTAAGTACGTTTCCCAGGAGTACACAACTGATAATCATATCTGTCTGATTCCAAATTCTTTGAACTTACACTCTAGGCTACAGTTTCTCCCTAAAGACTTGTGAAATTCATTTTACATCTAGAATACTGTTTGAACCTCAGAAGAAAAGAAACATTTTTAACAAAGTCAGAAACACTGGCATAAAAGAATGTGCAACATTTGACCTGTGCTTTCAGATCACTACAGAATGTGATGAAAATAACAAAAGCAGAGGCAGGGGATCAGGTAGAAATAGCATGACTTTGGGACCTTGTAGAACTCTGTTGGAATCCCAGTTTGGGCTCTTGCTAGTTTGTGACCTTCTGAAATTTATTTAGCTTCTCTGAGCCACAGTTTCCTGGATTATAAAATAAAAATATGAGTATTAACACTTGCTACATCACTCAGATTATTAGGAGTACTAAATTGTGTAATTTATGTAAAAGCACCTAGCATGAGGCTGCCTCATTTTTTGGTACTCAGAAATGTCAGCTTTTTTTCCTTCCCTGCAGAAACTGGGAAAAGAATACAATTGTAAAATTTTGTCACTTGTAAGTAAAAATCTCTGGTTTGAAATGAGAGAAAAAAATGAACGATAAGGAGCTCTTCTGCAGTCGTAAGAACATTCCCCAGCCGTGGTTGAAGCGATGGCTAAGAGCATATTTAGAACATCATTTTGAAGGCATCAAGCAGGAGGCGAATGGGTGCGCTTGGCTCAGGCAGCAAGACTGAAGGGAACCTGCAGGCCTGGTCAAAGCTCTGGGCAGCAAAGAGGAAAATGTGCAACAACTTAAAACAACATATTCCTCACCTCAGCCAGAGTGGGACCAGCTTTGTCATCATCACCACCACCCAGCAGGCAAGAGCAGCTGCCCAGTTACCTGGACTCCAGCACTAAAATTACGTGCCTACTATGGGTCAAGCCTGTGCTGAACACAAGGCCTCATAGTGAACTAAACCAGGTCAAACGGGCCTATGAGGATATATATTTCTGTACATCAAGTGGGTGAAGGTGAGTCATGAGAAATTGGTTAACCTATGACATGGATTCCAGAAGTATGGCATTTCATGCAATTTCTTACACAGACCTAGAAAGGAGAACACACTTCCTATAAGAGATATAGGTTTTGAACACTCATGTGCCACGAGTTATACTCAGGGCTTTATGTGCATTCCCCCATTTAATTCCCACAAAAAGTTTATCAGGTAGGCATTATTATTCCCCATTTTACAGGTGTGTAGACCAAGGCATAGAGACATTCTGTGACTTGTCAAAGCCACAAGATCTTAAGTCTTGGAACTGGAATATGATCTCAAAATGTCAAACTCCGGAGCCTGAACCCCTGGTGAAAGACCTAACACTGGTTATAACACACTGATGAGATTTTTCTGCTTTAAATGCATCTGTTTCCTATAAAGGATTCTTTATCTTTTTTCCCAGAAGTCAAGAATTTGCTACCAACTCTTGCTAAAGTGTCGGTCGATGACAAGATGGTATAGCAGAATCTGTGTTCTTCCTCACAAGTTAATTTGTAAAGTTCCGTTGACAAGGTCACGATGCTTTTTGAATGCGCACATTGCTCCTTTGCTACTCTGTATAAGGGCGTTTTTTAAATTATTCTAGTTGTCTTTAGAATGCTTAGAATTGCTCTTTGGCATTTATATAATCAGCAAGAGATAATCAGGTGTTTTTTTTTAACCATGAGTTACTTCCTGTTGATTATATTTATTATGTTTATTTATGGCATAAAAACCATTTTCTCTGTAGAAGGTTACCTGTGGGTTGCTGTGGAGGTTTTTTTCCTCTTACATAAACCACTTTACAAGTTTTTGGCATTTGTGTGACTATTATTAATTATGGTTTTATCTCAATCACTCATAGAAAAAATAATAGCCTATGGCTTCTTTGGCCAGCCATTGGGTTATTCATAGCTCAAAGAAATAGCTTTAAGTTTTAAGTTATTTTATATTCAGAGGCTTATAACAGATAAACCACATCTATGCTGTATATACACACCTACCTTAGAGGAAGCAAAATGTCTACATTCAGAAGTTACCTTACATCAAAGGTCTAGAAGTTAAAAGTCTCAAGTCACTTGGAAAATTTGGGGTTGCATTTGTGTGGGAACCAAAACCTTCCTAAGTAATAGCCCAATGGCCCCACACTGCCTTCCCAGTTATATACACAGAACATGTTGGCTTTTCCACAGGAGAAAGAGCCATTTCTTTCATTGGCCTGTAGTAAAACGTGGTGCTTTTCATTCAACTATATCTACAAACCAAAGGAACTTCAGCCACTTTCCCAACCCAAGACAGCCCATTGCACCTTAGATAGGATTTTTCTGGGCTTTGATACACTGCATCCATTTTCTTTGTTTTATAACAGTATCTTGAGTTTCATTCAAGTATAAGATCCTCCCTCATTCAATCAATGTGCTTCCAGGGAAACAGTGTTTCCTTGCTTCAGAGTGAGGCTTTGAATGGCTTCAAGCAATTGAGAAACCCTGCTTCCATGCCCAGACCTAGACTTGGGACTCTGACCCAATGCAGACTAATCACAGGTAAGAAGATATTGATGGAGGCCTCTAAGAAAGATCTCTTGCTCTTCCACTGACATATTCTTCTTGAAGGATGTGAACAAGGACACTTATGGCCTCCAGAAGCACTGACAGCTATCTTACATTGAGAAGAGCCAGGGACAGCTGAGCTGCTGGATGCAGCCTAACCTACTCAATATTTTTGCCCTTACAGTCCTATGAGCCAATAAATCTTTCTTACCTTGGCCTTTGAATTGTAGTCTCTGTTATTTGCAACCAAAAGATTCCCAACAAATATATCCATCACCTTGACCACAAGTAGCAGTAACCAATGCCATCATGCTGCATTATGGAGTCTCTTTATGCACTCTCTTCATCTATTGAATTTTCCTATAATCATTAACTTTTACATGTTCTTCCCTGAGTTCCAAACAAAAATGAGCTAAACCAAGAAGACAATCAAGAAACTTTAGAATTATCTGTATTCTAAAAATACCATCTTGCTTTTTTATTGTACTCATGTGGCTATAGGCTAATTATATTCATATTTCAATCCTCTTTGTGAATAATAAGCTGCCAGCATTTAGTAGAGATCTTCGCAGCTCCTAGGTTTAAATGGAGAGAGAAACTGCTGTACTGATAGTTTGGTGATTTTGCTTTCCCTCCCCTCTTCTACACCCTTTTCTCTATTCTCAGAATCATTGTACTCAATTCTGCCAGAGACCATCTTCATCTGAAATTATGGGTCCTCTATTGTTCTTTTGTTTTTCACAGAGATGGACCCAGAGATGACTATAATAACCAGCCATAGTGTCTACACCACACTTGCCTCCCAAGTCATTTTGAGGCAGCGCCACAACTCTTTCTTTTAATTACATCCACTTCTGAAAGCTCACAGCCTTGGGCCTCAGCAATGATTCCTACATTACCTACTATGTCCTGTCCCTCTCCCTCAAAAAAAATCCTTTGTGCCCCAGTTAAATAAACTCCCATCTTTTCCATTTTTTAATAACACCTTCACCTTTGTCATTTATCACCTCTCACTTTCTAGCATTGGACACAGCTACCCATTACCAGAGCTTTTATCATAACACTTCTCAGGAATTGCATGTTGTAGTTAAATCTTGGTGCCTGACCTTTTTGTGGAACTCTAAGGCCTAGGAATGTTGGGAAAGCCAACCAGGATATTGCAGACTGAGCTTCACACTATGAAAATAAATGCACGTAGGCTGCCATCCTCATAACACTCAACTGTGTGTTTTGATAGAAGAGGCCTTTGCAATCATTATTAGTTGACCTTTAGGAGGTTCTTTTTCTTCTTAAAAAGAAAAGAAAAAAAAAGGATCAATGATGGTGTTTTCTCTCACAATACTCCCAAATCCCTAGCCATTTGTAATTTAACAAATAATTACAGAAACTTCCTGCTGAAATGCAGAGACATAGCATCTGGAGGTGGGGGGTGGGGCTTTGTAGGGGAGCCAGGACTCAAGACAATAAGTTTGTAAAAGTTAGGTCCAAGACACACAGACAAGAATTATGTATTTATCAAAGAAATCTTTGGAGTATCAGCAGATAGCTCTTGTGTTTGTCATATATACATTTCTTTAAAAAATTTTAAATTAAATGTATGGGGGACACATTGGTTAATAAAATTATGTAGGTTTCAAGCACACAATTCTATAATATGTCATCTGTATGTTGAATTGTATGTTTACTACCCAAAGTCAAATCTCCTTCTATCATCATATATTTGACCCCCCCTTCACCCTTTACTACCTCACCCTCCCTCCTTTCCACCTGGTAGCCACCTTACTATGTCAGTGTGTATGAATTTTTGTTTGTTTGTTAGCCTTGTTTGTTCATTTGTTGCTTTTGCTTTTATATCCCACATATGAGTGAAATCATGTGGTTCTTCACATTCAGTTCCATCTGACTTATTTTGCTTAGCCATAATGTCCTCAGTGCTCATCCATATTGTCACAAATGGCAGTATTTCATCTTTTCCTATGGCTGAGTACTATTCTATTTCTATTTTGTAAATGTCATATTATCACATTATAGAAATATATATGCATGTAGGTTGCTGGATTCCTTCTGAGAAGGGAAGTCTCTCCATGTGAAATCAAATTAAAATCATCTCACTCACACTTTTTAGTTTAAGAGGGCTTCCCCTGATGACCAACCTCTCCCAGAATAATTCAAGGCCCCATGTCATATTTCCAAAGTCCTCTACTGCACTGTCAAGTCATTCATTAGTTCATTTGTTTAGTGTTTTTCTCCCCATGTGAGCCTTATGAGTGCAGCCACCATATCTGTCATGTCCAGTGCTCTAGTCACAGTGTTTATCACAGTGCCTGTCACATACAAGACACGTCATCAACATATGAAAAAAGGCAAAATGGGAAGAACAAAAGAAAGGAGGACAGAGAGTAAGGATTGGTTTTTGGTTAGTGTGTTATTTATTTGTTGCTATGTGCAAATTTATGCCCAAAATTTAGCAGTTTAAGACAATACACGTTTATTATCTCACAGTTTCTGTAAGTTATATATCTGGATGTAGTTTAACTAGGTTCTCCAGCTCAAAGTGTCTTTCAAGTCTGTAATCAAAGAATTAGCCAGGGTTACAATCATCTCAAGGTTCAGCGAAGGTCTACTTCCAGGCTCACCCAGTTGGCAGGATTCGGTTTCTTGCAAGTTGTTTGACTAAGGTCCTCAGTGCCTTGTTGGGTGTTGGCCAGAGGCTGCACCCTCACCTCCTTCCCACATGGGCCTCTCCATGAGGAAGCTCACAGTGCGGCAGCTGCCTTCACCCAGAGTGAGGGCGAGAGCCAGAGAATGCCAGCTAGATGAAAGTAATTTATAATATCTTATTATAGAATCTTAGACAGGCTAGCCATTGCTTTTGCCATATTCTATTTGTTAGAAGGCAGTCATTAAGCCCAACCCTCACTCAAGGGGATGGTATTATTTCACAAGGGCATAAATACAAGGACTTGGGAATAATTGAGGGCCATCTTACAAGGCTACTTAGCTTACTTAAGCATAAAATCTGAATTGAAAGGAATGGTTAAAAGAGTCCTCTGTTCAATAGAATTGGACTAAGTTAGACTATTGTATATCTTTCCACAATGGAAGGATTACTCTGAATATGGCAATAATAATTCATTTGGCAAATGTATTTTCAAGCCATTGCTATGAAATACAGGTATCCTTTGGAAGTGGTTTTAACAAAGCTGATACATCTTTTCAGGCAAGTCTTTTCTACTACATCTGAAAACTTGAAATAATCAAACTTGAGTAATCTGGATACATTCCAGTAGAAAGTCAGTGTGCTACACTCTCGATATTTCCTCTGACCCACAGGACATGCTGTGTGGTCTGAAAGAGAAAAACATGTAAATGTAGGCAAAATTCCTGAATCAACCAAGGAAAGTATTTGTGGGTGGCTGAAAAAGGGTGTGTCTCTTTCCATGGAGGGAAGGGTGTGTCAAAATCTTGACCAGCAAGCACATGGTAATGGATTCATCTCTAGTTCTGTAGTCTAATTCCTGCATTCCAAATGAGCAACCAAGATGTTGTTATATGCACCCTCATCTTAAAATCTTCTTAGATTATTGATTGTCCCTGGAATCTGTTAGGTATTTGGATGGGGTCAAAACAAGCAGTTACATGGAAGTTCTTAAAAGCTCTGGTGGTGTACCTCTTTACTTATCAAGCTTTTTCAGGGGCTATGAGTCAGAGAGAAAAGAATTAGAGCTGGTTACTGTGGGTCTCTGTGGCCCTGAAAATCCTTTGGCTTCAGTAAAGGTGCTTGCAGTTATCCTGAAAGCTTTATCATAATCCAACCATCCTTCCAAATTCTGAGCTGCTTTTATCCAGGCACATCCAGAGGTCAGTCTATAAGCCAATGTCACTAAAAAGAGAAAAAAGCATGATCTGCTTTTGAAACCCTAAACTAAACCCCCAACCTGGTAATTTATGCAGAGAATAAGGACCTCGAGATGCCATAAAGCAAAATCCAATATTCGAAATAATCTCTCGGGATTCCCACTAACATAGTTTCTGTTTACAAAGGTAAAATTGTATTTGAATAGTTTCTGCCACATTATCTGTAAGATTGCATCATGACAGGTACCACAGCAGAGAAAGCATCATTATTTTACTAACAACCTCGCTTTCTGAAGGGTCCGTCTCACCCACAACGATCATTGCCACTATGCAGCAATGTGAGTTATGAGTCGGCCCTCCTCATAAACTCCGCACTTAGAGGAGAAATTTCACTGGTAAATCACGAGGTGACAGCCAAGCCATTAGCTTAATGACTCAGGGTGAAATTCCTGCTGGGTGGAAGTATCTGTGAACAGCTGGGCAGCTGCACACCAGCCTCGGAGAGGAGAAGCTCCCAATTCCAAGTACCGATTTGATCCAGGTAGTGTCCGTTCTACAGAAAATAATCTTTCAGGCACCAGCTTGTTTTGTGCTCAAGCCTAGATATTGAAAATCTATTTCCAAGGAAACATGCATTTATTCTCTCATTTCATTTTTTCCATATACGAAAAACAAGATATATCGAAAATAAATAAGCAACAGATAAAGGACTACTGGGTTTATATTCAGTAATGCATATTTAAGTTTTTTTTAAAGATTTTATTTATTTATTTTTAGAGAGGGAAGGGAGGGAGAAAGAGAGAGAGAGAGAGAAACATCAATGTGCGGTTGCTGGGGGGCGTGGCCTGCAACCCAGGCATGTGCCCCGACTGGGAATCGAACCTGCGACACTTTGGCTCGCAGCCTGTGCTCAATCCACTGAGCTATGCCAGCCAGGGCACATATTTAAGTTTTTGAGCCCATGAGTAACACTTTTTAGAAAAAAAACTATATTTTTCTCCTACTTCACAAACATGTATCCACCCATGGCAGATTCCCTTTGTCTGGGATTCAAAGAATTGAAGACATCTGTATGTATGCACACAAACCAAGTTTTGAAAACTCATGTTGTGTGCCCTGGCTGAAGTCATCTATAGCTACAGCTTGTTGTAAGAACTATCACCAAGTACATCCTTACTATAGAAGGTTAGGATTTATTCACGATTTTAAGCCTCAGTATATTCATCTATAAATGGGAATAGTAACTTCTCAGAGCTGTCGAGAGAAGTCCAGGAGATCCAGTGTGCCTAGCACACAGCACTCAGTTTGTCTCCTTCATCTCCACACACACACAATAGAAAACAGAGGCATGTCAGAGCATGCACAGGCATGGCTGTCAGGCCAAGCTGAATGAACCCTGGTTATGCTCACTAGGTCTGTAAACTTGAAGAACTTACCTAACCTCTCTGGGCCACAGTATCATCATCATCATCATCATCATCATCATCATCATCATCACCATCATCATCATCATCATCATCATCATCTGTAGATCGAGGATAATCATTTTTACCCAGTTAGGTTTTGGTAGGGATCAGAGCTAAAGCAAGTAAGGATCTTACCCTCTCTGCCTACCATGTGGAAGGTGTTCAATGGGACACCTCAATAGTCCCTCTTTACTGCTAGTAAGATGATTCCATTTGCCACATGACTGAGAGAGAAATTCCGAAGTCATGGAGGCGGCACTTTCAACTGTCCCCAGTGTATTTACATCTCTTTGTTCATGTGACTCTGAGCAATTGAGGGAAACTGTTAAGATGAGAATGCCCGAACTTATACCTGTGTCTAGATCCATGAAGTGTGAACCCCCTGAATCTGAGAGCGTTGTTGCTGGGGTGATTAAGCGAAGGTGATACTTTCCAGACAGCAGTGATACCTGCTCATCACCGTTAAGTACATAGAGAAAATGTTTCAGTGTTATTTGTTTCAGCAATTCAGAGATAATTACTAAGTGCCTATGATGTGCTCAGCATTATTCTGTAGTTTTAACAGCCTCGCTGCTTGCTCTCTTCTCCAGAAAATGTGACAGCAGCATCTGCATCCACTTCCAAAGCACTTCCCTTCCCCCTTATGGCTTCTAGCAAGAGAGTGATAAAATAATAGTACCGTATCCTCATTGGGATTATTTTGAAACAATTACTTTTGGCTACAAATGCTAAATCACAAGAGCCATGCCACAGCCTCCAGGGGCCTCAACATGCAATAGATATTATCTTCTTAAGATGTCTAAATGAGGAAAAGCTTAGAGAACACCCCAGTGTCTGTCTGTGTTGCCAAGGGAGTGAGACAGACCCGAGTAATCAGTTTAGAGGATGAGATCTACTTAGCAAGAGTGGGAAAGGAATAGGAAAACTTGGCCTAGCATACTATAATTTAAACCTCTGGGTCATTATTCAAAGCCTTTAAATGTTACAAATGAATGTCAAAATGGTGCTTTCCAGAATTCCCGAATGTTCATGCAAAGCGCTCGGAGGCCTGCTCCAGGCTTGCAAACACTGCACACTTTTCTGAAGGCTGGGTTTTCTCATGTGAGGAATGCGAGTAATGAGCTTGTTATGACCATCAAAGTGAATGCTCTTTATAATTAATAAGGCCCAATACAACCACCCATTAGCATTATTGTTATTGTCATCCTTTATTGACACAGATAAAAAGTTACTGGAGCTATTTGTAGAACTCACAGCAGTAGAGTTTTGAATGCCAGGCATAGGGGGTTAGATTATACCCAATCAATAATAGATAGTATTTTGTTTTGTTTGTTTATAGCACAGAATTATAATATTTTCACTTAGTTTTTAGAAGACCAGCAAGAGTAGGCAGAAAGATGGGAATGATGGGTATACAGAAGGTAGGTGGAGCTTGAGAGATAAGAAAGAGGCCTTGAGGTGAATCTCTTTTTTCATGTCTCCAGGAAAGCCAACCCATAGTGCAGCTTGTGACTGTGATGCCAGAATATCATGCAAAATTCACACACAACCTACTGAGCCACTTCATTAACATTCCTACATGACATACTCCTCATTAGTCAGGAGCTTGCTTCAGTCCCTGTGTCAAAGGGTCCACAGAAGGGGCAGAGAAATCCTGACAAACATGTGCAGCTACCCAGAAGGACAGCACAGTGACTGCTGAGAAGCGACAGCCAGGCTGTCCAACCTAGTTCACAGTGAGCAGAAAAGGAACGGTGTTGTTGGAGCAAATGAAGTCTGCAGACTATGAGGTGAACAGGCAGTGTCACATGCAGGAGGTACAACGAGGAGCAGCAGAGGGTCACTCGGGGGTTGGGCACCAAGCAGAGAGGATGCAGAGTGCAAGACATGCTTCAATCTTCTCAGTGACGCATATTCACATGGATGGACACACCATCTGGGGAAACATTTTTATTGTCACTGCATGGCTTTGACTATTTTGCCTTTTTTAATATAAGAAGCAAAGATCTATATATGGTGTAGATATAGATATATAAACACACACACACATACACACCACTGTGTTATTGCAAAACACAGATTTAATGCCTACACTGAACCCTGCAGAGTTTTCTTGAATTTATAGCTGATTGACTTGGCAAGGAGTCATCTGCTTTCATAGCTTGGTGGAACATTTTCAAGTCACAATGTACCCTTTTGTTCTCAAGACCACTGCATGACACACATCAGAGGGTGGCATGTTTTCACTTTCTGTGCTCAACAGAAGCTGAATTTTTAATAAAGGGAAAATGGAAAGTAGGGCATCATTAAAATACAGAATTCCTTTCCTGATTGGTTTCTGGTGTTTCCTCACCCCACCTTGGGAACTGTCCTTTGCAAAGGAAAAGATTTTGGGTTTCTCTTGGAGGAAACTTAGAAGCTCGCAGGGTTGCAAACACCAAGTATATTTGTGCTTCTATTGTAGCACAAAAAGCAAAATGGCACTTTTTACCCTCTCTGAAAAACCCACTTACATTAAAACATTGCTCAGCCTTTTGCCAGCCTTTGGCAGATAATCATGTAACATTAACATTGCCACAGAGATGGCAGCAACTCTGCCAGTTTTTCTAAGGTTCTTCACAGTGTCGTGACACTCCAGACCCCTTGGCCTTTGTTATGTAATATCGACTTTGAACTCTCTCCCTACATATATGTCATTGAATGTATTTTCTAGGCCTGTTGATTTGTTTTTTAAATAGAAAGATATCAGGAAAAGTTATCCAAAGTTTTTTCTTTAGTGAAATGCTTCTCCTTAAAAATAAAATTAAAAAAAATTCTTGCTAAAATAATCTAATCATGCTAATCTAATTGTTTTCCCTATCAAACCTAGGTAATCTTTAAAAAATATTTTACTTATTTATTTTAGAGAGGAGAAGGGAGGGAGAAGGAGAGGGAGAGAAACATCAGTGTGTGGTGCCTCTCATGTGCCCCTTGTTGGGGACCTGGGCCTGAAACCCAGGCATGTTCTCTCACTGGGAATCAAATCGGTGACCCTTTGGTTCACAGGCCAGCACTCAATCCACTGAGTCACACCAGCCAGGGCAAACCTAGGTAATCTTAAGAATATGATTAATACCTTCATGTTTGACTAATCTTGATAATGACTGAGTTATGTTGACTAGTTTATCAAGGTTTTCAGTTTCGTGTCATGGGACATGCTAACCAATTTCCTAGAAAAATGTCTTAGCCAATAGTATCACTTTTCAGCTCTCTGATCCTTTTTCATAATGAGATGGAAGCCAAGAGTCGAAAACCCAATCATATTTCCTTTCAAGGAATTTTAGGAGATTCCCCATTCCAGCAACAAGATGACTCTTTTCATCTTTGCTGTTCTCTCCAACAATGATGATAATTGTGCACCAGTTACTACTCTAAAGTAGCAAGCATGTTGGTGATGGCTGTGTTTCTCTTGGATCACATGTTAATTTATTCAACCAACAAGAGTTTATTGAATGACCATTATTTGCCCAGTATTGTTCTAACTGCCAAAGAGCACATATGCATATATACATAGCCCATGGACACAGACAACAGTAGGGTGAAGGCTGGGGGCAGGGAGGCAGGTGGCAGGTGGGTGTGTGCAGGAGAGGGGAAGGAGGGAAATGAGGGACATGAGGGACATCTATAATATGGCAACAACAAAAAAAATTAAAATAAAATAAAATAAAATGTGAAAACTGTTAAGAAAATAAAACAAATAAAATACTAAAAAATAAATGCTAGGGGAACAGAGATTAATAAATTACCATCCCTTTTCTTGAGTTTCTCACAGTTTAGGACAAAAAAATGCCACAAAAATTTATAGCATGGATCGGTGCTATGAGACATGTGCATTCAAAGTTCTCCATGTGAAAGGAGAGGACAGTGGAGGGAATGATTGCTAGGAAGGCTTTGCAGAGCAGGCAACAGTTCCATATTTGAGGTGGGACTGGAAGGATGAATGAGGAGGCAGAACATTCATTCTTTCATTCAACAAATATTTATTGAGCTCCCATTGCATGCCAAGTACTGAAGACATAACAGTGATTAAATAAAAGAAGTCCTTCCCCATCAAGCTTTTATGATAGTTGGAAGAAAGCAATTTTAAAACATTGCCCAAACTAAATAGGTAAAATATATGGTTTTTCAGGTGATCATAAGATTTATACTTATGGAGAAAAAAAGCAGGGTATCAAAAGCATTAGGAGTGGGAGGAGTCACCATTTTAGCTAGGCTGTCAAAGAAGCCTCTGTGAGATAATGACAGCTGAGCAGAGCCCTGAGGGAAGCAAGGGGCAAGTCATGCAGATATCTAAGGACAGAGCCTTTCAAGCAAAGAGAATAACATGTGCAAACTTCCTGAGGCCCCATCGTGGCTGCCGCTCTCGAGAAACATGAAGAAAGCCTGTGTGTCTGGAGCAGAGTAAAATGGGATCTGAAAGTTGAATAGCACTTTGAAGGTGAATTGAAGGACTCAGGCTTTTCCTCCAGATTATTTAGGAAGCCCATGGAGGTTTGGAGCAGTGATATGATCTGTCTTCCACCCTAAAAGTATTACGAACAGACTGTAATGGGGCAAGGGTAGAAGTAGGGAGACGAGTCAGGAGGCAACTTCAATAATGTGAGCTGCAGATGGGACTTGTTCCAGGAAAGTAGCAGTGAAGGTGGCGAGAATTGATCAGTTTCAGATACATTTTGCAAGTAGAACCGATAGGAGTTATTGGTAGGTTGGATGAGGGTTCCAAGAGGAAGGGAGTCAAGTATGTCTCCTAGAAGGATTTTAGCCAGAACTAGAAGGGTGGTGTTATGAGAAAGCTCACCTCATATAAGAGAGGGTAAGGAAATTTTGAGCATCTCTATGTGTTATGGTCCGCATGAAGGAGAGAGGGAAATTGAACACTACTGTTCAGCATGACTTGCGCCACATTTTTCCACCACTTAATAAGAACAAAACTCCATTCTCAGCAGAGGAAAAAAGAAAAAACAGTATGAAAGATCTATGCTCAGTGAATCAGAAGTAAGCAAGAAAAATGCCCAATGATGTCAAGGGTTTGATGCAGTCCTTCCTCCCCAAATTTTCAAATAATTACAAAATAGAAAGTACAAGTTGGAGGAGTGATCAATTACGCAAAGTTACAGGGAACAAAATTTATACAAAGAAAAATAAGAAATGGAGTAAAATTAATTACAATAGGAATCCCTACAATGCTAAAGTGGGAGAAAAGTTCCCAACTGGAATATAATAGTAACATATAAATACAAAAGAACATGGTTGCATAAAGAGGAAAACTCCTTGAACTGTGAGTTGAAAGGTCTAGGTTCTCTTCCTAACATTTACTTTGGAGCAAATTAATTAACTTGTAACTTTAAAACAGGGATATTTTACCTTGCTGATGTGTTAAAGAGTAAAGGTTAAATATTATGCTTAAAATGACATTTAAACTTTAATTTTGCTGAGGATAAGAAGTTTTTAAAAATCAAACAAATATGACTACATAATTGAGTAGAAGAGTAATTGTTAGGATTTTTCACACTGATTCAGCCTTTATTTATTGAGAACCTACCATGTATCAGCCACTATGTTAGGCAATGAGCATATTGCACTAAACAAGACAGCTGCAGACTCTGACTTTGGAGGGCTTATTATCCTATAGTGAAGACAGAAATTGGACAAGTACCACAATACCAAAATAAAACATGAGCTTCCTATAATCTTTTACTTGAGGCAGGCTCCAGGGGTACAGAGCACACATTCATTTTCTCCTAACATAAGAATGTTTGGAGAAAATATTTGATGACAACTAACTTCAGCTATGAATCTCAACAGTGAGGAATGGAAAAAGTATTTAGAATTTTGTTAATTGGGTATTCTAAAATGCAGTCACCAAGAATGGATTAAACACACAAGCATGTTATGAGGGGAAATGCCTATGAAGGAAAAACCAGAAGTGGTGGGAGGCTGAAAGAGCCATCACATTATAAGGCAAGTCTCACCCCAGTGAAAGAGAGATGGGGTGGATAAACTCTTAATCAGAAAAGAAACATCCTCATTTGACATGCAGCCTATGAAAGTTTTGTCCTTAACCCAAAGTCAGCCAGCATTGTCATCCCTGCTGCCCTCAGTTACTAGAGGGGAGCAGCTGTGGGAGGCGTGGCCTCGGTGTAAAGTGGAGATAGTTGTCAGAGAACCCAGAGAACTGCTGAGTCTTCAGAAAATGCTGGAGTCACTCGCATCAGCTACTCTCCCTATGGTGGAAGGTCTTTGAGGTACATTCTTATGGCTCTTGAAAGGTTTTTTCCTTGATGAGCACAGTCTTTGGAGTCATAAATAACCTTGGTTGACTCCAGTCTGAGCCACTTAGTAATTTTGCAACATTGGGCAAATTACTCACGAGTCAATTTTCAAGGTTAATTGAAATAATACCTGTAATATGCACTATACAGTGCCTAGAAAATAAAAGGTGATCAATACATGTGAGACTTGTCCTCTTTCCCTTTCAGCTGTAATGTACGTTCATTTGTTCAACATGCATTTGAGAATCTGCTGAATGCAAGGCAGAACAGGGTGAGTATGTATGAGGCCTAAGACATAGTCTCTGCCCTCAAAATGGATTTATTAGAAAATGTGAAAGCGTAAAACACTACCAAATACTAAAATGAAATGAAAAGGGAGCAGGATGTCCACAGGGGAAGGAATATTGACATTTTACTATTTGAATGTTGCTGACATTGATGGCTGGAAATTCTTATAAGTGATGCCACCTTCCCAAATGTTATGAGTTTATGACACTTGCATGAATATGTTGGTCTACAATGTAGGGTTTATATACTCAGCACCAAGAAGACCCTTAGTGGAATACCAGTGATGCATCCTGGATTACCCAGCCCCTTGCCATCTGAATATCTGGCTTTCCCAAACCATTTTGTTGTGCCTACCAGTCCTCCTATCTGAATCATCTGCATGTTATACTGGAAACAGAGCCATGTGTCAGTTGCCCCTCAGAGAGCTTCCCAAAAGAGCTTTCAAGACCAGAACACTTGCATTATTGTTCCACACATGTAAATTTGTGCTTAGTGCATCCATATGGTGTTCAATCGAAACCATTTAGATATGGCTTGATTATATACTTCAGTGATATAAGAACTGTCTTTCCAAGAATATAGAGATTTGCTAAGTATTCTAGTAATCAAATAAGGCTCAATAGGAGCTGATAGAACCAACTTCAGTTCTCAGCCTATGTTACAGACTTGTTCTATGACATTGGGATACTTATTTGCCTTCCTTATATCTGTGAAGTCTGTGTGTGCAGGGCAGTGGGGGAAGAAAGGCCAAAGAAAGGCAACTGTCAGTTTTACTGTGCACCTAAAATGAGTCAAGTATAAGCAAGAAGATTTGAGTTCATCATCTCAATTATCCAAAAGCTCTTGAGGGATCATTCATTTAAAAAATTCTTCCTTAGAGTTTACTTCGTTCTGGGCACCATACTAAGTGGTGAGTGTATGATAGAGAAGAAAGCTGCTCCCCTTGCTGTGTTGCAATCACCATTTCACTGGTGAAGACACAGCTTTCAGCGACGAGCTATGCCGGTGGTTAGTGGTGGAGACTCCAAAGGAGGTCCTTCTAACTCCAAAAACTGGGGCTCTTTCCTCTATAGCCACCAGTGTTTCTCAACCTTTTTTCATAATAATGAAAGCCTCCCTCCTCTCACAGGCCCTTTTTAGATGTTTTACCTATTTGCTCCTCTCACCCCCATGAAATCAATACTAGGTTTGAGCTTTGGCAAGCTTAGATCGTAGTATCTAAGATATTTTCATCTTTTCCCTCCCAAACTAATTTTCACCTGGTTGGGTGTGGTATTCCTCCTATAAAGAATGTATGTTCTATACCATTTCTTTTAACTCTTTATAGACTCCAACTCAGTTCTAGTCCCTATGACTATTACAGGTTTTTTTTTTTTTTAATATGAGACATGGTCTCTTGCTCTCAGAGAAATTCAAATCTAACTCACATCATCAAGTTTACAAAAACTCCCATCTACAAGATCCCCTGATTCTAATTCTTGATATATTTAGGATTGTTAGATAGACATTACAATGAAGAGATCTTTCGGGCGGAGGACTAGGTAAATGTTACATTCACCTCCCCCCAGAACAAAACTGGAATTACAACTAAAATAAAATCATCCTGAATAATCAACTAAAGACTACATTTATATGACTAAAGAGAAGTCATTTAACCAAGTATTTACAGAAGAAGCCACACTGAGACTGGTAGGAAGGGCAGAGATGTGAAAAAGCTGGTTCTGCTCCATGGGTGGCAGCTGAGATTCCCCATGAGAAACAAGATCTGAGCTGCAAAGGTTCCCCATGAAGAGTGTGAGACCTCAACTCCATGCTGGGCTCCTCAGCTCAGAACACCAGAGCTAGAAGAAGTGCCCACATGATAGCTGGATGTGAAAATCAGCATTAATTCTGTCTGCCAGGCAGAGACAGGGGTCTGTTAAACACACAGATGTTCTCCTAAAGAAGCCAACATGGAGGGAAGGTGGAGCAGACTGGAGTTGTGTGAGAAAAGGTTGGAGTCTGTGGCTCTGCAGAGAGACCTGAGGGGACATCCACCAAGACCCCTGTGCTGAGTTACTCCCTCACAATGCAGACTCCATCTTTCTTGGTTAGAGCATTGTCTTCCTTAAGACATCAGCCTGGAAAATGCAATAGCCCCACCCTCTGGTCTCCCTGTCTCCCTACCATGCAGAACTTATACTCTGCTGAGGAGTCAGTTTCCTGTGCCGGGGTATAGAGATCTGGGTATATTCAGGGGTTATCAGTGACTGAGTAGTATGGCTTTGGGGTGGGGGTCATTCCCCCTACTTTCCTGTGAACTTGACTGGTGCCTCTCCCTCACAGAGATCCTTAACCCCACTATCTTGACTCCTGATGACGCTAACCTGCTGAGGTCTGAGCACAATCTTAGAAAGACTGAGTGGGCGGCTGGGGAGTGGGGGCCACTCCTCTCACCTTCCCCCAACCTTGACCAGCAGTTCCCTTCATGGGAGAACCACAGGCCTCACCATCCTGACTCAAAGTCACCCTGCCCTGTTGAGATCAGGGTTCTAGAAAAACACTGGATGGACTAAGTTTTGTGGCTCTAGGACAAGGGTAGTTTTTCCCTTACATGTCTTACCAGTACAGAATCCTCCATTCATGTGGCCAAATTTTGGTCTGTTTGGGCCCAACAAACTCTGCTGGCCTCACCCTGATGGCTCCTAGAGACCCCATCCCACCACAAAAGTCTATGGGCACCCAGAGAATGGGAGCTAGGATTGGAATACCCTGGGACATTTGCTGAGTAGCCTTAGGCCTGGCACTGGTAGTGAGTTTGAACCTGTATCAATATGATGAACATCACTTGTATACCTGGTGATTCACTGAGAACCTACATCATGCAACTTGAGTACCACCAGAGTCTCTTTCAGTGAGTGAGACTATCATGGATCCAGCAGGCAAAAGCAAACAGAGGTGGATCTTCGGGTGTCTTGGAACTTTTGCTGACTTATCCCTGGGCCTAGTGCTAGTAAAAGCTGGCTTTGGTGAGCAGCTTGGTCTTTCCTGAGCACACTCAGGGACAAAAGAGGCAACCACAAACTATGAGACACTTTGTAGCTCCAAACAGGTTGCCCAGGGCCAGTCACAGGCAGCGTCTGACATTAAGTCCTTCCCAAGAGGCCCCAGAAACAACACACACAGTAGCTGGCTTCAGTCAACATCAGAGCAGGATCCAATTAGTTTCACAAGAGGCATATCCAAAGGGAGATATTTGCAGATACTAGACCCTGCTGATGTGAATTCCACTTTGTGTGGTTGGCATATGCACAGCAGCCCGCACAGTGTGGTTGGGGTCAGTCCTCACAGTCATCCAGCCTGAGGATCTACCTCATACATGATCAGGCCAGTAGCAATTAAGCCTCTATTACAACAAGAGGGCCCATATAACACATATAAGGGACATTCCTGGAGCACCCAGATCAAGTGATTAGTAAGACTGTGCCACTGGGTCCCACAAGACACCTATTACATAAGACCACCTTATCAAGATTGGTAGTCATAGCAGATCAACCTAATACATAGAAACAAACACAAAAAGGAAGCCAAAATGGAGAGACAGGAAACAGGCCCAAAATGAAAGAATAGCATACCTCTCCTGAAAAATACTTATATGAAATGGAGGCAAGAAGTTTATCAGATATAGAATTTTAAAAAATAGTTATAAGGAGGCTTAAGGAGCTTAGTAAGAACTTCAACAGAGATAGCAAGCATAGAAAATGCATAAAAACCATAAAAAACAACCAGTCAGAAATGAATATAGTATCTAAATGAAAGAATACACTGAAAGGAAGAAGCAATAGATGAAGGATCGAATCAGCAATTTGAAAGATAAGGTAGCAGAAAGTATCCAATCAGAGCAACAAAATGAAAAAAAGAATTTTAAAAAATGAGGATACTTTAAGGAACCTTAAGAACAACATGAAGCGTAACAACATTTGCTTTGTAGGGATGTCAGAAAGAGGAGAGAGAGAGCAAGAGATTGAGAACCTATTTGAGGAAATAGTGATAAAAAAATTCCTAATTTGGTAAAGAAAAAAGACACACAAGTCCAGGAAGCACAGAGAGTCCCAAACAATGTAAACCCAAAGAGGCTTACACCAAGATACATCATAACTAAAATGGCAAAGTTTAAAGACAAAAAGGGAATCCTAAAAGCAGCAAAAGAAAAACAGTAACCTATAAGGGAGATCCCATAAGAATGGCAACTGATTTCTCAACAGAAACATTTCAGGGCAGAGGAATTGGTATGAAATATTCAAAGTGATAAAAAGCAAGCACCCACAACCAAGACTACTTTACCCAGCAAGGCTATCATTTAAAATTGATGGTAAAATAAAGATCTTCCCAGACAAGAAGGCAGTATTAGCACCAAATCAGTATTACAAGAAGTGTTAAAGTGTCTTCTTTAGGAAGAAGAATTTGAAAAACAGAGGACCATAGTTAAAAGAACCAAATGGCAACAAATACATACCTATCAATAATCACTTTAAATGTAAATGGCTTGAATGTTCCAATCAAAAGATATTGGGTAGCTGAATGGATAAAAAACAAGACCCCTATATATGCTGCCTTCAAGATACCCACCACAGAATGAAAGATACATACAGATGAAAAGTAAAAGGATGGAGAAAGACATTCCATGAAAAGGAATTTTAAGAAAAACTGGGTTAGCAGTACTTATAGCTAACAAATAGACTTTGAAACAGAGGCTATAATAAGAGACAAAGAAGGACACTACATAATGGTAAAGGGAACAATCCAACAGGAGAATATAACCCTTATTAACACTTATGCAACCAAAATAGGAGCATTTAAAAATGTGAAGCAAATCTTGATAGATATAAAGGAAGACATAGAAAGTAACATAATCATAGTAGAGGATGTTAACACCCCATTGACATCAAAGAATAGATATTCCAGACAGAAAACCAACAAGGAAACAGCAGCCTTAAATGAGACACTAAATCAGATGGATTTATTCGGTGTCTACAGAGCATTTCACTGTGAATCAGCAGAATACTCATTCGTTTCAAATGCACATGGAACATTTTCTTGGGCAGACGGCATGTTAGGATACAAAATGAGTCTCAATAAATTGAAGAAGAATGAAATCATGTCAAGCATCTTCTCTGACCATAATGATATAAAACAAGAAATCAATCACAAGAAAAAAACTGAAAAACACACAAAGACATGGAAGCTAAATAACACGTTACTGAATAATGAATGGATTTATGATGAGATCAAGGAAGAAATCATAACTTTTAACAAATGAAAATGAGAACACAACAACCCAGAATCTGTGGGACACAGCAAAAACAATCCTAAGAGGGAAATTCATAGCATTATAGGCCTATCTCAAGAAGCAAGAAAAATATTGAGTGAACAGATTAACTGAAAAAGAAAACGACAAAGAGTAAATGAACTACTGATTTAATAAACAAAGTAAGTCTCTTTGGCATAGGTTACTGAATAAACATGGTGATCACTGAATGACAATTTTTTAAAAATAAGGTAGATTCTTTCTTATCTTAGAAATCTAAGAAATGGATTAGTTAGCAACCACTTCAATGGACTTCCATTGTCCCCTCTCTGTATCTTTTATATCCTCGCACTCAGCTAGAAGGCCTTGATGAAATTCATTTAGCTCACAAATGGGCTCATCATAAATAATATAAGCCCATCTCATATCACTGACCTCCTCCACATTAATGGCACTGAATAGGCACCATTAGGGGCTCTTCTTTTATTCAAAAGAAAGGATTTTGGTGAATCCATTGCTTACATGCAAGAGGGAAAAAAGCAATTCAAAACCACATTTTGAAATTAAACATTCTGTGGTCTGAACAAACATGATTGTCAGTTCTTTTATGCATTTCCAACATTGCCACAATTAATATTTTAAAAGGAGCGTCACCAGTGACATATTTAGAAACAGAAATCTTAATATTCTTTTCCTGGTAGCCACATTCCATTGCTCAGCAGAGCGGAGGCTAGCCCGTTAAGCAGTTGTGTCCCTGCCAGAGGGAAATGGGTGTATGACTGTAAGGGCTTATCCTTGAGCCACTGCAAAGCCCTTCTGCTGTTCACCTCTTGGAGTGATGCCCAGGGTGCTGAGGAAATAGTTCTCCTCTCTGCCCCTCCATCAGGCTTATGCCCAGCACCCCAGGGCATAACCACAGTTATTTACAGATAATCCCCTCTTGGAAAGGTCAGATTTTATAATGTGTTTATGACCCTCTCTGACCAAATAAATTCACTTACAATAGATACTCTGAGGGTATTTTTAAGCAGATTCAGTTAATTTCTAAAGATCTGTGCCTAGTAAAGGCTGGAAATGTTGAGTTCAATAGCCAGTACCAAAAGCTAAGAAGTTGACAATTTAAGCCCCACCTTCACTCCTCCCATATCCTCTTTCCCTGTGTTAGAGAATGTTACCTGTTTCCAGCCACTGATTTTAATTCATGCAGAAAGACCCTGAGATAAGACTATTTGTACATTGGTCACTTGCCATGCGTTTATTGGCCAACAAGGAAATCTAGTGTCAAATATCAGCCTATAGTTATATATTGAGGATGGGGATGGGTCCTGGTTGGCCAGCCCTTTCGCAGCTGAATCAAGATCCAGCCTGTGGGACTAACTAACCCTGTGCTTTGTTCATAGATGCCATGCTTATGACCTCGACGCTCACCTCCAGGCAAATGATTTCCACATGTTTCCTTCTAGTTCCCATGTCTCACCCAAGCTCCAGGGCCAGATTTTCAACTCATTGCTCAATGCTGAGGAGTATCAGTCTGTTTATTTCTATAACTAAACACCCAAGTTCATACACACACAAAAACAAATCTGCACATTTCTATTTCTACAAACGGCAGTATCATTCCTCCAGTCACCTAAGCCAGTGGTCTCCAACCTCTTACCACCAGGAACCAGTTTCATAGAAGACAATTTTTCCATGAACTGGGGTAGGGATAGTTTCAGGATGATTCAAGCGCATTATACTTGTGCACTTTATTTCTATTATTATTACACTGTAATATATAATGAAATAATTATACAACTCACCCTAATGCAGAATCGGTGGGAGCCAGTGACATTGTCTTTTATTTATTTTGGCTAGGGTTAGCATGTGGGCTTATCAAAACTGTGACTGAGACAGGTGCCCAGAGTGGGAAATAAAATAATGGGCAGGCCACACATGGACTAAAATAAATGTCAGATTCTGACTTAAAGCCTGCCACCAGATGCAGCTGAATTGTCACTTGCCACCCACTGATAGGGTTTCGGTATAAGTCTGCGAACTATTTATTATGGTCTCTGTGCAGTCACACCTCTCTGCTCATGATAATCTGTATTTGCAGCCGCTCCCCAGCACTCGCATCACTTCCTCAGCTCCACCTCAGCTCATCGGGCATTAGATTCTCATAAGGAGCACACAACCTAGACCCCTTGCATGTGCATTTCAGAGCAGGGTTTGTGCTCCTATGGGAATCTAATGCCCCCACTGATCTGACAGGAGGAGGAGCTCAGATGGTAATGCAAGCAATGGCGGAGCAGCTATAAATACAAAAGAAGTTTCACTCACTTACCCTGTTGTGTGGCCTGGTTCCTAACAGGTAGCCTGAGAGTTGGGGACCACTGATTTAAGCTTAACTTGGAGTCTTCTTTGATTCTTGTTTTAGAAGGCTTCCCAGCTCTGCCGACATCTGATGTAGCTAACAGTTTTGCTTTCCTCCCCTTCACCTTACAGTTACCCCCCCCCCCTTAGTATCTTCTCTGTGCTGTGTTAGGAAAGCCGTCAAAGACCTTTTTCCATGATTTTGATCCAGTCCCTCACCCTTCTCCTCCAGGGCTTGAGTCCATCCATTCCTCTCACCCCTTTAAATTCTCTCTCTCCTCTCAGTTCTCTACCAAATAGGGCTTGGTAAGTCTGTATCTGCATCTTGGCTCTGTCATTTTCTACTAGAGTTCTTACATCTCCCCTAAAATCAGAAGTGATATGTTCCTTGCAGATGCATAGTGAGGATTATCCAAAACAACCAGTAAAAAGTGTCTGGCTCACTGTAAGCACTTAAAGTCACTCACTCAACAAAATCCTTATTAGGCACTAAGGTAGGCACTAGGAATAATAAGCAGTAACATGTACTAGCCTTCACTATGTGCCATCCACTGCTCCAAATGCTCTTCATACATTAATTCAATAATTACAATAAATAGTTATAATTATTATGCCCAGTTGAGGGTACCTAGGCCTGCAGAGGGTAAAGTCATATAAAAGTCAGTCCCAGAAAGTCCTAATTGTACTTGCTCTAAGAATGTCATAGCCCCTGGCCTCTCACATTATATAGACAAGTAAACAATTACAACAGAGGGTAATCAGTGCTCTGATTCAAGGAATCTTGGGGCGTGATGGAAACATGAAGGCAGAACAAGTATTTACTGAGTGAGTCAACAAACCTAAGCTTTGAAAGACAAATGTTAGTTTCCTTTTCTTTTTTGTTCTTTTCTCTATTCAGTAACTCTAAGTTCATTTCCAGAGTAACCAAAGTACAGCTCTAATATTACCCTTCTCTTGCTTAACTCCCCCTCCCGATTTTCATCACCTATTCTATAAAGTCCAAGCTCCTGAAGTTGATGTTCCTGTCTTTTCCCCACCTGCTGTCCAGATTCTTACCCATGTTCCTGTATCTTTTTTCTCTTCAAGGTCCTGCTTCTTAGTCCATGTCCAAATCTTCCTTAATTTTCAAAACTCAAACTAACAATTCGTCCTTTAAGCCTCCACTAAATTTTCATCTAAATATCATCTCTCTCCTGAAATTCCATGACCTCATTTCTTTCAAACTTGTATTAAAAATTTGTATCTTTATGTATGCATATTCTCTCCTACTGGATTTGCAACTCTTTGAAGAAAAAGATAGCTTCTTTTGCATCTTTATGCAAGACACAATGATAAATGGAGATCCAGAAACTATGAATCTTCTGGACTCTTATATCTCTCATATTTCTGCCCTTTTCTCCATCCCAATCACTCACCAAACTCTAGCCTCATTTTGTTCTTTATAGCTCTTGTCTACCTTTACACCATCTCCTCTTGTCTATCCCCACTGCCCCAGCTCTAATTCAAACCATCATTTTCTATTACCTTAATTCTTGCACTGCTTATATTAACAAACTTTTACTGTAAAGAGATAAATATTGTCTTTGTGGGACATAGTGTCTGTGTTGCAACTACTCAACTCTGCCCCGGTGGTATGAAAGCAGCCATAAACAATGCATAAACAGAAGGGGACAGCTATATTTCAGTAAAACTTTATTTACAGAAACAGACTGTTGCTGGATCACATTTGCCCTGGAAGTAGTTTACCAGCCTGTTAATCTAAATAGATACCTAAAAGTCCTCAGTACTCACCTAGCAGAGTCAAAATGATGTTTCTAACTATAAATCTGGTCACATGCTCCCCAAAGACCTATAATAAAACTGACCTGTGCCTTTATTACCAATCCCATTTCTTTCTGTGTGCTTCTTCACAAGCCCTCTTCCGCTGTCCCTATTATTCACCTGACAATCCCTACTCATCTTCCAAAATCTAGCTCAGGGCTCAGTGCTTTCAGGAAGTCTTTCCCATCCACTTCTGCCAAAGCTAGCTACAGATTCTTCTTTTCTGTTTCCATATTTAGCATGAGCTTCTTGAGATCTGAGTGTCTCACAAATTGAAATTACTAAATTCGTTTACATAATAGTCTAATCTACTAGAGAGGGAGCTCACAGCAAAAAGCAAAATAGTCTTATCTACCTTTATATCCTTCTGTTCCTGGTACGTAGTAAGCACTCAACAAATACTCTCATGTTTGTATGATGACTGTTCCAAACTGAGTAATGCAGCCATTTCCCAAGACCCAGAGATATGTTCATCTCCTTGTTGGTCAGACAGCATTAGGCCAAGAAGTCAGGGAGTGGCTGAGGATAAAAGGCAGCAACTGAGAGTTCTGTTCAGGGACTAGAAAGCAGTTATTTGTGAAATACAAGAGTGTGAGGCAATAATTGGCTTTTCATTAGTTTTTTAAAAGAATGGAAAATCTTCTGCCTTGCCAAGTGACCTTGAAGATATTTCCTCACCCAGATTAACTACTTAGTGAAACCAAATTGTGGGTAGGAACTAAAACAGTTACTTGAATGGGAGTGGCATGCAGGTCAAGTTTGTTGATGCTCAGTTTACAGAAAGAGGAAAGAGGGGAGTCAAGGAAAGGACAACAAGTTAATCCAAGATGAGACAGGAAGAAAATATTATGTTATGATCCAAATAAAGGCTATAATTTTCATCATGCACCTCCATAAAGGTAATGAGAATTAGAATAGTTAGAAGAAGCCTTAGCAATTCATTCCTGTTATCCACAGTATATATAGGAAAGATCAAATCTCTTTATATATAAGATGGACACATTACAAACTGGACACAGATGTATTCCTTTTTTCTTTGAATATTTCCTGTAAAGAGAAAAAATAGGCAAAGCAGAGCAGAGGACCCACACTTAAAACCATCAGAAACAACTTGTGAACCGCTAATATATCCACTGAGACAGGTTCATTAGAAGGCTCTTATCCATAGAAATTACATTTCTGCACACTTTTCTTTTCTAAGTTCTGAATTCTATGTATCTCTAGGCATCTAAATGTCAAAACTTGAAATATAACTCCAACACTGCTCTTAGATTACAGGAGAAAAAAGGCAGAAAAATAAAAAGTCATGTCTATTTTGGGGTATGAATTTTTTTCCTCGTGAGCCGTTTGATTTGTGCGACAGGAGGTGGCTGTGTTCTGCAGCACCTTCCCCCCAGCACACAGGGAAGGGCGAGCTCGGTGGCTGGCTGGTCAATTGCCCGGACACAGGACTCCATGGAGAATTCAAGCAAAAAGAAAACCAACTCAATAGGCCTGAAATATTCAGACTGACTTTCTATAGTGGTTAAATTACCCAGATGATGATTTAATCCTTCATCTAAATGCTGCTAAAATAGAATAGTGTCACCATTTTATCCAGCTTATAAAGAGGAGCTCTCTCACTGAAATAAGCAACACTCATTCCTCAGTCTCCACTGCGAGTCTGGGTAAGTGGTCCAAATGCCAGGTGTCAACATGGGAAGAACCACTGCTCATGAACTGTCTTTACTGGCAGATTCAGCCAGAAGAAATGTAAATCCAGAAATGTAAATCACACTTTTTGCAGAGCTGAAGAAACAAGCTTTACATGAAACAAAGTGAAGAGCGGAACCAGCACCCAGGTTTATATAATCATCAACTAATGATACTGTGATTAGGAGAAAACTAGGAATCTAAGCTGCTTTTTTTCTTCTGACCTCACTAATCTATTCTAAGGAACCTCAGGTTAATTTCCATTAACCTCACTAAGCCTTTGTTTGCTCATCTGTAAGGGGAACATTTCATTTCTTTTCTTAATTTACTGGCTTGTAGAGACAGTCAAACCATAAATCTGTAAAATAACATAAAATGATATAAATATGTGAATTATCAATGTTGTTTCTAGTGATACATTATGAAGAGGAAATGATTGATATGTACAAGAAAAACCAGGTGTCTTATGGGTTCCGACTTCAGTGATATCAGAATAAGCCTCTCGTCTGTGCAAGTGTTAGCATAAGGATACAACTAGTGCATCCATGACATAGGCCGGACCAGGAGACTTCTGTGGTCTTTTCCAATTTGAAGATGCCAATAAGACTCCAAGTACCAATGTTTCCTGAAATACCTGGTTCTCACTGTGTAGCCACTCTTATAAGAATGCTTTTATAAATTGGAGTGAAAAGTTGTCTTTTAATTATACTCATCCATCACTCACTAAATTACAGCAGGGATAGAAATGAGGGACCCTAAAGTACTGAAGCTTAATTAAGTGTCACCATCTCCTGAAGCTTCAGACACTCAGCTCTCACCTCTCAGGTCAAATTCTGAACTCTTTTGCCTCTTATTTCACCAATTTCTCTGACTTTATTTTAACTTCTGGGCACCCTTTCTTAGTCTCTTTCTCTAGCTCTTTTTTATTAAAGTTTTCTAAGTATTGGCATTCCCCAAAGCTTTGTTCTGGCCTTCTCCCCTAATACCCTAAAAGTATCATGGGATGATTTTGACTATGCATATGTGATGAATACAGCCAATAGGATGATACCGGCCAACTGTTTTATCACCAGCTAACTCATCTCAGCCTTATGTCTCCAGTTCTCTACTAGACATCATCATGCTGTGTAAGATCCAAGCTCCTTTGTAAGGAACATAAGCCTTCCCCTTTCTGGCCTTCCCTGAATTTGACACTGCATGTCCCACCATGGACTACATGTGCCCTCTGATTCAGACAAGCATCTCGTTTTACTGAGAAAGGCCTGGGTATTAGTGTCAGGCTCACCCAGATGCAAATCCTAGCTTCACTGTTTATTAGCTATGTAGAAACAGCCATGTCAGCCAGTACATTGCACCTTCTCTTCCTAAACTGTAAAATGTTTGTTGTGAAAATTAAATAAAATCATACATGTTAACTTAGCTCAGCCTCTAATACAACTTATTTGCTGAACAAATATTGCTTCTTTTCTCTTCCTCTTCAGAAATGTTCCGTTAAACTTTCTTAAACATACCGTGGCCTGTTTTTCATGTAACTTTTTTGTGCATGCTGTTCCTTTTGACTAGAATGCCCTCTCTTCACCATTCTAGCCCTCATGCCTGCCAGGCAAGCTATTACAAAACTCTTAAGAATGTAGTTATTCAAAAATATTTCCTTGATAAGACCACATTGCAGTCAGAGCCAGGTATTCCTTCCTCCACGTCTTGGAAGCATTTTATTTCTAAGTCTATTACTTTATGTCATAAATGGTTATTTATATCTATCTCCCCTACTAGGCTGTGAGCTCATTGAAAGTTCCACATACTCAAAATCAAGCAATAAAATGTCATAATTCCAAAGGTATTGCAAATCACTGAGCTAATGCATGCTATGTAAATAAGTAAACATAAAAGTTGTAATAATTTGGTAAACACACCATTTAGACATTATTTTTAAATTTAATCTCCATGGTAAATACTGAGAACACAAAGATAACCTAGATATTATCCCTACCCTCTGGTATTGGGAGTGAAATCTTCTACATGCAAAGACTTAAATTTTAAATTACAATAAAATTTGAGTTTATATTTTGCTGTCTCTTTTTTGCAGAAAGTAGAGTGAATATTGCATGAATTTTAAGTTTCTCTTTGGATACACTGTGTTCATCACCTAGAAAGGAAGGCTTGCACTATTTGTACATGTTAGAAACAAGTACCTGAAAGCCAGTAAGAAAATGTATTGGTTCAAATAAGTGGATGTCCAGAGAAGAGCAGACATCACCGTAGGTTAATGATACAGGTCAGCAGTATCATCAAGGACCTAGATTCCTTTTTCTCTCCAACCTTTGGACTGAAAAGTAATTTCTAATGATAAACAAGGCTACATGCTCCCTTTTCCAGATGTAGAGGGGAATAGAGTGTGCAGCTTTCTCAGTGCTGGAACAAAGTCCTTCTTCCTCAATCTGACTGCATCAAAGGAGCTATCAAGTTCAACACTGAACCAATAACTGGCTCCAGAGGAAAGTCACGAAATGATCTCTGGATTCTCAAAGCACCCATTAGCAAAGGGTGTGGGTTTCTATATCTGGATACAGCAAATCAGAGTCCACCTTGGAGCTGAGTTCAAATTGCACTAATGCCACATAATGGCGGAGGGTGGAGAAGACATTGGGAAGTTAAAGGCAATATTCGTGTACCACACTGTATAATTACGTCAAGAGAGAAGAGGAAAGGATGGTGAATCTTTAGCATACAAAGAGGCCCAAGGACGACAACTGTGTTTTAACAATTTATTACTTGTTATTTATTACAGAGAAAATGAAAGTACATTGCTAAGTACTTTTACTTGTTAATTTGCTCAGTGTTTCTTCCTTCCAATCAAATGCATTTTCAGAGGTTTTTTTTTTTTTTTTAACTGAAGTCCCATTGAGTGCCCAACATCTTTTTGGCTCCAGGGTTATCTCTTTATTAATTATGTCCAATGTCTACATTCATTATTTTAATTTCACATATAACCATCTCAGTGTCTTGCACAGCAGTTACAGCTTGTTCACTGGAAATGCTTTCTCAAATGTTTCAAGGAAAGTTTTCTGTTTAGTGTAGAAAGTGTTCTCTTTCTTTTCCATCCTTCTCTCCTCCAGTGTCAATAAATGTGAACATTCTTAAAATGTAATTAATCCATTGATTTGATGTCTTAGGAACACTGCTAATGAGAAGAAAACTGTACCCTTGCAGAAATTAAATAAATTATACAAATTAAATCAAGAAAATAATAATTTACCCCTCATGTGGGTAACTAGTCTTTTCCTCACCCCAACCCCAACCCTTTTTACCTTCTCCACAACCAAAACAGTACGATATGTACATTCATAAATACGCACACACTCACTCACTCACTCGCTCACACACACACAGCCTTCCAGAGAGAAAGATGAATGGTGTCAGGCCAGTGTAAGCTGCCTGGTGTGAGGTGCTAGGGTTATGGAGCTGGGGAGTTAGAATGAGAAAGAGCTCAAAAACCTTAACAGCTCCTCATTCTATTGTGACTTTGGAAAATCATTGCTCTTTTTTATTTTATTTTATTGATATTGTCTCTCAATTTTTCTTTAATTTTTTTCAAATGCAGTTTACATTTAACATTATTTTGCATTAGTTTCAGGTGTATAGCACAGTGGTTAGACAATTATATACTTTACCAAGTAATCCCTCAATATCTCCAGCACCCACCTGATACCACACATAGTTATCACAATATTATTAACCTATATATATTCCCTGTGCTATAATTTATATCCCCATGACTGTTTCATAACTACCAATCTATACTTTTCAACCCCTTCACCATTTTCAACCAGAAAATCACTGCTCTTAAGTACAGAGACCGTCACTCCCATGAAGATGTCATAGAAATGCCCCGGAGTTTAATTCTTAACTTTCATTCTCTTACGGCTGTTTAATTTTTATCAGTTATCAGTTCTTGTTGTTCCCCTTAAACAATCCTCCGTTTCTAAAAAAAAGAACATTTACCAATAAGGAGGGCAAAGGGGGTCAGGTTTCAAGTTTTCAGCTGAGTGCTTCCACTCACTTTTTCCATTCTCTGCTGGTTGTGTTTGAGCCTTCAGTCTGGTGTGTCAGGGGAGGAGTCGTCTCAGCTTTCGCAATCTCAGGTGTGAAAGAGGCAGAGTTAGCCATGAGATTCATTCTGTAGGAATCTAGACAGACTGCTGCAGCTAGAAGAAAACACAGAGCTATGGTTTTCAGGAGAGGATCCCAACCTGTGGACAATGTTCATCTTCTTTAGAAGGAACATTTCCCCCCACTGTTACTATCAGACCACCTTGGAGAGACTTTTCTGCTCAAGGCCTGCTCCCTCATCTCAAGGGTAAAGCCTCATTAATCATAGAATCAAATGTTCGCACAGAGGCAATGTTACAGAACACACAACAAGGGGGGCCTGGGGCGATATACTATTATTGAAAGAAGGTCCCGGGTCCGTTATGTCCGCCGCCAGAGGAAAGACGTCTCTCAATGCCAGAGATTCGTGAAAAGGAAAGGAAATGTTTATTTAATGCTATACAAACTTAAAGTAGTGACCTAATGTCTTTATCAAAAATCCCAAAGTCCCTTAAAACACCCACAAACAGACACAGTCCTTCCTTCCTTCCCCCTTTGCCCAGTACCATATCTCAGGAAAGGAAATAGAAGTCCACGACTCAGGCAGTCCTCTGGTTCTTCCCAGTTAGTACTCCATCTCGACTGGGAGACCTCCCTGGGTTCCCGGCACCCTCGGCTGAGTCGCCGGGATCTCTGCTAAAACCAGGTGGTGGTTCCCCCTTCTAAAGCTGTGGGGGTCCGCACTCTGGCAAAGGCACGTGGTCCTCTCTCCCAGGGCCACAGGAGGCCCCACTCTGTCCAGGCTGCGTGGTTCTCTCTCTCAAGGCTGCGCATGGTTCTCCCTCTCAGGGATGCAGGAGTCTTCACTCTGCTAAAGCTGTGTGGCTCTCTCTCCAATGGCCGTGATCCTCTCTGCACCTCCACAACCACATGGTTCTCCCCTTCCTAAAGCGGCATGGTTCTCCCCTCTCAATGGCCACCAAGTCTGGGCTTTAAATCTCCGCGGCCAATCTTCCTCTGCAGCCTCATTTCTGACTCCTCCTACACTAGGCCTCACACCATACCCTCACACCATAGCCTCATTTCTGACTCCTCCTACACTAGGCCAGAACTCATACCCTTCCAGCTTTACTGGGCTGCCATCATGAGTCTGGGCAGCTGTGGCCCCATATCATGGAGCCAATCATCTCCAAGCTCCCACGCAGGCGCTGTAGCTTGGGGGATCTGCCCCCAGTCACATGTTGGTGGGGAAGTTACTTCCATTCCCCTGGCTCAGGGCATGGCCACAGCTATTTAACATATCTAAGTGACCAGCCAAAGGCTATAGATATGTTAAATGACCACGCCAGAGCTTAGCTGCAAGGCTGTTGCTATGCAAAACAGCTCTCAATGGCCCTGCTCCATTTGTCCCTTCCCCCAACCCACACCCTGGGGGCGGGGGGATGGAGACATCTTAAAATCTCCTGGACACCTTGAGTTCTGAACCCCATTTCAAATGTCCATTTGGGGTTCCCCCTCTTGGCTGCACCCTGTAACAGCAATATCAAGCTAACAAAAATCTACCAATGTGTGTCAAAAGACATAACTTGATCTTAACAAAGGGCTTGGTATTCAATATAGGATATATCCTGGAGGCGTTTGCTGTACGTATTGAATGAGCTCATTTATGCAAAGCCTGGCATGCAGTTAGTGCTTCATTGTCATTGTTGTTGTTGTTGTTACTACTATTATTATTATTACATAGGACAATCTGTCTTAAAGAATGATGTCCTGGAGAGCAAGAGATCTAGGTTTGAATGCTTATGTGCATTCTACTTTTATGAAATTGGAGAAGTTGTTCAAGCTTCTGGTCTACAAAATAGGAATAATTTTACCTCCAATGCAGTTTTTTAAGGGATAATATGGCCAAATGAAATAAAGGTTGTGAAGGCCTTTTATCAGCCATGAAGTGTAGTGTACATCTTAGTGACCACAAAATGCAAGCACAGAGGGCAGGGACCTTGTTTAGAGCCTGATCAAGTGCGCATCACTAGAATAAGCACTCAACACTCTTTGTTACATGGATTGAACTTTTCCTCAGTAGTATCACCATCAAGGCCACAATTATCCCCTCTCACTAACATTTTCTCTTTCTTCCCTCATTTTTTTTCATTCACGTAATCGAGGCTAATATGTGGCTGATAATGTCAGTAAGAATTGTGCTCATTGGTAAAAGATAACTACCTAAGCTTTTACTTATTTAAATACTGTTTATATTTACCATTAGACTATAGTATCAACTTGTTAGAAAGTAGCATATTTAAAGTTTAATTTTTAAAATGTCAGCTTTGTCACAGTGTTGTCATTTAAAATTGTATCTGAAAGTATTTAAATCATTGTTTATTTAAAAAATATTTAATTCAGCCCTGGCTGGTATAGTCAGTGGACTGAGCATGGGCCTGTGAAGCAAAGGGTCGCCAGTTTGGCTCCCAGTCAGAGCACATGCCTGAGTTGCAGGCCAGGTCCCCAGTGGGGGACACATGAGAGGCAACCACACATTGGTGTTTCTCTCCCTCTCTTTCTCCCTCCCTTCCCCTCTCTCTAAAAATAAATAAATAAAATCTTTAAAGGAAAATAAAAATATAAAAAATACTTAATTCAGTGTGTGTGTGTGTGCATATAAAGTGATTTGGAGTTTTATTTGGTTTCATCTATGCATTTTCTCCAACCTTTATTCTCTTTTTATATAACAGATGATGATTGAATATTTTGACCAAATATATGTAACTCTTCACTAGATTTTAGCATTAATTGCATGTTGTACCCAACCCAATTTTTAATTTTTTAAAAAATTTTATTGTCTTATTCTTCAATTAGGATCTAGGAATTTAGAGTTAAGGGGTAAGAGAGGGGTGATGTTTGACTGTATTTACTTGCTCAAACAATATGTAAATATTTTTGAATATTCACTTATTTTAATGATAGATTTTACCAGTTGAATCCATTTGGAAAATATTATTTACTTTTTGGAATTTTATTAGTTAGCCCTGGAAGTTGTATGTATCCTTTATTTCTATTGTAAGACCATTATTTCTTCATATAGAGGTGTTGCATTATATTATACAAGGGTGTCATCAGAAGAGGATACGCGATAATATTTCTTCATATTTGTTTTCAAGGGTTACTGCAGCAACAATACAAATAACTACATTGGCATATTTTCTAGTAGCATTATTTGATCCAAAATTAATTTGATGTACAAAGGTCTCCAAGACACATAAAGTTGTAAACTTCTCAGGGTTTTAGTCTTTATGTTTTCCAAATATTTTCCTTGTGAAATGAGAGTTCCAAGATCAAGAGACAATTTAATAAATCATTTATTACATTTATTATGAACAGTTTGTTAAACAATAAAGGAAGTTTCCCCCTTCACTGTTGGAGAAATAAATGGCTTTATAACAGTTTTTTTTTTTGCTAGAATTAAAACTACTATACTACCAAAAAAGAGAGAATATAATATCAATAATGCCATGTGGCACATAATAACTTTTCAAAACAATTTCCAGTTCATTATTTTCACTGCAACCCTGTAAGAAAGGTATTTTTATAATCCTTACTTTATAGGTAACATCACTGACAACATAACTAAGCCAAAGAGCAAAATGGCTCCTGATTGCCTGCAAAATAAACTTGCCATCAATTCTCAGCAGAGCATCATGGTTAAAAGCACACACTGTAGATAGAACCAGACTGCCTGAAATTGTAGCTGTGCCATGTAACTCTGTGTGACCAGGGGCAAGTTATTTAAGTTCCCTGTGTCTCACTTTGTTTACATATAAAATGGAGGTGGTAATAGCACTTACCTCATAAGGTAGTTGGAATAATTGTCATAATAAGTAAAACATTTAGAATAGCCATGCGCTAGGTAAATTTAGCTATTTTCATAATTTAATCTGACATTCAGGGCCCTCAACAGCATAAACCCAGCCTATCTTTTCAGACAGCTCTCCTTTTACCTTTGCACATGTCGTGTTCTCCAGTGCATTTATTCAGAGTGGACTTAACATGATGCATAACATATTATAGGTACTTGATGAATTGTCATTGAAAATAAATCAAGGAAGGAAGGAAGGCTTGCACGAAGAAAAAAAGGAGGTTTAGGGGAGGGCAAGGGGGAGGGAAAAAAGGAGGGAGGGAGGGAGGAAGAAAGGAAGGGAGGGAGGGAAGGAGAGAGGCAGAAGGGAAGAAGGGAGACTTAAGCCATTTCACCTTTCTCCATTTTCATGTCATTTTAGGTTTTTGACATTACAGGCTTATCATTTCTTCAAGGAGTGTAAAGTATTACAAAGTTTTGTAGAGTCAACAAAACTACGACTTGTTTGTACCTCCTCTGACTTGCATTTTCCAAATTACTTCTGCTTATCTACATATTGCCACTATAAAAGGTTTCTTTTCCATCATAAACTACCTTTGAATATGTTGCAAGATATTTTGTATATATTGCAACCTGAGATTCCATTGAATGCATTTAATTTCTATCTCTGGTGTATATGCATAAACAAAAGTTGTATCACTGAAAAAAATGGCATTCCATCGCCCCACAGGAGTTTAGGGTCATTGTGTGGTCCAGTTCTTAAAACAAGAATGAAAGGATAAAAATCCCAAATACTGTAATTTACCTACTCCTATATTTTTTAGAATTTGTATCCCATAAAAAATGATTTTGAAAAATATTTCTAAAATTTTAATCATTATTAAGTCTTGTTTCTCATATTCTCTGTTCTTTATATAGAATTTGATACATGTACTTACTATGTATCAAATTACATAAATAAATTGTTATTGGCAAAAAAGTATCATTAGAGCTTTTTAAAATATTAGCGTTTATTACTTTTATATAGTTTTTAACAGCATGCTTATATGTTTAATTTGTGTTGTGTTTCAGGATAGACTACCTAAAAGAAAACCTTAATACCCATTTGAATTTTTAAATTTTTGAATTTAGAAATATCAATAAAAAGTTTGTTACCATACTTTTTCTATAGAATTTCAGATCTGTTTTAGTTGGATACTACATGTTCCCAGTAAGAATATGTCTCTATCGGCAAAAGGTAAGCATTTCAATGTTTTCTTCCTTTTTTTTCCTCACAAGTGAGACAATATTTTTTCTAGTTTACTACCTGAAACAAATATAAATTAGGAATATTTGGGTACATGTACAATACCTAAGAAAACATCCCAGAATTTAATTGAAAGAAATCAATATTATGCCTTTTTTGTTATGTTTTTTGCCCAATATTTCATATACTGCGGCTCAGAAAAATAAACATTCTTGGCCTAAGACTTATATTTAAGGCTTAATGTATAGTCAATATGCTCCCATTGTTTCTAATTCTATTTTTTAAAATTTCTATGGGCACTTTATTCAGATGATGGCAATCTGCTCATTATTTTTAATTTTAATACATCTTTGTTTATTGTTGCTATTTTTCATACATCTCATAAAGCAAAACACAGAACTAACACACCAGGAACATGAGATTTTTGTCTCTGGTAGAATTTCTTTGGGAAAAAAAGTTTTTCTTTTTCTCTGTTGTCAAGGATTTTCTTCTAAACCAACATTTCAATAATAGAGCTACTCAACATTTTATGCCTAGCTGTTTTCTGAAAGCTAAAATATACAATCTTATAGAGAGATGTGTTTATTTAAACTGCTTATTTTAAAATTCTTTAGTTTAGGATGGCAGTTTTTCAGGCATCTGATAGCGAAATTAAGTAAAATGCAATAGGCTTCCTATGGCTGAGCAGAAAGTTTTCCATTGTTACTAGATTTAAAATTGTGAGTAAAATAATGACTGTGGGTTGACTGGACATTCCATCGCTCTCCCAGTAAAGGTGTGGAACAACTTTTTTTTTTTAAATAGTAACTTGGTTTATTAGTTTATAACACAGTCATAAAATCCCTTGGCAAGGAACTGATTTTCTTCTTTTAAAATTTAGTCAAGAATCTATGGTTTCAAAGGGGAAAAAAGGTTACTTCCTGGAGGCCTGCCTTGTTAAACAGGTTAGGCAGTATGGTTTTAATGAGGTTAACCAGAGTGTGAAGGTAATGAAGTATCTTGGTTCACATGACAGGGGGAGCAGAGAAAAGTTCTTCTTACTGAGATTTGCTTCCGGGAGCCCTGGGCATTATCCACAAGACACATCCAGTCATCTGAACTCAATCATTTCAGATCCCAAGGTTGAGTCAGAGCCATATGAAGTGGGAGGTTTAGATGAAATTAGTCTAAAAAATCAAATAGGTTAAAATTCAATATAATTTTCATTTTAAAGAATATTACCCCTCCACAGAAGCCTACAAGCTTCCTAAACTATAAAAGAAAGAATCACTAAAAGAGATCTAAAGATATCATACCACAAGTAGAAAAAAACAAGACTGGAGAGTTTCAGTTAATTACCAACTTCTCAGAGCAAGTAAGCAGCTGCTGGGGGACAAGAAAGCTAAAAGTTTGACTCTTCCTTCCCATTACTAGGTTCCAGTCTCCCATCTCCTCCTACCAGATGATTTGTAGATTCATCTAGCTAATTGTGAGTTGTTCCAGTGTTAAGAGAGGTAACCACGCCCCTCTTTCACAGCTCTCCGAGGATGCATGAAGGTTCTCTATTTGTTTCCTTGTTTTATGGGTAACCAAGCACCTTTTGTAGCTCTTTGGGTGCCTGGTTGCCACTAAGTGCTCTCTCTGGGGTGCTGCTGGCATTTTTCTTCATAAGGTGGTGGTGTAAATTTAGAGGCGTCTTCTAGAAACGAATCAAACGAGGTGTCTGCTGTTATGTTGGAACAGCCAGAGCTACTAGTGGGTCTCCAGGGTGGGGCCCTGGGATGGGTTCTCAATCGGATTGCGGGGCGCTCATGAGAGGCCTCTCAAGGGTGCCCTGTTTCTGGGTCAGCGGCCTTAGCACTCACAGAACCAACAACAGTTTCAGAATTAACTTAGGGGCGGAGCTCAAGTGTTAAAGTTGTTCAGTTCCTTGACTCTGCTTTTCTTTCTCTCCCAACTCGCCTCAAAGTAAAACAAAACAAAACCTTTCATTTCCCCTCAGCACACAGTTTCTTCTCTTTTTACTCTAACACAAAACAGCCCATGCCATTTCTTTTTCTTTTTTTTTTTTAACCAATCTTGGAATCGAAAGGCCCTTCAGGAAACATGTAGTCATTAGAAAACCAAAACCATACATTCTTTAGATGAGCAAGGAGGCATACCCATCATTTCTGCCTTGCAAATGTCAGTGTATCTACATCTTATGGTGAGAGGTGTTCTGATAGACTTCTTGCTCAGCAATGAAAACAGAACTCTAATTGAGTTCTCGAGTCACTCTCCTACTTCAGTCTTTGATAAGAAACATGTGAGTGAATAAATCCTTCATCTGATTGGAGTCAAAATTCCCTGTTTCTTCAAAGAGGATGGGTAAAAGAAGAATTAAAAGAGAGAAGAGAAGAGAAAGGGAGGAAGAGAAAAAGGGAGGCAAAAGAGAACAGAGAGGTAGTTAGAAAAGAGGATGAGAGGAAAGTCTGAGAAACAGGGAAAGGAGGACATGGTGGAATGGGAGGAGCTCTTGGGAGAGGAAAAAAAGGAGAAAGGGAAAAAAAAAAGAAAATATTGATTATGTGATAGAATACCTTGAAAGATCTCCAAGATTCTGGATATCTTTATAGCAGTGATATGATAAACAAACCTTGTCATAAAGAGTAAAATAACACTGTAAGTTCAAAATAATAAAAGAGTGCCCTTGGTGAAGAGTATGACAAGCCCCATGCCCGTGAGCTGTAAATGAACTTGGTGACCCTGCTGATGTAGTATGCAATCACACACCCAGGGCTATTCCGCTGATGATACTTTGTGGAAACCCTCCCAGTTGACTTTTGAACTCAGATCCTTCCTAACCTAGTTCCTTATTCACTACACAGTCTGCTCCCTCACAAGCAGTCTACGTGTACCTGTTATCTTGACTGGCCCCACACCAAGTTGCCTCTGTCTTCATAGTGAGAGGCTATAAAGTCTTTGATGACAACAAGGGTTCCTCCCAGATAAGAAAGCAAAGCAAACTCATTGAACTTACAATTTGAATAAGGAAATAAATCAAACTTGCTTAACTAAAATCTTGTTTGTAGAAAATTAAAGCATCGTTTTCAGGAAAATCATAAATGTTGATTTCTCTAGTAGACTTAACTAGGAATCCCCTATTTACCTGGTGGGAAATTATTAATGCTTCAAACCAGCAGAAACCTAAGTAGCCAGCCATTTCAGTTTGCTGAAGCCTGAGAGATTTCCTGGAATGTGGAACCAGCAATAGTAAAAGTAGGAAAGTCCTAGGTAAACCAAGAATTGGCTACTCCTTAAAGAACCTCCTACCACCTATCAGCCTTCTACTTGCCTTCTTCAGACTTGCAGCTGGAAGACTGCCTTGGCAACTGCAGGGTAAATGAAGGTGTCTGGCTTCCTTACCCAGATGTCTGGGAAGCTAAGGGGAGCAGTTTCCCATAACGTTGAGAATGGGCCTGACAAGTAGTATTCTCATAGCCTGGAGACAGGGTCCAACACACTCTTCCCATAGCTTTAAGTGGGATCGTATGCATAGTATGAAGCTCTGTTGCATAAGATCTGTTGACACTCTGCTGGTTTTGTCTGTGTTCTGGCACATAAGGGGGTAGGGACTCCTTGCTGGGTGCCATGCAGAGAGGACAGGTAACATTCAGAGACATGAAGGGAGACATGCAGCTTGCAGCATGCGTGGCTCACCCACCCATGAATAACAGCGTTCCAGATATCCCCACAGCTCTGTGAATATTCTTCCATCTGCCTGAATACAGTGAACCTGTCAGGCCTTGAACCATTGCAACACATCAACTCCTTAGAATTCAGCTTCTACTCTGTTTTACATACATCTGTTTATGTAACCTGTCTGTCCACTGGACTCATGGCCTGAGGCTGTGTCTCAATCATTTTTATGTTCCTGAAGTCTGGCATATTGTGTGACACTTACCAGAGCTTGCTGGACTGAGCCAGTTGAGCAACTGAGTTGATCCTCTGCTGAGCGTCAACCAAATGGGGACTGTGATGTCCCCGGGTAAGAACTGTATCTTCTGTGTAGTGTATATACATCCAGGCTCCCTAAAAGAAATTTAGCTTGGACAGGAATAGATCCCTTTAGAAACTTCACCTCACATTCAACTATATGGTTTTTAGAAAATACTCATACAGTGCCTAAGAGCACAATTCAATAGTGACAATAATCTGGGTTCAAACCAAGTCTCCAAAATTTACTAGCTCTGTGACCTTCAACAAGTCACCTAACTTCTCTCTGCACCACTTTCCTCACCTATGTCTCCCACAGGTGGTAGGAGCAAATGAGACCCATGTATGTAGCATGCCTAGTTCTTAGGTACATGGTAAAAACCTGACACACGGTAGTTCACATCAATCTACTTGGAGTTTTCTTTCTAACCACCAAAGGAACAAAGACGAGAATAATTAGAAAACAATATGTATAATAATACTATCTCCCAAGTTCTTTTTAATTCCTGAGGCTCTACCACCATAGATTTTAAAAAATGTTTAATACCAAAGGGCATCCTTGTTATTACGATATTCTGCCTATGCCTGCAATGAACACAACACTATACAGTGACAATTGCCAAAAACTCTGAGTATGTGGTGGGGGTGGGCGGCCATCTCCATTTGTCCATCTCCCCCACTTTACTACTTAAGCTTCTCATTATGTGAGCCTTTTACTCACTTCTCAACTTTCACAAACCAGAAAGTCACTGGACTTGGTCCAACTCCTATAAAATTTTATTGCTCTCTTAGTTATTGTATAATGATTCCTAAGAGTTAATGTTTTACTTTTTTCCTAAAATAAGGGATTTGCTTAAAGAAAGAAATCTCATTATAAGTATAATAATCCTAAATACAGTGCTTTATTACTCTTCTAAGGACTGATAAATTGTCTGAACAAAGTTTAAAGCCAAGAGTAAAACACAGGTTATTAGTATAATATTTTATTTTTTGCCCTTTCTCTTCTTCCTCTTCTTTCTTATATCTAATTGCATATTAATGTTTACATACTCAAAGAATACATAATTTTCTAGAAATGCAAGTTGAAAACAATACAGAAGTAATACTTTATTTAGTGATGTGTTCAAAGTACTATATAATATTATTTCTTCCAAAATGTTCTGTTTAAATCTGAGTATAAAATGCTGTCTTAAGAAGTATTTCTAATGTAATGTCATACATGTATTCTTAAAAATACAACACACCTTGCAAAAGTATGAACTAAAAATAATACAGCATATGTAAAGTAAGAGAAACCATTATATACTCAAGTGATATTGAGGATTTTTTTTTCATTTTTTGCAATTTTTAAAATTTTTATTGTATTTTTTCTACTACCATTTAGTCTCCTTATACTCCTCCTCACCACAGTCACCACACTGTTGTCCATGCCTGTGAGTCCTTTTTCTTTTTTGCTCAATCACTCCACCCCACCCTTTGCTGTCATCTGCTCTCCATCTATGAGTCTGTGTCTATTTTGCCTATTAGTTCATTGTATTCATTAGATTCCACATATGAGTGAAATCATATGGTATTTGTCTTTCTCTGACTAGCTTATTTCACTTAGCATAATGTTCTCCAGATCCATCCATACTGTCGCAAAGGGTAAAACATTCATCTTTTTTATGGTGGAGTAGTATTCCAAAATGTAAATGTCCCATAGTTGTCTTCCTCATTCATCTACTGATGGTCACTTGGGCTGCTTTCATACTTTGGTAATTGTAAATAACATTGCAATGAACATGGGGGTGCTTATGTTCTTTCGAATTAGTGTTTTGGGTTCCTTCAGAAATAGTCCCAGAAGTGAGATTGCTGAGTCAAAAGGTAGATCCATTTTTAATTTTTTGAGTTCCCTCCAGATTGCTTTCCACAGTGGCTGTACCAATCTGTACTTCCACGAACAGTGCGTTAGGGTTCCCCCTGAGAATTCTAAGAAGATACTGGTAGTGGCATAGTTTTTGAATCCTCCAAAACTTTCCTTTAAAACTGATATAGCAATTAAGACCAAAAAAGTGTCAAAATATCCCCTGAATCCCAAATCCCAGCAGAAGAGAACAAATTGCCATATATATTTGCAGGCCTATGACAAAATAAAGGTTGTAAGAGAGAAAATATAGTACGTATTTGAGATGTACTCTCACAATGTAGATAGTGTACAACTATCAAAAATAGGGGACCATCTGTAAAGTAGAATAAGCTTGTTAATTACTGTTATTAATTGGGAACAAAAGATATTACATCAATTAAAATGTTATTGTAAGATACAGAATACTAGCTGATATCAATTTTTCTCACAGTAGGGGCTTAATAGACAATTAAGGTGAGAGGAGAGGAATGTATATTTTTTCAGCCTTAGCAAGGTTAATTGATGAATAACATTGTAAGATATTTAAGGTGTACACTGTTATGATTTTATATACATATGAAAAGAGTCTCCCCCATTGGGTTAATTAATATGTCAGTCACCTGACATATTTACCTTTTTTTTGGATGGAAGGAGGAATTAAAAAACTTAAGTTCTGCTCTCTTAACCAATTTCAATTATACAATACAGTGTCACCAGTGACAGTCACCGTGTTTTATAGCAGCTATCCTAACAGGTTTTGAGATAATATCTCACTGTGGTTTGATATGCATATTAGTGTTCTTGAGCCATTGATGTGTTGGCCACCATATGTGTTCCTTGAAAAAAAAGGTCTATTCAGATCCTTTGTCCACTTTTAAAATTCAGTTGTTTTTTCACTGTTGAATGGTATGAGTTCTTTGTATATTTTAGATATTAACCCCTTATCAGATATGTGGTTTACAAATATTTTCTCCCACTCCAAGGTTGCCTTTTCATTTGGTTGATCATTTTCTTTGCTGTGCAGAATTTTTTTAGCTTAATGTAATCTCACTTGTTTATTTTTGTGTTTATTGCCTTTGCTTTTTGTTTCAGACCCAAAAAAATTATTGTCAAGGCCAATGTCAAGGAACTTATTCCTATATTTCCCTGTAGGAGTTTTATGGATTTAGGTCTTACATTCAAGTCTTTAATCATTTTGAGTTGACTTTTGTGTATGATGTAAGATAGAGGTCCAGTTTCCTTGTTTCTCTTGTGGCTGTCAAGTTTCCCACCACTATTTATTGAAGAAACTATCCTTCTCCATTGTACATTCTAGGCTCCTTTGTTAAAAATTAATTGACCATACATGTATGTTTTTATTTGGAGAACTTCCATTTTGTTCCATTAATCTATGTGTTTGTTTTTATCCCAATACCATACTATTTTAACTACTATATCTTTATAATAGTGTTTAACATCAGAGAGTGTGATGCCTCCATCTTTATTCTTCTTTCTTAAGATTGCTTTGGCTATTTGGGTCTTTTGTGATTCTTTACAAATTTTAGAATATTTTTATGTACTCCTGTGAAAAATGCCATTGAAATTTTCATAGGGATCACATTAAATCTGTAGATCACTTTGGACATTTTAACAACATTAATTCTTTCAATCTATGAACAAACAGTATTTTTTCATTTACTTGCATCTTTTTCAATTTCTTTCATCAATGCCTTAAAGTTTTTAATGTATAGGTCTATCACCTATACAACAAAGTATTTTGTTCTTTTTGAGGCTATTGTAAATGTGATTTTTAAAAATATTCCTTTCTGATATTCATTGTTAGCATATAGAAATTGAACTAACATTTGTATATTGATTTTGGGTCCTGCAATTTTGCTGACCTTGTTGATTAGTTATAACAGTCTCTTCCATTGGGTGTTTGGAGTTTTCTATGTCTAATATCCTGTCACCTGCAAATAGACACATTTTTATTTCTACCTTGCTGATCTAAATGCTTTCTATTACTCTGGCTAAGACTTCCAGTACTATGTTGAATTAACATGGTGACTGGTCATCTTTGTTCTGTTACTAATTTTGGAGGGAAAGCTTTCAGCTTTCCACCACTGAGTATGTTATGTATGTCCTTTATTATGTTGAGGTAACATTCTTATATGCACAATTTGTTGAGGGTTTTTATCAAGAAACGGTATTGAATCTTGTCAAATACTTTTCTGTATCTACTGAGATGAGTGCATTATTTTTATCAGTCATTTGTTAATGTATATTTATCCATTTGCAGATGTTGAACCACCCTTGAAGATCACTCTGTAGTTCATGTTGTGTGTCCCTGGGTAAAGCACAGGTGGATATGGACTTTGGCCTGTACCTCCCAGAAGGCTCCAGAGCCAGTACTCCTGGTGGAAAGTTTCAGAGAATGTTAGAGCATGGCCCAAATACCTCTGTGAATGGCACATTCAAGGGGTGGACTTGGTAGGCACCAGAGCCCTGCTGTAGTTAGGCCTGCTCCATGGGGCCAGCCCCTACACAAAAGCTCCTCTGCTGCAGTTAAGGCCAGTCCTCATAGCCAATCAGCCTAGAGGGTAAGTCCTTCCCACTGATGCATGAACAACAATCAAGGCTCAGCTACAACAGAAGAGTATATACAGTTCACATATGGGGGTACACCTGGAGCACCCAGTTCAGAGGACCTGGGAGGCTGTGCCTCTGAGCCCTATAGGACATCTAATACATAAGGCCACTGTATCAAGGCCAAGAGACATGGTAGCTCTACCTAATGCTAAAAACAAACACAAGGACACTGCCAAAATAAGGGACAAAGAAACATGTTCCAAATGAAAGAATAAGAGAGGTGCTGGGAAAAAGAACTAAATGAAATAGAGTCAAATTAAAAGATACAGAGTTCAAATGATGGTTATAAAAATGTTCAAGGAACAAGAATTTCAATCATTTAAAAAAGACATAAAATCCATAAAAAGATCCACTTGGAAATGAAGAATACAATAATTGAAATGAAGAGTACATTACAGGGATGCAGCAGTAGATTAGATGAAGCAGAGAATCAAATCAGCAATTTGGAAGATGAGGTAGCAGAAAATACCCAATCACAACAGCAAAAAAAAAAAAAATAGATTTTAAAAAAAAGAACACTGTATTTTTGGACTATAAGACACACTTCCCACCCCCACCCCCAAATTTGGCAGGAAAATGCAGCAACAACCCTGCTCCTGCCTCTTGTGACTCTGCTCCACTGCCACCCTCCCCTCCACAGCAAGCCAGGTATGCTACATTCAGACTATAAGATGTACCCCCCTCTTCCTCCCAATTTGGGAGGGAGTGTGTCTTATAGTCCAAAAAATATGGTAGTTTAAGATACCTATGAGACAACATCAAGTGTAAAAGTATATACATCATACAGTTACCAGAAGAAGAAGAAAGAGAGCAAGGAATTAAAATCCTACTTGAAAAAATAATGACTGAAAACTTCCTTAATCTGGTAAAGGAAATAGACATACAAGCTCAGGAAGCACAGAGAGTCCAACAGAAGATGAACACAAAGAGGCCCACACCAGACACATCACAATTAAAATGTGAAAGATTAAAGGCAAAGAGAGAATTTTAAAAGCAGCAAGAGAAAAGCAGTTAGTTAACTACAAAAGAGCTCCCATTGAACTGTTAGCTGACTTCTCAATAGAAACTTTGCAGGCCAGAAGGGACTAGCATGAAATATTTAAAGTGATGAAAAGCAAGGACCTATTACCAAAACTATTCTATCCACCAAAACTATCATCTAGAATCAAAGAAGAAATAAACAGCTTCTCAGATGAGAAAAAGCTAAAGGAGTTTATCACCACCAAACCAGTATTAAATGGTCTTCTTTAAGAAAAAGGAGAAAAAAGATTAAAAATATGAATAACTAAATGGCAGTAGATACATTTCTATCAATAATTACTTTAAGTGGAAATGAATTAAATGCTCTAATCAAAAGACATAGGTGGATGATTGCATAAGACATTAAGACCCTTACATTTGCTATCTACAAGAAACTGAAGTTAGACTGAAAGATACACAGACTAAAATTAAAGGGATGGAAAAATATTTCATAAAAAGTGAAATAAAAAATTAAAAATGTAGGGAAGCAATGCTTATACCAGACAAAATAGACTTTATGACAAAGATTATAACAAGAGACAAAGAGGAACCCAGCACTTCCATTTCTTGGTATTTATACAAAGAAACCCAAAATACTAAATCAAAAACACATAAGCACCCATATGTTCATTGCAGCATCATTTACAAAAGCCAAGATATGGAAGCAACGTAAGTGTCCATCAGTAAATGAGTAGATAAACAAGCGGTTTGTACATACAATGGCATTTGACTTAACCCTAAACAAGAATGAAATCTTACTGTGTGCAACATAATAGATGGACCTAGAAGGTACTGTGCTGAGTGAAACAATTCAGATAGTGAATGGCAAATGCCAGATGATTTTACTTATATGTGGAATCTAAAAAAACAGATTAAACTGATAAGCAGAACAGAAACAGACTCATATATACAGAGAATATTTTGATGATTGCCAAATAAAAGGGGGTTGCAAAAATGGATAGAAAAGGTGAAGGAATTGAGAAGTACAAATTGGAAGTTTCAGAACAGTCATGGGGATGTCAAGCACAGTATCGGGAATATGGTCAATACTATTAATAACTATGTATGTTTTCAGATGGGTACTGGATTTGTCAGGGTAGTCACTTCATAAATTATATAGATGTCTAATAACTATGTTGTATACCTAAAACTAATATACTTTTATGTCAACTGTAATTGAAAAATAAATAATTATTTTTAAAAACGAGCACAAGCCAGCTGTATTGCAAAAACCACAAAGCCTTTAATCTCAAGTATTAAAAGATTAATTCTAAAGCAGAACTTTAAACCTAATCCATTTACCAAATACTTATAATTCATATTTTAATGAAACCAAAGGGAATATACTAAAGAATGATTACAAAATAATTTTTAAATTTGCAATTTTATTATTTGCAAAAATGAAATTACTGTAATTCTGTATCCAGTTATTGGCAAAATCACACAGAGAAGGCTATTTTACATGACTTTAAAGCACAATCATTTGGTTGAAATTTACAGTTGGAAATGAATGTACCTAAGAACAAAAAGAAATTTGCAAAAAAAATTTTTAATAGTTTCATGTGATCATGTTTGGGTGGCAGTATTTCTATTACTTATCTAAGACTTAATACAGTGGAATAAAACAAAATTAAAATTATGTGGTATTTCTAATTCAGTCATTCCTGATGATTTGAAGATACATAATTCTCAGCATGAAAGAAAGGAGGCATAGGTGTAATATAGAAGAAATTAAATTTTAAAAACCAGTGTTCCTAAATTTGAACTACAAATATCAGTATAAACTTACAATGTATTTACTTATTAAAATATATAATATTATATATTTGTTATCATACATATTATATTATATATCTATGAATGGGAACCCCCCAAAATGGAATTGTCTCCAAGAGGATGGGTTCTTTGTAATACAGGCTTCTGCCGCTGGGTGGCTGTTTTAGGAACCTCTCGGCATCAGTGTACCAGCTGGTGTTGTTGTGAGAGGCTGTGTTCAGCTTCAGTGAATTTTTTTAAAGACTCTTTCAGTTCGTTTACCCATTTCATGATGGGTGATTTATGAGCACACCTGCCCACACAGTGCTGAGTGTTCAGCAGCTTTTGAGCAAAAATGGCCGGACCCCCATGTGCCACCCTCCCTATTCACCCATCTCACCCCAAGAGACTTGACTTTGTTTCTCCCAGATGAAAAAAAAGTCCCCAAAGGAAAACATTTTGCCAATGTGGAAGTGCTAAAACAAAAAATGGCAGAAGCACTAAAATGTGTCAAAATTAATGAGCTCAAAAACTGTTTTTGAGCACTGGAAAAAAACATTTTGATAGATGTATTGCATCAAATGGAGAGTACTTTGAAGGTGACTAAAGTTTAAGCATGTGAGAAAATATACACAATTTTTATAAATAAATTCTGGGGTTTTTTGTGTCTTCCCTCATATATGGATATATATGCACACATACACATATATACATTCCTAAATCCCGATTGTGGGCTCTAAATTTTATTCTAAAAAAACTCAAAAGTCTGGGAGACAAAACAAAAGATGAGCCTCAAGTATCCCTTCCAAATAGCAAGGAAACTATCATAAACACCTAGGATCATGTCAGCAAGACTCAACACCAATTTAACGAGGTTCCTGCGCCACTTTATAAAAGAGGGACAATTTGAATATTAATTATTATACAGACTGCAAGAACTTTAATAATAACAAATAATGTTTAAATCCATGAGAACATATTAATACTTAGAAAAAATATCTTAAAAGCTTGATCACCATTGGTAAATAAAGGCCAAAAAAAAAAATCAAAGCTTTCCTATGTGAACTGAACTACCAATATAGAAAAGAAATAAATGTCTCACTTTATAAAAATGTTTCAGCTAATATGTGAAGAGAGAACAATAGAATTAGAACAGCATAAGTTTGTAAATTGTAAAGAATCAATATTTCATGAATCAGGCATCAATGGCTACTGATATCACATAAAAGAAAGACAACCAAACATTATGTGCCTCCCAATGAAAAAGCCCAACATTGCTTAAGAAGTAATTATGTCAAAAAAAAATAAAAAATAAAATCTAACTGGAACTTGATCAAGCTCATATACGCAATTACCAATTTGCAAGAAATACAAAAGATGAGGAAACCTGTTAATCTACACAGCAGGGATGCAATCAACACATTCCAGACTGTGATAAACTCCACAAAATAAAAGGCCCAGTTCCTTCTGCAAATAAATGGGAAGGAAAAAAATGAAGGGTGCACCTGTAATTT